>NC_059129.1:45503847-46103847 GCF_020740605.2 Lemur catta
ATCTGTATTCTTATAAGGACACCCCCAGAGATATGCTGTATGCATGAAACCACTATATTATATAACAATGATAAATTAATGTCAAAGTGTGTCATAAAGTAATTTTTGTGATGCTCTATTTATACCACGTTTTTCTTGGGTCATTTTATTAGGTGGGTTCTCTTTCAAGGGTCTTTCAACAGGACTCTCTGATTCTTCTTGCTTGTTTGGTCTTTTTTGCCCAGGGCCCGACTCTTTCTCCATTTCCTCAATTTCCTGCATTCGCTTCTCTAGTAATTCTGCCTGGCGCTTCTGCTTCTTCTTCAATTTCTTCTTCTTATTCTTTGACATTTTGTCAGCCTGGGCGGAGATTACAAACAGATTAAGCCTTCAGGTGGCTAATCCATTACCCCTAGTTGGAGATAACTGTTAATTTTAATTACTTCCTAATTAAATTTCACTATTTCCCTAACATAGCACTTAAGTTTTTCATTAATTTAAAAGATGCAAATACTCTTAAGAAACCAAATAAAAACAGAATCAACAGTCTTGGTCTTCTGAGCAGTCTGTGGGGCTGGTTTAAATTCAGACTAACTCAAATTTATAGAAGCTTCACCAGTACAAACTTGCTGAAGATGCATGGAAATTTATCGGAGAAAATTACAGAAGCGCAGGAATTTTTTCTTTTGGTTTCCAAACTCAAAAACCGTGATCATCCATAATAGAAGAACCCATGCTCACAGCCCACAGATCAGAATTAAATATATAAACACCTTATACTTACTGGTTTAGGTTGTGGAGCAGTACTGACTGAAAAGAAAAGAAAACCAAGTAAGAATCCTGGCATTCAGCAGGCAATATAAACTACAGCTCAGTTAAGACACCCTACCAGAATGAAAAGTCTATCTTATACAGCCTACATTGTAGAGAAAACTATAGTTTTTAAATGATTTTGGTAGAAGCACATTAGTAGTAGTAGCGGAGATGGTGTCTCACTATATTGCCCAGGCTGGTCTCAAAATCCTGGGCTCATGCAATCCTCCTGCTTCAGCCTCCTGAGTAGCTGGTTCAATAGGCATGTGCCACCATGCCTGGCCTATTACTATTTTTTAAGAAAATAATGCACATGTAAGTTGTCAAACTTAAAAAAAATTTAAATTAAATTGATGCCCAGGTAGCACCAGTATGTGTAACAGAATCCAGTTCCCATTTCTGGTTTTTACTATTAGTGCTGCTAAAATCACCTACTTCTAATTTCCATGTACTGCTTAAAATAGAAAGGGACAAGCAACAATCTCCTCATCCCTACCCAGGACACCCATCTCTAACTCTTCCCCTGTGCATTTGTCAGTTAAAGGGGGAATTTAGGTGACATCAAGAGCTATAGTAGTTCAGTCAGGTACAGTGTCTTGTGTATGTAGTCCCAAGTACTTGGGAGGCTGAGGATGGCTTTAGCCCAGGAGTTGGAGACTAGCCTGGGCAACATAGTGAGACCCAGTTTCTAAAGGGAAAAAAAAGTTATATTAATTTGCTGTACAGCAAGTCATGGATAATAGTTTAGCTCAGGTGGAAGGTGGGAATTTTCAGTCTTCCTTTCTTTTTAAAATATTTGTAACTGAGGTAAAAAACACACAGTATAAAATTTATCCTCTTAACCATTCTTAAAGGTACAGTTTAGTGGTAGTAACTATATTCACATTGTTGTGTAACAGATCTCTAGAACTATTACATCTTGCAAAACAAAAACTACACCCATCGAATAACTCTCCATTTTTGCCTTCTCCAGCCTTCCTTTTAAAAAGAAGTCTGATAACTGATATTTCAACTTGAGGATCAAGAAAGTTCCTCAAATGTGATTCAACTACCAAAATTAAAATCTGCATCTCAAATGGGAAAAAAATTCATCATAATCAAAGCAGCCATAATTGATTTAGCACACAATACTGTGTGGCACACTACTAACTGCTTTACCATGATATTTAATCCAAATAACTCCTACATGAAGGAAAATGAAGTCAAGTAATCCTCTCAGTCAATGACAAAGCCAGGATTCAAACTCAGGTCTGCGTACTACACTGCTTAAACCCGAGCTCTTAACAGCAACCCAGACTCTTAACAGCAATGTTATCTTGCCCCTCTGCAGATTGCTAATCCATAAGCAAGCATGTGTGATCATAGTAAGAGGTAAAAGCATCAAAAATGGTCATCAAATCACAAGAAAAAAACATTTAAAACAATACAAACTGGCTTTTATAATATACAACATATATGTACCTGAAAGACACAATATCTAGTTTTCTCCTCCCCATATGGGAAGAATAAAGAGAATAAAATAAGTCTCTTAAAGGTTGCTAATATTTCTTAAAATATTATGTTGTTAAATGAGTAGTATTTATTTAACTCCCTGGTAATAGAAGAAAAATAGAAATTTCTCTTAACTTCTAATGAGAGAAAAGTCTCCAAAAGAAAATATACCTGCAGATCCGGAAGGTGGAGGAGCTCCAGATCGCTGCCATTCTGTTGCTTCTGCAGCCAGCCTTCGAATGTACTGTTCATTCACTGACAGCAAGATGTTTTCTGGTTTAATGTCAGTGTGGATGATACGGCACTTGGTGTGTAAATAATCCAGACCCTGTAACACCTGAATGGAAATAGAGCAGAAGACTTATAAACACAAAATACAAGTCTTTGTGAAGAAAGAAGAAATCACAACACAACATTTTAAAAACCAATATGATAATGTTTTCTACAGAGAATAAAGCACTTTGTAAAGCACAAAGAAACTTTCCTAGAAAGAATTTATTGTAAACTATGAACAAAGGCAAGAATTTTAAAGTTCTTCTAAGTTCTACAAACCTAATTCTATTTGGAAATGTTCTTTATGTACATTATAAAGACTGAGAATAAATGTTCAACATACCCTTTAAGTGTTGAAATGTAGGTGACAATAGAGATTTAGATATCTTTTAATGCAAATTTCCTCATTGATTAAGAACTGAGGTCTCCTGCTGCCCAGTTTGGAGCTCTTTCCAAGCCACATTATTCAAACAAATTATCTGTCCCTTGAAGTATTAATAGTTTCCCTGATGGTAAAATTCTATGCTGTATATTGAAGGCTATTTAGAAAATGCCCATGAATAATGCGATATAAAGAGATGGTAATAATTTGACATAGCAATTCTCTATTAATATATAATTAATATTTTGCAACCAGAACTTTTGGAGCTCCAATTTTCCAAAGTCAGGTACCTTACATAGCTTCCTCTTCTAATAATTATTACAGGAGATGAACCTGGGGGAAATGGTTATGCTAAAATATTTAAAAACAAAATAAACACAATAAACCCTAACCCTAAGCATTGAACAACATATTAAACAATTTAAAAAATCTAGTTTTTAAAATAAAAATTCTATTGGAAGTAGGAAACTCCTAACACCTTGAGAATGTTAAAAAATTATCATATAGCAAAGACCAAGATACATACTTGCTGAATTATTTTTTTGACACAAGGCAGTGGAAGCCCCTGGTAGTTGGACTTGATGATCCACTTGAGCAGATGATGACCCAAAACTTCAAATACCATGCAGATATCTAGGAGTTCATTAAGGAGAGGAAAAAGAAGGCACAAAAGAAGAACAGGGCAAGACAAAAGGTGGATTCCACACCAATGAAAATGTTATGTATTATTTTCTTTTAGGATACAAAGATAGCGCTTGACTAAATAAATATGTAGCTATCAATATTATGAAATTCCAAAGTCTAATGCTATAGTCAATGATAGCATCCATGAAACAAAATTGTGGGGGTCTGGTTTATCAGTGAAATTATGTACACAGTGGTAAGAGGAAAAATGAAAACTATACATGCAAATAGTGAAAACACTAGGCTCAAGCTGTTGATTAAATTCAGATAAATTAGTTTCTTCCCTAATTATCAAAATTAATGTCCAAGGTAAAAACTCCCACTCTCACAGTCTCAAAACAAGAATAACAAATTCTTCCCTACATAGAAGACAATGTACAAAACTTAACCCAAAAATTGCAAATGCCAACATTTTTAAAAAATAGGAAGCTGACTTGCTTTATGCTCTATAGTTTACAAAACTAATCTTGATTCTACTGCCATCATGTGTTCTTTTTATGTATGAAAGTTCTGATCACACCACACAAGAATACTCTTTGAGCCTACTACTAGTGTGCAGGGCACTGCGGGGATGTTAGTAGTGTGTTGATGTCTTCTACCCCATAAGCTTCTACATATACTAGAAAGTTAAGACATACATACATAGTAACAATCTAGTACCCAGACTTTTTTGTTTGTCTGATTTTTAGAGATAGCATCTCGTTCTGTCACTTAGGCTGGAGTGCAGTGGCGTGATCACAGCTCACTACTCCTGGGCTCAAGTGATCCTTCTGCCTCAGCCTCCTGAGTAGCTGGGACTACAGGCACGCACCACCATGACTGGCTAATTTTTAAATTTTTTGTAAAGACAGGGTCTCACTATGTTGCTGAGGCTGGGCTCAAACTCCTGAGCTCAAGCAATCCTCCCAACTCAGCCTCCCCAAAGTTCTGGGATTATAGGTGTGAGCCACTGTGCCTGGTCAGACTTTTGTTTTAAATAAGATTCTCCACTAAAAGAAAGCCTGGGCTCCTTGGGAAAATGGCCAAATCCAAGGCTACTGGACAGGGAAAATACAGGGTGCAGTTGGAACACCTTAGTGTGCCAACACATAAGAGAACATGTCAAGAAGAAATAGGTAAAGAGAATGCCAGTGATCAAAGTGGAGACCATCTTAAAGAGTAAGTTATGAGTTAATATATGAATTAAAAACAGAAAGAGGGCCAGGTACAGTGTGGCTCATGCCTGTAAACCCAGCACTTTGGGAGGATAAGGTAGAAGGATTGCTTAGACCCAGGAGTTCAGGACCAGTCTGGGCAACGTAGGCAATAACCATCTAATACATGAATTAAAAACAGAATGAAGGCCAGGTACAGTGTAGGCACATGCCTGTAGTCCCAGCTACTTGGGAGGATAAGGCAGGAGGATCAATTGAGTGCAGGAGTTTGAGGTTGCAGTGAGCTATGATCACACCACTGTACTCCAACCTAGGTGACAACAATGAGACCCTGTCTCTAAAAAACAAAACAAAAAACCAAAAACCAGAATGAGTCCATACTGAATAAATATACAAGGTATGACAAACAGAAAAATCACCATTTTGCAATCCCTATAGTAATAGCTGATTCAGGTAAAAATCAGTAAAATATTAAAACCACTGTGTGAAAGACTTAAGGATTGTCACAGTGTCAAAAATATCACTCTGCAGATTGCTTACTAATTACAAAAAGAATAAGGTACTTTTACAACAGGGAAATCTGGAAGACAATGCCTTATTCAAATGATTGAACTTATTATTACCAATGATAAGAACAAATTCATGTGCTCTCTGATGCAATACATAGAACAAAACATCATCATGTAGTATATTTGACAAAATTGATTAATCTGAATTTAATCATAAAGAAATAATCAGACAAATCCAAATTAAAGCACAAAACTAGCCTGGATTCTTAAATAAACAAACAAAAAGAAAAAGGAAAGAAAAAATGAAAAGAAAAAGGTCAATGCCATGAAAATAACTGTTCTAAATTAAAGAAGATTGAAGGGACATAATAACCTCAATGAAACACAAATCAAAATTATAATATGTGGCTGGGCGTGGTGGCTTGTGTCTGTAATCCTAGCACTCTGGGAGGCTGAGGCAGGAGGATAGCTTACAGTCAGGAGTTCAAGACCAGCCTGAGCAAGAGCGAGACCCTGTCTCTACAAAAAATAGAAAAATTAGCCAGGAGTGGTAGTGCATGTCTATAGTCCAGCTCCTCGGGAGGCTAAGGCAGAAGGATTGTTTGAGCCCAGGAGTTTGAGGTTGCTGTGAACTATTATTGTATTATTGAGTCACTACACTCTAGCTGGGTGACAGAGCAAGAACTTGTCTCAAAATCATAAATAAAATTTAAAAAATCAGAATATGATACCATCTCAAACTCACCAGCAATGACTAAAATAAAAAAGACTAACATCATCAAGTATAGATTAGGATGTAGAACAATTAGAACTCATATTATGCTGGTATAAAATGGTACAACCACTTTGGAAAACTGGTTAACAATTTCTTAGAGTTAAATATAAAACCTGTGAACTTCTGCTTCAGCCAAGATTGAATAACAGGGGCTGGATTTACCCTCTTGCTTGAAAAATAAGACAAAATACATAAAACAACAGAAGACCCTGGACATCGGGCAACAGGGGCAGTGATTCCTGAAAAATAGCAACAAATGAGTTGAACCCTAAGATTGCCCCGCCTTATTGTCTTCAGACTTTCCAGGCAGACTCCGTAAATTGAAGAAATGGAGCTGAGTGTCTGGAGACAGCCAGGCAGCTACAGTAAATACAACAAGGTACCAGAGAAGACAGCACTGCAGAAAGAGAGAACTGGAGATCTGCAGAGGGTCCCCTGCAAGTATTCAGCATAGTATCAATAAGCACATGTATGTGAAGAAGCTGGCAGAGGCACAGGAAAAAAAAACCGTCTGAAAAGATTAGAGGGAACAGAACCCAGCATTTGCATAGGGCGTGGAACAGTATCTGTTCCCACGAAAAAGACTAGAAAAATTTGGTCACAGGAGACTGGATAGGATATTCAGAAAGGTCTTGCCTCAGAAGAGGGGAATGATTAGACCTACATACACCAAGCATTACTTTGGATCCACCTAACAAAACATAAAAGTATAATCTGAAAGGATCAGTTTCCAAGTAATTCCATCCCAGAACAAAGCTCAAGAAGATTTTTTATAGGATTACAAAACATCCAGCAGCAAACAAGGTAAAATTCACAATGTGATTACCAGGCAGCAAAATTCACATCCAAAATTAGAATAGTCAATCATCTGAAACTGACCCAGAACCAACATAGATGTTAGAATTAGCAGACAAGGATATTAAATGATTACGATAACTGTATTTAATATGTTGAAAAAGTTAAGTAGAGACATGGAAGATATTTTTAAAAAAGACTGAAAACTTCTAGAGATGAAAAAAGTACACTAAGAAAGATGAAAACACACTGGATGAAATAAATGGCAGATTAGACACTGTAGAATAGTTAACTTGAAGGCATAGCAATAGAAATAATCCAAAATGAAACACATGGAGGAAAAATAATCCAAACAAACAAACCTACCCAACCTACAAGAGGAAGCTGTAGGGGCAACTCGAGGGACTCAAAAAAAGGGAGGACAGGAAGGAGGTGGAAGTATCTGCTTTTTGCCATGAAATCAACAAATCATAAAAGGCAATGATCAACCCAGTAGCAAACCATACCTCTAGTGTTTAGATTCTTGATGCCATTTCCAACTAAAAAGAATTAGGGCTTCTTAGAGAAATGGATGACTCTAGGTTAAGTACAGGAAATTTATAAGATAAGCCTGTAACATCTTGATGTCAGATAATAAAGAAACTGCCAAAATTTCATGTGGATCCTGACTCAAATAAGAATAAACAACT
The DNA here is from genome assembly GCF_020740605.2 of Lemur catta. Lineage (NCBI taxonomy): Eukaryota > Metazoa > Chordata > Mammalia > Primates > Lemuridae > Lemur > Lemur catta. Next base: position 45,511,392 of record NC_059129.1, read on the forward strand.
AGAGAGGATTCCAAGAAGACAGTGGAGTATGAAGCCACCAGAAATCTGTTTCCCCACCTAGGCAGCCAATACACTGGGGCAGAATCTATCTAATGTGATTATTTTTGAACTCGAGAATCTATCAAAGGCTCACAACTTCCAGGGAAGGGTTGGGTAATAACTTGTTCTTAATTTCAGGTCAATCTCAGCTCTTAGCACAGTAGCAACTACCTACTCGTCAACCCCAAACCTACACGTAGCTTGCCAGAGACAGAGTGGGCAAAAAGGAGCCTGTCTTAATATCAGAGATCTGTGCTCTCTGATCCCCCATTGCTGTGAATCAAAGAAGTGCAAACAGGGGGGTGGCCATTTGTATACCTCCCCTCACATTGTTTCAAGCCCTTCCTCCTTTGGCTAAAGTGACTTCCAGAAGATTTAAAGGGCTGGTGCCTTTTTTCCTCTCCTTCGTTTTCTCTTTTTCCCCTTTGGGAGCCAGACATTAAAGACCAGGACATTCAAAAGCAACTGCATATACAGGGAAAATTAGAAAGTGACTGTGAATGCCCAGGGGGAAAGGCTCAAAAAAGATCTCAGAAGACTTTTAGGCTGGGTGCAGTGGCTCATGCCTGTAATCCTAGCACTCTGGGAGGTCGAGGCGGGATGATCACTCCAGGTCAGAAGTTTGAGACCAGCCTGAGCAAGAGTGAGATCCGGTTTCTACTAAAAATAGAAAGAAATTAGCTGGAGAACTAAAAAATATATATGTAGAAAAAATTAGCCGGGCATGGTGGCGCATGCCTATAGATAGTCCCAGCTACTCAGGAGGCCGAGGCAGGAGATCACTTGAGCCCAGGAGTTTGAGGTTGCTGTGAGCTAGGCTGACCCCACGGCACTCTAGCCCGGGCAATAGAGCGAGACTCTGTCTCAAAAAAAAAAAAAAAAAAGACTTTCAGTTTACATCTCAGGCAGATCCTTGGAAGAAACAGCTTATAACAACCCAAAAATTGCAAAACAATTTAAAAAAATAATGAAAACCAGCAAATGCTAGCAGAATCTGATTTCTAGAAATACTATATTAGATTCAAATGCCCAGTTTTCAACAAAAAGATCATAAGGCATACAAAGAAAAGAATGACACATTCAAAGGAAAAAACCAAATCAACAGAAACTGTCCCTGAAAAGACCTGATAGAAACCTATTAGACAAAGACTTTAAAACAACTGTCTTAAAGATGCTAAAAGAACTAAAAGAAAATTGGAGAAAGTCAGGAAAATGATGTATGGACAAAACAGAAATACCAATAAAGAATTAGAAAACCTAAAAAGAAACCACAAAGAAATTCTTGAGCTGAAAAGTACAATAACCGAAATGAAAAATTCAGTGGAGGGATTCAAAGGCAGATTTGAGCATGAAGAAGAAAGATCAACAAACTTGAAGTTAGGATAATAGAAATTATTGAATCTGAGAAACAGAAGGAAAAAAAATTGAAGAAAAGTGAACAGAGCTTAAGGAACCTGTGGGATACCATCAAGCCTACCAAACACATATTGTGGCAGTCCCAGAAGAAGAGAAAGAGGCAGAGAGACTATCTGAGGAAATAATGGCTGAAAACTTTCCAAATTTTATGAAAGACATACATATAAATACCCAAGAAGCTCAATGAGCTTCAAGTAAGATGAACTCAAAGAGACCTACACTGAGACACATTGTAATTAAACTTTTGAAGACAAAGAAGAAATTTTGAAAGCATCAAGAGAGAAGTGACTCATCATATACAAGGGATCCTCAATTGAGATTATCAGCAAATTTTTCATCAGAAACTTTGGAGGCCAAAAGCCAGTGGGCCAATATATTCAAAGTGCTAAAAGAAAAAGAATGTCAACCAAGAATCCTATATTTAGCAAAATTCTCCTTCAAAAGTGAGGAAGGAATTCAGACATTACCACTGGACATGTCCTGCAAGAAATGCTCAAGTGAGTCCTGCAAGGTAAAACTAAAGGACACTAGACTGTAACTCAAAGCCATATGAAGAAATAAAGGTAAACACATGCACAATTATAAAGCTAGTATTATTTTAACAATGGTTTGTAATTCTACTTTTTGTTTTTTACATGATTTAAGAGACTAATACATTTGAAAAACTATTAGTCTAAAAGCTAGTATTACTGTAACTTTGATTTGTGACTCCACAATTTGTTTTCTACATAATTTAAGAGTCTTACTTTTTGAAAGAATTGTTACTTTATGTTTTGTGGCACACAATTTATAAAGATATAACTTTGTAACATCAATAACCGAAAAGGATGGCTTACAGAGCTGCTAAAGGAGCAGAGTTTTTGTATGATACTGAAGTTGAGCTGGTATAAATTCAAATTACAGAGTGTTACAACCTTAGAATGGTAAATGTAATCCCCATGGTAAAAACAAAGACTACAGCAATAGAATACATACAAAAAAGGCTGGGTGCAATGGCTCACACCTATAATCCCAGCACTTTGGGAGGCTGACATGGGAGGATCACTTGAGACCAGATGTTTGAGAGTAGCCTGGGCAATATAAGACCCCCATCTCTACAAAAAAGAAAAAAGTGGCCAGGCATGGTGGCACACACCTGTAGTCCCAGCTACTTGGGAGGCTGAGATAAGAGGATAGCCTGAGCCTAGGAGTTTGAAGTTGCAGTGAGCTATGATCATGCCAGTGCATTTAAACCCAGGCAACAGAGTGAGACACAGTCTCAAAAAAAACAAACAAACCAAAAAAAAAAAAAAACCATCCAGGCATGGTGGCGCACACCTGTAGTCCCAGTTACTGAGGTTGGAAGATCACTTGAGCTCAGGAATTCGGGACTGCAGTGAGTTATGATCGCACCACTGCATGTCAGCCTGAGTGACAGACTGAAGCCTTGTCTTAAAAAAAAAAAAAAAAATATATATATATACACACACACACACACACACAGACACACACACACAAAATACACACACACAAAATACACACACACACGCAAAAGAAAATGAGCAAGATCAACTCAGCAAAGAAGATCATGATACAGGAAGTGAGACAAAAAAGCTACAAGCATACAGAAAACAAATAGCAAAATGAAAGATGTCAGCATCTCCTTAACAGTAATTACTTTAAATGTAAATGGATTATATCCTCCAGTCAAAGGAAAGAGATTTGCAGAATGGATAAAAAAAATATGATCCAACTATATGCTGTCTACAAGATACTCACTTTGTTTTGTTTCTTAGTTGTTTTTGGAGACAGTCTCACTGTTGCCTGGGCTAGAGTGCAGTGGTATCATCAGAGCTCACTACAACCTCAAACTCCTGGGCTTAAGTGATCCTTATGCCTCAGCCTCCCAACTAGCTAGGACTACAGGTGTGCACCACCATACTTGGCTAATTTTTTCTATTTTTTGTAGATAGGAGGTCTCACTATGTTGCTCAGTGTGGTCCTGACCTGCTGGCCTCAAGCGATCCTCTTGTCTTGACCTCCCAAAGTGCTAGGATTACAAGCATGAAGCCACTGTGTCTGGCCAAAAGACTCACTTTAGATCCCAAGACACAAACAAAGTGAAAGTGAAAGGATGGATAAAGAAATTCCATGCAAATAATAACCAAAAGAAATCAAGGGTCACTATATGAATAATAGACAAAATAGACTTTAAATAAAAAGTTACAAGAGACAAAGATATTATATATTAATAAAAGGCTCAATACAATAAGATGATAATGAGACATTTACTCTTAATTTACATACCACCAAAACATATGAAACAAAAACTGACAGAACTGAGGAGAGAAATAGACAGTTATAACTAACGGTAGTTGGAGACTTTAATACCATACTCTCAATGATGGATAGAACAAGCAGACAGAAATAAGGAAATAGAAGACTTAAACAATATAATAAACCAATGAGATCTGAAACACATTTTATGGGTATTAAGTCTCAGTTTTATAAGATGAAAAGTTATGAAGATGATGGTACTGGTCACTACAAAACATTATGAGTATATTTAATTTCACTGAACTGTACACTTCAAAATATTTAAGATGGTAAATTTTATGTTATGTGTATTTTACTACAAAAAAATATTAGATCAAAAAAAAAAAAAAACCTTAAAAGAAAAAAAAAAGCATGAGACACTTAGGGAGTCTTAAACATTGACTATAGAAACTTGTAACTAAAAAACTGGTCCCAAAAGCTGGGCGCAGTGGCTCATCCCTATAATCCTAGCACTCTGGGAGGCTAAGGCAGGAGGATCGCTTGAGGTCAGGAGTTCAAGACCAGCCTCAGCAAAAGTGAGACCCTGTCTCTACTTAAAATAGAAAAAAATTAGCCAGACTTGGTGGTGTGCGCCTGTAGTCCTAGCTACTCGGGAGGCTGAGGCAGGAGGATTCCTTGAGCCCAGGAGTTTGAGGTTGCTGTGAGCTAGGCTGCCACCATGGCACTCCAGCCTGGGCGACAGAGCAAGACTGTCTCAAAAAAAAAAAAGAAAAAAGAAAAAAGAAACAAAAAAAGAAACTGGTCCGAATTTTTATTTTTAGGTATAATAACTGTATTGAGAGTCTTTGTCTTTTAAAAATATATTTCAAAATAAATATGAATGAAATTATGTATCTACCATTAGCTACAAAATTATCAGGAGGTATAGACAAAATAAGATTCGTTATAGTTGATATCTCCTGAAATGGGTAATGGGGAGTCATTAAACTCTTCTACTTTTTTACAATTGAAACTTACCAAAACAAGATTTTTTAAAAATGCAGATTGCTTTAAAAAGGTAAACAAAAATTTTGAGCTATTCTTTTATCTTTCTAGCTTCAATCTGCTTAACTTTTATTTGTTGAGAGAAGCATTACAATTTGATGATGTTGTTTTAAATTTGTAAGCAGTGATATAAAAATGATCACATACTTAGTAGCTTAAATATGAAAAAGAACTGGACAAAATACCATAATCAATTAGTTACAGAGTAAAAAGGAAGAGCCAAATAGCTTGGGTGAAAGAGGACTGACAAATAAAAATCAGAAGGAGGAGTAATAATTAAAATCAAAAGGATACATGAAAAAAAAATCTATTGGGGAGATGAAGTAAAGAAAATAACAAAGCGCTGAAAACATTCTTGAGTAAGCAGATGTAGGGCACACAATGAATAAAGGAGCTAGCAAAAAAGAAAGTACAGAGTAGGGGAAAAAAGTATCCTAAAGACACAGGATAACATACAGGTTGCCAATCATTATTGGCATTACTTGTTGGCTAATGTCAACATTATATAGAGACCAGCTATCCCTTCTTAATCACTGTTCCCCCTCATCCCTCAAGGAATTAGAGCGAATCAGTTTATATTGAAGCCTACAGTAACTAACCTTCTAGTTCAGGGTCCTTATGTTTTAATATAAGATAAGACTGAGGTCCAGATAAAAAGCAGTATGACCAGACACACACAAAAATGTGGATGTAGAGCTCTGTGCAGGTATGTTGTATTGTGAAAAGGTACAGGTAGGGCAGGAGAATGACATAAACCATTAACCTTTAACAGTGAGCGCTCTGAGTTACATCCTTTTCAATCTCTAATGATAGCAAATAATGCAGTAGCTAAGACAGCTGGGAGACTAATACGATGAAGGGCAGGGAGAAATGGTTAAGGACAAGGTGAGAAAAGAATAACATAGGGAATCAATGGAGGGAAACAACAGAGACCATCTAGTAATGTTTGGAAAATATCTTGGAACTTGAAATTCAAACCTACTAAGATATTTTAATAGCAAAAAAAAAGCCTTCTTACTTAGGGTCAAATAAAGGTACTCAGCATTACTGAGGAGATTATTTAGGATAGTTCTACAGCTTTACTTATAACTTTCCTGAATTAGTAAAGAAATTTGGCACGACAAATATGACAAGATTAAATAATATGGAAACAGAATCTAATGACCATTATGATATTCTGTGTGGGATTTTTAAAATTTCTTGGTTAGCCACCTTCTTAAAACTTAGAAAACACACACATATACACACAGAGTAAACCATCTAGAAAGTGACCACAATAGGCACAAGATGCTGTATTAAGAAGGATATAGCAGTTTTCCTTAGAGATCTGGGGGTCTGTGATTTGTACCTCTCCAAGAAATGATTTAGAACTAACTTCAGAACAATAAATAGTCTTTTCACATCATCACTGGTTCTCTTTCCTTTCTCATCCTTTCTTCCTGTTTTTCTGTTCAAATCTCTTCCCATAGTCCACATGAAACTATAGGGCCATATGTACCCTGCCTCCTTAAAAAAAAAAAATCATCAATGGCAATTAGGAATGGGTGCTAAAAGAAGCTAAACATGCACAGAAAGTAGAATGATACACAGAATGTCTGTCTGTCTTTATTCTTTTTTAAATAGCTTATGAACAGGTAATTTTAGATACTCCAATCTGAGTAAGATTCTACTTCATCTTTTACTGAAAAGTCTGATAGGCCTTTATAAGCACAGTTGTTGCAATAACCTTTCAATTAGTTCATTGAATGTCACTTTGATGGTAACGTGTGAAGTAAATCAGCTTTCTACCAACTGTACAATTCTAAAAATCCAGATAAAAACATAAAACAAGTCAGTTTTTTCATGATAGAATGTGAACAATCATACCTATTTAGATTCCAAACCTAACCTACATTCACAGCCTCTTTAATATTGAGGCCTGATGAATAATAAAATCATACCTCAAATTCTTGTTTATCCAGTATTTTTCATAAAAAATTACTTCCCTTAGAATTTCTGTGCTAACTGAAAGATCACAGAACCTTTACTTATTAAATGAGGCTATTCTCTACAAGTTTCTTTTCACTTCAGTTTAATCTGCCTGGAAAGGGGACAAAAAGCCTAAAGCAACATCCTGGGGAAAAAAAAAAAAAACACACCACACAAAGTAGACATAATTCAGATCCATGGTTCAGAAGTGTACAAGAGAAGAAGGTAATTTTATTATAGTTTGTCTTGAGAAAAGACACCCCTATTCATACAAATCTGGTTCCTTTGTATGGGACAAAGTTATCTCATGATTTATTCTCAAAGAAGTTCTTAAAAGGATACGTGTTCCATTAACTCCTGATATTTTAAAGTCATCTAGTAGTTGAACAACCATTTCTCTATTTGGATCATTAGGGTCTGAATTGCGAACCTGTAGTGGGGAAGAGACAGTATTTAGCAAAAGACAAAGCCAAATGGGGGAGGAATACCTGCAGCAAATTAACTACAAGGAAAAGCTCATACAAATCTATTTTTAAAACATACTAAAATTTCAGTACCTCAAATATGGAAAGAACTTACATAGTTAGTTCACAAGAGAAAATACAACCAACAGAGACTTTTCTAATTCAACCATTTTGCTACTCAAAGTGTGGCCTCCAAATTAACTGTTGGTTACCAGACTATGAGGAATTCAGAGGCTTTTGCAGGATGCAAATCAACTACAGCATTAACCACACTGTTTATTCAGCTTTTCTTTTTCTTTAAGTAGGAAAACTTTCTCAATGAAGGAAGCAGTATGTCAATTTACTTTGGAGCACAAGGCTCCTTATCTTGACATTTTGAAAAACACTGCCTTAGAGATCTTCTGGTCCTACACTCTCACTTTAGGAATGAAAAATCTAAGGCTCTGGAGGAAAAAAATGATGAGACAGAGGACACACTGAAGTAAAGCTGGACCTAACCAGGTTTTCTAACTCTGAGTTTAAGCCTTCTAATGCAAGTCATGACATCTTCCTAATTTATAACAAAACTGAAAACAAATTTGACAAAATTTACCCAAGTTTCCAAGAATAAATGGGATCAATATATATAGTATTTTTACATTATGTATTTTATAACACATTTTAAAACATAAAATAGATGCTATATATTTACTTACACAACTTTCCTTTTAACTACAGTAGGAAAGAAAAACATTTATGGCAGTACTATCTGATGATGCACAAAACATGCTCAATGAACATTTTTGTTCATTTGAAGGGGTTTTTTTGGGTACATGTGTATAAGAATTCTAATTACAGCATATCCCACTAGTTCCCTACTATATTACATGCATAGAATGTGTAAATATTGTCTTCTTCCTTTAACTCTTTAAGGATATTAGAAATTAACAGAAAAAATTAGTCATGCTAAAGAATCTATCATTTTTCCAAGTGTCTTAATTCAATAAAACTTTATTATGCTTTGCAGTTCACACATATGACCATAATACTCACTGATTTCAGCAACCGGATTTCATCTAGTGCAGTTTCAGTATAATGTTCAGCACTTTTAACTACTTTCATTGCCACAAATTTCTTCCCCCTAAGAAACAAACATAAGCAATTAAGACTAAATATCCTACTTTTACTTTAGGAAGCTAAGATTTAGCTATAACGAAGAGACAGTGAGAAAGGACAAATATTTCATGTTTCCCTGTAGCCAAATAAGCTACTTCTAAGGAATCACTTGCATCTGTTAATGGCACTAACTGGCCAGATTTCATTTACAGGAAGAAGAAAATCTGTTCTCAGATAATCTCAGTTGCTGAACATTTATTTTCTCTAAGTTAAAATCCATCTTCTGCATATCTCCCTGAATCCTAAGCAAAACTGCGAAATAAATAAGAGGAAAGACCCCACCAACTCAGAAGTATCCTGTATATCTGTATGGCAAAAGCTAAAATGTTAAAAGCTATTAGGTTATTAAGTATGAAATAGTCCCATTTCCTTAAGCACTAAGTTTGACGGTTGATTATCTTTGACATTTCACTTTGTCACTTCTTGTTTTATTTTTATTGTGAAGGTACATCCTCAGTCTTTCAAACACATTTTGACTTGTGATTATCTTTCAAATTTTTTTTGAGAGAAATTTTTGTGAAACCATGTATAAGTCAAAAATCTGTGTTATTTTCAAATATGAGTTCCGTCATGGAACCAATGCAGTGCAGACAGCTCATAATATCAACAAAGTATTTGGGAAAGATGTGGCTAACGAATATACACAGTAAGTCAATAGTTTGAGAAATTCCGTTCTGGTGATTTTCATCTTGAAAATTAGCCATGTAGGCGACCAGAGACCAAGGTGGATAATGATGAGCTGAAAGCTGTAGTGGAAGCAAATCCATCTCAACATACGTATGAATTAGCAGCAAGGTTTGATGTTACTATTCCAACAATATTGGACCTTTTGAAACAAATGGACAAGGTAAAGAAGCTGGATAGGTGGGTACCGCATGAATTAAATGAGCATCAGAAAAGAAATCAGATCGAAGCTTGCCTTTTTCTTTGCTGTCACGACATACAGGCGAACATTTCTACACTATATTGTTACGTGTGATGAACAATGGATTGTTTTTGACAATCGCAAGAATTCGGCACAATGGCTAGATAAAGATGAAGGGCCAAAACACAGTCCAAAACCAAATAGTCATCAAAGCTAATGGTGTCTGTTCAGTGGTCCAAACAGACTGGCATTATTCAGTACAGCCTCATGAAACCTAGTCAATTGATTACAGTGGATGTCTACTGCAACCAGTTGGACAAAATGAGGATGCTTGTGATTAAGCAACCGAGATGGTCAACAGAGACAGGATAATCCTCTTGCAAGACAATGCTTGACCACATGTCACACAAACAATGCTGCTCAAACTAAAGCAGTTGGACTAAGAAACTGTCATCCACCATATTCACCAGACCTTGCACCAACTGACTACCACTTCTTTCAGGCTTTGGACCACTTCTTGCCAGGAAAAATATTCAATTCTTAACCAGCTGTGGAAAACACCTTTGGTGATTTCATCACCACCCTCTCTCCAGGCTTCTTCGCTGCTGGCATAAACAACTTACTGTTAAGATGGCAAAACTGTGTCGATTGTTTAGGCACATACTTTGATTAATTGGACTGCTTCTTGTTTGAGATATAATAAACTACACTTTTTGACTCAAAATAGGACATTTCATGTTTAATGACCTAATACTATACTTTCCTATAAGTAATCAGAAAAAATATCTGGGTGAAAACAAAATGACAAAAATCACAAAAAAAATCAAATGAAAAACCCTGAAGTGCATAGTTACCAATTACTGTTTCATCAAAGAGAGACAGAACATTTTTAGGTAAACATTCAGTTTTAAAGAGGTATTTTTATTGTCTATAATTTTTACGTACAGAAAAATTTTAGACTAAATGGTAAAACAAATCTGTTACAAAAATAAATAATTTCACATAGGTTTGTCTATGACATTATTTACTCCAGTGAGACAATGACTATTAATTTACATATCATTCTTCCACTGAATATACTTGGAATGCTTTGAATTTGGGAGTTCCAAGTGCTTTATTGATAATAATTTAATTAATCTTTTGTCCCTAAGGTGGAGAGGTAGACATTATTACTGATTCTGCATGAGAGAAAAATGATTTGTCCAGGAACACAGAGATTATTGTCAACCCCAAAATCCTGATCAAGTAATCAGGCTAGAGACAGACTAGATCATCTCTGGAAAATCAGACAAAAACATACAGGCATCATCTTACTAATTATTTTTCAGGACCACTAAAACTTACTGAATATCCCATGATAACCACACTGTTGAAAAGTGTCCCCAGCCCAACTTTCGGATCACATGATATCTCCCATTGAACAGATCTCCGATTTTCACAAGATGATAACCTCCTGGAAGAAACAACAGGAGGAATATAATCAGAAGGACCAGGATAAGAAATAATCACTTAAATAGTAAGAAAAGGTATACTACGTCCAATTTTCCAACATCTATAGACCTTTTATCAAATAAAGTTTCTTCTATAAAAATCAACAAAAGAAAATCTTTGATTGCTATTATCAAATAAAGTTTCTTCTATAAAATCAACAAAAGAAAATCTCTGATTGCTATCAAATCAACCAGAGTATTACTAAGCCCCTCACAAAAAAACCTGAATTAGAGTAATGAAAACTTGAATAAGATTAATGATTTAGATTAAGCAAGTGATGCTTCGTACGACAGCCTTAGCCACAAACAAAAATAAGGTTACATGTCACAATATTTTTGTCACTCAATAATCTAATAGATTTATTTTAAACCTATAAATCTATTTATAGTTCCAGTCTCAGGATGTTTTTAAGAGAATAATGAATCCTATTTATTTAGCTTAAAAAAACCAGGAAGATTTGGTTCTCTAAATAAAAACAAAAAAACAGAGAAAGGCCTGAAAAGGCTGCCTACAGTGCCAGGAATCCAGGTATTTTAGTATTTATCTTTGCCTGCTGAGAATAGGAAGGACCAAGTTTTTCTCCCAGATGGTACAATACATTCTGTTATATGTTCCTACCCAAGAAAAGATAACAGGCAACCTGATGACACAGTTTAAGTACCTGTAGTTTCAGTTTAACTTATCTTAGCAGCTGTCACTATGAGAAAAAATAAGAAGGTATTTTGCAAAAATCTACATACCAAGATGTTGTCACTGGTTACTTGTGGGTGACAGCATTGCAGATAGCTTTTATTTTCATTACTGTTTAATACAGTTCTGAAATTTTCTAAAGTAAACATGTACTATCATTTTTAAGGAAGAAGGTAAAAACATTTAATATAAAATTAGGCTTCAATAAATTAAGTCAAACTAAGAGCAAATACTATTTCCTGTATCTCAGAGAAAAGGAAACAACAAGCAAAACCATCAAAACTGTTTTTATGCTGATAGATCAAATAGCCAAATGAGAAACTGCAAATAAACAGATCATATCTTACTTAGTATCTCCTTCCAAACTTACCTTTACAATAATCATTGGGATCTTCCTGCTCATCATCATCAGATCCCAGAATCTCCTCTTCCTGCTCTGGCAGATCACTCTCAGAGTGGGGGGCAGAGCCTCGGTGTTGTGTTTCAGATCTACGAAATGATGCAAAAATACTCAGTCCACTTGGACAGAAGAAAATAGGACTTTAAGGAAACGTCATTATCAAATTCCACTCCCCCAACTAAACTTTCAGATAATATAAACAGAGTATTACCATGTGGCAGCCTACAAAAACATTAGGTATAGCTTTACCTCACGTTAGGAAAATACTACTTTTTAAAAAGTCAGTGATGATAGTTAAAACCTGAAAAAATATATAAAAATTAAAAGGGAAAAATTATTTGAATCTCAATAGCCAAACATAATCACTGATAAAATTACTTGATTTTCTTCCAGTATTTTGTTGTATCTATATAAAAACACTTATCCATAATCATACTTTTTATAAAACAAATTTATATCCTGCTTTTTCTATTATAAACTTTTTTCATTTCTATGAAATCTCTTAAATCTTAACATGCTTCCCTTAGAAATATCGCCACTTACTTTGGCACATTCTGCTCAGCAGGACACTTGAGATGTTTCTAATTTTTCACCACTAAAAAAATAAAGCTGTTGAATATTTTTGGGTAGTCTTTATTCTGTATTTAGGATTACTCCTCTAAAGTTAAACTATTAGATAGGAGTCAAAATATTCTCCCTATTTATAAAAATAACATGTTAAAATGTAGAAAATTTGGAAAGCACATGATTTAAGATACTCTCAATTTGAACAACTATTAACATTTTGGACTATTTCATTCCAGTGTCTGGTCATGAATGCTTTTAAGGATTGTTATGTAGTATGATTGTTTTCTAAAGGGGTTGTACTGTGTTATCTCCCCACCAGCCACACATGTGCTTCTGGTATTTAAGTACTACCAAGTTCAGAAAACTCACTTATTAGTTGCCTGTCTTCTAAGGGCTGTAAGCAAAAAAGGCAGGGTACATAGATAGCATGCTTTCAATAGTTATAGGAGAAGAAATTTCAATTTTTCATTTTTTGATATATATACATTTTCATCAACCTGTTTCATCAGATTTTCCCCCTAAAAGATTCAATGTAACAAAAAAAAATGTTAATAGCAAAACCTGTTACATGGTATTACTGAGCTATTGAAACGTAAGTAATATCTTGGTATGACTAATGATATAGATTTGTATTTTTGGTGGCCATTCCAACCTTCCTCAATTCTTGGTAGGTTTTTTTGTCCCCCAGGGTATAAAAATAGCTAAAAAACTGCATGATTTCAATGTTAAGTGAATTTTAAGTGAAAACATGTCTTTGGGAAACTTATTTAGCAAAGAACTGGTCTACTTTGCTAAGTGGAAATAATAAGTCTGAATAAACAACAGTACCAATTTTGATAGTAAGAACTACAACTGTGAAATTTTTGAAAAGCAGTGAAACACAGTACTGAAAAACAGATTTGGCAATGCTGGAATATTAGAATTCCTTAGTATCATGGGGATTGTAACATTAAAAACTATTTTTTATCCCCTGGTGTAACAGATTCAGGAAAAAAGGATAAAAAATAGGGAAAATATTAAAACCAAATAGAAGAAAACATAAATGAAGAGAAAAAATTATTTTTTAAAGATTCAAACCATTTTTGAAAGCAAATACTTTTGTGAAAAGTTGTTTGTCCTTATAAAACTGAACATAAGTAACTATCATTCTCAGTTAAGGGATTCAAGATTGAATTATAAATTGCAAGTCACAATGTGAAGTACAAGTCTCCATCCTGACATATGTTGGTACAGGAGAAAACCTCTTCTTATTCCAAACTGATTATCTAAACATTTGATTACCTTCAATATTTATTCTGAATAGATTAAAGGGAAAAAAGTCCTATTTTTAACTTTCACTTTAAATATAATAGTCCCAGTACTTTGAGAGGCCAAGGGAGGATCACTTGAGGCCAGGAGTTTGAGACCAGCCTGGACAACATAGTGAGACCCCATCTCTACCAAAAAAAATTAAAAAATCAGCCAGTCTTGGTGGCACGTGCCCATAGCCCCAGTTACTCTGGAGGCTGAGATAGGAAGATCACTTGAGCCCAGGATCACGAGGCTGCAGTGAGCTATGATGTGCCACTGCACTCCAGCCTTGGCAACAAAGTGAGACCCTGTCTCTAAAAAAACAAACAAACATATATAACAGCCCCCCACTTCCATGGTTTCCGTTACCTGCAGTCAATTGCAGTCTGAAAATATTACAATATTTTGAGAGAAACATCACATTCACATAACTTTTATTACAGTGTATTGTTATAATTGCTGTATTTTATTAGTTGTTACCAATCTCTTACTGTGCCTAATTTATAAATTAAACTTTATCATAGGTATGTATGTATAGAAAAAAAATACAGTGTATGTACATATATATATATATATATATATATATATATATATATATATATATATATATATATATATATAGGGTTTGGTACTATCCTTGGTTTCAGACATCCACAGGGAATCTTCGAAGGCATCCCCCACAGATAAGGGGGGTACCTGCTGTATATACTTAGTGTTGTAAGTGTCCACATTGCTTCTGTCTACATTACCATTAGTCATCTCTTTCACATGCTGCATGGTCCTGTTTCCTCAATCCCATAATCTCCCTCTTGATTTAATCATTTACACAGTACACATTTATCAATAACTTCTGGAGAAGAGTACATAGGAGGTAAATTTATTAAGACCTCTCAAATCTTTATTTTGGGTATAAAATACATTGCTCTGTTGCATTCTAGCTTCCAGTGTTACTGTGATAAGCCAGATCAATGCCTTCTGATTCCTGAGCCTTAAAATAGGGATTATTTTCTCTCTGGAAGGTTACTGTTTTACTTTTTTAGTATCTTCTTTTATCCCCATGTTCTGAAATTTCCTAAATGGTTTTTTTAAAAGTCTATCTTCCCAGGTACTTCATACAGTCTTGCAAATTAGAGACATTTAGTTTAGAAAAATTTCCTATATTTCACTGAAAATTTAATCTTTGTCTATTCTCTCTGGAACTATCTTTTCAGATACTGGACCCTGCAGCATACTCCATTAATTTTCTTACATTTTCTCTGTTTTTTGGTTCTACTTTTTAGATTTATCTTCCTAACTTGTGTTGTCTTATAAATTTCTAATATATTTTAAATTTCTCTTTTTTTTTTTTTTTGCTTTTGAATGGTTCCCATTTTATAGACTCCTATGTTGTTTCAATGATGTATTGTCTCCTTTTATGTGAAGGATATGATTTATAGTAACAGTTTTATGTTTCCTTCTGATCCTCGTATTGTTTCGGCTTTCTCAAACTACCCAGGCTTTTTACTAATGCCTCACTTTTATACATGATGCCCATCAGACAAGAAAAGCCTCTGTCATAAAAAGACAAAACTAAAAACAAAAAGAGAAATTTTGAGGAAATAGAGACAGTTACACTATTAGATCCTAAAAGTAATGAGAAAGAAAAGATGACATGATTAAAGAATTCAAGACCACTGTAACTTTGATGAGTGTTAAAAGGACTTAGTATAAAAAAATCTGAAGAATGCTATAGAATTTTCAGTTAATTAACATAATAAACTCAAGACCATTTTTTCCTAGAACAAAAAAGTAGAGTTCTAAAATAGTTTCAGTTTGTGCTTTTAGACTCTTCATACCTATTTCATGTCTCAAGTATTTGCTCTTTATGTTCAAAAGAAAAAACTGGGTATCAGCATCTTAATGTTCTCAAAGCATATAAAACTTAACCCAAGTACATCTACAAAATCTCTCTATAACAAACTGAAATGAACACAGATCAAATATTAATAGTGGTATGCTTTTAAAAGAGTCAAAACAATTTATAACCTGGTCAAAATTCCAGTAGTGTTGGAAAGAGAACTATACTTGGCTAGGTACAAAATGGGGCCATGGCAAATATCTGGGAGGAGGGCAGAAAGTTGTAGAAAAGCTTGCCATTCATTGCCAGTTTTTGCTTTAATTTTTTTTTTTTTTTTTGAGACAAAGTCTTGCTTTGTTGCCTGGGCTAGAGTGAGTGTCGTGGTGTCAGCCTAGCTCACAGCAACCTCCAACTCCTGGGCTTAAGCTATCCTACTGCCTCAGCTTCCCGAGTAGCTGGGACTACAGGCACGCGCCACAATGCCCCGCTAATTTTTTTTCTATATATATTTTTAGTTGTCCAGCTAATTTGTTTCCATTTTTAGTAGAGACGGGGTCTCGCTCTTGCTCAGGCTGGTCTCAAACTCCTGACCTCGAGCGATCCACCCGCCTTGGCCTCCCAGAGGGCTAGGATTACAGGTGTGAGACACCGCGCCTCATGCCTGTAATCCTAGGACTTTGGGAGGCTAAGGCGGGAGGATTCCTTAAGGCCAGGAGTTCAAGACCAGCCTGGGCAAGAGCAAGACCCCCATCTCTACAAAATATAGAAAAATTAACCCATCATGGTAGCACACACCTGTAGTCTCAGCTACTTTGAAGGCTGAGGTGGGAGAATGCCTTGAGCCTAGGAGTTTGAGGCTGCAAGTGAGCTATGATGAAGCCACTGTACTCTAGCCTGGGAGATAGAAAGATCCTATCTCAAAACACAAACCAAAAAAACCCCAATACAAAACAAACAAACAAACACTTGACACAGAAACTCTCAAGTATGAACAGAGAGATGATAGAGCCAAATTAGAGTGTTTCCCTTTTATCTTTAAAGTTTCTTTCAACTCAGAGTCCATTTCTGGTATAATCTTCAATCCTAACCACCCTTCATCCCAATCATCAATAACCCAAAAAAATAGTAAAGCCAAAGTATCAAACACAAACTTACCGAGAGCTGTTTGTGTGTAAATACTGTCTACTTATAATCACCATGAGGAATATGCCATTTATAATTTTTCACATAGGTTTCATGAATTTATACATTTAAATTAGCTATGTGAGCTACTCCCGCTCCCATTTTTTTAAATAAGTCTGTTAGTGATTCTCTAAATTGGTTTATAACCTACTAGTGAGTTGCTTTTGAAAAATGCTGTTTGGAAATTATTTTTAACATTTTTATTGAGATACAATCTATATATTATAAATTCACTCATCTAAAGTATATAATACAATGGTTTTCATACATTTACAGAGTTGTGTAACCTCATCATCATCTAAATTTAGAAAACTTTCCTTACCCCCTTAAAAAACCCAAACCCATTCGTAAACCCCAAACTCATTACCCACTTCTCCCAGACTCTGGCAACCACTAATCTACTTTCTTTTTCAATTGATTTGCCTATTCTGGACATTTAACATAAATGAGAAATATGTAGTCTTTTGTAACTGACTTCTTTCACTTAGCAAAATGTTTTCAAGGTTCATTTAT
Organism: Lemur catta; assembly: GCF_020740605.2. Taxonomy (NCBI): domain Eukaryota; kingdom Metazoa; phylum Chordata; class Mammalia; order Primates; family Lemuridae; genus Lemur; species Lemur catta. Next base: position 45,528,569 of record NC_059129.1, read on the forward strand.
GTTGTAGTATCAGCACACACTTTATTCCCTTTTCATAGCTGAATAATATTTCATTATATGATGTACCATATTTTACTTGTCCATTCATCAGTCAATGGGCTTTTGGGTTATTTTCACTTTGAGTTATCATGAATATGCTATGAATATTCTGTATTGTAAGTATGTGCAATCATGTTCACAGCAGCATTGTCTGTAATAACCAAAAGCCTGAAAACGGCTAAATGACCATCAATAGGAGAATGGATAAGTACATTATGGCAATTTGAAACAATCAAATATTATACCCAAGGTGAAAATAAATGAATGAGCTAGATGCATCAGCATGAATAAACTGCATAAACATAAAATGAAGGAAAAATAGAGAACTGCAGAATATGTACAGTATACCACTTAAATCAATTTTAAGAAACATACAAACTTTTATCTGTTGTTTAGGAAAAGCCAATATACAGTTAAAATTTAAAGAAATACAGAACAAATTTCAGGATAAGTATTAATTCTATAGGGGAACTATAATGTAGGAATATGATCAAAGAGGGGGTCCACATGAGCATCACCTATACGGTAATTTAGAAGCTATTTAAGTGTTTATTATATTATTCTTTATTCTTTTTCTGTACATCTCAAATATTTTGTTTTAAAAATATTGGCTATGATTGTTTTCAGGTTTAAGTAGGAATTCAACCTATGCCTGGCTCGTTAAGATTTCATCCTTGGATGTTTATAGCAGCACAATTCACAATTGCAAAGATGTGGAAACAACCCAAGTGCCCATCAATACATGAATGGATTAATAAAATGTAGTATAGTATACCATAGAGTATTACTCAGCTATAAGAAACAATGGTGATATAGCACCTCTTATATTTTCCTGGATAGAGCTGGAACCCATTCTACTAAGTGAAATATCCCAAGAATGGAAAAATAAGCACCACATGTACTCACCAGCAAATTGGTTTCACTGATCATCACCTAAGAGCACATTTAGGAATAACATTAATTGGGTGTCTGGCAGATGTGGGGGTGGGGTGGGCATATACATACATAATAAGCGTGATGCGCACCGTCTAGGGGATGGACATGCTTGAAGCTCTGATTGGGGGCGCGGGGCAAGGGCAATATACATAACCTAAACTTTTTTTTTTTTTTTGAGACAGAGTCTCGCTTTGTTGCCCGAGCTACAGTGAGTGTCGTGCGTCAGCCTAGCTCACAGCAACCTCAAATTCCTGGGCTTAAGCGATCCTACTGCCTCAGCCTCCCGAGTAGCTGGGACTACAGGCATGCGCCACCATGCCCAGCTAATTTTTTCTATATATATTTTTAGTTGGCCAGATAATTTCTTTCTATTTTTAGTAGAGACGGGGTCTTGCTCTTGCTCAGGCTGGTCTCGAACTCCTGAGCTCAAACAATCCACCCGCCTCGGCCTCCCAGAGTGCTAGGATTACAGGCGTAAGCCACCGTGCCCGGCTATAACCTAAACTTTTGTACCCCCATAATATGCTGAAATAAAAAAAAAAAAATATTTCATCCTTGGGAATCTTATTAACCGTATCTATCAAGTTATCTCAAAAGGTGGCTTCGTATTGCCTCTCTGAGGTTAATCACATAGTTCCCCTAAAATGCAAATGGAGGGGAAGCAATGCAGCTGCATGTTTTGTACAAATTCATTAAGAAATTTGTACCTGTACAAAAATTTTCTATAATCTACTTCTGCTTTATGGTCAATAACAATTCAAATAAATTAAAAGTATATACAGACAATGTGAATAACAAACAAGCTTGATCTAAATTGATTTATTTGTATGTATAACTTTGTATTTATTCTTCCCAACATAGAAAAAAAAATAACACAAAAATTCTATGCAGGAACTTGTACAGTGCCTTGGACATGATGCTATGATGTCACACATCATCTAGATTCCTTGATCTTTTAGTTAAACAAGAAATAAATACTAAAGCAAAAAAATTGTTAATCACTTTGTTAGTGTAAAATAAATGAACATAATTTGTAATAAATAGTAGCAATTAAGTAAATTATGGTATATTCTAATGAAAAGTTACTAATATGTAAAGCTCTCCAAAATACACCATTAAAATGAAAAAGACAAGTAGCTGAATAATGTATACAGAGTGATTCATTTATCATTCCCCCCCAAAAAATGTATATAGGTACATAAAGTTTTCATATTTTTATTGTATAATACAATTCTGAACAGCTGGAATCTTTTCCAATTAGAACTACTCATGAAATATTCACATCATTTAAAAAATAGAAAGGCCAGGCACGGCGGCTCACATCTGTAATCCTAGCACTCTGGGAGGCCGAGGTGGGTGGATTGCTCGAGGTCAGGGGTTTGAGACAAGCCTGAGCAAGAGCGAGACCCCGTCTCTACTAAAAATAGAGAGAAATTATATGAACAATTAAAAATATATATAGAAAAACTTAGCCGGGCATGGTGGTGCATGCCTGTAGTCCTAGCTACTCGGGAGGCTGAGGCAGGAGTATGGCTTGAGCCCAGGAGTTTGAGGTTGCTGTGAGCGAGGCTGATGCCACGGCACTCTAGCCAGGGCAACAGAGTGAGACTTTGCCTCAAAAAAAAAAAAAAGAAAGAAAATTTTTTAAAATATTATGCAACTTGTTGGGTTGGGAAGAGTGCAGGAAAACCCAACTGCTACTATTGAGTTTTGTCTTCTGCCTGGCATTATTTCATTTCAGGAATTGCCCTTCTACAACCTGGCAAGGCTGTCAACCACATGGCCTTGCCCACTTCATCCCCCATAGGGACAGACACATGATCCAACAAGATCAACCAGAATCTTTCTGGGGAAAAATGATGAATGCTGGGAGAAGCTCTATTTCTGAAATCTTAAGCAATCAGAGCAAAAGAGTTGCCAGAAGTTAATGATTGCTGCCAAGTAGGGAAAGGGAATGTCTGAGAATAAAGTCAAAATACAGGAAAATAAAGCTAAGACATTTATTGGCTAGAGGTGGAGAAAGACAGGTAAATCTACAGAGATACATTCAGAGCTCCCTACTACTTAATCTCCAGATATAGCCTAAGTGAGTTTGAATCTGGTTACATTCTAAATAAGACATATAGATAATTTGGCAATAATCACAATTTTGAATTATTTCACTTCTAAATATTTACCCTAAAAACTAAGATAACTATTTACGTAACTTATACCAATGCCAATTTCCTGGTTTTAATATTGCACTATATTACAACAGAAGTAACCAGTGGGGAAAATTCTTTGCAATTTCCTGTGAATCCTAAATTATTTCAAGATACAAAAAATTTTTTTAATCGTGGAAAAAATTAAGATATGCAAAAAGAAATCCACAAGGATATACAGAAATTCACAAGGATATATAGAAATCCACAAGGACAGGAAAGGAGTGCAAAGTTCTGGCAACCAAGAAAAAAGGGCAGGTGAGCTGAAGTAGAGGAAGGAGACAGGAAACATGTGTTGCCTGATAAAACTCTGGATATATAGGTATGATGGAATGCAGGTGTGAAAAGAGGGAGGGTAAAAAGGGAGATAACTGGTTTGTTGTTGTTTTCCGTAAGAGACGGGGTCTCACTGTCACCTAGGCTGGGGTATAGTGGCAGGATCACAGCTCACTGAACTTCTGGGCTCAAGTAATCCTCCTGTTTCAGCTAAGACTACAGGGCAGCACTACCATGTCTGGCTAATTTTTCTTATTTTTTTAGAGACATGGTCTTACTATGTTGCCCAGGCTGGTCTCAAAGTCCTGGCCTCAAACAATCCTCTCGCCTCAGCCTCCCCAAAGTACTGGGATTACAGGTGTGAGCCAACACACTTGGCCAACTTTATTCTTATCATGTGATTTTTTTCTCCTTTATTATTCCATTTAGAGATATTTAACTCATTCATGACTGTGCTATAATTTCAAAGTACAACAATCTTAAATAATCCCTTGACTTCAAATTATTACATTTTGCCTAAAACCTCACGGAAAAGGCAAGTGACAGATCCCATGTAGGACAGTTTCTGTATTCCAAGGAAAATACAGTTTAGAAATTTCCATGTATACACCATGTTATACTCCCCCTCCCCAAAGGCAGATCACCTTGAAAATAAGCAGTATCTTTAAACAAAAATATCAACTTTAAAAACTGCATACATCTAAATACTTTCCAAATTAGTGTAATACCAAAAAGATCAAGCTTCCTTGCCTTAGTCTAATTAAAAACCACAAAGATATTAAAAGTCTACTACTGCTTTACGTAATGATTATGTAACTGAGGAAAATTTGAGTATTCTACCCAAGTATGTGGGAATACAGAACAAAATTGCATTGCTGATCCAGAAATAAAGCCATTACTTCTCTCTACTTCTTTATGTGCCACAGTACTGAGAATCGCAGCCCAGGAAGAGAAAGTACACAACAAACGCAAAATCTGTTCTCCCATTTGGGGAATAGAAAAGCCATTAGGTCCAATACATTCACAAATTTTATCAAAAGGGATATGCACTGTAACAGAAAGTTTTACCTTAAACTATTTAAATCGCACGATCAAACTTCCCATTATAAATATAACATATAAAATACATATACGCTATATGAAGTACACAGCATCATCTTGAATATTCTTACCAAAACCTTTAACTGCAATCCAATCTATGTAAAATAGAGAAACAAGTTAAGCAAAGCTGTGATGATACAGACAAATCCAGGGTGTGAGATATTCTTTCTTTTTTTTTTTGAGACAGCGTCTCACTCTGTTGCCTGGGCTAGAGTGCCGTGGCCTCAGCCTAGCTCACAGCAACCTCAAACTCCTAGGCTCAAGCCATCCTCCTGCCTCAGCCTCCCGAGTAGCTGGGACTACAGGCATGAGCCACCATGCCTGGCTAATTTTTTCTATATATTTTTGGTTGTCCAGCTAATTTGTTTCTATTTTTTTTAGTAGAGACAGGGTCTCGCTCTTGCTCAGGCTGGTCTCAAACTCCTGAGCTCAAGTGATCTGCCCGCCTCGACCTCCCAGAGTGCTAGGATTACAGGTGTGAGCCACCACGTCCGGCCCCCCTTGCCTCTTAAACATTGACTTTTTGAAGAGATCAGACCAATTGTCTTGTAGAAAGAATATCTCAGCCACGCCATGGCACTCTAGCCTGGGTAACAGAGTGAGACTCTGTCTCAAAAAAAAAAAAAAAAGGCAAGGGGGAAAAGGGCAGGAGGCCTATTTCAGAGATAAGGAAACAAACAAACAAAAAACCTAAATATAACACGGGAACCTCGATTGCATCATGACTTTTAAAACACAAAAGATATTTGTGGCTGGGCATGGTGGCTCATGCCTGTAATCCTAGCACTTTGGGAGGCTGAGGTGGGAGGACTGCTTGAGGCCAGCAAGACCAGCCTGGGGAATAGCTACCTTTTTTGTAGAGATACAACCTACCTTTACAAAAAAAAAAAAAAAAAAAAAATCACAAAAATTAGCTGGGTGTGGTGTTGCAGGTCTCTAGTCCCAGCTACTATGGAAGCTAAGGCTGTAGGATCGCTTGAGCCCAGGAGTTTGGGGTTGCAGTGAGCTATGATGATGCCACTGCACTCTTGCCCAGGCAACAGAGTGAGACTCTGTTTCCAAAAAAAAAAAAAAAAAAGACATTTACAAGGCGACTGGAGATATATGAATATAAATTGTAAGATGATATTAAACAATTATTGTTAACCATAATACATTATTACAGCTAAGAAAAACATTCTTAAGAGGAGCAAGCTGAAGTATTTTGGGATAAGGTACCATGATACATGCAACTTCCTTTCAAGTTCAGCCAAAAGTATTAATACACATACATCTAACTAATACATCTGGATGGCTGAGTATACAAGTGCTTATTATTTATTATGGTATCAACTTTACTTTTGAGGTTTCTCATAATAAAAAATTGTGGAAAAGGATTAGGATTGAATCAAACTGTCTTTTGGGCTTTATATATATGTTTAATAAAAATATATATATATAAAACACAAAAATATATACAGCACAAAAAGACAAATATTCCACATATAAATGCATAAAATTTATTGCTACTTTGTTAGAAATTTAGATTATTTCCACTATTTCATAAGTAATTCTGTGACCAACAACTTTAAACATAAGAATTTGAAAAATAACTTTTCTATCACTGATCTGAAACTAGGCTATAATTTTCACAAGAACAGGAACTGTGTCTTTGTTTTTGTTTGCATACTGCCTTGTATTTCACAGGCATTCAAACGTTTACTGAATTCTACTGACTCATGTCTTTTGCCACATTAATAAATTATAAGCATCCTTCAACTTTACGTTAAGGCTTCATTTTATCTACTGATTCTATGAAAAGAAATGCTTTCTTCTCATTGACTGCAAGAAAAGAAATCTGATGTTTTGTCTAGTGCCCGCCATCTCTTCTCTACCTAATTTTTCTTGTCCACCACTGAATAGGTGCTTCGGCCTTGGAGGCTGCTTTCTAATTCTGCCAGTCACTGCTGCAGCTGCTCATTCCTGCAACCACCTCCCATCATCTGGGTCTGGTTTTCCTGGGTCAGGGGAATAGCCTTGTTGACCAACAACAAACTCACGAAACATCCACAACAAACATATCAGGTTAGGTTTTATACCATTTTTATTAGGAGAAGAAACTATATATACTAATGTGGACATGTTTTTACGTACATATTATAAAAAGCACATGTTAACCAACCTATCGCTTCTCAAGGGAATAGACCTGGAAGTTGAAGATTTTTTTAAAACCTTTATATATATATATATATATATATATACACACACACACACATATATATATGTATATATATGTGTATATACATATATTGTTTGTATTGTATGAGGAAAAAAAATCAAAAACAAAAGACACAGTATCCCCCTCACTTGCCCCAGACCTAAATGTAAATGCTAAAACTACAAAACTTATAGAAGAAACCATGAAAGAGTAATCTTCACAAACTTAGAGTAGGCTAAGACTTCTTAAAACACAAAAAACACAATGACAGGAGAAAAAATTGATAAACTAGACTTTGTCAAAATAAAAAACCTTTGTTCTTCAAAAGATACCCTTCAGATAGAGGAAAGGCAAACCACAGACTGAGAAAATACAATACATAGTATCTGACAAAGGAGTTGCATTCAGAATATAAAAAGAACTTACAACTTAATAAGACACAAACCTAATAAACAAATGGGCAAAAAAATTGGAAAGTTCAGTGAAGAAAACATACAAGTAGCCAGTAAGCATTCCAAGCACTTGGTCATCATGAAAAAAGAATTTAAATAGAAAAACCAAATTTGGAGGAATTGGAATTCCACATACACAAAGTTGTTGAACAGCCAAACCAATCTACAGTGACAGAAAGAAGATTTACGGTTGTCCAGGGCCAGGATGGGGAGAGGGAGACTGAATGCAAAGGGATAAATACACACACTGGAAGTCCCTGGAGTGATGAAAATGTTCTAGCCTTCAGTGGGGTGTTGGTTGCATGGATGCATACATCTGTCAAAATATAATGAACTGCAATCTTAAACTGAGCTCATTTTATTGCTTGTAAATTTTGCCTCAATAAAGTTGATTTTTCTCCCTTCCTATCTTTCTTTCTTTTTCTTAAAGAGACGGGGTATCACTATGTTGCCCAGGCTGGAGTGCAGTAGCTCTTCACAGGTGCAACCATTGTAGCATACTACAGCCTCTCAAACTCCTGACCTCCAGTGATTCTCCCACCTCAGCCTCAGGAATAGCTGGGATTACAGGCACACAACACTGCACCTGGCTGATGTTAAAATAAGGCACAACAGTCCCTCCCACTTCCCCCAGAAAAAATTAAAGCTATCCCTGGATTCATCCAAAGCCAAGGAACTAAAGGATTCTCCTTGCTTATTTAAAGTTTTTGCCATATGGCCAATGGCAGGAACCAACAGCTCTTCATAAGAAAGAGGCAATAACAGAAGCAGATCCGGGGACAAGTACTTAATTTGTAAGGAGCCCCTGAGAGAGCACAAAGTATGGGACACTAACTACGAGACCAGTAAAGAGCAAAAAAATGGGTTAGCCTAAGGTCCTGCAAAAACACCTTCAGGAGGATACATCACAGAACGCTTTTTCATTATCTTGTTTGGAAAAATTCCTAAGTTTGATATTCTGCTGTGTTTCTACGATTTCAGCGATTCCTTTCAATGAAAGCCACTTGAAAAACTTTCTATACCTAATAATTTTTAAAAATCCAAAATTTAGTGTCCTTTGGTCATTTGAAATCTCCCTGTCATCTCAGATGGATTCAAGCAGCAGCAATTCAAAGGAACTGTGGTATATCTGAATGTTTTTTTTTTAAAGAGACAGTGTCTCACTCTGTTGCCCAGGCTGGAGTACGGTGACATGATCATAGCTCACTGCAACCTCAAATTTCTGGGCTCAAGTGATCCTCTCACCTCAGCCACCCAAGTAGCTAGGACTACAGGCACACCCCACCATGCCTGGCTAATTTATTTTTTGTAGAGATGGGGTCTTGCTATGTTGCCCAAGCTAAAAAATGTTATATATCACTTAAGTATTTACTATAACCTAAAAGTGAACAGGCCATTTCTTTGCATGAGTGTACTGATTCATGTTCCTAGTTACCTTACTTGCATAAATCATACTTATGAAAATGTATCACCTATAATTTCCAGTTGGGGGTTTCATTTAAGTGAAGTAAGAACTCGAAAATACCTGGGAATCCGTAAAAAATAATGAAGATCTATAAGAACTCACATGGAGTGACTTCCAAGATATATTGTTTAGAGAAAAAAAGCATTATGCAAAAGAATATATGTGGAATGCCCAGTATCTTATGTATAAGAAAGATGTAAAAATAATACCCATATATACTTGCTTATTTTTACAAAAAAGGATAAATCAGAATTGAATGAAATCGTTACCTTTAGGTAGTAGGTAAGAACAGGGTAATGGAGACAAGGAAGACTTCTTGAACCATGTACACACGTTAATTAATGAAAGAAAAAATAATGAAAAAAGTAAACCCTAAAATTGAATACACATTAAAATATAAACCTAACTGTACTTTAAATTAGTAAGATAAACACCAAAAAAACTAATTCATTCATTTTGGACACCATTCTCTGACTGTGTACCCTTATGTGGGCTATAACCTGATGACTTAAAAGAACTACAAAGAAATCTTGAACTTAGTAGATTTGGTGTTGATATTGGCATGTAATCTTGAAACTATTTTGTATATATGATAGGAGAGAAAATGGAACTATTTTGTATATATGATAGGAGAGAAAATGGAATAAATATATAGTCACTGAGAGGCAAGAAGGATATACAAATGTGGAATGGGGGAAGAAGGTGAAGAAACTCTATAGTATATTTGAATTGGAAATACTGTGAACTATACATATATATTAAAAATATATACATTTTCTAGCTCTGTCCTCTAGGCCTGCAGAAAGGGCCTAGAAGCAATAGAACCCTAGCACCCAGACCTTGGTTTCCAAATATCATTCCTCCTTAAAAAGCAAAAAGGAGACTCTTTGGAGAAATGGGCAATTACAGTCTGGGATAGGGAAAGCATGTAGTAAGCCTGCAGTATTTCCTTGTACAGAAAGCTAAGAAGAGTTCGAAGGCTAAAGAGACAGAATCAAATTTAATGCAATATTAAATTTAATGACTAAATTCTGGATCCAGAAAAAGAAAAAAGAAGGTACAAAAGACATATTTTGGAACAATGGGGAAAAAAATCAAAATATGGTCTTAATATTAAATGATATTGAATTAATATTCATTTTCTTAAGTGTGACAATGGTATTGTTCTTAAAGGAAAATGTTATTCTTAGGAGATGTCTGCTTAAGTATTTAGGATGATGTGTAATGATATCTGAAACTTTCAAATGGTTCAGCAACAAAATTACTATATTGACAGCTTTATTCATAAAGGCCAAAAACTGGATACAACCCAAATGATAACCAAAAGGTGAAAACATAAACAAATTGTAGTATATCCACATACTGCAATACTATACCTTAATAAAAATAAGCTACTGATACAAATGAAACATGAAAGCATCTCAAAATCTGAGGGACAGAAGCCAAATTCAAAAGAACTGTAGGCCGGGCAAGGTGGCTCATGCCTGTAATCCTAAGCAATCTGGGAGGCCGAGGCGGGTGATCGCTCGAGGTCAGGAGTTCGAGACCAGCCTGAGCAAGAGTGAGACCCCGTGTCTCTACTAAAAATAGAAAGAAATTATCTGGCCAACTAAAATATATATAGAAAAAAATTAGCCGGGCATGGTGGCACATGCCTGTAGTCCCAGCTACTCCAGAGGCTGAGGCAGGAGGATCGCTTAAGCCCAGGAGTTTGAGGTTGCTGTGAGCTAGGCTGATGCCACGGCACTCACTCTAGCCTGGGCAACAAAATGAGACTCTGTCTCAAAAAAAAAAAAAAAATTGCATATTTCAAATGTATATAGAGGATGGGCACAGTGGCTCATGCCTGTAATCCAAGCACTTTGTGAGGCTGAGACACAAGGATTGCTTGAGACCAGGAGTTCTAGACCAGCTTGGGTAACATTGGGAGACCCTGTCTCTACAAAAAATTTTAAAAAATTAGCCAGGCGCAATGCCATGTACCTGTAGTACTAGCTACTGGGGAGGCTGAGGCAGGAGGATTGCTTGAGTCCAGGAATTGAAAACTATAGTTGTACTGCTGCACTCCAGCTTGGGTGACGGAGACCCCATCTCGATATATAAATAAATATTTTTTAAAAATGGAAAAGAATATTGTTAGTAGAATGTGAAATTAATGGTGGCACATGCCTGTAGTCCCAGCTACTCGGGAGGCTGAAGCAGGAGGATGGCTTGAGCCCAGGAGTTTGAGGTTGCTGTGAGCTAGGCTGATGCCACGGCACTCTAGCCCAGGCAACAGAGTGAGACTCTGTCTCAAAAAAAAAAAAAAAAAAAAAAAAAAAAGAATGTGAAATTAATAGATTAATTTAGGAAGAACTAATTATCATATAAATCTGTATCTTCCAAACCAGTGTATATCTTCACATATTCAAATGTTTTAAATTATTTATTACTCACATACGCTACAATAGGATTATTTTAAAAAATGGAAATATAGAGTTTCACTACAACAGTAATTACCATTGCTCCAGTATCCTACTCAGTGTAGGGCAATGCCAGAGGATGGGCCCAAGAATAATTATTATAGGTTCTGCCACCTAAGATTTTCATCAGAAATAAATCAGATGTCACAGAAACCCATTACAATGACCATGTATTGCCCAACATAAAATTTTAACTTAAAATCATACCAAATATTGGTTTCTAAATACCAATCTCATCTAAAAGGAGTCAGGGTTTCTTAGAGAATGAGATTCCAGGGCTTGGACAGGCAAAGCACAAGATAGAACCCAGACCATCTTGTGCCAGAAAGTACAACAGTGCGAAAAGAATGGAGACATGTCAAAAGGTCAAGGAGCCAGCTTGAAGGGACTCTCAACATCCAAATATGGAAGAATTTGAGCACCAAAATAATGAGAGCAATGGATTAAAACTCACTGAATAAAATAGACTCCATAAATTCATATTGACGATAATGACTATGATGATGAATAAACTAATGAGGCAAAGGGAAAGTTCTTTCTAATAATACAATGCTGATAATAACTATATAAGAAAATGGTAGAATAATCACCATTTTGAGTCACCACCTTAACTATGTGATCAAATGTAACATCACCAATACTGGGCCAAGTATCAAGTGACATGATGCACCAAGGATGGTACCATTTATTCCAGGCAGTGCTAACTTGCATAACCTGAATCACAAGGAAACAGACAAACCCAAATTGAGGGACACTATAAAATAAATGGTCTATAGTCTTTAAAAATATCAATGTCAGGAGAGACAAAGGCAGGCTATGGAACTGTTCTAGATTTAAGACACAAAAACTAAATGCGATGTGTGATCCTGGTTGGATACCGGACTAAAAAAAAAACCTTTCTATAAAGGGCAATGGGACAATTAGGTTGAATAAGATCTAGATTAAACATTTTATTGATTGATTGATTACGACAGGATCTTGCTCTGTCACCTGGGCTACAGTGCAGTGGCATCATCATAACTCACTGCAACCTCAAACTCCTGGCTCAAGTGATCCTCCTGGCTCAGCCTCTTAAGTAGCTGGGACTACAGGCAAGTGCCACCACGCCCCACTAATTTTTCTACTTTCTGTAGAGACGGGGTCTTACTCTTGCTCAGGCTGATCTCAAACTCCTGGCCTCATTTTCCCTTTGCCTCATTAATTTATTCATCGTAGCAATCCTCCTGCCTCAGCCTCCCACAGTACTAGGATTAGAGGCGTGAGCCACTGCATGCCCCAGCCTAAGAGCTAGAGTAAATAACATAGTATCAAAGTTTCATTTCCTATTTTGATAATTATATTGTGGTTATATAAGTGAATGCCCTTGTTCTAAGGGAATACATTAAGTATTTGAAGGTAAAGGGACATGACGTTTGTAACTTACTCTCAAATTGTTCATAAACTACGGTTTTTTCAGGCATCCGCATTTTCCATTTATAGGACTTAGCTGGCAACACTCTTTGGAGAGCCTGCTTGTTCGCTGGAAGGCTCACTGCCTGCATTTTTGATAAATAACCACTAGATGGCACTCTGTTTGTGATCTCTAATTCCAGCAGCCTAGGTTTCCACAGACAACTTATATACTTTTTTTAAAAATGGTGATTTTTAATAAAGCACAAATAGTAGGCAACCACTACACTCAAAACACTTTTTTTCCACAATGTCCTACAAGGCCTTACATGATCTGACTCTTCATTGCCCGCTCCAAACCCACTTCTTCACACTTATCTCCTTAGGCCTGTTCAACTGTCACCTTTTCAGAGAACTTCCATGACCTTCCTACATAAGACCATAGTCTTTGTCACATGCCCTCTGCCACTCCCCTTACCATGCTATTTTTCTTCAGTACTTGGCATTTTATTGTCTTCCTCTCAACACTCGCAGAATGTAAGTTTTATGAGGGCAGACTTTATTTTGTTCACTGCCACATCCTAAATAACTACAACAGGGATACATGCAAGGTATTCCTCTTTAGTTCTACTCCTCATTCTTCAATTAAAGTCCATTACACCCTGGCCCGTATTATCTCCTAATGGAACTAGATTGTGAAAGGCCTTAAATGTCAAGCATTGAAGCATTCTACATGGAAAGAAGTGGAGTCATCACAGTAACCCTACAAAAGGAGTGCTTTAGAAAGATTTCTTTGGCAAGAGGGTTTGGTAAAACATAGCCAAACCATATAGGAGAGACACAAGAGACATTGGTAGAGATAGTAGTTACAGCCAAAGTCTCTGGAGTCAGGAGACTTGGGTTTGATCCTGGCTCTGTAGTTTACCAGAGTTCCATGACTTTAGAGAAATTGCTAATTTAAGAAGCTCTTTGTGCCTCTGTTGCTTCATGTGTAAAATGAGGGTAGTAATTACATCTACTTCATAGGGAATTTACGAGGATATGTTAATCCTATGGTTAGTACAGTGCCTGAACATAAATGTTAGCAGTACATGTAGAAAATAAGGGAAAAGGAACTAGCAAATATGTGTTCTTTATTCAACTTAGTTTTACTGATTCCCAATAATAAGTATACCAGGCACTTTTCTAGGCACTGGAAATGTAGCTGAGGGAAAAAAAAATCTGAAAGACTCCCTGCCTTCATTGTGTTTACATTCGGGCATAAGGTGACAAAAAATAGCCCTAATTTATCTGAACCTACCTGGTTCTTGAGTTTAGGTGGTCAACAGCAAAAGTTGTTAGCAAAGTCCTATCTCACTGTCTCTTCAGGAGACACATGCTCTATAATATCAGGGTATAAAAGGGGCTATAGAGAAGAATTAAGTAGGGTGAGGGGACAGAATGTGCTCATGCTATTTTAAATAGTGTTGTGACATCTAAGGAAGGAGGCAAGAGATGCTGGAGTTTATCTGGAATGATTCAAAATGGTGGTTTCAAAGGTAAAATTGAAATTCAGGAGGGACTAATTTGTAGATGTTTGGGGTCTTAGAAATAATTTAGCAATGGCTTTAAAAGACAGACTAAAAGCTAACCAGAAAAAGTACCTTAAAAAGCTTAGTTTATTTACATGTAAACTTTAGTCTCTTCTTTCTGTCTTGGGAATGAGAAATTGTAAGATCTCCTAATGCAGAGGACTGTCTTCTGGGGCCTGTGTTATGGGTTGAATTGTGTTCCTCCTGAAAAGGTATGTTGGAGTCCTAACCTCCAGTAACCCAGAATGTGGCACTTTATGGAGACAGGGTCTTCAGAGATAATCAAGTTAAAATGAGGTTATTACGATGAGCCCTAATCCAATATGACTGGTGTCCTTATAAAAAGGGGAAATGTGGGTCTAAAGAGAGACACACAAATAAAGTGAAAACGATGTAAAGAGACACAGGGAAAACACGGCCATCTCTAAGGCAAGGAGAGAGGCCTGAAACAGATTCTCCCTGACAGCCCTCAGAAGAAACCAACTCTGCCAACACCTTAATTTGAGACATCTAGCCTCCAGAATTGAGAGAATAAATTTCTGTTGCTTAAGCTACCCAGTTTGTGGTACTTTGTTATGACAGATTGGAGAAAATCATTTTTGTATACTTATTTCCCTTAAGAAATAAGTCCCTTGAGGGAAAGGAATGTGTTCTAGTCATCTTTGTATCCTTTCTAGAGTATCACACTTAGATCTCTTGCAGAAATTTAACAAGATACTACTTTTAACTTCTAGCACCTACACACAATGAAACTCAGTAAATGCTAAATTTCTCCCACTACCTTTTCCATATATATATATTTTTTCTTTTGCAAATTGACATAATCCTTTACATTTCTAATTTTATCTCATCTTCTGAGACATACTCAAGTACTCTTAAGTTTCTCAACACAGAAATCCTAAATTGGAGGTAGGGTTTAGCAACAACAAAACAAAAATTTGGGTGCCTAATAGGTATTACACACAAACAGTTAAATATAATCCATTCCTGATCTTTAGGTGACTATACTCTAAACTAGACCTGATATATATACATATATAAAAATATATATGTATGAGATACCAACAGATGAGTTTCCATCTAAGGTAAGGAAAGCAGCACAAGGAAGAGAGCAGTCACCAGGGCACTTTACCTAGAGCTTAGTACTGGGTGGGGTAGGCACTCAAATGCAGTTGCATCCCCAGTAGCTCACCATCTATGGATAAAGCAACCCAGATTCAAAGAATTCAAAAGACATTGTCCACGTTCACCTAACAATGGTGTTAGAGGCAGGCTAAAATCCAGGACTGTGTGACTCAAAAGGACAAGCTTTTTTTTGGTAAACAGCATAAAAGCATATACCTGTATAATCTATCCTTCCACGTAGAAACATGAGTTATCTAATTTATCCCATTACATTTTTTCATACTGGCAAGGAAAAATGCAAAATACAATTCCTGTTAAATCTATTCTGAAAGGCCTAAGAACTTATAGAAGGGAGCTTGCCATCAAACTCATATGTTGACAGAATGAAAAGAACCTGGCATGTTTGATCAAACTGCTTGGTGAAAACATATCCAAGAAACATTCACAGGCTGAAGAGCAACATTAAAATTAAAAGCAAAGTGAATGACAGGATATGGTTGCCCATAAGGTACATTTATAATCAGTTACAAAATAAGGCTATCCTAATATTTCAAGACACAAAAGTTCATAAGACTAGTCCCAAAAGGACTGTTAGCCTTGTTTAAAATGCCTAGACACTCAATTTGAGTAAATTAAATAATATATAAAGGTTACCAATATGACTGATTGTACCAGTACCAAACTTTGCGGCATTAATGTTTGTTCATCACTACTGGTGACAATTCTTACGTGGCAATTAAAATATATATTAAATTTTCTGAAACTTCTTGAAATTTTACCCTAAAATACTCATCAATACTGTCCAAGACATTTAAGCCAATAAACTCATTATCCAGTAACAATGAATTACACCTGGACTTAATCTTCATCTACACAAATAAAGGCATGTCATGATACAAATGAACATGATACGTATGTGTGTGTGTATGTATATAGATATAGATATAGACTGAGACAGAGTCTTGCCCTAGGTAGAGTGAAGTGGCATCGTCATAGCTCACTGCAACCTCGAACTCCTGGGCTCAAGCAATCCTCCTGCCGCAGCCTCTCGAGTAGCTGCGACTACAAGGCACACACCACACCACACCTGACTAATTTTTCTATTTTTTGTTGAGATCGGGTCTCACTCTTGCTCAGGCTGGTCTTGAACTTCTGGCCTCAAGCAATCCTCCCGCCTCGGCCTCCCAAAGATTTGGAATCTTTAAAGATAACAAAGATGATATAAAATGAAAACAAAATGAAACAAATCAATCTGAGAAACCAGGTGGTAACATAATCACATAGCAAGGAACTAGTCCATGTAACTGTTATATAAAAGTCAGTAATTTGACTCTACATTCCTAGTGAAATATACCCTAAGAATAACAACAACAACAACAAAAAAAAAATCGTTAGCTGAAGTAATCATATTGTTGATGGTACTGCTGGCATTGTCATTCTGAGACTATTGTGAGTACACTGGAGGGAAAAAAAGAAAATGAGGAATCGTGGTTGAGAACTGGGATTTTCAGCACAGGAGAAAAGAAGAGTGATACGTATAAAAAAATCCCTGGGCCCTGTAACTTGATTTTTAAGTATAACACAAACTCATGGTTTCTTAAAAAACAACAACAACAACAACAAAAAAAAAAAACCACAACTTATTCCCTAGCTCTAAATCACAGAAAAGACCTAGAAACAATGACTAACTCCTTAGTAATAAGCTCCTTAAGCACTCAGATTATGGTCTCCAAATGCCATTTCCCACTAAAAGCCTTCTTGAGAAAGGGCTGTTTCCTGGCCTGGGGCATAAAATGTGCAAGATAAGTCTGGGCATACTGTCATACCAGATAGTAAAAAAGCTATCAAAGATGCCTCAGGCTGAGTCAAATAGACTCAAGACTCATCATGAAGAAACTCCAGCTGGCCAAAGAGAGGACATCAATAAAAACAACTACACATGCTACAACGTGCATGAAGATTAAAAACATTATGCTAAGTGAAAGAAGCTAGTCACAAAAGACCACATATTATATGATTCCATTTATATGAGATGTCCAGAATAGGAAAATCTATACAGACAGAAAGATTAGTGGTTGCCTAGGGTTGGAGGTGAGGTAGCATTGGGGAATAACTGCTAATGGGTATGTGGTTTCTTTTGAGGTGATGAAAACGTTCTAAACTTAGACTATAGTGAGGGCTGCACAACACTATAAACATACTAAAAACCATTGAAATGCACACTTAAAATGGGTGAGTTTTATGGTATGTAAGTTATATCTCCAGAAAACTGTAAGGGAGAAAAGCCTACTACAATGGATCCAACCACAAATAAGCTTAAAATCTTCAAGTTTATAATCAAATAAATCTTTGTCATTTTGGAGGCTGCTAGAAATCTATGAACTGCACCTCTGACTAACCAAAGTTATGAAGTGAAGTTTCTCTTTATAAAAGTATTACAATTAATAAATTAGGGAATAATAAAACATTACCATTTTGAAACCCTAAATAAATGAATGGATCTGTGCAATGATCAATAGTCATTAACATCACAAAAGAAGAGACAACCAGACAGTAGGTGCCTCCTGATGAAGTATACACCACCACCTATGAATTAAGCAGTTTGGTAAAAACAAATTTAGAAGGAAAAGAACCACAGAGAACCTGTAAATTAAAATACTAGGGGAACTTTTCAAACTAAGGACCTTATGAATCCTGATTTAAACAAAATTAGTAGGGAAATTAGAACCCTGATTGGATATTTTTAAAAAATTAAGAGTCCATATCTTATGAAATTATATGATGTCTGGGACTTGCTTTAAAATAAGATGGGGAAGGAAATGAAAGCAGAAGATACGGATGAAATAACATTGGCCAAAGTTGAATCGCTGAAGGTAAGAGGTGGATATATGAAAGTTTACCATGTTCTCTATAATTATTCTATAATAAAGCTTTTTAAAAGACAGTGCTGCCAATTCTACACATCATTGGAATTACTGCATTTCATGAATTCAATATAAATGTCTCCCATTATTTCACATCACCGAAATTATAATATAACACAGTTAATGGTGTGTCAGTTTACTTAGAAGGATTCTTTTCTTAGTGGTACAAAAAAATGGCATCTTTTAAAACTGACAGCACCTTAAAATAAATGAGAAACTTTAAGATTATAAGTCTACCTAGATGCATACTTTTCCTTAATTAAACTATTATTTGGGTAGTGTCTAAAGGGCTTCTAAAAAGCTGTCTTAGCTCTCTGGATTTTCTTACTTGCTTGGAATTAATTCAGTTACAGTGAGAGGAGCATTAAAAACACTGGTGTACCTTTTTTATTGTACTTTGTTTCATTGCACCTCGAAGATACTGCATTTTTTAAAACAAATTGAAGGTTTATGAGAACCCTGCATTGAGCAAGTCTGTAAAAGCCATTTTTCCAACAGCCTGTGCTCACTTTGTGTCTGTGTCACACTTTGGTAATTCTCATAATATTTCAAATTTTTTCATTATTATTATGTCTGTGATCACTGATCTTTGATATTACTACTTTAATTGTTTTGGGGCACCACAAACCGTGGCCAGTGAACTTAGATGTGTTTTGACTGTTCCACCAACTGGCTATTTCCCCCCATCTTTCTCCCTTCCCTTGGGCCTCCCTATTCCCTGAGACACAACAATATTGAAATTAGGCCAATTAATACCCCTACAATGGCCTCAAAGTGTTCAAGTGCAAGGAATAATTAAACATCTTTCAATTTAAATCGAAAGCTGGATTTAAAAAAAAATTTAAGATGGGATCTTACTATGTTGCCCAGGATGGCCTCAAACACTGAATGCTAGGGCTCTAGTGCCAGACAATTTTTTTGGGGCGGGGGGAGACGGTCTCACTCTTACTACACCCTGGGTAGAGTGCAGTGGCATCAACATGTCACCTAGCTAATTTTTCTATTTTTAGTAGAGACAGGTCGCACCACACCCAGCCCCAAATATCCAAACTTGTGAATACAAAGGAAAAGTTCCTTAAGGAAATTAAAAGTGTTACTCCAACTGGCCGGGTCAGGCCACTCATGCCTGTAATCCTAGCACTCTGGGAGGCCTGGGCAAGAGGATCGCTTGAGCTCAGGAGTTCAAGACCTGAGCAAGAGCGAGACCCCATCTCTACTAAAAAAAAATACAAAGAAATTAGCTGGACAACTAAAAATACATAAAAAAAATTAGCTGGGCATGGTGGCGCATGCCTGTAGTCCCAGCTACTAGGGAGGCTGAGGCAGGAGGATGGCTTGAGCCCAGGAGTTTGAGGTTGCTGTGAGCTAGGCTGACGCCATGGCACTCTAGCCCAGGCAACAGAAGAGTCTCAAAAAATATATAAAATAAATAAATAAATAAATGAAAATGCTACTCCAGTGAACACACAAAAAAGCAAAATACAAGACAAGAGAACAGAACAATGGTTATCAGAAGCTGGGAAGGGTAGCAGGGAGGGGAGGATAAAGTGGGAATGGTTAACGGGTACAAAAATGTAGTTAGATAGAATGAACAAAAAAGTGACTATAGTCAACAGTAAGTTACGGTATATTTTAAAACTAAAACAATGGAATTGAATATTCCTAACACAAAGAAATGATAAATGCTTGAGGTTATGGATACCCTAATTACCCTGATTTGATTAATAAACATTGTATGCCTGTATCAAAACATCACATGTACCCTATACCATTATGTACCCATAATAATAAAAAATAATTTAAATTAAAAAAAAATAAGGAAGCCAAAGAATCTTATTACTAAGAGAAAATTTTAGTGGTCTAAATGGGGGCTGGGGGAATCAAACTAGCCACAACATTCCCTTAAGCCAAAGTCTAATCCAGAGCAAGGCCTTAATTCTCTTCAATTCTAGGAAGGCTCAGAGAGTTGAGGAAGCTGCAGAAGAAAAATCTGAAGTTAGCAGAGGTTGGATCATGAGTTTTAACATAAGAAGCCATCTCAATAGCATAACATCACAGCATAAAAGTATAAAGTGAAGCAGCAAGCACTGACGTAGAAGCTGCAGCAAGTTTTCCAGAAGATCTAGCTAAGATCATTGATGAAGGTGGCTATACTAAACTGATTTGCAATGTAGATGAAACAGCCTTCTATTGAAAGAAGACTCTATCTTGGACTTTCCTAGCTAGAGAGAAGTCAATGCTTGGTTTCAAAACTTCAAAGGACAGGCTGATTCTCTTGTTAGAGGCAAATGCAGCTGGTGACTTTAAGTTGAAGTCAGTGCTCATTTACCATTCCCAAAAATTCCAGGGCCCTTAAGAATTATGCTAAATCTACTCTGCCTGTGCTCTATAAATGGAACAACAAAGCCTGGATGACAGCACATCTGTTTACAGCATGGTTTACTGAATAATTTAAGCCCACTGTTGAGACCTGCTGTTCAGCAAAAAAAGATTCCTTTCAAAATATTCCTGCTCATTGACAATGTATCTCATCACCCAAGAGCTCTGATGGAGATGTATAAAGAAATCAATGCTAACACGATGTCCATTTTGTAGCCCATGGATCAAGGAGTAATTTTCACTTTCAAGACTTATTATTTAAGAAATACATTTTGTGGCCGGGCATGGTGGCTCGCGCCTATAATCCTAGCAGTCTGGGAGGCCGAGGCGGGCGGATCGTTCAAGACTAGCCTGAGCAAGAGTGAGACACCATCTCTACTAAAAAAATAGAAACAAATTAGCTGGACAACTAAAAATACACAGAAAAAATTAGCCGGGCATGGTGGCGCATGCCTATAGTCCCAGGTACTTGGGAGACTGAGGCAGAAGGATTGCATGAGCCCAGGAGTCTGAGGTTGCTATGAGCTAGGCTGACACCACGGCCCCTTAGCCTGGGCAACAGAGTAAGACTTTGTCTAAAAAAAAAAGAAAGAAATACATTTTGTAAGGCCACGGCTGCCACAAACAGTGACACCTCTGAAGATCTGGGCCAAGTGTGGGGAACCTGCGGCCTTAAGGCCACATGTGGCCTTCTAGAACCTTAAGTGTGCCTTTTGACTGAACCCAAAATTTTACAGAACAAATCCTTTTATTAAAAGGTGGTACTTAAGGATCTAGAAGGCCACAAGTTCCCCACCCCTGGTCTAGGCAAAGTAAATAGAAAGCTTCTGGAAAGGATTTGCCATTCTAAATGCCATTCAGAACATTTGTGATTCATGGGAAAAGGTCAAAATATCGACACTGATACAAGTTTGGAAGAAGTTGATTCCAACCCTGATGGATGACTTTGAGGGGGTCCAAGACTTCAGGGGATAAAGTAATTGCAGATGTGGTAGATATAGCAAGAAGAACTAGAATTAGACCCTAAAGATGTGACTGAATCCCTGCAATCTCATAATGAAACATTAATGAATAAGGAGTTGTTTCTTATGGATGAGCAAAGAAAGTGGTCCAAAGCAACTTCCTAGGCTAAGTAATAAATTATTAGGTATGAAATCCCTTCTGGAATTGTGTTCCATAGAAACAATGTCAAAAGTAGACATAAACTGCTCAATTACAAAAGCTTATGACAAACAGATAAAGGCTCACAGCTGTTGGCATAAATACTGAAAACCAAATGCTCAAAGGGAGATAGATACAGCATTGTGTTCCTTCAGAGACATAAGACAGGGGGTCATGAAAGGGTACCCAAACCCCTAGGCATGCTGAGGTCCCTCATTCAGAAGCCTCTTTTCACCCAGCTTTTACCTTATTTGTCCTCAGACACACCTAAAGGAGCTGTTCTTTGGAGAGAGCATAACCAGTAACCAGGGATTTGGAGTATGTTAGACCTTGGCTAGCTTTTTAATTTTCTAGGGGAGTAATCTGATGAACCTCAATTTCCTTATCTGTAAAGTAAAACAGAGATGTCATGAACCAGTTAATGTTACTAAATAAAAGGACAGTGTCTGAAAAAGCGAAATGAAGAAGGAATTGTTCAAATAAGGGAAATAAAAATCCCAAGTCAAATCTTTGAGCACACTGAAAGAACCCAAAAGAAGCCCACTCTAAAGAATAAAGAACACTGAGCTGGAAGGCAGGAATTGTGGATTCCATGTTGGCTTCACTGCAACCAGCTCTATGATTCAGGGCACGTTATTTCATGTATGTGAGTTCTAGTTTTAAGATCTACAAAGTCAGAGGACTGAAAATCCCTCTGCCTGTACCATACTACGTATGACTAAATTATTAGGGATGCCATTTATTGTTATGCTTCCAAAATTTTCTAAAATTTTTCATTTAAATGTTTGGTTTTCGTACCTTTAGGTCCTGATCAGTTTTCATTATGACTGAGCCGCCAGTCATAATATAAAAAACTGTTTTCTTAACTAACTTGTCTAAGGTCAGATTGCTAAAAAGTAGCAAAATCAGAATTCAAAACCACATCTGTCTAGAAATATCAAACTCTTTGGCCTGCTTCTTCCTCAGACCTTCTTCCTGACCAATCTGGTAACTAGCAGTTTTGCCTCTGCAAAATAACCAGAAGTCATCAGGAGTGTACTCAACGGAACAGAGTCAAGTTACCTGAGTCAGGTGGGGCTTGAACTTCTGACACAGTACTCTAACCAAATTAATTAATTAGATATTTAAGCTACTTAAAAAGGAGGCTGGAGAAACAAAAAGGTAGGTAAAATTATAAAGAAAAACTATTAATTGATGACAAAAACAAAAATAAAGCACCTCTGAAATTACAAGTAAACAGGGCAGTTCATTCATATATATTTTCAGGAGATAAAGTTGTATAAAACGAAATATTCAATAAAATAACTGCTAGATTATCTGTAATTCATATTTGCAAATAATTAAGAACACAAATAATGCTAGGTTACCCATAGTAGTAAACGGAAGAGTAACAGATAATCCAAAGTATGCATACCTAACTTTAGAAATAAACCATATGGTCTAAAGAGATAATCTAAAATAATGAATATCTGGTGTTAAAAAGAAAGTATATAATCATCTATATACATTTACCTCCCAAATTATAGCTTGATTCAGGCTAATATCAAGATCAATTTCCAAGTAATAAGAGAGACCAAGACAGTCTGAGAAACCAAGACTTCTAAAACATATAGCGAATAAAATCACCACTTCCTTGTATCAGTAGAAAATGTTTTATAACACATTCATACCGGTTCTATAAGGAATAACAAAACTAAAGCACAGAAAAAAGTAACATTTAAATTTGTACTGCACACCAGAACCCAGTTAGCTCCCTGCTGTTTCCATTAAACAATCTAGGGTTAAAAACAGGTTTTGACCAATCCATGTATGGTTAATCAAGGGGTAAAAATACATGCAC
Source organism: Lemur catta (assembly GCF_020740605.2). Classification (NCBI taxonomy): domain Eukaryota; kingdom Metazoa; phylum Chordata; class Mammalia; order Primates; family Lemuridae; genus Lemur; species Lemur catta. The sequence continues at coordinate 45,552,087 of NC_059129.1, forward strand.
ACAAACACATAAACTCACACTTACATGCCTTGGTCATCAAGCACTTACCAAATAAAAAAATTTCATAAGACATAATAGAAAATGGAGCAAGAGGTGAGGTCACCTACCACTTTAGTTCTATTGAAAGAAGTCATTATGTGCTCTCCCCAAACATTAGGCAGCCTCCAAAAAGAACACATACACACCCCAATCTGGTATTGTCATTCAGTAGGGTACCTAGGAAAACCTTTGAAATGTGTTTGTTATATCAGCTCAGAGAGAATTAGGCTATACACAACACCACAAAACATCAAATAAATGGAAAAGTATAAAGAAAATAACGCATCTAAAATAAGAACTAGATGTATAAGTTTGTCCTCAATACAAATTGTCTGAGAGCTGATTTCCAAGAGCCTTTGCAATTAAACATTAGTACAAGATCAAAATTCTTAAGTCTACGCCTCACTTGCCAAAACCAGCCACCTGCATTTCTACTAGGCTGTGCCCAACTTTTGTGCTCCCCACATTAGGGCTACACCAGTTATGCATCCCGCTGATGAAACTGGACCTCGGCACTTAATACACCAAACCAGAATCACCAAAGTTAGCTAAAGAACTCTCTCGTCACTACTGTGATGCCCGCTCCAGAAGGTTATCTGCATTTAGTGTGAGGACTTGAGGTTTAGGCAGAAGAGCAGTTAACAGACGCCGTCTGTATACACAGTAGTCAGCACCGACAGTGTAAGGAAGGCGATGCGCCTTGCAGGCTCAGGAAGTTGACTAACCAGGGGAAATCTCTATGCCCTCCTCTGTGAAAGGGAGCATGTAGTTGGTAGAACCAAAAGTAAACACGGAAAAATTCATTCAAGAATTTCCTGAAGGCCTACCGTGCAGACGTAGGAGGCAAGTTAAGACGCTGGGAGGCAGGTAAGGAAAAGAGACCAGAGTTCACAGACAGACTGATAATGATCTACCAGCTCCGGTGGGGGCCCCAACCAAGGGCCGCTGTGCCTCCTCTGTGGACTTGGGGAGGAAAGGTACCGGGCGGGCTCTGGTCCTCCTCCAACAGCCCTTTCCAGCAGGCCTGGGGCTAAGACCCAGGCCTGGCGTTCAGCAACAGAAGCTCTCTTCCACATGGTTGCTGGAGAGCGACCCTCCAGGCCGCCCAGAGGCCATGTGGCTGGGGCCGCAGGGTGCCCAAACCCGGTGCACGTTCAAGACAAGAAACCAGAGCAGGGAAGGTGCCGCAGGAAATCCAAAGAATGGGATGTTGGGGTACAAGACTCACTTCCTTTGGGCTTTGTCCTTCTTGGCCTTGGTCCTTTTCTTTCGGGCCTGGAGCGCAAGCACTGCAGGAGAGAGAGATGGATGAAGGGCGAATGTGGAGGAAAGGAGGCGACCAAGGTGAGGGTGGAGACCCAGCAGGGGCGCCAGGCCCGGCTGTGGGGCCTTCCCGAGGGGCAGCCGCGGGGCGAGCGCCCTGGGTCCGGCGAGGCGGCCGGCTGGGGGGCTGGCGGCCCAGGGGGCTACGAGCAGCGCCCAGGCGGGATGCGCCAGAGGGGGCTCGGGCCGCGTCAGGGAGCGGACGGGCGGGGGTCTGCTTCGCCCGCCGAAGGCCGGGCCCTGGAGTGGCCCCGAGGCGCGAGCCGGCCCGACGGAGAACAAGGGGCGGTGACCGCCGGCGCCGGAGGACGCCCGGGCTGAGGGGCGCGGACCGGCAGCCCAGAGGCGCGGGGTGAGGGGCGGCGCCACTTCACTGGAGAGACGCCGCACGCCCGGGGACCGGACGGCGGCGGTTAGGCAAAGCGCCCAGCGCTAACCGGGCCTCGCCCCGGCGGCCGTTGCCCCTCGTGGCGGAGGCCGCTGCACTGCTCACCTTTCCGCTCCATGGTGAGACCGGTAACCACCAGGCGCCTGCGCACTCAAGTGGCTGCGACTCCGGCTCCCGCCGCGGCCCAAAACCGAGCCCGCGCTCACCCCGCCCCCAGCTGCGGCCCCGCCCCCGCCCCACGCCGCCGCGCCTGCGCGCTGAGCGCGGAGCCTACCACCTGCTCCCGAGACGGGGGCGGGAAAGACGGGAGGGCAGTGGGAGGCAGGGTCGCCGGCAGAGAACGCCAGAGGGGTTTTAAGATGCAGGCTTGGAAGGCCAGCAGGGTTGGTTTTGCTCCACTTGCTGGACGATAGTCCCTCAGGAAAGGCGCAGAGCACGGGGTCTAGGGCTTCCCGCGTGCTGAGTCAGAGCTCCGGAATCAGCGGGGATCTGCCTCAGTTTCCTGGTCTATAAAATGGATTAACCTGGCACGTCCCATTTCTTTCCCTGAGCTATTGTGAGGACCAATTGAGATCCTATTTAAAGAAAAGCGGGGGGAGGGGGCGGCGGAATTACATCTGAAAAAGAAAAGGAAGTGAGAGCAACACAAAAAAATTGGAAGAAAGGAACCTGAAGCCCGATCAGCACTTTAAAAGTAAAAACTTCAAAATTGAATTTCCTCTTAAAATTTCAAGTTTAAATGAAAGCTGTAAAGGAAAGAAAGGAAAGGGAGGAAAAAACGGTTAGTGTTTTCTCATTTTGCCACTTTATCATTTCAATACATGATAAAATTGTCTTTATTTGTGTGATATTTTTGTACTTTCCTAAGTGCATTATCTCATTTAATATTCAGGACAACTTAAAGGCAAGGTAGTTACTACCTCATTACACAAAGAAACTAAAACTTGGAGGGATTGTATACTCGGAATCTTGGTGTGCAGACCCAGTGATTCAATCATCAGGCCCTTGTTGTATAGCAGTCAGCAAAGTTTTTCTGTGAAGGGCTATATAGTAAATATTTAGGTTTTGTAGATCATAAGATCTCTTTCTCAATTACTCTGACATTGAAGCTCAAAAGCAGTCACAGAAACTATGGGCTGTGTTCCTGTAAAGATTTATTTATGGGCACTGAAATTTAATTTATTTTTTATTTTTATTTTATTTTATTTTATTTTATTTTTGAGATAGGGTCTTGCTCAGTCACCCAGGCTGCAGTGCATGGAGTTTGGCGGTGCATTCATACCTCACTGTAACCCAGAACTTCCGGCCTCAAGCATCCTCTCTCTCACCTCAGCTTCCCAAGGCGCTGGGATTACAGGCATGAGCTACTGTGCCGGGCTTGAAATTTAAATTTCATATAATTTTCACATGTCATGAAATATTTTTCTTTTGATCTTTTTTCAACTATTTCAACCATTCTTAGCTCAGACCCTAGTTTGCCAATCCCTGCTGCAAAGTACTTGCAGCTGGACAGGGCAGAAGCTCTGAAGACCCTTGCTCTAAAAGTGGGACTCCAGTGGGGAAGAAAGACAAGTAATCAATTGACTGGAAAGGGAAGATGAGAGTGCAATAGTGCAGCACCATGGGGGCTTGGGCAGGACTTTTTTTTTTTTTTTAAATGGAACGCTCCACGAATTTGTGTGTCATCCTTGCGCAGGGGGCCATAGCTAATCTCTGTATCGTTCCAATTTTAGTACATGTGCTGCCAAAGCGAGCACAGGCAGGACTTATTGAGCAAAGTAATTACGTCCAGCCAGGGAGGAGGCAGCTTTTGAGCTGCGTCTTGGGAAATGTGTAGGATTTCCATAGGTGGAGAAGGGAGATGTCAGGCATTCCTGAATGAGAAAATCAATTGAGCAAAAAGGCACAGACGTGGAGACTTGTGGGTGGGGGCTGGGATTGGGGCTGGTAATGACTGAAGGGATGAAATGGAAGGTGAGGCAGGAAAGGTAGGTTTGCCAAATTTGAAATTTAGATAATTAATATCTGTTGCATGGAACCTGAATGATAACATGCTTCTGGGCATGTTGCAAAAGAGGACAGCACCCATTGGCCAAGGAAGACTGCAGCCCAGTCTCTTCCCTGCTCTAAACTAGAAAACAAAAGGAGAGGTGGGCAGACAGTGAAGCCTTTGAGTCAGAGGATTGTGCTAGCCCAGGAAAACCACATGTGGTTTAGAAAAGACAGGAGAGAGCTGGTGGCTAGGAAGAATCCCAGAATTGGGGAAGTACTGTCCACCAAAAAGTAAACTCTATGAGGGTAGGGACTCTGTCTAGGTTTTCCTTGATGTATTCTCAGTGCCTACAGTGTCTGGCACTTAGGAGGTGTTCACATATTTGCCTAATAAAAGAATAAATGGTCTGTAATTTATGAGAAACGTCAGGATGACAAAGAGAAAACAATGAGAGACAATATGAGAGCTGTGCTAAATCCAAATGGATTACCGCAGATGCGTCAAAAAGGAAATATGTTCAGCTTGGCATGATTCGGTCATACCCATTCTGACTCTGAGTGACTATTGCTTCTTTTTCTAAGAGCTTCCTAATGATCTGTTTAATGACTTATTTTAGAATTTTCCTAGAATCAATGTTAAGCTCACTGGACTGAGTTCCTAGAATTGACCATTTTTCCTCTTTTTCATGTTTTTCTCAATTCTCCCATCATGCTTAGGTTTTCCATACTTTTTCTAAGATCTCTGCAATTGTTCATGTAAATAAGTTTGTCTTTTCCCCCAAATTCACAGAGCTTGGCCTATTCGGGACTATACCCTTCCAGAAATTATTCTTAAAAGTGGTAGCTATTCTTTGGTATTCATTCTTACATACACACTCCTCCCCCAGCTGTTTTCTACAAGTCTTTTTTTTTTTTAAAAGACAAGCCCTCACCCTGTTACTCAGGCTAGAGTGCAGTGGCAAGATCATAGCACACTGCAGCCTTGAACTCCTGGGCTCAAGCAATCCTCCCACCTCAGCCTCCCAAGTAGCTGGGACTACAGGCATGTGCCACCATGCCTGGCATACTTTTCTTATATTTTTTGTAGAGATGAGGTCTCACTATGTTGCCCAGGCTGGTCTTGAACTCCCGGCATCAAGTGATCCTCCTGCTTCAGCCTTTCAAAGTGCTGGGATTAGAAGTGTGAGCCACCACATCCAGCCCTACAAGTCCTTCTAAAAGTGGAATTATTCAGAAAGCCTGAGATAAATTATATTTATGGCTGCTCATGCTGATTAATTCAGTGTCAGAATTTAATTTCTGAAAAGATCTCATTCCTCTTGAGGTAACTTACTTTTCTTTTTCTTTTTAAAACCAAACAATGCTGAAAAACAACTTACTTTTTAGACTGCCTTGGGATCTTCCCTAATGCTTCTTTGACATGCTTGAAATCTGAATGCCTAAAGTTGAGTTCACATGCTTCCTTGCACTCCACATTCTCTGCCTTGATTATCACAAACTGTTATGCTGTGTCCAGAGTTTTGTTCTGAATTAAATCCAAAGTAGCACATCCGTTTATGGCTTCCCCTACGTCCTATGAGATGAAATGGACAATAGGAGAAAGTGAAAATACATCAGATGCTTTATTTTGAATGATTTCAGATTTCCATGGATCTTAAATTCCACTGATTGAAAAAAAAAAAAAAGATTTCCAGTAGCTGTCTGCATAGTTGGAGAACCCCAACAAACTTTCTCTTGCCTTTTTGGTACATAGTTTTGTGAAGTGTATCAGGAAAATATATTTTAGGTCTGAGTATCGGGAAAACATGGCACATTCAAAAGGATAATTGACAAGAATTGAATGAACGGTGCAGGTGTGGATAGAGGTAAGGGAAACCAACGTGGGGTGGGGAGGCACCCAGGGCCTGGAGTTTCACCACCCATAGGCCTGACGGGACAGGGGGAGGGAGGCGTTACCAGAACCCAGTGAGAGCTTGTATTAGTGTGGCAGGGCTGCCATGATAAAGTGTTAATACCACAAACTGGGGGGCTTGAACAACAGCAATTTCTTGTGTCGCCAGCTAGAAGTCTGAAATCAAGATGTTGGCAGGGTTGGTTCCTTCTTAGGGCTGTGGGGAAGAATCTGTTTCAGGCCTCTCTCCTTGCCGTATAGATAGCCATCTTCTCCCTGTCTCTTCACATCACCTTTCCTCTATATGTGTGTCTATGTCCAAATGTTTCCCTTTTATAAGGACACTGGTTATACTGGATAAGGTAGATAAAGGCTTGTCCTAATAACCTCATTTTAACTTAATCACCTCTGCAAAGACCGTGTCTCCAAGTAAGGAGACGTTCTGAGGTACTGGGGGTTAGGACTCCAACATCTCTTTCTGGAACTGTAGCAGTGAGGAAGGGGGCTGCCGACTAGCTGTGTGCTTTGATGAGCCCTGCAGGAGAGAGCAGGGAAATAAAGTCCCAACATCCTCCTCTCCTCCTCTCAGGCCAGTGCCTCCCACTGACAAACCCAGCTGGAAGTTAAATGACAAAGAGGCCGCCCAGGACACAGATCAGGGAGGAGAAGGGCGGGAGAGTGGATTTGGAGGGCTGCACTGAGCATATCCAGCACAGCCTGTCTGGGCAGTGGATACACCCAAAGCAGCTAGCACTTTCCAAGCAGGTAAGTCCACCTACTGGGCTCCCTGATGCCTGGAGAAGCTTGAGAACCAAAACTGCTTGGAGATAACCCCTATTCTGGCTTCGTTCCATAAAAGCGTTAAGTTTCACAAGGAAGTTGTGCTTGGGCAAAAGGTTGGGGGGAATAGGTGGAGGAGATAAATGAATAAATGCCTCAGCTTGGTAGGGTGGGAAGAGAGGCTGTAGCTAGGAGGAACAAGGAAGTTGCAGAGATTGGTGATTCCCGAGGCAAGTAGGGGCCCTTGCTCTGCTCTCTGGAAGTGCTCTGGGGAAGCAGCAAGGTGTTGCAAACTGACCTAAACTGATCATGCCCGGCTCTTCATTCTTTTTGGCTGGGAACGATGACAAGGTGAGGATTTGCTTCCCCCACAAGCTCACCCCCAGGATATAAAGAAAACAAATTTTGTCTAAAATCTGCCACACACGCACATTTGTTCAACATTCATTAGCAGGCAAGAATGAAATGGCTCCTGTGGTCTGTTCTGTAAGTTCTATGGGGTCCCTACTTTCTGTCCTTTTGGATGCTACAGCTACAGCATGAATGAAAGGTCCACTCAAGGCAAGGGCAACAACATCCCAGCGTCAGGATTTGGTCACCCTCATAGTAGACATCAGGCAACCAGAAACGAGTCTCCCTTATACTTTGTTATTTTGTTCCAACCCGGATTCATGCCACAGGTTTTATCAGAAACAGGTTTTCACTGGTAAAAAGAGTTGCTTGTTAATTTGAAAAGGGCTGTCACTGGCAACATTTGTGGTAGTCAATTACTCTAAAATACTTTGTTGTAGCCACTTTGTGGCTAGAATATTTGCTAACCACTCTGGGCAGGGGAATTGCTGATCAGAACACATGGTACAGCTGGGTATAACTTTCAGTAACTGGCACCTATCTACAAGTGTCATTCTGTCTTTGCCAAAAGTTTTCATATGCCCAAATATTAAGAATTTTTTTTTTTTTTTGTAGAGACAGAGTCTTGCTCTGTCATCCCGGCTGGAGTGCAGTGCCAATCATAGCTCACTTACAACCTAAAACTCCTGGGTTCAGGCAATCCTCCCGGCTCAGCCTCCCATGTAGCTGAGACTATAGGCGTGCACCACCACACCTGGCTAATTTTTTTGTTTGTTTTTTTGTAGAGCCAGGATCTCACTTTGTTGCCCAGGCTGGTCTTGAACTCCTGGGCTCAAGTGATCCTGTTGCCTGGGCCTCCCAAAGTGCTGGGATTACAGGCATGTGCCACCACGCTCAGCTAATTTTTTTTATTAGAGATAAGTTCTTACTATGTTGTCTAGGCTGTTCTTGAACTCCTGGGCTCAAGTGATCCTCCCACCTCAGCCTTCCAAATTGCTGGCATTATAGATGTGAGCCACCATATCTGTCAATTATTTTTTTAAGAAGTAAATTTATTTCTTTAAAATGACAATTTTAAGAAAAGATAGAAGCAATTTTGGGATCCAACATTAGGGGAAAGTAAGAAAATTTTAAAGCACATCGCCTCTTGTGAGTTGTCAAAACAGAAACACACTGGATCCTACCTAAGGTACTACAAGTACCAGAAGAGCTTGCTCAAACATCCTTTCCTAGAATATGCTTCCCTTGCCTTGATTTGAAGAACGAATGCCAAAATATGTTAAAGTAAATTGTAAACGTCATGAGACGGTGTGCCCCTAGGAGCCCCCAGGCCAGGCAAAGATGCTCTACTATCCTTGGCATGTCCAAAGGGTCATGTACACTTGGACAATAAAAATAACATCTCACTTGATCTTTTCGATTTGATCTTATCAAAAGTCTTTTCCTTGTCTTCTGAGCAGTGTGTAAATCCCCCAGACTCTGATGTGAACCTAGAGAGAGGAACTCTATAATGACTGGGATTTAATTTTTCCAGTTTGGCAGGCTCAGGGTCACAGTGAAGTCAACTTAGGAAGCATATGGAAAATGGACAACATGGCTTACACATTTGAGATCTGATTTCTACCTGCTATGCAATGTTGAATCCATTTTTTCTTTTCCTTCTTTCAAATACTTTCCACCATGTTCACCCTCATGACAAGCATTTACACTCCAGGCATTGGACTAAATGCTGTGAGAAGCAGAGAAGGAAAAGGGTAGAACTGTAGGACTTAGCTAACTTTTATACAATAATTACAGTTTACTAGACACTGTTGTCCCTCAAACCCTATGAGATAGGTACTGTTATTGTCATCTGTGTTTGACAGATGAGAAAACTGAGGTACAACCAAGATCATACAGGCTAGTAAGAGGCAGTTTTGAATCTGGGCAGTTGGCCTATAGAATTCATACTCTTAACCACACATTATATTACCTATCTAGTTGGAGGATGAATATATAAATAAATAAACACAATGCACAATGGTAGATGCACAAGGTACCATGGGAGCGTGAAAAAGAGGCCCACTCAGCTCAGGAATTAAGGAGAGGTGAAGAGAGAGGCATCTCCTGGATGAGGTGACACCTGGGCAGAGTTGGAAAGTATGAATAGGCATTGGCTGCACACAGAAGGGAGGAAGGAAGACTCCAGGCAGAGAACACAGCATGGTATGTGGGGGAAACTGTAGACAGCATAATATCACTGCAGTATAAAATGCCTGGGAGGAGTGGTAGGAGATAGTTTGTTCTACAGATGTTTTCTGGGCTCCTTCTTTGTGCAGGCAGTGTGTTTGGTGCCGGGGGTACCAAATATCAGGGAAAGGGCATATAAGGAACTTGACCTTTCAAACATTTTGCTCCCTTACCCACTAAATTCTTTTTTTTTTTTTTTGAGACAGGGTCTCGCTCTGTCACCCAGGCTAGGTAAAATAATTGTTTAAAACTACCCCTATGCAAAACACTCAACAAACTAGGAATAGAAGGGGATTTCTCATCCTATTAAAAGGCATCTATAAAACACCCACAGCTCACATCGTATTTAATGATGAAAGACTGAATGCTTTCCCCCTAAGATCAGGAACAAGAGAAGCAGGTCCGCTCTCCCCACTCCTATTCAGTATTGTATTGGAGGTTCTAGCCAGGGCCACTAGGCAAGAAAATTAAATAAAAGATGCCAGGTGTGGTGGCTCACACCTGTAATCCTAGATCTCTGGGAAGCCAAGGTGGGAGGATCCCTTGAGGTCAGGAGTTCAAGACCAACCTGAGCAAGACTGAGACCCTGTCTCTACAAAAAATGGAAAAATTAGCTGGATGTGGTGATGCGTGCCTGTAGTCCCAGCTACTTTTGAGGCTGAGGCAGAAGGATCACTTGAGCCCAGGAGTTTGAGGCTACAATGAGCTGTGATGACACCACTGCACTCTATCTCAGGTGACAGTGAGACTCTGTCAAAAAAAAAAAAAGCATACAGATTGGAAAGGAATTTGAAATTTTAAAATAAATAAAACTGTTATATTACAGTTTTGAATGCCATCCAATGGAATTTAAATATTACAGCAATTTGTTATACACCATCCATTTCTATACATATATGAAGTAAAAGCACTCTTTTTAACTGTAAGGAATTTTACATTACTCCTTTTTCTCCTTGAACTTGTATTTCTATTCCATTTTACCCTCACAGAAGTTTATCCTCAGGTAATATGATTTATGCTTGAAAGTCTTTTATCAATCTTCCTATCATACTTCTGTGCCACACAAATGTACATTTACATAGAAATCTAGTTTATAAAATCGTTTCCTGGGATCCTAATCCTCTAAAAAATCCTTACCTATCATTATAAGTATTATTATTACATGATTAATCAAAGTAACATATAGCATCATGCAAATGAAAGTTTAAATGCATTTCAGTAAGTGATTTTTCTTGAGTCTTAAATCATTCCATTCCTATTTTTTTGGCTATGAAAAATTATTCACAGAAAATAAGTAGATGGGAATGGAAAGGGTTTTGCTATAGCAATACCATTCTGTTCTTTTGGAATTCCTTCCAAATAATGTGCCACAAATCACATAGTAATAGTCAAAATTCATTTTAATGACCCATCAGCTGACAACTCCAGGGGTCCTTATTTAATTTTGTTGAAATCAAATAATTGGAAGCCATCTGACTTACAAAAAGACTTGTTACCCAGTCATTAAATTTACTTTCCTCATTGAAACACCAGTATTTCAGTATGTTCCTTTGTTTAGACCCCTTGGAGATTTTGGTGCCCCCTGGCAATGCACCTGAGATGCGCTGGAGTGAGGGGGGAGAGGCCTTCGTTTTCCTTTGCCTGCTTGCTTGCTAGTTTTGTCTGCCCCACCACACCTTGGAATAATAGCTCCATAAAGACTGGGATGTTTGACTTTTGCTCAGTGCTATATCTCCAGGGCCTAGAAAGGTGTCAGATACATACTAGGTGCTCAATGAATACATGTGGGATGTTATGAACCGATGTAAAAACTGCCAGTCTCTGAGTGTGTACACTGGGGGGAAAGGAGAGGAGGCAAAGAGACAGAGGTGCCCAGGACACTGATGGGGATTTCTGGGTCCAAAAGCACCAAAAGGCCACCTTTCCCAGATCAAAGAAAGAGCACGGGGTAAAGGCCTAATCTTTGAGATCCGACGTGGGTTTGCATTCTGACAGTGACACTGAATAGCTGTGACTTTGGGCAAACTTCTGGTCTTAGATTTTTCTCCTGGATAAAAAGAATAATTGTCCCTACCTCAAGGAGAGGCAGTAGAGGAAGTGAGGATTAAATATGGTAATGCCTCTCAAGTATCTGCACCACCTTATGCACTCAGTAAATATGAGTTGTCCTTCATTCCATTTCTGCCAGCAAAATTGAATTTTCTTTTTAGTTTTGCATAAACTAATAATAAACCTCTAAATCCTGCCCAGCTGAAGTGTGGATTTTTTTAAAATACAGAAACAAAATTGGCAAAAATTGAACTAAGATTTACTTCTTTTCCACTTCTGGGATATAGTATGCAGCCATAGTTGAACAAGCAGTCTTTAAAAGCTGCTGTGAAACAAGCCAGCAGGTAAAAATAAAAGCTGCACCGTTATACTAAATTAGAGGTTTTTGAAAAATCCAACTAGTTTTCACCCTGGGCAGAGGTTGCCTAAATGTTATAGAATCTGATAAATTCCAAGAAAGTTTACCTTTGCTTTAGATTCTAAGTTCCTTATGTGATTTCTATATATGAATACATAGATGTTTGTAATGTTCTTTATTTGGAAATTTGAGATAATCAAAATACCAATATCCTGGCAATTTAAAGGTACATTGTAGAGCGGAACTTTGAGTTACTGTGCAAGATTTTTTTTTTCCCATGCTGTCATTTATAATATGTTTTGTGAGAATCCTTGGGATTAAAGTTTTGGTTATAAAAAAAATATAACAGAGAGAAAGTGCAAGTAAAATAAAAAGGAAAAATGAAAAAATAAATAGAGCATCAGTTTGCTATGGGACAACTTCAAGGGGACTACTATACATATTAGTGGAGTTCCTGAAGGAGAAGAGAGATAGAATAAATATTTGAAGAATGGCCAAAACTTTTACCAATTTGATGAAAACTATAAACCAAAAGATCCAAAAATGGTCCTTCCAAGTACTGAGATTCTATGACCCCAAGATTATTAACAACCTAGGATCATGCCATCACTTTCTATTTCTGCTGATAAATGAGAGTTGAATCTAGATCCAATATAGTCAAGTCCTTGGGCTTTGTGACACCTAACATATTTAGAGACAGCTACATTGGGTCACTTTATTTTTTGACTAGTCTTTTCCAAACCTACTTTTCTGCAGTTCCAAAGTTCTATGAATCAACTTAGATCTTCACGTATAAAAATCATACCCAGGGGAAGCTGCTTTGAGGGTTTTTTTTGTTTTGTTTTTTGTTTTTGTTTGTTTTAGTAATGGGGGAATATTTGTGCTAAGACATTTACTTTCAGATTCTGTCTTTGCCTGTTTTTAAGTCTTTAGACTTTTTAATTAGGAAGATAAAACCATGATGACCATGCTGTAAAAAGTGAGCTAACTAATTCAAACTGTACCATTTTGTAAAGTTTGAAAAATCTCTTAGAATTTCAGGTGATCTGCATTTTGAAAGAAGACTTAGCCTTTGAATTGTTCATCACTTTATCCTTTTTTTAATGCCATACTATTTATAATTGGTTAACCATTTTTCTTTATACTTTAGGAGGGGTTGGATGCTATGGGTTTATACCAGAATATATATAAATATATGGTGTGTGTGTGTGTGTGTGTGTGTATTTTTTTTTTTTTTGAGATAGAGTCTTGCTCTGTCACCCCAACTAGAGTTCAGTGGTGTCATCATAACTCACTGCAACCTCAAACTCCTGCACTCAAGCAATACTCCTGCCTCAGCCTCCTGACTAGCTGGGACTACAGACATGCACCACCAAGCCCAACTATTTTTTTCTAATTTTAGTAGAGATGGCATCTCACTCTTGCTCAGGTTGGTCTCGAACTCCTGACCTCAAGTGATCCTCCCGCCTTGGCCTCCCAGAGTGCTAGGATTACAGGTATGAGCCACTGCGCCCTGCTTAAGATTTGTTTTTATCCATGGTCACCACTCTTGGTTTCCCATTTGGCTCTGCCCTCCTAGTAGTCATTGGAACTTGGTTTAAGCCTAACTCCTACTCATCCTTCAGATCCCAGGTCATATGTCATTGCCACAGGAAGAACTTGTTGGACACCAAAGACTAGGTCAAGTCATCCCAAAGTATGCTCTCAGAGTTTCTTGTAATTTACCTTCAAGGTACTTTTCACAATTATTTTTGTCATTTGTTGTGTCTTTTTGTTGTGCATCTTCAGCACCTGGGACAGTGCCTGGCACATAGTAGGAGTTCCATAAATGTGTTCAGTGAACATGAAAAAAAAGAAGCTTGTGATCCGGAAGGATTCTTACTTCTTTTTGTAAATATGAGGTCACGTTGTATATGACTTTGGCCTAGTTACAAAACTTCTGAGTCTCAGTTTACGTATGTGTAAATTGGGATAATATTGTTGTATCTACCTCATAGTTTGAAGTGCTATGCATGTAGCAGATGCTTAACAAAAATTCTTGTAGAATGAGTGAATACATATGCTATCTCTATGATAAGAGACATCTATATTTTGACAAAGATTTCTTTCATTTAACAAACAAGAGAAATTGAGTACCCAAGCAGGAGGAGTCATGTTTATTGTGTTGGAAATAAAATTCGGATTTCATGTACTTTTGCTCAGAGGTCTGTATTTTTCTTCTGGTCATAGTTCATTACTAATACTATCCCTGGTGATCTAGTGGTTAGGATAAAAAAAAAGAAAAAATAATACTAGACATTTTTTAATGGGGGAGGGGGGAATTTTTTGAATGGATTTGGACAAAATTAGTAGTGATTGACTTTTCCAGCTCCTAGGGGGTTTGTGGCTGTCATAGATTTTAACTAAGTTTGTTCCACTAAAAATACAGATTCCAGATTGCCTATATCTTAAACACCTGCAAGAAAGAAGCAGTGGTGGATGCGGATCTGAAGACAAGAGAGGGTTCCATCAAGCTACCATCCCCATAAGTTGGCAAAGCTAATTGGCCTTATGAAACCACAGCAGGATAAGATCTTGATTTCTGGGAATAACAGCAAAAGTGCTTTCAGCTTAGCAGGTCCTCATACTACAAGCCTCACAGGCTGCCTTACCTTTGGCCTGGCTTAACCTGCCTATTTCCTCCCTGTCTCCATCAATGCAGTGAAGATACCTTGCATATAAAATACAAATGCTACTCAGTTTTCCTTTTTCTTGCTCATCTCTTCTCCACTATGTCCACTCCCTTCTGGAATCCCTCCCATTTAACATTTCCTTAGGGATACAGAATACAGAGAAGAGAGGAGATGCAAGAAGGATCCGAATGTAACTAAAGTTATATATTTTATTCGAGTCTCATCTCTCTGAAGAAAGGGGAACAGAGATGAGAGGTGTAAGTTAGAGATGGTCTGGCACAAACCCCAGAGATACAAGGTATGTGAAGAAGGAAACCCATCACTAGAATATATGCTGAAGGTGAAATGAGGGGAGCCTGGATAGGGAATTCAGAGATAATTTCTGGCAGTAATGGGATCTGGGAGGACGATCCCAGAGCCAAGCAAGGAAGAAGGCCACCAGGTGGAGGAGTCACAACGCAAGTACCGCCAGTTTGTATCTAGTCTAGGTCTCTTGAGTGAGCCACCCTTTTGGGTGGGAGGATTGGCCAAGGTTATCTGACCCCTTATTTTCAGTTCATCTGCCAGGCATCCTCATTGCTGTTGCCCTGAGATGAGTATGGATCCATATGGTGATGTCTCTTCTTCCCTGACCGTGTCTGAGGCTGAGACGGCGGGGAGGGAGCCATAGGCTGATACACAGGCCAGTATTGCTGCTGAGGCAAAGTATGAGCCCTTGCCCTGGATTTGGGCTCCAGCTCCAACTCCAGATCAGTCTTGGTCTCAATCGGGGGCCCGGTTTCGGGCTCTGGCTCTGGTTCCAGCTCCTGATCTAGGTAAAAGTCTAGATCCAGCTCAGTCTGCTGTTCTGACTCCATCATGCGGTCCAGCTGCAAATCTAGCTCCGACTCCTCTTCTGCTGGCTCCCGGGTCTTGGCAAAGCCTGGATTTGAATATTTTGAGCTTTCTAAAACACTCCTGCTCATTTTATGTCTTGATTGGTCAATCTGAAATACACACAATCAGATGGGTTAAAATTTCTAACTTTTGAGCAGTCAAAGAATTTCAGAATACAACAGGGCTTAAAGTATAAGAACTACGGGTTCCATGGGAGGCTGAGGCAGTAGGATCGCTTAAGCCCAGGAGTTTGAGGTTGCTGTGAGCTAGGCTGACGCCACAGCACTGTAGCCCGGGCAACAAAGCGAGACTCTGTCTCAAAAAAAAAAAAAAAAGAACTACGGGTTCCTGACAAAGTAGAAAATATTACTTGCCTAAATCCTCAATCAGTACCTAACTTAGATCTCTCTGGCTTTTCTAGCTAGGTTGGATTTTATGACAGAAATGGTCTCTCTTTTTTTTTTTTGGAGACAGAGTCTCACTCTGTCACCCAGGCTAGAGTGCAATGGTGCCATCATAGCTCACTGTAACCTCTAACTTCAAGGCTCAGGTGATCCTCCTGCCTCAGCCTCCTGAGTAGCTGGGACTACAGGCGCATGCCACCACAGCTGGCTAATTTTTCTATTTTTAGTAGAGACAGGGTCTCACTCTTGCTCAGGCTGGTCTCAGACTCCTGAGCTCAAGTGATCCTCCCACCTCGTCCTCCCAGAGTGCTAGGATTACAGGCGTGAGCTACCATGCCCGGCCAGCAATGGTCTTAACGTTCTTAAACATCTTGTCTTCTTGATCTTGTCTTGCCAATCCCCAGTGCAATCCTTGACAGGACATGTAACGCATTTGTGACCTGGCCTTTTGCCATCTTCTTTAGTTTTATCTCCAACTGTGGTCCCCACCCTTTATTTTAGCCATAAAGTTACCCACAGTTGCCTGGCTCCTGCTTACCTTTGCTGGTGCTGCTCTCTTTGCCTGCCTTGTCCTTCTCCATCTCGTCCACATACACTTATTCATCATTCCAGATCCAGATCAAAGATGACCAGCCAGGATCACAGCTTCCTCACTCACACTTCTATCAAAATATCAGTAGTGCATTGCCTTATTTATTCACAAACCTGCCTCTTACTAGCCTCTAAGCTCCTTGAGGTAGGGCAGTGCAGTTCTGGATGTCCCCAGTACCAGCCACTGAGCCTGTCACATAGCAGGTGCTCACAAACCTTGGTGGGTAACTCAGCCTTGCAGCAGCATTCCACAAAATTCACCATTTTCACCCTTCCTGAAACGTTTTCTTGTCATCCACCAGATGCCACTCTGCTTTTCCTTCTTCCTTCCTGGTTGCTCCTTCTTGGTCTCTTTGCTATCTCTTCTACTTCTGCCAGACTTCTAAAAGTTGGTATGGCCCAGGGCTTGATCCCGGGCCCCCTTTCTTCTCCATTTACACTCTACCCACTGCCCCTCACCTGTAGGTAATTTTATTTAGACCCATATTTTCATTACTATCTATATGCTGATGACTCTTTGGTTATAATGCTTCCCCTGATCTACAGCTTCATATATTCACCTCCATTCTTTTTTTTTTTTTTTTGAGATAGGGTTTTGCTCTCTTGCCCAGGCTGGAGTGCAGTGTCATGAGCATAGCTCACCTCAGCCTTGAACTCCTGGGCTCAAGCGATCCTCCTGCCTCATCATCCCAAGTAGTTGGGACTGCAGGCATGCACTACCACACCCAGCTAATTTTTAAATTTTTTGTAGAGATGAGGTCTCACTATGTTGCCCAGGTTAGTCTTGAACTCCAGGCCTCAAGCGATCCTCCCACCTTGGCCTCCCAAAGTGCTAGGATTACAGGTGTAAGCCACCACACCCAGCCCATACTTCCATTCTAGACATCTCCACTCTTACATGTTTCATGGGTGATCTTGAATTTAATACATACAAAATAGAACTTGCTCCTTTCCTAGTCTTCCCTATCTTAAATGCCAGAAAAAAAATTGACATATTTGATACCAGGTCTCAATATAAGTCCTGATAAGAATGTTGGTAAACTAGAAAAATGTTTTTTAAAAACAGAGTAAATAATGTCAATCTTAAACCATCACTACTAACCTTAATAGAACAAAAGCAGATTTTTTCGTTGAATTCAGGAATAAGATAAGACTCATCGCTATTACCTAAATTATTCTGGGAGGCCCAGCTAATACAATAATACATTGAAATAAGAATTCTAGCAGTTAGAAAATAAGAGATTAGTATTATTTTTAGAAAATATTTTCCTGCCTAAAAAACTCAGAAGAATTGACAATGAAACTTCTTAGGACTAGTAAACTAACTCACAAGGTGGCTAAATAATTTAATAAAAAAATCAGTAAGTTTCCTATTTGCTAGCAATTGTCAGTTAGAAAATATAATGGAAAAGAAGATTCATTTTAAAAAGAAATAAAAATGTAAAACATATAAAATATCTAGGATTTATTTATATGGAGAAGGTCACAAAACCTTACTATGAATAAAACATTTAAAAAGACAGTATATGTGGAGACAGTTCATGTTTCTGGATAAGAAGAATGAATACTATGAAGATATGAATTCTCAAGTTACTTTATATTTTTAATCTAATTCTAACAGAATTCCAAGATTTTTTGGGGGGATGGGGGTCTGACAAAAGATTTAAATGTTGGTTTGGAAGAATAAATTAGTGAGAATGACTTAGCAAATTTTGAAATAGAGCACTGATGACACAGGACTTCTTAACCAAATGTTAAAGTGTATTATAAAGCCACAGTGATCAAAACAGTGTGATACTGAAGCTATGCAGAACAATGAAACCAAAAACTGAGCTAGAAATAGACTTTAGTTTTCATAAGAATATAATATTTTATGAAAATAACATATCAAATCAGTGGGGGAAAAGAGGTTTATTCAATAAATGGTTAGATGGTGCCATGGTTTGAACGTGTGGCCTCCAAAATTCACATTGAAACTTACTCCCCATTGCGGTGGTATTAAGAGGTGAGGTCTTTTGGGAAGTGATAGGAATGGATGTGGGAAGGGATCGATGCCTTATAAAAGGGCTGGAGGGAACTAGTTCAGGTCCCTTTGCCCTTCTGCCTTCGCCATGGGAGGATGCTGCTGAGACAAGATGGAATAGCCCTCACCAGACACCGAACCAGCAGGCACCTTGATCATAGACTTCCCAGCCTCTAAAACTGTGAGAAATAAATATCTATTATTATAAATTACTCAGTCTCAGATATTTTTTATAGAGCACTAATGGACTATTAATAAGATAGATGGTATATAGCTTGAAATGATTAGCTATATAGATAAAAAAGCATGCACTGAACTACATTCTAACTAGGGTAAAGAGTATAACATATAAAAAATGAAAACATAAAAATCTAGAGGAAAATATGTCATTTTGTATTTACTTTCTAAATGGAAATGACTTTCTTTCTCCCCCCCTGTCCCGCCCCCCACCCCGAGATGGGAGGTTTTGCTCTGTCATCCAGGCTGGAGTGCAGTGGCGCAATCATAGCTCACCACAGCCTTCAACTTCTGGGCTCAAGGGATCCTCCTGCATCAGCCTCCCAAGTAGCTAGTACTAGAGGTGCACGCCACCATGCCAGGCTAACTTTTTTTTCATTTTTTGTAGAGACAGGGTCTAGCTATGTTGCTCAGGCTGGTCTCGAACTCCTGGACTCAAGCAATCCTCCCACCTTGGCCTCCTAAAGTGCCAGGATTACAGGCATGAGCCACCGCGCCTGGCCGGGAGTGACTTTCTAAATAAAAAGCAAATGGAGGCTGGGTGTGGTGGCTCATGCCTGTAATCCTAACACTCTGGGAGGCCAAGGCGGGTGGATCGCTCGAGGTCAGGAGTTCGGGACCAGCCTGAGCAAGAGCGAGACCCCGTCTCTACTAAAAATAGAAAGAAATTATATGAACAACTAAAAATATATATAGAAAAAGTTAGCCGGGCATGGTGGCGCATGCCTGTAGTCCCTCCCAGCTACTCGGGAGGCTGAAGCAGGAGGATCGCTTAAGCCCAGGAGTTTGAGGTTGCTGTGAGCTAGGCTGATGCCATGGCACCCACTCTAGCCGGGCAACAGAGCGAGACTGTCTCAAAAAAAAAAAAAAAAAAAAGCAAATGGAAAATAGAAAAGGAAAGATTAATAGACATAAGTTTATAATATGTAAAAACAAATATGTCAAGGTATCATACTCACAGATTAAAATAGAGAAACTTCCATTTATAGTAAAAACCAGACTATATAATTCAGACCAACCCTCTCACTAAGGACAACTAGAAGAGCTGGGTAAATTACTTAAAAAAGAATTTCTGCTTGAAGGTGCAGTAATGCTAAAAAGGTCATCAAGAATTATCAGGTCAAGGCCGGGCGCAGTGGCTCACGCCTGTAATCCTAGCACTCTGGGAGGCCGAGGCGGGTGGATCGCTCGAGGTCAGGAGTTCGAGACCAGCCTGAGCAAGAGCGAGACCCCGTCTCTACTAAAAATAGAAAGAAATTATCTGTCCAACTAAAATATATATTAAAAAAAAATTAGCCGGGCATGGTGGCACATGCCTGTAGTCCCAGCTACTCGGGAGGCTGAGGCAGGAGGATTGCTTAAGCCCAGGAGTTTGAGGTTGCTGTGAGCTAGGCTGACGCCACGGCACTCACTCTAGCCCGGGCAACAGAGCGAGACTCTGTCTCCGAAAGAAAAAAAAAAAAAAAAAAAGAATTATCAGGTCAAGATTTGGGAAAAGGCAAAATCTAAAGAGGTGAATCGGGCATGTGGGGCCACTTTTTGTCCTGGGGGCTATTTAATGATCTAGAAGTGGCACATATATGCTGAGCAATGGTTTTGACAGCTTTAAGGTTTGCAAAAATTGGGTTCCAGGGCCCGACAAAGGAGGGGCTATGGTGAACCTTCCCACAGACTGCAACTGGGCTTTGGGTCATCTGGATGGCCTGGAAACCTCAGCTCCTGAAATCAGATCAAAGAGGCCCTGGATTGCTAGTGCCTCCAGGTACCTGGCAGAATAATCAAATTCTTTCTAGAAGAAAAATATCATCCTAGGCCTCAAATTATTTCTATAAACATTTTCCAAATTCAGTGTCAGGCACACATCCAAAGATTACCAGGCACACAAGACTTTGATAGTGGGGGATGCATGTTGAACCACTAAGGCAGTAGTTCTCAAAGTGGGGTTCCTGTACCTGTAGCATCAACGTTACTTGGTAACTTGTTAGAAGTGCAAATTCTCAGGTCCCACTGAATGAGAAATTCAGGGGATTGGGACACAGAAGGGTCCAGCACTCTGTGTTTTAACAGCACATTTAGATGATTCTGATGTTTACTCAAATTTAAAAATCCGTGGAAGTCTCTAAGCACAAAAAGTTCCACTTCTGGTCAGAAAGATTGACAAAAGATTGCTCCACGAGGGGGTGAACCTAATGAGCCTTGAGGTTCCTGCCAGCTCAAAGGTTTTATGATTCTATGATTTTATAAATGGGAATGTAGTGTAGAGCTGAATGGAAAAAATATGTTCAAATGTAGCTAACAGGGAAAAAGTTGTTCTGGAAAAGCAGAGGCACAATAACGTGAGAATTTTCAACAAAGCAAGGGAAATAGTAATACATTAGTTTTTTTAAAAAAAGAAAAATAAAAAGGCTGTGTTTTATAAGCCTGGGTATCTTTTACTTCTTGGAATTTTTTAAAGACACATTACTGTGGTAATGCTTTTCTTGTCATAAAAAGTTCAAATGTTATTGAAATGTAGTAAGTCAAGGAATCAAGTGTTTAATTAAAAATGATTTCTAGTTATTAGACAATATTTTGGTGCCCATCTGTGTTTTCATTTACTTTTTGGGGGAAACCTTTAAACCTACACAGAGACTGATTTAAAATGCTAAAGTAGGCCTGAGTCTTAGTATTATTAAATGACTAAAAATTCTGATTCATATATCATTCTCCTTTGCATTTAGTCAGGTTGAGTAAACCTCTTACAATCCCAATATAAAAGTCTTACCCTCGCAGATATAAAGCTCTGCTAGTTCATCAGTGTTATTTTTCATCACAAGGGTGGGGTGGGGGTGGTTCGAAAGGTATAGCTAGGGGACATTTAAAATATTCAGCAATGGGTATGGCACAGGCACTAGCCAAGATTGCTGTAAAAGGATCCCTGAGGCCTCCACTTGGTTGGGTAAACCCACTCTTCAGCAGGGGAAGTGACCTGAATGGACCCAGATGCCATGGCAGTGGGGGCACTTGGTGGTTCAGGCCCACGGCTGTTTACCAACTGGTAAGGGAGCATTTCAACATCCCCAATTCTGGCACAGCTACACTAAAATACCTTTCGTGGACCTTGTTCATCTCTATGTGACTAGGCGTCTGCCCCCCCCATCCACCCCAACCCCACCTCAACCCCTGCCCCGAGCCCCGTGCTTTGTCTGTTTGTCCAACCTTGTCTGATTCTGAGTAGGTTTCCTGTATCACTGTCTCAGATTCGTCCACGCTTAAATCGGAGGGCTCTAGAAACTTCCTTGACAGGGCAAACAGCACGGCGTCATGGATGCTGAGGAACAGCTGGGCCTTGGTGATGCCAGCGTCAAAGAAATCATTCCTCTCAAATGCCCTGACCACAGAAGCTACAAACCAGACCCAGAACACACACAGTGTCAGACACCTGGGGAGCTGAGGACCCAGGGTGCAAAACATCCCTCTTATAGGGTGACGGATACTCACGGTGACACCCTGCAATGAGCACCAAAATGTTGGCGTTTTGGAAAGCATTGCACATCTGCAAGGAGAGAGTAAATCAGTGTCAGAGAGCTTCACACTCACTAGGAAAGGGCATTCTAAGTAGTTGAGTTTTAAAATCCCTTTGGCCATTCACTTGTCCAGGGTATGTGTACCTTTGCATCCCAATTCAGCCCTACAAACATTTGATGAGTGGATTTCTTTATGCCAGAAAATGTCTGAAGTGCTAGAATACACAAGAGAATCAGACCGTCTCACGTAGGGGTGGGGGTGAGAGAGGGCTGCTCATTGTCTCAGGGGGGAAACAGTTCACATCAAGAGATGTTCACGTGGGGAAAGCCCTAGGCTAGGGACAGGCACGGATGTGATGGAGATGTCTGGAGAGTTGTCAGGAGCAACGACATCGTCGTGTTATTGCTCAGGGTCTGCAAGTGACCCCCTTCTCGCTCGTATTCACTGAGCGGAGGAGGCAAGATGTGGCCCAGACATGGTCAGGGGATCCAATAGGGACTGGAATTCAGAAACCCTGAGGGTCACATCCAGAGCTAGTCTGCAAAGTTGAGTTTGACTTTAGTAAAACATCAGGTATTTGGCATCAGATTAGTAAAAATCAGATGCTGACCGCAAGTTTACCTCAGCCAGTAGATATGCTCTGGGGCAATAAATCCTGATGTTCAGTTCAAAGCCAGTCAATATCAGCCTTAACACTCCAAGACTGAGTGAACACCAACCCTGAGCAGTAAGTTAAAGCATCAAAAGAAACAAAACAGACTGCGCTTTTTTCAGTATTAAGTGGAAATAAGAAAGCCATTTTTGATCATGTGGTAAATCATACAGTCATTTTGTTAAGGCCACAATAGACACGTTCTAAATGACAAGCAGTGGGAAAGGGAAAGCCCATGAATTAGGAAGAAGCTTAATCTGAGTGGTGGTTTCCAATTAGAATAGACTGCTGGGGTTTTTCTTAGTAGATTTAAGTTTTCGATTATAAAGTAAACAAAACATAACAATTTCCTCCAATAACGCAATGTTCAGAATGCAGTGTATGGAACAATCACAAAGGGAATGAAGCAACCTGTATTTCTAGAGTGCAAATGTGCACCATGAATCTCTGAAGGCCGTAAGGCAGAGGTGTCTGGCATTGCCTCCATTTGGAGATGGAACACAAAGTCATCAACATGGGCCAGGGGTGGATGGGTGATGCCAAGGACCAGAACATAGGGTGCCTCTACAAAAAGGGGAGGCAGGACAGGAGAGAGAGCAGAGGAGGGCATAAATGTACTATGCAACGGAGGGAAAGAGTGATTAAAGTCAGATGCTTGAAGTTCAAATGCCAGACAGGCCACTTATGAGCTGTGAGCCTTAGACTCTTAGGAGAAAATATGGCTTATTTCTCAAGGCTGTTGTGAAAATTAAATGAGATAGTGTATATACACGTGCCCAACTCAGTCTGGCATGTAGCAGGTATTTGACAATGTGGGTTGGATGAAATCTAAAGTAACAACTACAATACAAGACTGGGAAAAGAGAACACAGCCGAGGACAATGACCTAAAATGGAAAAGTCCAAATGACAAGAGATTATCAAGATATTTGAGTCTGAAAATGGGATGGGAAAAAAGGATCTCATGGATGGGAGAGATCTTAATATTAATCTCTTCCAAACTTCTCATTTTATAGATGAGGAAACCGAGACCCAGTGCAATTTAGTAACTTGCTTTGGGTCAGACAGACAGTGAACAGCAAAGCCAGGACAAAGCACACATCCCAGACCACCAACCAGAGTTCTTTCTGCTATGAAAAGCTTCCTATTGCCTCAGACCAAAGAGGAGCTGGACTCAACTAAGAGATAATCATATTCCCCTAGGAATAAGAAAGTATGATAGAATAGGATCTGAGGCTAAAAGAAGGAAAGCCAGTCAAAAGAGTGTATCTCATACAAAAGTGGACATAGAGCAGAAGTGAGTGTTAGTGTTCAGGTGTTTAAACCTGAGCCACTGCCAACATGTGCAAGAGTGAGAGACAGAGTGCTGTAAACTGAAACAAGCTGGCTGAAAAGAAATATTGTATCTATGAGACATTAAACGATGAAATCGATATGATTAGTTGTGCACCTAAACGGTACTGCATAAGGAGAGAAATGAGAACTGTCATAGAAACAGTTCTCAGGGACACAGCTGTTGAAGGGAAATTCTTGTCTGTTCTTTTTGCCTGAAGACGCAGGCAATGAACAGGGAAGTGGGGAAGTCCCTACAGGTACTAGACAGGCAGCCCCAGGTTTGAGGTGTCACTTCATCACAACTTCTTCACATTTGAGTACAAGATAGCCCAGTGTCTTTCACAGTGCTTGGCACATAGCAGCTGAACAGTGGAGAATTCTGGTAGGAGGGGAGCTCCTGCTAAAGCCTCCCTAGGACTTACCTGTCTTAATATGACCAAAGCCCATGGATCCACATAATGCACCATGGAGAAATCCAGGATGATGGTGTGGGTGGGTGGCAGAAACTCATCTGAGCAAGGGATAAGCGATCTGCTCCTCCCCTGACTTTCAGCAGTGTCGTCCACTGGCAGGGAGCTGAGTCTGGGGAGTTCCTTCTCAAGGCAAACGTCCTCCACATCCCCATAGTTTTGCCCTTGATTTCTTTGAGATGAAGCAGAGACCGTGTATGGGACTTGGTCATCGGATGTACTTTGGCTCGTGTTCCGGCTATTGAAACGCGAGCAGCGAATCAGGTTAACGGAGGATGAATCGCGACCTGCTTTATTTTCAAATCGTTCTGTGTAAGCAATCTGGGACAACAGAGTTAAGGGAAGACTGTGATGAGACTCAAACAAGGGCTGGAAGTACTTGGCAACTATGCTGTTTCTGCTAGTTGACTTCCCTCTCTCTTAGGAACCCTCTCTCCAGGCTAGGCACTGTGCATGTTTTACTTGGCTATCTCACCACCACTTCAAGCTCATGACTAAAGCCACGTGCATCCTTCCTCCCCTTACACTCACAGCATCCCCCTCCCAACTTCCTATGTCCATCAATGACATTATCATTGTCCCAGTGAGCCAGACTTAACATCATCTTTGACTTATTCCTTTTCTTCATCCCTGGGTCTTAGTCTCTGGTGCCTACTAATACTTTGTATGAAGTATTCTTTTCCATCAATCTCTTTTCCCGGCACCTCCTTCTTTTATCAGTACAGCAGTCCTGTGTCCAACTTCCTTAAGAAGACAAAAACCACTCAAGCAAGGCTGTCTTTACCTCTCAAGCTCCTAATAGGCCTAGAGTGCCTGCTATAGCTTAAGGACAGTACCAAGGACCAGGAAGACCATGACATGCAAGATGTGAAATTGGACTCTGCATTCAAAGGAACCAGACTCTACCTAGGGAGAGTGCACATGTTCAGTAAAAGGATAAATATGGCTGGGCCTGGGGGCTCAATGCCTGTAATCCCAGTGCTTTGGGAGGCTGAGGCAGGAGGATTGCTTGAGACCAGGAATTCGAGACCAGCCTGGGAAATACAGTGAGACTTCATCTCTACAAAAAATAAAAGAAAAATTAACTGGCGTGGTGACGCATGCCTGTAGTGCCTGCTATTGAGGAGGCTGAGGCAGGAGGATCACTTGAGCCCAGGAATTGGAGGCTGCACTGAGCTATAATCACACCACTATACTCTAGCTAGGGTGACAGAGTGAGACCTGGTCTCTCAAAAAAAAAAATAATAATAATAATAGTAATAAACAAAAGGATCAATAATAATATATACGGACAAGAACTGTAAGGCACATGGAAAAATGAAAAGAATTTATTTGCTAGAGTGGTATAATTCTAGGTGATTTTTTTTTAAAAAAAATCTGTTATCAAACAATGTTCCTTGTGAAATAAATTTTAAAACTTTAAAAATAAAACTATACAATGTAGTATATATTGTACAGCAAAAAAAAAAAAAAAGAAAAGAAAAGAAAAGAAAGAAATAGTGGTGTGGACAGATGATCATAGTATAATTCAAAGGAGAGAGCTGTTCCCAAGGCTCCAAGATTACTGAGGCCAGGCCTTTGGGGAACCAGCGAAGGTTGGCCCAGTGGCAGGGTGTGAGCCCCTCCAGGCAGAGCGAATTCTCTGTGAGCTCTCCTTTTCTCTCTTTCATCTACTGCACATTCTTGTCTTTCTTGTAATCCCCTCTTGACGTGTCTGCCTGACTTTACTTCCTAGGCCAAGCCTCTTAACCTGAGAACACCACAAATTTCCACCTTGGTGTCTTTGTCCAAACCTATCCCTGGACTGGGAATCCTGTTTTTCCTACCCAACATCAAGTTTCTCTTTCCAGCTCAGCACAAGTCCATTGCTACCATGAATTTTTTTTGTTTGTTTTTTTAATGCCAGTAAGTGTCAATAAATTTCTCTGACTTTTGAGCTCTTGCCAATCTCCCCTTACCTGAAGTCTGAGAGTTGTTAGAATCTAAACACACAATTTAGAAGATAGCAATATACTGTATTGTATGGTTCACTGTCCTATTTTGTCCATTTTAAGATGCACCACTATTTTTTGTACTATCAAGGATGAAAGAAAAACGCTCTGAAAATTAAACTCTTGATATGTCATGGATTATGTGATGTATCCAAATTTCAGTGATATGAAAAAAATGTATATCTCAGAATTGATAAAACATAATAGCCTTATATGTCACATTAAGGCTACAGTACTGAACTGTATACTTCCTAAATTGATTTAAAACTCTATGAATTATTAGCCAGGTGTGGTGATAATGTGTCTGTAGTACCAGCTACTTGGGAGGCTGAGGCAGGAGGATCATTTGAGCTCAGAAGTTCCAGGTTATATTAATAGTAAGCTATAATCATGCCACTGCACTCCACCCTGGGCAACAGAGTGAGATGCTGTTTCTTAAGGAAAAAAAACTAACTAAAAACAGTCCATGAATTACTTCAAAGTAATCTTGTGATTTTGAGTGGTTATAAGTAGGTGGGGATCTAGATGAAACAAGATTGACTATGAGCTGATTAAGCTGATGTGGGACAGAGGTTCTCATTATATTACATATTGTCTCTACTTTTGTATATGTTCAAACTTTTCCATGAAAAAAAATTTTTTTTAAGAACTACCTGGATGAGGCCGGGTGCAGTGGCTAATGCCTATGATTCCAGCACTTTGGGAGGCTGAAGTGGGAGGATTGCTTGAGGCCAGGAGTTCAAGATCAGCCTAGGCAACACAGCAAGGCCTCATCTCTACAAAAAATGAAAAAATTAGCCAGGCGTGGTGCCCACCTGTAGTCCCAGTTACTGGGAAGGCTGAGCCAGGAGTATTGCTTGAGCCTGGGAGTTGGAGGTGGTTGTAGTGAGCTATGATGACGCCACTGCACTCCAGCCTGGGCAGCAGAGCAAGACTCTGTCTCACAAAAACCCCTACTTGGATGAACCTTGAGAATATTATGCTAAGTAAAATAATCCAGTCACAAAAAGACAAGACTGTAATCCTGTAGGATTCCACTTATACGAGGTATTTAGAATAGTCAAATTCATAGAAACAGAAAGTGGAAGGGAATGGTGGGTTGCCAGGGGCTGGGAGGAAGGAAAAAAGGGGAGTCACTGTTTAATGGGTATAGAGTTTCAGTTTCGTAAGGTGAAATGTTCTAGAGATGGATGATGGTGATGATTGTGCACCAACGTGAATATACTTAACAGTAATGAACTGTACACTTAAAAAGGGTAAATATGGTATATTTTGTTATCTAGTTTTTTTTAACTTCAATGAAAAAAAAAACAATGGAAAAAAAAAAAAGAATTACCTGAAGGCAGAGATCCTAAAACCCTCTTTTCCTTTTTCATAGTGTCATAGTTCTGGGCACATAGTTGGAGCTCAATGAATACTGGGTGACCCTATTCCATACTCTAAAGTGTATTTGCTAATGTCCCGTGAATGTTCTCTACAATACTCAGCACAGTGTAGATGTGAAATCAAATTAGATATAGTGTTTTGTTTTTTGGTTTTTGGGTTTTTTTTTCCTTAGATAGAGTCTTGCTCTGTTGCCCAGGCTAGAGTGTCGCGGCATCAGCCTAGCTCACAGCAACCTCAAATTCCTGAGCTCAAGCGATCCTTCTGCCTCAGCCTCCCTAGTTGCTGGGACTACAGGTACATGCCACCATGCCTGGCTAATTTTTTCTATTTTTAGTAGAGACGGAGTCTCACTCTTGCTCAGGCTGGTCTCAAACTCCTGAGCTCAAGCGATCTTCCCTCCTTGGCCTCCCAGAGTGCTAGGATTACAGGCATGAGCCACCACACCAGGCCTAGATATAGCATTAATTCTATCCTCTTGGCTGGGAAGTTGGTAATTTCAGGGAGCTCAGTAGAACCTATGCTGCATTATAAGGTGTTGGAAGAAGAGTGGACGCTCAGTATTTTGCAGGCAACTGCGTGGCGGGGAAGAGCAGGTGTTTGTGTGTATGTTGGGGTTGGGGGGGACTTCTCTGTGTGTATAGATAGAGCTTAGACTAGGTGATCACTGAAAGGACCTGGAGCTAGAAATGAGCAGTCTTGCTCTGGGGGAAAGAACTATTTAGACCAAGTCAAGGTTGGAAATAATGACCACTTTGTAACTCTCATCAGCTAAAATAACCTTCAGATTCTGTAAAATCCCCATCTGGAATAGCAACCTGTACTTGTCCCCACCCCACCCCCACTTTTGTCATCATTTCCTTGCTCATAGGCAGAAATCAGAAGACCCTGGCTTATCCTGGAGAAGCCCAGCAACCATGATTCTGCTTTAGTTGGAATCAGAAACAAATCTTTTAGTCACTTATTTTCAGAAATCTAAAGCTAGACAGCTAAAAGCCAAGGAAATAGGTACAACTATGGAATTACTGACAGTCTCAACAGGCAAACTGTACTCTTGTCACTGGCCATCCAGTAGAATTCAGAACATCTCTTCCTACCTATTTTCATGTCCAAATTTG
Source organism: Lemur catta (assembly GCF_020740605.2). Classification (NCBI taxonomy): domain Eukaryota; kingdom Metazoa; phylum Chordata; class Mammalia; order Primates; family Lemuridae; genus Lemur; species Lemur catta. The sequence continues at coordinate 45,580,745 of NC_059129.1, forward strand.
AAGCTCAAAGGAGAACCTTGTGTCTTCATATCTGAGTAGAAATCTTTGATTTCCAATTCTCCATGGTTCATCTAAAACTCAAAATCCCTTAGAGGTTTTGATTTTTTGTTGTTGTTTTGTTTGCTTTTTTAAGAAACTACTAGTGCACTTCTTTATAAAGGATGGAGAGAAATGCAGGAAAGAAAAAGCATTTCTAACCCTGGGTGGTGGCTCCTGTTCATCACAGTCGCAGAAACACCTACAGATCTTTTCTTCCCGTAGGTTGGCATCACTTTGATTGAACAAGGCAAAAATTTCTTCTTCTTTAAGAGGCACCCTTTGCATATCAACCTGAAAGATACAAGAGGTGTCTCACACAGAGGATGAGCAGTGGAGAAGGCAAAAGGTGGACAGGATGCTTGTAGGGAGAGGGGCCAGGTAGAGGAAGGCAGGGCAGAAGAGCAGTGACCTCTTTTAGCAGCTTGTGTTTTAGGTGGTAAACATTCACAAATGTAACAGCATTGCAGCACTGGAAGACTTTTACCCCAGGAATGCTGATAATCTATAAGACAAAATGTGAAGTTGAAGGAAACTTCTCAGTTCTTTTATGGAGTAAGAATAATAAATCTTTAGAACCTCCTAGAAAATCTGAATTCTTCTGTATTAGAGATATGAACTAGAAAATTCTTTCCTCACATTTTCACCCCCTGCTTTTCCTGCTTTCTTCTTTTCCCCTTCATTTCCTCACTCCTCTTTCTTGGCCTTCCTCTCCTTAAAGGACATTTAAAAATTATCTTTAACTGGCTGCAGTACTATAAGGATTTGGCTACTTAAGAACCCACCTCTACCTTTGTGCTTTACTTCCCCCACCTTTGCTAATGTGTATCTGCAGTGCAGGAAACAAGAGCAAAGGGATTCTGTAGAAAAACTAAACTCCAGGCTTGGTCCACCCCAGCCCTTAGGCAGAGGAGTGGCACTGATTTGGATTCTTACCTCGCCATAGTCCAGGTTGCTTCTGTAAATGTTGGTATTAGGGATTTGACCCAGGAGAAGAATCTGAGTTCTGAAAGAAAACGCACTTGCCTTTAGGTCAGGGTTGCCTTACCTTGCCATGCCTAACCTCAGCCTCCTCTTACCTGAGACTAAGTACCTGTGTGAACGAACAGTGATGATGAAGAAAGTAAAAACTAATGAAATAAGTAGTCCAACGTCCAGTCCCAGGAAAATAGCAGATAAGAATGTCACTATCCAAATAGCCTAAGGGAAAAGGGAATGAGGGGGAAAGCAAGATCATGAAAATAAGCAAATTTGAGAAAATTACCAGTCCTGTCTCTCAGCTTGCCTTCCCTCTCTCCCTTCCTATACCTGGGATTTAGAGAAAAAATTCCTCAGTCACATGGACTGGTGCCATCACAAATAGCTGGGCCCTCAAGGCTGCCTAGCAAATCTTTTGTATATCCCTGGTTATCTCTCTCTTTAATTTTCTGTCAAAACTTCAGTCTCCTCATGTGCAAAATGAACATAATAATATCTACCTTATAGGCTTTGTTGAGATTAGAAGTACCATTCATACACCAGCCAGAACAGTTTGCCAAATGGTAGTTGCTATCTGAAGACCTATAGTAGTTGTTGCAAACGTTTACCACCCCCTACCCCACCACCCTCTCCATCATTCTCAGTAGGTAACCTTATCTTCCTCTTCACAGAAAAAAATAGGCTGAAATTCCCTTAAATATTTACTTCCCCCACCTCCTGCCACTTGTCAGTGTCTACACTCAACCCTTCCCCATTCTCTCCAGCCCCGTTGGAAGTGCTGTCCCTCTCCTGGGCAAGAGACTCTATCTGTGCACTGGGCCACAGCCCCTCCGAGCTCCTCAGGGATCTACCTCCACACGTTACACCCTTTTGTATTTCTCTCCTCTCCTGGGTCCTTCTCCTCTTATCACTTTTGTTTCTTGCTGTTTTCCGTTTCTGACAGCTGGTTTTGTGCCCTGGAGAGGAGGAGGGTGCTCCAGCAGTTATTCTGCCTGGCAAGACACCTCCTTCTCTAATTAGGATTGGTGTCTTCTTTCCTAAAATGTATTTACATTAATTGGATTAAAAGTCATTCAAATATGCAATGAAAGGCAAACCCTTTTTACTAGATTTGCATGTAGCAGTAGCCACTTAACTAATCCCTTTTATTTAATTTTGCATAGTTGGAATGAGGTCTCCATGTGTTCATGTGCCAACAACCTTGACTTTCCTTTTTTAAAAAAAAATAAGAGTCCTTGGCATCAAAGAGTTGCTAGTATTCTCCAGGTCCATGGCTGCCCTTTTGCTTTTTCTCCCTCTCTCCAACTTTCCCTCTGTGCTCCCCTTCCTCAGCCAGGGCATCTACACTCACACAGTCATATTGGTCCTTCCTCCATAGACTGGGTAGGTGGTAAATGGTTTCAAGGTAGGGAAGGACGTTGCTCAGAATAATACCAGCCAGCAAAGCCTGTGGGGGAAAAATTAACCCTGCTTCATTTACCCTTGGAGGGGTGGGGGAGAGTAAAACTCCCAAATCCCCACAAAGGAACCACAAAAAGTTAGCAAGCCTTGCCACCCAGAGATATTATGTGTTTTTATTTTATATGAATACCATGTCCATGTCCCAACTCACTGTTCAATCAAATAAATATTCTCTATATTTTTCTTTGCTCTCCTCCATAACTTGTCAGACTCACAAGGCAAGGTCAAGGCAAGGCCAAGACCTGACTGATTTAGCCAGTAGCACTACAACAGCTCCCTTTTAGATTCAGAGAGTTTATTACTCACATAGACAGTGAGAGGAAGATTAGCCCAAGTTACAGTCATCTACCCCCTTCCATTTCAGTGTTGTCACTTTTGGTGTGCAGGGCACCACCCACAGGGAGCTGACACCTTTGGCTACATGGCCTTGCCTTGTCTAGTTTGCTTGTCATGTCTCTGTTTCCTACATTGTCTGGAAACCATTCTCAGATGAGATGATGAGTTAAGAGAACTTCCACTCACAGAAACCCTAAAATAGTTTCTACTGGGCTTTTATTCAAGTTTAATCATGATATACTGTAATGATTTCACTAATGAGATACGATTTTTTGTTCATCAAGTTAAATGAGCAAATTAAAAACATTGGTAATAGCTCATAAACATGGTTGTTGAGTATAATAGGGCACTGTCCTTCTGGAATATCATCTGGCCATATATCAAAAAATGCTGATGTGGGCCCTGACTTCACCGTAATGCAATATAATAATGTAACAAAATTGCACTTGTACCCCATGAAGAGATACAAATAAAAAATAAATGGGAGTTCTCCTGCCTTCACCTTGGCTCATGGTCATCCCACCATGGCGCTGTCATGGGTGCTGCCCCAGAGAACTGGCTGAGGCTGTGGCTGGAGGCCAGGTGCTGGCGGTGGGCACTGACTTCTCCCACATCCATCTGACTGATCTGGATACTATTGATCTCAGCAATCTAAATAGGCAGTTTTTGTTTCAAAAGAAACATATTGGAAGATCAAAGGCATAGGTGGCAGTTTTACCCAAAAGCTAGTGTCATGCCTACCATGACAGCACTATGAACCCCAACTATAATATGGAATTTTCCACAGTTTATATCGGTTATGAATGCTTTAGATAACAGAGCTGTCTGAAACCATGTCAATAGGATGTGTCTGACAGCTGATGTCCCTCTTATTGAGAGTAGACCTGCTGGTTATCTTGGGTGGGTAACTACTATCGAAAAGGGTATGACCAAGTGTTATGAATGTCATCCTAAGCCAACCCAGAGAACTTTTCCTGGCTGCACAATTCGTAACACACCTTCAGAACCTATTCATTGTATCATTTGGGAAAAGTATTTGTTCAGCTAGTTGTCTGGGGAAGAAGATGCTGATCAAGAAGAGTGTCTTGATAGAGCTGACCCTGAAGCTGCCTGGGAACCAATAGAAGCCAAAGCCAGAGCCAAAGCATCCACTGAAGATGGTGACATTGAATGTATTTCCATTGAGGAATGCACTAAATCAACTGGGTATGATCCAGTTAAACTTTGTACCAAGCTTTTTAAAGATGGTATCAGATATCTATTAACAATGGACAAACTATGGCAGAAAAGGAAACCTCCAGTTCCACTGGACTGGGCTGAAGTACAAAGTCAAGGAGAAGAAACCAATGCATCAGATCCACAAAATGAACCCCAGTTAGGCCTGAAAGCACAGCAGGTTCTAGATGTAAACAGCTGTACAAGTCTTTTTTCAAAGAGAACTGAGGCATTGAGAATTCCTTTAGCAGAATAGGGGGGTGGAGCTGAGCTCATGTGGGATAGGGATTACCCATCTGCAATGGATTTTGTCACCTCTGCTGCAAACTTCAGGATGCATATTTTCAGTATGAATACAAAGAATAGATGTGATATAAAATCAATGGCAGGGAACATTATTCCTGCAATCACTACTGCTAATGTAGTGATTGCTAGGTGGATGGGGTTGGAAGGAAAATTGAAGATTTTATCAGGAAAAATAGACTAGTGCAGAACAAATTTTTTGAATAAACCACCAAGCCCTAGGCCAGGCACGGTGGCTCACACCTATAATCCTAGCACTCTGGGAGACCGAGGTGGGAGGATGGCTCGAGGTCAGGAGTTTGAGACCACCAAGCCCATGGAAGAAGCTCCTTGTGCCTTGTGCACTGGATCCTCCCAACGCCAGTTGTTATGTATGTGCCAGCAAGCCAGAGGTGACTGTACAGCCAAATGTCCATAAAATGACTGTTCTCACCTTACAGGATAAGATAGTGAAAGAAAAATTTGCTATGATAGCACCAGATGTCCAAATGGAAGATAGGAAAGGAACAATCTTAATATCTTCAGGAGAGAGACAGAAGCTAATAATCACAAGAAGTTGTCAGAATTTGGAATTAGAAATGGCAGCTGACTTCCTTCAGAACTACATTTATTGATTCACGTCCTTCATAGTGAAGACCTAAGAAAGGATGTTTAATTTGAAATTGTTGGTGATGCCTCAGAAAAAGTGGGGCCCAAACAAGCTGAAGATTCTGCCAAAAGCATAACCAATGGCAGTGGTGACAGAGCTCAGCCTTCTACCTCCACAGCACAAAAGCAAGATGACGTGCTCATAGTTGATTCAGACGAAGAAGGTTCTTCAAATAATGCTGATATCAGTGAAGAAGAACGAAGTTGCAAGAGGAAATTAGATAAGAAGGAGAATGTCAGTGCAAAGAGATCAGGTGTAGAATAGACAGAAGAGCTTGATGATGTTATAGCATTACATTGAATAGAAACGCCTCTTGACAGAGCCTCTTATTACATTGGTTTATCTGGGCAGAAAGATTGTTTATTATGTTCTTTGTTCCAAAGGAAAAAAACTGACACCAGTGACTTGAAAATGATTTCGCTCCCTTTGAAAGCATTCATTTTGCTAGAACTATTAGAAACATTGCAGTATGCTGTATTGAAAGTAGGAATATATTATAGTTTTAAAACCCTTTGAACAAAGTGATTGCATAACTAGTCATGAGATGAAACAACATGATACATGTTGCCTTTTTAATGTAAATATTCTTATGTATCATTTAATGGTTTCAAAATATTGTGGTTTGGGAAAGTTGATATGTGGTCATAAATATTATGCCTTTAGTTTTGGCTAGAAGAATAATTATTTTTAGCTTAGATCTAACCATTTCATACTCTCAACTGACTGAAACAGATTCAAAGAAGTAAATGTTAACTGGCACTAAGTATATTAATGTATAACAATGTTAATTTACTCAAGTTTTTGGCTTGTACTACCTGGTGTTCTGTGTAAGAAGCCAATTTTTGTGTATTGTTACAGTTTCAGGTTATTTATATTTGATGTTTTATAAAACTCAAATAAGACTATATTGTACTTATGGACTAAATAAATGGCATCTGCATACTTGTTAAAATAAATAAATAGATAGGAATTTCTTTTTTAATTCTAAAAATAAAGACATAGAACCCACCTCTCCCCCATGCTAGTATTCTTTCACACAAAAATTTTGTTTTACTTTTAGAAACTTTTCCTAAATAAAGAGAAGGGTAGATATACAAAATTACTTATTGTTGTATTATTTATAATAACACAAATGCAGACAACCTAGTTTTCCTATAATAAGAAAATGACTAAATGTTATAGCAAGAAATATTATGCTATGTATTAAATAAGACCAAGAATACAAAATTGTGTGTGCAGTTAGGTTACAGCTATTCAAAGTGGTATCCTTTCATAGAGAATTATATTGGTTGAATAGATGCTAAAATGTTAATAGTCATTTATTTGTGATTGTGAATGACATTTTTATCTATTATGGATTTTCCAAGGTTTTAAAAATGAGCATGTCTATTCTTCTATTGGAAAGCAAGCTTCCTAAATACAGAAAGTAATGATCTATACTCATAACAATATAAAAATTATCAGGGCTTCCAAGTAGAATCTAACCTACCTTAAGAAACATTTTTCTTGTGTTCATGAAGTCCCTGCATTGGTTTAATATTTCTTAGCCTATGCCTAGCTGTCCTCTCCTCTATAAAGTCTGCCTGGGAATTAGAACTCATCCTACCATCAGGAATGGCTGGGTCCAAGCTCACTCTGTCTTTCTGAGGATACCCAGTGACCAGTGGGACACAACAGTTAGTAGAGGAAGGAGGAGCAAAGACGAAGGCAGCAGAAATTACTTCCTTCCCACCATACCATCTTCTTTCCCATGATACCATCTTATTTCTAGTCAAGACTCTCCAAACTTCCTGCAATCTGCAGAGACAACTTCCTAGGGTTTTCAAAAGATTTTTTTTTTTTTTTTGAGATGGAGTCTTGCTGTGTTGCCCGGGCTAGAGTGAGTGCCGTGGCATCAGCCTAGCTCACAGCAACCTCAAACTCCTGGGCTTAAGCTATCCTCCTGCCTCAGCCTCCCGAGTAGCTGGGACTACAGGCATGCGCCACCATGCCCGGCTAATTTTTTCTATATATATATATTTTAGTTGGTCAGATAATTTCTTTCTATTTTTAGTAGAGATGGGGTCTCGCTCTTGCTGAGGCTGGTCTCGAACTCCTGACCTCGAGCAATCCACCCGCCTCGGCCTCCCAGAGTGCTAGGATTACAGGCGTGAGCCACCTCGCCCGGCCTCAAAAGATTTTTGACTTGAACCAGGGAGTATGGAGAGGAAACAAATCTTTTCATAAAACAATATATGACAAAATTTTTACTTTTCTGAATATTAAGGTAAAACATGCTCATTGTATAAAAAAGAATTAAACTTATACATAATTTCTGTCATCCAAGAGATAACCATTATTAAAATTTTGATATGTTCTCTATATTTTTTCCACACACAATTGGAATAATATTGAGTGTATTATTTTGTATCATGTTTTTCAAAATTTGTGTTGGTCCTCTTGTAATTAGTTGAGCTCTTAGCCTGGATACTTCATTAATGACTCCAATAAGGATTTTGCAACAAGCTATCTGCAATTTTTTAAAGAAGGAAGAAGTAATTCATAGTTTAATACTCATAGAACCTTATTGTTACAGTAACTCAGATATTCCATTGATCAGATTATAGTCATATCTGCTCACCCAGACACACATAGTAACTAACACTTACAAAATTAATATGACGTAGAATGGCTAGCCAAAAGCAAGGGCTATTCTGTCCCCAACACCTTTATAATAAAGGAGTGCTACCACTTTTATCATTACCCTTCAATGAATCCTGACAGTTTTTGTTTGTTTGTTTGGAATTTTTAAAATTCTGCTTCTTCTAGCTGTTAAGAAAAAATATCAGTGTTCAAAGTAAGTTAGTAAGTGGCCCTTCTAAAATAGATTCCTAGAGTTATAGCATCCAAAGTGCTATATAAACCACGTTTTAGAGATGATTTCTGCCGGGAATCTGAGGACAGCTTGTGTGTTCAACACAGCTTATTAATTGCACACTCCTTGCAGAAGATTCCATGCCTGGACTCCAAGGTCCTTAATTCATAAGAGCAGAAGGCAGCAGCAACCTTGTGGTGGTCCTGCTCTATGAAACCTTGTATCAACCAGGTGGAAGGGAAGTGTTTAGAAGGATGGGGACAACATTTACAGCCACTCCAGCTTCAGGGACAGCCACCTCAATGTGTAAGCAAGCTGCTATATCAGCAAAGAAACCTCCCACTTCCCTAAGTACTAGATAAAAATAGCTAAAGGGAACATGAAGAAAACTTCAAAAGGAAATGATGGTCTCTGAGTATGGATCTATACTATAACTTAGAACAAATTGATTACAGCCAGTAATTAACATACCTGGCATCTCTAAGTTCAGGGTGATCAATTTCACATAAAGGGAAGAAATGTCACATTCATATATAGAGGCATCCTAGCTGAATACTGAGTTAAAACTCAACTTTCAGACCTACATTCCAGTGTTGTGAACTAACCAAGAGGCAGTGCTGTAGTAATGGGAGGACTGAGTTCACACAAATGCAGAACAAGGCCTTCTGGAAGCAGCGTGGGAAACCAGATGGTATGAATGCACAGTGAGTTTCCAAGCCTGTGTTGGAACCGGGGTCTGGCATCTGAAATCTATTTTGGTCATTTTTCACTGAATACTTACTTATAAAGTTTACTTTAGAGCTTAAGCAATAAAACAAGATTAATGAGAATGATAATAATAATAACTAATGTTTCTTGAGCACTTACTAAAAGTCCAACACTGTTATATCATTTTATATACATATGTTTTTAATATATATTTTTTGTGCACCCAAATTGGATTTTTATTTTTTTATTTATGAGGACAAAAATCATATACCATGAACTCAATGTTTTTAAATAAAAGCATTATGTTAGTTACAATAGCATCTATGTTTCAAAAATAATTAATGCAACATCAGTGAAGCAGTATTAATTAAGAAAATATTGGGTACATAGAAGAACTCACAGATACCTGCTGGCAAGTCCACATGACCTTATAGTTTAAAATACAGGGCTTTTGATTGAAATTTGCTTTTTTTCTAAATTTCGAAGTCATATATATTATTATATACCTTATATATAAATATACATATATTTCTCTGTCATTTAACTCCCAACCCTGTAATGTAGATACTGTTATTTTAAATGAAAGGAACTAAAGATAGGTTGGAACAACCCCTGGGGACAAGCCTAATGCAATTCTCCTTAGAGATGCCCTGCAAGGTGCAATCTGGAGATTAGGTCTCTCTTGACTTAGTTATTTATTTGATCAGTTCTACTTACATTTGGCAGTTCTTGGAATAAGTGTCTCACCTTCACCATCAGGAGCAGCATCACACCTGCGCCTACCAGAGATGCAAACTGAGGAGACAGAGCCGGTTGGAGAGAAACCATCAGGAACATATTGGTCCCTGTCTGCAAGCAAGGCCTTCTGCTTGATGAGAAGCATGTCATTTTTTCTTAAAAGGAGGTGGGTGCAGCATAGGTGCATTTTTGTTGAACTAACATTTTCGGGTCTTATTGAGTGCCAAACATATACTAGTTACTCAATAAATATTTGTTGAATGAATGCATGAATGCTCTTTGAAAAGCTCCACATTGTCCTGGATGTCTGAATCTTTATTGCCACAGCTCTGTGCTGTGAATCTGAAGTCTCCTATAATCTCATTTGCATTCCCTCCTAATTTTAACCTCTCCTTGCACAACTTAGAAAAGCCCTAGTAGACTCCTCACTGACAGCCCTAAAATCCCAACCATCCTGCTTTGGGTATAAATATCCCACCCGTCACCCTCCTGTTTGGAGCTTGGATAACTTTCCATCTAACTGCTTCAGTGGTGCTTCATCTTAAAAAATACAATGATAATCATATCCCGTTTTCCTGCTTCAGTTTCCCTCTGCTTCAGTGTAAAAAAAAAAAAAAAAAAAAAGCTACAAACATGATACCAGGCTGTATATAGCAGCTCTGGATCCTATCCCAGCTGGGTTCACTACTCTGGGCTCAGTGTCACTTGGTAAGCAGTGATTCTCACTTGGCAAATAAAGGTGGAAAGCTCCCGCTATGAGCCCAAGGCTCTCTGGACATAGTCTTCAACTCACTGTATCCTTTATTGGTAAATTTCTATTTTTTAAGCTCCTAGTAGTAAAATAATATAAAGCAATATCATTTGCCACTGTGATGGGGAGTGGGGGATGGGGTAAAACTGTAAGCACAAATCAAAATAATGGCATATACTAGTAAGAACTGAGGGAGTCTCACAAATCCAATCTATTAAAGGACCACTCAGCAATGATTCCCTAATTTTCTCTTTATTTTTTATGTGGGGGAAAAATACCTTCCTACTGGGTTCTCTGTCACTACTCATTTCTATTTGCCATATAAATGTGTTGCTGAAAATAACAGCAGTGCATATCAATGTCCTACTTCCTTCTTTCCCCATCCCAGCCGACTTCCAGCTACTGTGTGTGGCCTGACGTGGACAAGCTGAGGCACACGAGAATAGTGCAAGCAGAAGGATTCAGGAAACGCATCAACTGAAACTTAGGAAGCTCCGATGGCAAACATTTCATACACTGTGGAACCGAAACAGGTAACTGAGCGCATCAGCCCCTCCAGCCGGTTCACACCAGCCTGTTTCTGGATCTAATTTACCGCTCTGGCTTCAGTTGGTCTTTGCTGGCACTATGTAAAAAAACTACTTTGATAAATGCAGGAAAATAAATCAGGCCTTTTCTTTCCTACTACTTCTTTTCTCCAACATTCTTCTGATTATTTTTAAGAAAATAAAGACAGGCAGGCAGCAAAATGAGTTATATAAAATCTAGATTAAAATGAGTACAAACTAGATACTGAATCCCATAAAAGTAGCTGCTCAGAGAGGGTTGGAGGCCTGCCAAGAGTTGCGTATTCCTCTCGGCTGCACATTCATGGGAGTGGGCTTTGGGATCCGAGGACCACCCTCAGTGGCATTAAGCCTCGGGAAGATGCTTGGTAGATCTCAGAAGCTCAGTCTCAGTGCCTGAACAGGGTCTAAAAACAGCAAGCGCTGTAGAACTGTATCTCATGCATGTTTTGCTTTCTTCTCTAATTTTCTATCACTTTTCCAGGCTTTCTCGAACAAAGACTGCCTTCTCTCCAGGGATTCAAAACCAATGGGAGTTCCCACAGCCATGGCCACTGTCGACATGCAGACCCTCAGACACCCCTTGCTCCGTATGTGGTGGGTTCCATGAAGTAGGACAGCAGATTGTTGAATGCCTGCCGGAGAACTAGGGACCTGGGGTAGAAGCTATGATTTTTGAATATCTCTTAAGTAACAGGCACTGTGTGGACACTATTAGTGTCTATTAAATCTCACGACGGAAAGGTTGGTTTTATCCCCATTTTACAGACGAGAACTGGAGCCTCAGAGAGCAAAAGTAATTTGCCCAAGATCATGCACATCGAGGAGGCATGGAATCAGGTTTTAAAGCCCCTGATCATCTGACTCCAAAATCCAGGTACTCTCCACTGCCCCATTTGCTTCCTCTCTCAAAAGAACATAACAAATTTCTCTCTTTTATAATAACCCATTTTTAAAGCAATTCTAGGGGCCTGGGCAAAAAAGCCAGTCCAAGGAAGGAACCCAGTCATGGAGAACAGAGAAGCACAGTAGTCAAAAATGGATGAGCAGGAGGATGGAGTGGGGGGCAATCCAGCTGGCCACAGGCCTAGGGCTTGTCACACCCCCCTGCTATGGGCCAAGCCTGCCTATGCCTCAGGCTGAGGCTGTGGCTAGAAGGGCCAGTAGGTTTTGTTGCAACCAGTAGAGAGAAATGAGTTCTAGCCAAGGAAAATTAAAGTGAAATCCAGACACATATACACAATTTGTACCTATGCCAGATAAAAAATAAAAATAAACTGACTGGTCATTTTTGAGAGGTTCAGAGCCAGCTCCCTACTTTTCTTTCCTGTAGTCCTGAAGAAATTTGAGGAAGTGGGGGCATTCTTAGGCAGACTAAATAGAAAGCCCTCAGAGAGAAGGAAGGAGTGGAGAGAACACGCCACTGCTATGAGAAAAAGAAGGCTGAAGGAGTCTCAGAGGCCTTTTCTGGTCCAGATCAGAAAATCAGGAGTGGAGTCTGGGCAGCTGCAGTGTGTAGGGCCAGGGGCCAGCGGCCAGCAGCATTCTCTGCTTACGCAGGGATTTGCTCTGGGCATATCAAGGTCTCAGGGAAGGGCTTATCAGCATCCCTAGGGACATGCCTCCCCGTGGAAGGCACTGCACTTCATTGACAGGTGTCACTAGTAGGAAATGTACTGCACAGGTGAATAAGGTGGCAGCAGGAAGCAGAATGAGAGCCATAGGCTGCCTTTGAGACAGGCCCTTGTCCAACAGGCTAAAATGGTAAAAAAGGGCTTGCTCAGAGGTTAGAAAGCCAATCATCTGCTGAGGCCCTCCCCAAACTTGGCCTTTCTATTCCCAGAATCAGTGAGTACAGTTGGTAAAGCTATTCTTCCTCCAGTCCACATTGCACGCACAGGATGGAGTCCTGCCTTTAGGCAACTCTGAAGTTGAACTGCAACCCTTCTTTCGCCTTTCATCTATACATATCCTAACCTCCTTTCGGAACTCCATGCAAGTCCCACTCCTCCATTGTTCTCCTGCTAGAAAAACTTATGGCGCTTTTTGTTCATTGCCCTCATTCTGCACTGAGTTTTCCTTGCACTTTGATTTAGGTTTTTCCACTTGTGTGCATCTTGTCTCCCAAATTTATGTTATGCTTATATACTGAACAAAGCAAGAGTGTCATAAAAAATTAGTAGAACTAAATCTCTGGAACTGCCATTTCCATTTCTTCTTATTGTAAAAGCTTCTCATTTTGACTGCGAAGTTTTTGCATGTTTGTATGGAACATCTTTCTTTTTAACATAGCCCAAATTCCTTCTGTCTGTCAAGCAGTAATGGAAAAGGCCAGTGGGTCTGGAAGAAGCTCTGTGACAAAACTCAGTCCATGTAAAAGTATATGATGTAGTCTTACTCTAGACCTGTGCTCTAGCCCCTGCCTAATCTTTCTGACTTTCACTAGCATTTACCTTATACTTCATCATAAATTCGCCCATGGACTGTGACACTTTATCTTTCCCCATTGAAATTTAGTGTCCATTCTTCTGACACATCAGACCTGCTACCTTCTTACTATGCTTCTGCAGCATAAGCTTGTCTTTGACTGCTGCCATTGCTTCCCTGCTAGCTGAACTAGTTTCAATTCTGATGGCTCTGTGACGTTTCATCACACTGCACAGCTGAGATGGGACACCTCTCTTGTTGTTATGTTGTAACTTTTGTATAAGCAGTTCAAAACTCATGGACATTGGACTTACAAAATCTCATGCCTGCAACTGGAGTTTGCCTGTAGTCTTCTCTGCTACCATCTGCCTTGCCCCCACCCCCTCCTCACCTAAACATTTAGGTTACTAATTCAGAATACCTGAAGAGAGGCTGACCTAGATAATTTTCTCTTACACAAAAGTGGAACAGTCATAAATTCCCTAGGCTCTCATAGACAAAGACCTGACTCCCTATCATGAAAGCCCTTTGCCATGCCCTTTGAGGAAGCCAGGAAAATTTTTAGTTTGCTGCCAGGGTGGAGAGAGTTGTATTAGTGCTTTCCTAGACTAGGTATGAGAATGCATCTTCCCATAGGAAAAAAAAAAAACAACAACGATGTTAATAGATGATAAGTTTAACTGAAATACTGTTATCCTTTAAATATGTTACATGGAAAATGATTTTTTTGTGGGCTAATATATGGAGACCTCTCACATATAATATTTCTATAGAAAATGACTTTTAAGCTTCACATTGATATGTAACTTTTAAGATAAAATCTGAGCAAAAATTAAGGCAAGCATGAAATCCAAATTCTTCCAAGAAGTCTTTCCCATCAAGCCTATCACTAAAACAGCAACAAGATTAAATGCATATAATCCCTTCAACAAATATACATACGAATTGACATAGCTTTTATATATTAGAGATCAAATCCTATTTCAACACACCTGTTGTCTTCCTCCAGATTTATTCTGAATAATAGTCCTGGCAGCAGCACCAGTAAACACACAAGATTTGAAAAATGAACTGACGACATTGCAAAGTCCAATGGCTAGTAAATCCTGTAAAGAAATGGCAGGCATTTTCAGCCCATTCTTTGTTAAAGAATGATGATTTGATTTTTTTTTTTTTTGAGACAGAGTCTCACTTTGTTGCCCAGGCTAGAATGAGTGCCGTGGCGTCAGCCTAGCTCACAGCAACCTCAGACTCCTGGGCTTAAGCGATCCTCCTGCCTCAGCCTCCCGAGTAGCTGGGACTACAGGCATGCGCCACCATGCCTGGCTAATTTTTTTTTTCTATATAGATTTTTAGTTGGCCAGATAATTTCTTTCTATTTTTTTAGTAGAGATGGGGTCTCACTCTTGCTCAGGCTGGTCTCGAACTCCTGACCTCGAGCAATCCACCCACCACGGCCTCCCAGAGTGCTAGGATTACAGGCGTGAGCCACCGTGCCCGGCCTGATGATTTGATTTTGAGCTAAAGGTATACTGTTCATTTCTTGTGTATGAAGACAGGGTTTACATCACTTTAAATAACAGATTGAAATATTCTTAGAAACAACAAAAGGATGGCAAATCTGATGTTCTAGATTAAACTGAATCTTCATTTCAGCTAGTGATCATTAGGAAAGCACTTTTTCAAGGTGAGAGGATGAGATTCTTGCCTTTTTCTTCTCTTTCACATGATCACAAGGACTTAGAATGACAGGGAGAAGCACAGTGCTCTTCTTCTGCCTTCCTTCCATACCATCCTAAGAGTCAAACTGGACACCTATTGCTTTCGTATTTCCCTCCTGAGTTCTAGGGAAAAGGCTGAACTCAGAGAAGTTGAAGATTTTCCCTAAAAAAAAAAACCAAAACCAAAAGACAAAGAGTATTTCTGGGAGGCCAACTTAATATATTAGTAGCCTTGGTTTTATATAAAATAGTCCACAGCATTTCTTATTGTACCTCAGTACGTGGTTGACTTCTAAGGCCTTGGTGGAAAGAAAGATAAAATTAAGAAAAGTAGAACTTTCCTAGATTTACAACATGATGCCAAATGTTATCTTCTTGCCTTGCTGCACCATGTCTGTTCCAGGGGAATAACCTCATGTTAATTCAAGTGGCTTCAAAGTTAAGTATCCCTCCCCTCTCAAAAATCCTTTTGTGATTATAGTCCAAATTATGGTCCAAGTGACTATCTGAGTAAAGAAGAATCCAGCCTTCATGTTGGCCGGAGACTCAGATTAGAGAACAAAAGGCTTAAGGGCCAGAGGAAGTAACAGTCCTCTTACCTGGTTGGAATTGACTCTGTAGTTATGAGTACTGGAAATCTTCTTGCCCAGAAAAATGAGCAGAAAGGAGCTCACCAAAGATAAAGAGATGGCTTCTAAAATGATCTTGGGAAGAATGCTGAAATCTGGCGTTCCAGGAAACACGAAGCTGGAATAAAATAGTGGAATTATTCCTAGAGAGCAGGAATCTTTTATTGGCACTTCACCCACTCCATTCTTCTCATATGGGGCAGGCCTGGCCTCCCTTTAAAAAAAAAATGACAATAAGGAACCAGTAGAGCAACTGAGGCAGCAGCCTGCCAAAATCGCCAGCAAATCAAGCCAAGTGATAAAAGCCGTTAAGAGAACATGCTCTGCTGTCTTCTAGTTTCAGGTTTCTGCCATGTAGCAACAGCAATAAACAGAGCAGGTAAGCCACAAGGATTCGTGGAAGGTGGTTTCTTGATACTGTCTGAGACCATATCAGTGGGTAAACAACAGATATCATATCTCATATGTTTTAGAGCTAAAAGGCTCCGTGAATTCCCTTCTATTCGCACTCAAATTCTTCATGGTATAACTTTAGTCATTGTCCTTTATACAGATTACTTCCAAATTCTACCCACACCTTCCCTCCTGTAGTTTTGAGGTCACCAGAATGTTGAGACGTTCATATTTTGCTGATAGACATGGTCATCTAATTCTAATCCAATACATTCTATTTCTACTAAGATCAGATCATATGCAAAACATTGCCAAACACCTATAAACCATGATCAAAATCTCTTTTCAGACATATCTCCCACCCTATTGTTAGCTAGGAAATTCTACTTGTTTAACACAATAAACTTTCTTCTTTGTCGTTTTTGTCATCGGATTGCTGTCCAGAGAATTGAGGTGTGTCCGGATTCTCACAGGAATGAATACTTGTCTATTCATGCATTGGTTTAGTAATTTTACTCTGTTGTCCAGAGCAATTTTTTTTTTTTTTTCGGAGACAGAGTCTTACTTGGTCGCTCTGGCTGCAGTGCAGTGGCATCATCATAGCTCACTGCAACCTCACTGCAAACTCCTGGGCTCAAGCCATCCTCCTGCCTCAGCCTCCTGAGTAGCTGGGACTATAGGAACATACCATGATGCCTAGGCTGATCGTTCTATTTTTTGCAGAAATGGGTCCTGCTCTTGCTCAGGCTGGTCTCGAACTCCTGAGCTCAAGCGATTCTCCTACCTTGGCCTCCCAGAGTGCTAGGATTACAGGCATGAGCCACTGAGCCCGTCCAGAGCATCTGTTGAGTCAACTCCTGTGTGATCAGTTTCAGGCTGTGACTTCTTAGAAGTCAGAGACTATGTTTGTGGTTCCATTTATATGCATGCAGCATAGAACCACCTGTAAATGTTTGATATTTTATTTTTAAAGTAAAAAATTTCCAAACAGTTACAAAAGAAGAAAAGATTGTATAATGAGCCCTTGTGTACTCCTCACTCACCTTTGACACTTAAGAATTCATGACCAATCTAATTTATCTGTATCCCTACCCAATGCCTATTCCAAGATTATTTTGAATCCAATTCTAGGCATTATATCATTTCAATTATAAATACTTTAGTGTACTTCTCTAAAAGAAGTACATCAAAAATTATTTCCAATTCTTAATATTATCTAATATCTAGTGTTCAAGCTTTTCCAAATATCATAAACATATATTTTACAATTTGTTCAAATCAGAATCCAAATAAGGTCCATACGTTACAATTGGTTGCTATGTCTCTTATATCTCTTTTAGGCTAGAGGTTCCTCCTCCATATCTTTTTTTTCTTCCTTGCAATTTTTTGGTTAAAGAAATCTGGTCATTGGTCTTACAGTGTTTCCCACAGTCTGGATTTTGCTGATTACATCCCTGTGTTGTCATTTAACATATTCCTCTGTTCCTTGTATTTTCTGCAAATTGGTAGTTAGCCCTTCAGGTTTGGTCAGCTATGGGACTGGTTTTTTTTAAACAGAAATACTTCATAGCTTTGCACAGTGGCAGTATCGTAGCCAATGAGGTTTATCCAAGGCACGATTGTTGCTAATTGAAACCTTTCCCAATACCCTACCATGATGACTTGCAATATAATTGGCATTGGCAATTTTTGGCGGTTCCTACGGGGACTGGATACAAATAAATAAATAAATAAATAAATAAAAGTTAAAGACAAAAATACTTCATAGGTGGTGATGTGTACTTCTATCAGGAAACACACAATGATTGACTCTTTTTGTGTTGTTAGCAGATGATATCCTAATATTCCTTAATGGTGATATTCTAATTCTGTAATTCCTTCTCTTCACATTGGCTGGAATATGTCTATAAAGTAAAATGTCTTGTTATCAACTATTTGGATGCCCAAAAGAGCAGTTCTTTTTTTAAATTTTAATTTATCTCTTGAGACAGAGTCTCACTCTGTTGCCCAGGATGAAGGATCATAGCTCACTGTAACCTTGACTACCACTCAGCCTCCCAAGTAGCTCAGACTCTGCAAGTGTGCATCACCACGCCCAGCTAATTTTTTGGGGGTGGTGGTGGTTAGATATAGGGTCTTGCTATGTTGTCCAGGTTAGTCTCAAACTCCTGGCTTCAAGCAATCCTCTCACCTTGGCATTCCAAAGTGCTAGGATTACAGGCATGAGCAGCCACCACGCTCAGCCTCAAAGAGCAGTTCCTGTAGGAAAGGCATGATAAATGCTTGATTCTTTCCCTTTATCGAACAATTTTCAAAATAATGAGTTTGTTCCCTACCATTTTCCAAGAGTGAAAAAATGAGTTTATTATCTTAGTATTTTTATATATTCATGTATTTAAACATATTTTATATATTTGGCCAGTAAGAGCATCAAAATGATCTACAGATTCAAATGCAATCCCTATTAAAATCCCAATGGTTCTTTTTGCAAATATGGAGAAGCCAATTCTAAAATTCATATGGAATTGCATGGTACCCTGAACAGCCAAAATAATCTCGAAAAAGAAGGACAAAGTTGGAGGATTTACATTTCCTGATTTTAAAACTTAAAAGCTACAGTAATCAAGACTGGTCTAAGGTACTGGCATAAGGATAGACATACAGATCAATGGAGGTCAGAAATAAACCTAGACATTTATGGCAAACTGATTTTCAACAAGGGTCTCAAGACAGTTCAATCAGGAAAGAACAGTCTCTTGACCAAATGATGCTGGGACAACAGGATATTCACATGTAAAAAAATGAAGTTGGACCCCTACCTCATAATATATACAACAATTAATTCAAAAAGGATCACACACCAAATTTAAAAGCTAAAATTATAAAACTCTTAGAAGAGAACATGGGGGTAAATCTTCATGACCTTAGATTAGGTATAGGTTTCTTAGAGATGACACGAAAAGCACAAATGACAAAAGAAAAAATAAATTCGACTTCATCAAAATTAAAAACTTTTGTGTTTCAGAGAATATATCAAGAAAATAAAAAGACAACCCACAGAATGGAAGAAAATACTTGCAAATAATATATCTGATAAGGATCTGGTGTCCAGAATATATAAAGAACTCCTACAACTCAACAACAAAAAGACAAACAGTTAAATTTTCTTTTTATGTGTGTTCATTTATTGATTGCTGGGAATACAGCCTATTGAGAATACATGACATGCATTTGGGGGAGAAATTAACTAAATCTGAAATGAAGCCATTCAAGAAGCCTGCTGTGAGTTAATAAGGTAGCACAGATTAGATCTAAGGACATGGTGGGGGCAACTCAAAGAACCACTTAAAGTTGTTATTAAGATGCTGGCAGCAAATTGTTTTTGAACTTATTTATTCTTAATTACTTAGGAATTACCAGGAAAGAGAGAAGATCAGTCTGCCTCTTTAGCTTAAACTAATGCTAAGAGGGATGCTGTGAGTCATTTAAGTACCCCCTCCAAATTATGCTCTTATTTCATGTTAAGGAAATTCCATTTTTACAAATTCTCCCATATCAATTTGTATGCCTCAGAATTATAAGCAGCTATGGAGACTTGGAAAAGGTTAATACAAACAGTTAAGTTTTTAACCCAGTTAAAAATAAGCAAAGGACTTAGACATTTCTCCAAAGAAGATATACAAATGGCTAACAACAGCCAGAATGATATACTATTTCTTAGTAGGAGGGCTATAATAAAAGAAGGAAAAAAACCCAGAAAATAAGTATTAGTGAGGATGTGGAGAAATTGGAATCCTTGTGCATCATTGTTGGGAATGTAAAATTGTGCAGCTGCTGTGGAGAACAGTTTGGTAGTTCCTCAAAAAGTTCAACACAGAATTACCATATGACCCAGCAATGCTACTCCTAGGTGTATACCTCAAAGAAGTAAGAATAGGTGCTCAAAAAAAACTTGCACATAAATGTTCATAGTAGCACCGTTCACAAAAGCCAAAAGATGGAAACAACTGAAATGTCCTTCAACTGATGAATGGATAAATAAAATATGTAGATCCATACAATGGAATGTTATGTAGGCATAAATAGGAGTGCACTGATACATGATACATGGATGAATTGTCAAAACATTATGCTAAGTGAAAGAAGCCAGACACAGAAGGCCACATATTGTATCATTATATTTATACGAAATGTCCAGAATAAGCAAATCTGGAGAGACAGAAAGTAGATATGTGGTGGCAAAGGGCTGTGGGGAGGAGCAATAGGGTATGACTACTAATGAGTTCAAGGTTTCTTTTTAGAGTAATAAAATGTTTTAAAATTAGATGGTGGTAATAGTTAAAAGAATACACTAAAATCCACTGAACTGCACATTTTCAAAGGGTGAATTTTATGGTATGTGAACTAGAATAGTTAGACAATATTATAAATAACCTTATGCCAATACATTTGACAACTTAGATTAAATGGGTAAATTCTTTGAATTACCAAAACTAAGGGAGTAGTCTCAAGAAGAAATAGACAACCTGAATCATAGATAATGATTATGTAATTTATTAATAGTTTTATTTAATAAATTACAAACTAAAAATTGATTTATACTTCAGAACCTTCCCACAATGAAAACTTCAGACCCAAATATCTTCATTGATGAATTCTACCAAATATTTAAGGAAGAAATAATGCCAATGTTAGAGAAACTCTTCCAGAAGTTGAAAATGAGGAAATACTTCCCAAATCCTTCTATTATGGCAATATACTCTCATGCCAAGCCAGACACAAATATTAGAAGAAAAGAAAACCTCAGGCCAACATCCTTCATGAATATAAGTGCAAAAATTCTTATCATTTTTGCAAATCAGTATGTAAAATACTGATAACCCCACCATGACCAAGTGGGGTTATCCTAGGATGCAGCATTGGTTTTACTTCAAAAATCAATCACAATATTAACAGACCAAAAAAGGAAAAGAAATCTAGGGGGGAGTGTTATTTTTCCACAGATCCATACTGGCATAATCCTTTAAACCTAATTTGGAAACACAAATATACTTTCTTTTACATTTCTCTAGTTTACTTTCTAAGTCAGAAAAAAAAATCTTCTAAATGTTTTAGATAAGGTTTGCTATTTGAAATGTTCATTCTTTTGGTCATCTTTTATCATTTCATCAAAGACAAATAGATATCACAATAGTTGATTTACTTCTGAAAAATTATGTAAAAATCCAAATTCAGTAAAATCCATACACTTGGAAAAAATTATTTTTAAAGAAATTTTGTGATATATTTTTCTGCAAATCAAATAATCCCTTATCTAATTATAATTTTGTATTAGTTCATGTATTTTAAATTTCTTTTTCCTGTAAGTAGAAAAAAATCTACTTTTGGCACCTTGAAGAGTTATCTCCTTCTATCTTCCCATTTCTCACCATTATTATGTGCATGAATCTAAATTCCTATTTTTTGAATATCATTTTCTTTACCACCCAATTATATCTAGTTTAATTCCCTATTTATAACTTGCTTTCCAGGTAATGAGCTAAATAGAAACATTAATGAATGCTCAAAGACAGATATTTAACTTTATGTCAAATTTCCCCTTCTTGTCCTTTTAAGAAGCTGGTAAGAATGTGTATGCAAAGTGGTACATGGTAAATGTAATTTATTACCCAATCTGTATTAGTAAAGCTTAAATATTTAGTATGATAACAACAGAAACTACTGTTTTTCCTTCTTATTGACCTCTGTAACATTTAATTCTTGTTAGCAAATTAGGTTAAAAGGGGACTGGGACACAGCAGGAGATAATTAAAATTGTTCAATTTTACCAGTTCCTCACAACTCTGGATAAATACATAATAATAATAAAAAAAGGAAGTTCAGGCTGGGTGCAGTGGCTCACACCTCTAATCCCAGAACTTTGGGAGGTCGAGGTGGGAGGATGCTTGAGGCCAGGAGTTCAAGACCAATCTGGGCAACATAGCAAGACCCTGTCTCTACAGAAAAATAAGAAAATTAGCTGGATGTAGTCCCAACTACTCAGGAGGCTGAGGTGGGAGGATTGCTTGAGCCCAGGAGTTCAACGCTGCAGTGAGCTATGATTGTGCCACTATATTCCAATCTGGGCAACAGAGTGAGACCCTGTCTCCAAAAAAAAAAGGAAGTTCAAAGCAATGTTTAAAATTGGATTTTTGAAATGCTCACTTGTCTATCTATACCCTTGAATCTTATGATAAAAGATAAGCAAATCTTGGCTGTGTGGTTTTTAAGTCATTAATAACAGAAGCACATAAGCCTAATACAGTGGTTATAATCATAGACTTTGTAATTAAGGAGAAATGAGTTCAAATGGTAGCTCTGCCACTGAGAAGCTATGTGATCTTGAATAAATCACTTAAACTTAGTAAGCCTTAGTTTCCTGAGCCATTAAAAAAAAAAGATATCTCACTCATGGTATTACTGTGAGGAGTAAATGAAATAAGGTAAATATATGGCGCACCCATCCCATTGTTGTTCTTGTTATTTTTTTCTGAGGACAGAGACCATGTCTTGTTTAGCTTCGTCTTCCCTGGTACTTAGGTGGTGTCTGCTCACACTTTTTAATTGACTGGAATTTCAGATTTCATTGAGAACTGGTAGGGTATGAGACTGATTTAATCTGACTGTGCCAAAGTAGCCCATGTTTTGTTACCCTGGAGTTTCGCCAGCATTCTTGACTCTGCAGGATTCCCCATTCTACAACACTACAAAATCGGCAATGCTCTTCAAAAGCCTGCCTATGATTCAAGAAACTGCAGTAAATTGCTTTTCTTAGCTAATGTGATTCATCTGATCAAGGTTAAAAAAGTTGTATTAATTTCCTAGCGGAAGCAAGAGTGACACCCCACAGTCACTGGTAGGGATTATAATTTAAATTGTGAGTCCCTAAGAACTCCATATGCCAATCTATTTCGAGCCAGAGTAAGAAAACGTTGTTGCTCAAGGGCACTGATTCAGTCTAAGTGGGTGAAGGCAGAAGGAACATGTATCTCCTGAACACTGAGCCACAGGACAGAGGCTAGGAAAACAGAGACGTCTCTTGTCCAACTCTTGAAAGTCAGACAGGTGCAGAGGTTGAGAAGGCCTGTCACGCACCATGAGAAAAACTGGAGTCTGTATGTGCTGTGTGTAGCGCATCCAGCAGTTTTCTTGGGTGAGGGGATTGGCTCAACTATGAAAAGAGAGACAGAGGCTGACCAGAGAGGAAACAAGGAGTTGTCCTAGCCCTTCTCCTTTCAGGAGCCTCTGTGCTCCAAAATAAATTTGGCCAGAGACTGCCAGTAGAAAATATCAATCAGGCTATGTGGTCGGAGGCTAGGAGAGGGTATCAGAAAGAGAAAAGCAGGTGTCCGTTGGGCGGTACACGGGGGAGAGGGGTACGGGTCCGCACCCCTTCTCTGCGCGCCTCGTCACCATGCCTCGGAAAATTGAGGAAATCAAGGACTTTCTGCTCACAGCCAGGCAAAAGGATGCCAAGTCTGTCAAGATTAAGAAAAATAAGGATAATGTGAAGTTTAAAGTTCGATGCAGCAGATACCTTTATACCTTTGGTCATCACCGACAAAGAGAAGGCAGAGAAACTGAAGCAGTCTCTGCCCCCGGGTTTGGCAGTGAAGGAGCTGAAATGAACCAGATATGCTGATTTGAACTGTATTAAAATTTTTAAAAATTAAAAAAAAAAAAAGAAAGAGAAAAGCAATATTGAAAAGTGGAATTACTGACCTGTATGGAATCATGTCAATGAGTGTCTTGCTGGTTTCTGTGGCCATGCTTATCCTGTTTGCAAATGCAGTGAAGCCAAGAATCTATAGGGGGTTAAAAAAAAGGCATATGATTATCTAAATATTATGCATCATTGCTTTCAGGGGTAGAAATGCCCTGTCTCAAAAAAACGAAACAAATCTTCTACATAGAGAAAGATGGAAATTCACAAACACTTAGCATAGACCTGTCATATGTTTGTCAGAAAGAAGAAAGGAGTAAATAACTGACAGTGTAGAAGTATTAATAGTAGTTGACTTTGGATGGTGCAACTATAGGAATTTCTTTTTCTTCCTTCCCCCTTTTTAAAAATATTAATGTTTTTCAAAATTTCTAGAATGAGCCTGTATTACTTTCATAAGGGGAAAAACCCCATATTTTTGAAATATTATGAGAAAGAGGCAACAGATAAATGTACTTAGAAAATAAGCATGTTTTGGGGGGAGATCTATTGTATAGTATGGTGATGGTTAATAAAGTATTGTAAACTTTGAAAATTGCTAAGAGAGTAGATCTTAAATGTTGTCACAACAAAAAATGATAAGTATGTGAGGTGATGGATATGTTAATTAGCTTGAATTAAACATCTTACAATGTATACACACATAAAAATATGTACACCATAAATATATATAATTTTTATTTGTTAACTATACCTTACTTTAAAAATGTTTTAAAAAAGGAAAATAAGCATGTTTTACAAATATAAGCATACATTAATATTTAAAACCAAATGCACTCAGCTTTCACATATTCAACATATGCTTTGTAAATGTTAACATTCTAATGTCATCTAAACCATGAATTCTGGGCATCAAAAACACCTACCAGAAATAATTCCATGGGAAACTCAATGGGATATTGATTGAAAGAAATTCTGATACATTTGTTGATTCTCAGAGCAACAATAGCAGTTAAAAATAGCAGAATGCTGGTGGAATTAGCTTTTGGGAGTCCCATACAATAATTAATAATGTTCTGAAAGAAAAATTACAGAGGCTTAGGATGGGGTATAATAATTGCCTAAATCTAGCAAATTGTCACTCTTTCTAGATTAGTTTAGAAAGAAGTCCCTAGGTAGAGTAGCTGGGAGGTCTTTATGGGCATTACTAGAACAGTGAGGGGGGGGTGGAGGGCCTTTTTTTAAGTTGAAAAAGGGATTAAAAGAGGCAGTAATGTTCAATAAGGATAGAATATACGCTTTGTATGTCTCAGTGTAACGGAAAGGACATAGGAGTTCTGTTTATGATAAGTACAGCATCTTCAAGGCCAAATTTTAATGTATATCATGTAAGTTTAAAAGGTTGGGCTGAAATGGTTAATGCAACTGAAAGCATGGTCTAAGTGGCATCTGCAATTAACCAAAACGCTACATCTACGAGACAGCGAGAGAGAGAGAGAGAGAGAGAGAGAGAGAGAGAGAGAGAGAGAGGGAGAGGGAGAGGGAGAGAGGGAGAGAAAGAGAGAAACTATTCCTAGGACCCTCTGGACTGAGCTGCCTACGGGCTGTGTCTCCTTTCAGAACAGGCAGGAGTTTCTCTACTGGGCCCACTTTCCTTTGGAGGCAAGGGGTGGGGCGCTTGTAACTCCGGGTGAGGGTTGAAATTACTCACGTAGAAGAAGGAGATGGGACCAGCGTGGAAACTAATCATAATCCCCAAGACGCAAGTCAGCTGGGACAGCATGATGTGCAGCGCCGTAGCGGCCAGGTAAGCACTGATTGTAGCCTCCGGAAGGTAAGTGCTAATTAAGCCCAAACCCATCATGCCCATTGATAGCTGCAGGGGGTTGAGATGGAAAAGAAAAACAGACCGGGGCAGAATGTCTTCAAACCAGCAACGACACCAATGGCGCTCGCCAGGGGTCCCATAGCCCCTTCTCAGAAGGGCTTCCAACAAAAAAAACGTTAGGGTAGGCCTTTGATAACTCCTGTGTCTCTCCTTCCCTAATGAACAGCAGTGGATGGGAGAAGGCGGGTCCTGGCGCGTTGCTCACCGGCTCCCGACGAGCACGGGCCCCCGTCTCTCCCTCCTCCCTCCCCAAGCCCGGTCCTCTAGGGAAATTAAATTCTTGCCCTGGAATCTACTGCCCTCTAGGTTGCTATGAAGGAAACAGCAACAGGCTGATCAGAACAAGCCTTTGCCTTTTTAAAGGCCTTTCATTAGAAATGTTCAATTTTTGTAATAAAAAACACGGTTGTTAGAGTGGGCAGATTAGTTAGGTGTGAGCGGGAGCAGGGGAGGCAAGGGACCTGCGCGCCTAAGACAGGGGAGGGGACTTTTCTTGGGACTCTCCTGATGCATCCTGAGATCTCAAGGTGACCTCAAGAGAATTAACATGTCATTAGCTTTGCATGTTTCCCCCCTAGCAGGGGATGGACGCCGTGACATCATGACATTTCCAGATTGAGGCCCTAAAAGGAGAAAATCTAGCCCCCACCCCCTCCCGTCACTAGGGCGGAGACAAGCCCTCCATTGGACAATTCAAATAACGCGGTCCTGCCTCACCAGGTGAAAACAATAAAAGTCCAGCGACAAAGAGCGCAGGGCCCAGAGTCCTGGTGGGCAAAGGTCTGCTCCTGCGCTGTGAAGTGTACTTTCTCTTCCTTTCAGCTTGCAATAAAGTCCTTTTTCTACCTATTTTCACTTTGCTGGTCGTTTTTCTCTACCTTTGCTTTGTCACCTGCTATCATTCCTTGGGGACAGGTAGTCAAGAACCAACCGATTCGGCCACAGCCGTAACACAGTTAGAAAGTTGATGGTTAGAGGATGAGTCCTCCTCCCCTTAAGAGGGGAGGTTAAGAAAATTGGCACAGCCCAGCGAAGGTAATTCAGTAAGTGGGGAAAGAAGAACAAAACGGTAGCCTTAGAGCCTACGATTGTCACACTTCACTCCCCACCGCACTAGAAGCTCTCAGAAAACAAACAAACTAGTTTGGACCTGCGAATCTTTTGGCTTTGAAAGCCTTTTATTTCAAAGCTTGTCATCAGCCAGGCACCACATCTCCCTGAATCTCCGGTCATAACTGCCGACACACCCTGTTACTGCAGTCAGGCCCATCTGCTTCCCATTTTTTGTGTGATTGGCTGAGTCCTACCTCTATGCTTGTGCATGAAGCCCTCTCTTTTCCATTGCTTCCAGTCCATGTGTCTCCTCTTTTTCAAGAGCTCTATAAAATTCCTCTCCTTGGAAAGGTGTGCAGAAAGAGCATGGTTCCCAGGGTTGGAGAACCTGGCTTTGGCCCTGGCCCTGCCTCTCACTGGCTGTTGAGTGTCAAGGTAACTAACTCTCTGAGCTTCAGTTCCCTCATCTTTAAAATGTGAATAATACTTGATACACAGTTTTGTATGGATTAAATTACCCAACACATAAAACACCTAGCTCAAATGTGAGAATAGTGACAGATGCAAATACGTGTTAGTCATTCTTCATGCCATCGTTTCCTTCCACCTTGTAAATGGCAAATGTCCTCAATTACCGCAGAGCTCTCTTCCCCGCAGTGGGGTGGCAGCAGATGCAGTGTTAATGTTAACATAACATTCCAGGCGGAGCTGACCTGTGAGGGGAAACCTACCTGCCCCTCTTACAGAAACCTTGCACTAAATGTTGAAGGAATCAAAGAAAGGACTCAATAAATCGTTTCTTTCCTAGACAACTCCAATTCAACTTAAGGTTGTTTTTTTACTTCATGTTCTTTCAGCACTGAACTCTTCACTTTTATGAATATTATCTTGTACTTTAGTAGAAAATAGAGCACAGATTCTGGAGGCAGACAACCCTGAACTGAATCCAGTTTGGTATCTTACTGGCTGTATGGCCTTGGGCAATTTACTTAACCTCTCTGTGCTTTTGTTTCCTTAAAGTACAGACCATAGTAATACCTAACTCATAGAGAGAGTCATTGTGAGGATCAAATGAGGTAATGCATGTAAAGTGCCTAGAATAGTGACTAGCACATGGCAATAAATGTTAGCTATTATCTAGTTCAGACTTTTCTTTTTCTTTTTTCTTTGAGACAGGGTCTTGCTCTGTCACCCAGGCTAGAGTACAGTGGCATCATCATAGCTCACTGCAGCCTCAAACACCTGGGCTCAAGTGATCCTCCTGCTGCACCCTCCCGAATACCTGGGACTACAGGTGCGCGCCACCATGCCCCAATAATTTTAAAAAATGTTTTTGTACAGATGGGGATCTCACTATGTTGCCCATGCTGATCTCGAACTGCTGGCCTCAAGTGATCCTCCTGCCTCAGCCTCCCAAAGTGCTGGGATTACAGGCATGAGCCACAGCACCCTGCCTGCTAGCTTATTTTATGACAAAGCTGTGGCAGAAGGGGAGGATGCCACCTTGTTACTTCTGGGTAGAGGTAGAAGTTCAGGTTCCCCACTTGGCCCGTACTGACACCTGAGGCAGTAGGGACTTTTGATGACTGCTGAGCAAGGCTGAGTGTTCTGGCTCCCAACTAGGCCTCCCATTGGTACCACCCTGGCTGAGAGAGGCAGGAATGCCTTTACTTCTTCCCACATGGCCTCCACTGACACCATAGCAGAGGGAGGTTAGCCTTTTTTTTTTTTCCTGAGAGAGAGTCTCACTCTGTCCCTGAGCTAGAGTGCCGTGGCGTCAGCCTAGCTCACAGCAACCTCAAACTCCTGGGTTCAGGCAATCCTCCTGCCTCAGCCTCCCGAGAAGCTGGGACTACAGGCATGCCCCACCATGCTCGGCTAATTTTTTCTATTTTTAGTGGAGACAAGGTCTCGCTTTTGCTCAGGCTGGTCTCGAGCTCCTGAGCTCGAGGAATCCTCCCACCTCGGCCTCCCAGAGTGCTAGGATTACAGGTGTGAGCCACCATGCCTGGCCAAGATTGAACTTTTTAACCACAGGAATTACATCTTATTTTAAATTTTTGGTCTCTTTTTAAGTATCAAATTCATTTCTCTGTGCTCAGTAATTATAACTTATTGATGCTTACTATGTAACAGGTTCTGGGCTAAGTACTTTGCATGCGTTTTCTCACTTAATTCTCATAAGAACCCTGAAAAACAAATATTCCCACCTTACAAATGAGAAAACTGAGGCCCACAAAGGCCTAAAAGTACTGAAGTTCATACAGCTCATAAGCATCAGGGCTGGAGTCCGTCCACTATGATATCCTGCCTTTGTAGACGCCCAATGAATCCTTACCCAATGAAAGACAGTCCCAGGGGATCAATGAAAAATCAATGAGAGAGTGGGTTAGTTGGGAAGAAAGAGAAATAAAGCTGGAAGTTGTGCCTTTAGTTTAGCTGGTGGTAGACTCTCAGAGGAAAATTAAAGACACTTCCAAAATAAGTTTTGGATTTTAATAAGTCATCATATTGTTGTCCTTTAGCTGTGGTCCTTGTCAATGCAGGTCTGACACTAATGCTTACTAACCCAAAGCATACTAGGTGGGCCTCTGAGCATATTCTTGTTGAAAGAATATAAAGTAATTTTTAAAAAGGTAAAATCAGGGATGGAACTCTGGACCCTCATCCCTAGGACCCTTCTTTGTCTTAGAGGAGAAGGACTGACAAGAATGTTCACCCAGTGGTGTGTGATTTCTGAGGAGAGAGACGTTTTGTCACTGAGGAGACATCCTATTCCATACATTCTATAAATTTTCAAAGAAAGACATCACAGAAGTTCCAAAAGTACCACAGTGGATCACGGGAGCAATTAAAGGAAGGGGCCCATTTATAGCCCCTTTATTCGGTTCTTTTTCAGGGGTTCCGAGGTTCAGAGCCTACCTGAATAATCCCAGCCAGAAAAGTTGTGGTTGCCACCACGCTCAAGGATTTATTATAGTTCGTAAGGAGGAAGGGGACAGAAAAGTCTTCCTTGACGAAAGTCCCCATAACCAGGTGACCACTGCTGAATGGGCTCACTTTCAGAACATTGATCATCAGAGCGCTCACGAGGGAGAAGGTACCTATAGGAGAAGATGTTAGAGGCAGGAGGTGAAGTTTCCAGTCCAGGTAACTGACAGATATTGACAAAAGCCAGCCATGGTCTGATTTGGTATTGTCCTTGATCTGAAGAACTTTTCTTATTTGAAAGTGGCCATTGGGAAGTAAGAAAGCAGGAGACAGAACTGTGGCTCCACATATCATGACCAATTCACAGAATTTAGATGTTGGCGGGCCAGGTATTTAGTCTCTTTGCATTATGGGCATATGGAGTGGGCTCGAAAGAGAAATTGACTGGAAATGGGTGTCAGGTTCAGCCACTGTGCCTGGTCTTTGAGAAGGTTGAAAGTGAGATGGTAATGAAAGGATCAGAAAACAAAGCTAATCAATAGCAATAGGAAGAAAAATAATACCCCACACTTCTGAAGGATTTACTATGTGCAAGATGACACTGAGCTAAACCTGTCTCAAACATTATTTCATTACATCCTCGTATTGACATACATACATAGAGGACCAAAGGCAAATCTTACCTTTAAACTTACTAAGACAAACAAAACTCTAACAGCCTTATTATCAGTATTTGGAAATAACTGTGAGGTGCCCTAGGAACTTAGAAATATGGGAATAAAACTGTTCTCTTGGAGCTCAAATGTAAAATCAACAAGTAATGGATTTGAGTAAAGATATATGATATTGCTCTTAAAAAAGGCAAAGTAGCATGCCACATCTAGAAGGATGCAATGCTAACCAGAACTGAATACACAAAACATATCAGGAGAAAGAGTGTGTTAGTCAGAATGGTCAATGTTGGTCAATTGGTCAGTTGTTCGGTGGGGAAGCCCAGGAAAAGGTACCTCGTTGAGTAAATGTTGGCAATGACCTTCCAAGCCTATTGGGGCATTGTGTGATTTGGTTTCTAGTCAGATTCACCTAGGTGAGGTAATTGTGCTGATTAGATGACTTTTAATGAGTCTGGTCCCTGTAAAAGTCATTCCTAATTATGAATTAGTAGATAGACTTTTGCCTCAGGGAAGAGAAGTACTTATCTTGTGGACTTCAGTGTTTTGATTATTAGGACAGCCTTTTCTCATTGTAAATTAATAAATCAGCCCCATGCATTATATTATAAATCAGCCCCATGGAGTTTGGTTATTATGGGTCCAGCTGAAAGAGCTACTCTAGGGGTACTGGTAAAATCATTTCTGGATCTTCTGTGTTGAGGGCACTCAGATTCCAATGTGTGGCAATTTCACCAAGGAAAGTATAATACCTCTGCCCTCTAATTCCTCTGGGAAATATCTTGCTGGCCTATTTTTCTGGTAGTGACATTAATAGTGACACACTAGGAGAAGTGGAGAAGTATTCATTTCTACAATCTGACCACTAACCATGTGGATAGAATGTCCATCTTCTGCCTCCTTTCTATCTTTTTTTTTTTTCCTTGAAACAGAGTCTTGCTCTGTTGTCCCAGGTAGAGTGCAATGGCGTTGATCATAGCTCACTGCAACCTCAAACTCCTGGGCTCAAGCAATCCTCCTGTCTCAGCCTCCCAGGTAGCTGGGACCACAGGTGTGCGCTACCACACCCAGCTAATTTTTCTATTTTTTTGTGGAGATGGGGTCTCCTATGTTGCTCAGGCTGGTCTTGAATTCTTGACCTCAACCTTGGTCTCCCAAAGTGCTGGGATTACAGGCATGAACCACTGTGCCCAGCCTAAAGATACTTTTATATTGGGTTCCTTAGCAGTAAAGTAAATGACTGAGGTGGAAACATCATCTACCTTCTGTGTATTTCAGCACTTAACTTACCAATGGACATTTGATGACATGATCCAAAGATTACATAAATTACCGAAGAACAGAAAGCTGCATAAGCGACATTGAGAGGAGGAATCAGTTGCCTTGCCAGCAAACTAAACGTCAGGCCTGAAAAGCAAGATAATTTAAGAAAAGGTAGCTTGGATTTTAAAAGTCATCTTAAATACAAACTGCAAAGAATATTTAAAATATAAATGATCCATGCATATAGCCGACTGAGTGTGGTAATAGCATCCCTTGACATACAGCCCTTCATTCATACTTTTTATCTCCTTTGGTTCCTATAATAGCTTCTCTTCCTATTTTGCCACATGCTTTTATACCTCAGTTCTGTATCATAGGCTGAAACACCTTTCACTGGGGCATCTTAATGCTAAACATGGAAAGCAAATACTGCAGCCATAGACCTCTAATTCCAACAGCCCAGAAGCGGGCCCATCCCTTTCCCTGGTCTAGCACAAGAAGGCCCTGGGAATTCACCAGGCCTGAAGGTAAAACTGAAGAGCAAGGCAAGAATCACACTTAAACTACTTGGCTCAAAGTTGATGTGTGTTTTTTCGCTTCCATATGCCAGGTACTCCAACCTCTTCCTTCAGCTCCTTCTTCAATACATACTTTCTTTCCTAAGAAGCACCATGAGAATTTGGAAATTTTGAAGCAAATGGATTAATGTGCATGGTGTCATCTTTGTTTTTTTTTTTCTTCCTTTTTTTGAGATAGGGTCTTGCTCTGCCACCCAGGCTAGAGTGCAGTGGTGTCATCATAGCCCACAGCAACCTCAAGCTCCTGAATTCAAGCAATCATTCTGCCTCAGCCTCCCAAGTAGCTGGACTACAGGCGCATGTCACCATGGCTGATTTTTTCTGTTTTTAGCAGAGGCAGAGGTCTCACTCTTGCTCAGGCTGGTCTCGAACTCCTGAGCTCAAGCGATCTTCCCTCCTCAGCCTCCCAGAGTGCTAGGATTACAGGCATGAGCCACTGTGCCCAGCCCCTTTACCACATATTTTCCTAAGCAAGGCTCTACTGATTGCAAGAAACAGGAAACCTGCTCAAATTAGCTTATGCAAAATAGGAAATTTATTAAAAGGGTGCACAGGGCAGTTGGGCCTCTTCAGAGACTGGAACCAGAACTAAAAAGCCATCAGGATCCAAGGTGGCTATTTCCCCATTTTTTTTTTTTGTCTCTAAAGTTGCATGGCATCCTGTCTTTGTTTCCAGCTTGGAGCCATTATGAACAATAGTGCTGTGAATATTCTTGTACATGTCTCCTGGTGCACTGATTTACAAGTTCCTCAAGATTATATACCCCGAATTATAACTTCTGGGCATTTACTAGATAATACCAAACTATTTTCCAAATGCTTGTACAATTTATACTTCCACCAGCAATGTATGACAGTTCCCATTGTCCACATATATGCTAGCACATGATGCCGTCAGATTTTTAATTTTAGTGTGTATGGTAACAACTCATTTCAATTTTATTTCCCATTCCATTAATTTCTAATAATGTTTACTATACTTATCTAATTTTTTTAAAAAATAGAGATAGGGTCTCACTTTGTTGCCCAGGCTGGAGTACAGTGGCCCAATCAATCATAGCCTCCAACTCCTGGGCTCAAGCAATCCTCCCACCTCAGCGAATTTTTAAAAAAATTTTTGTACAGGTGGGGTCTCGCTATGTTGCCCAGGCTGATCTTGAACTTCTGGCCTTAATCCTCTTACCTCAACCTCCCAAAATGCTGCCCCTCCCATCTAGTTGGTTTTTTTTTTATGGATTTCCAGGAGTATATATATTATAAATAACCCCTTTGTTGTGTATATGTATTACGAATATCTTCTCCCATTCTGTGATTTGCTTTTCAATCTTTGTAGTGGCTTTGAATGGACAGAAGTTCTTAAATTTACTTACTTCAAATATGTCAGTCTTTTCCCCTGGGCATTTCTTTTCATTTTTTGTGTTTTGTTTAAGAAATCTTTTTCTACCTCAAGATCATGAAGATATTCTGTATTATTCCAAAAAATCTTTGTTGATTTACCTTTTACGTTTAAGTCTTTAATCTACCAGGAATAGATTTTTGTGTATGGTGTGAGGTAGGGGGCTAAAATGTTTTCTCCATATAAAGACCCAATTGTGTCACATCATTTGTCATTAAAAATCCTGTCTCTGAAATGTTGGCATGGATGCAGAGAGATAGAAACATTCATACACTGCTGGTCAGACTGCAAACTAGTACAACCTCTGTGGAAAGTGATATGGGGATACCTCAAAGAGCTACAAGTAGAATTACCATTTGATCCAGCAATCGCATTACTGGGCAACTACCCAAAAGAAAAAAAGACATTCTATAAAAAAGACATCTGCACTTGAATGTTTATAGCCACACAATTCGCAATTGCAAAGATGTGGAAACAACCCATAAATGGATGAATAAAATGTGGAATGTGTATACCATGGAGTACTACTCAGTCACAAAAAACAATGGTGATCTAGCACCTCTTGTATGACCCTGGATAGAGCTGGAGACCATTCTACTAAGTGAAGTATCACAAGAATGGAAAAAAACAAGCACCACATGCACTCACCATCAAATTGGTATTAATTGATCAACACTTATGTGCACATATACATTGACTGTTCGGCAGGTGGGAGGGGGGAGGAGAGGATGGGTATATTCACACCTAATGGGTGAGGTGCACACACTCTGGGGGATGGGCATGCTTGAAGCTCTGCTGACTCAGGCGTGGCAAAGACAATATATATAACCTAAACATTTGTACCCCTATAATATGCTGAAATAAAAAAAATTAAAAGGCTGGGCGCAGTGGCTCATGCCTGTAATCCTAGCACTCTGGGAGGCCGAGGCGGGTGGATCGTTCGAGGTCAGGAGTTCGAGACCAGCCTGAGCAAGAGCAAGACCTCGTGTCTACTAAAAATAGAAACAAATTATCTGGCCAACTAAAAATATATATAGAAAAAATTAGCTGGGCATGGTGACGCATGCCTGTAGTCCCAGCTACTCGGGAGGCTGAGGCAGGAGGATCACTTAAGCCCAGGAGTTTGAGGTTTCTGTGAGCTAGGCTGACGCCACGGCACTCACTCTAGCCCGGGCAACAGAGCGAGACTCTGTCTCAAAAAAAAAAAAAAAAAAAAAAAAATTAAAAAATCCTGTCCTGTTTTGACATATATGATACAAATCATGTGATTCATACATGTGTGACTTTCTTCTGTTCCATTGGCCTAATTATCTGTCTCTGCAATACTACACTATCTTAATTACTTTTCTTAGTAATTAATTTAGTAATCCCCATTTTTATTGTGAAATATAACATACATACAGAAAATGCATTAAAATAGATGTTGAACTTAGTAAATATTTATAAAACAAACATCCATGTAACTACCACCCAGGTCTTTGATCACAGCTCCCTCTCTCCCTACAGAGGTATTCACTATTTTGACTTTTGTGATAATTTATTTCCTTTCTTTATATACCACTTGTGTACATATCCCTAGACAATATAGTTTAGTTTGGCCCACATTTGGACTTCATGTTAATGGAGTTATACTGTATACAATTTTACTTCTGCTTCTTTAGCTCAATATTATCTATTTATGAGTCACCCTCGTTGTGAGGAGTTGCTTTAGATTGCTCATTTTCATTCCCTGTAGTATTCTAACATGAATATATGAACACTTATTCATTCCACTTTTTTGGGGGGCAGGGAGACAGAGTCTCGCTCTGCTACCCTGGGTAGAGTGCAGTGGTGTTATCGTAGCTCACTGCAACCTCAAACTCCTGGGCTCAACTGATCCTCCTGCTTTAGCCTCTCTAGTAGCTGGGACTACAGGTGCACACCATGAGGCCTGGCTAATTTTTCTATATTTCGTAGAGATGGAATCTTGTACTTGCTAAGGCTGGTCTCAAACGCGTGGCCTCAAGCGATTCTCCCACCTCAGCCTCCCAAAATGCTAGGATTACAGGTGTGAACCATGCATCCAGCCCCAGGTTCTCTATTATGAAGTAGTGGAGCAGTTAATAAATATCTTGAGGGAGATACTTTGAAAATATGCAATCCTGTTTTATAATTTGCAAACTTTCACCCACTAATTTTAGCATCCATTCTTATGGATCTTATGGCCTAATAATTACTACTGTAGTTTGCCTAATGGTGAGTTTCTATTTTCTTCTTTAATTCTACATTTATACTGGAATTCTATTGTAAGGAAGATCTAGTACCTTTTTAATAAGGTCTTCACTGTATAGAATTTTTGTTTCACTTGAAGAAAATTATTAAATCATTAGGTACTACCTATTCAAATGTAAGTAAAACTTTTGAATTATTCACACTACACATTATTTCATTATTCTTAGTACTTAAAATAATATACAATCCCTTAGTCAGGTATCAAGAGTTGCTTGGATTCATTCATTCATATAGTTATGCAATCATTATTATTCAACAAATATCTTTTGAGTACCTACTATGTGCTAGGTGCTGTGGTGGATGCTAGATATACATCCTAATGCCATTCTTGTTTTGATATCAAATTATACTGATGACTCAGTAATTTAGCAATGTGATGTCCTCCAGCTTTGGCCATAACTGAAACATACGTAGGAATCAGTAGCGGACTCATAGTTAAAGCATCAATGCTAAGAGTTCAGCTTTCTCGTTGTAGCACCACAGGAATGCTCTACAGATTTTATTCATATAAATAAAGTGGCTATATTCATACAAATAGATCATTTTGGTTTGTAGTTGCCACATGGAAATTTCTTTTTTTTGCAGGAATACTGCTAGCACATATGGTGCCTTAGTGTGGATTTTAAAAGATACTGCTTTATTCTGGGAATGCAAGACTGGTTCAATATTCAAAAAATCAATTAATGGCCAGGCGCAGTGGCTCACGCCTATAATCCTAGCACTCTGGGAGGCCGAGACCGGAGGATTGCTCGAGGTCAGGAGTTCGAGACCAGCCTGAGCAAGAGCGAGACCACATCTCTACTAAAAATAGAAAGAAATTATCTGGCCAACTAAAAATATGTATGGAAAAAATTAGCCGGGCATGGTGGCGCATGCCTGTAGTCCCAGCTACTGGGGAGGCTGAGGCAGTAGGATCGGTTAAGCCCAGGAGTTTGAGGTTGCTGTGAGCTAGGCTGACACCACGGCACTCACTCTAGCCCAGGCAACGAAGCCAGACTCTGTCTTAAAAAAAAAAAATCAATTAATGTAACCTACCATATTAGCCAACTAAACAGAAAAACCACATGGTCATATCAATAGATGCAGAAAAATCACAAAATACAATATCTACCCATGATAAAAATTCTAAGCAAACTAGAATAGATGAAAACTTCCTCCACCTAATGAA
This sequence comes from Lemur catta, assembly GCF_020740605.2. NCBI lineage: Eukaryota > Metazoa > Chordata > Mammalia > Primates > Lemuridae > Lemur > Lemur catta. Next base: position 45,617,431 of record NC_059129.1, read on the forward strand.
GGGTATCTACAAAAATCCTATAGCTAACATCATACTTAGCGGTGAGAAACTGAATGCTTTCCCCCTAAGATCAGGAATAAGGCAAGAATGTCTATTCTCACCACTCTTAACCTCTAACTCCTGGCTGCAAGCAGACCTCCCACCTTGGCCTCCCAATGTGCTGGGATTACAGGTGTGAGCCACCACACCTAGCCTCACCCTCTGATTCAACACAGTATTGGGTATCTTAGCCAGTAAAATAAGCAAGAGAAAGTTAGAAAAACCATCTATATTAGAAAGAAATGGGCCAGGCGCGGCGGCTCACGCCTGTAATCCTAGCACTCCGGGAGGCCGAGGTGGGAGGATCGCTCGAGGTAAGGAGTTTGAGACCAGCCTGAGAAAGAACGAGACCCCGTCGCCACTAAAAATGGAAAGAAATGACCTGGACAGCTAAAAATATATAGAAAAAAAAATTAGCCGGGCATGGTGGCACATGACTGTAGTCCCAGCTACTCAGGAGGCTGAGGCAGGAGGATTGCTTGAGCCCAGGAGTTTGAGGTTGCTGTGAGCTAGGCTTACACCACAGCACTCTAGCCCGGGCAACAGAGCGAGACTCTGTCTCAAAAAAAAAAAAAAAAAGAAAGAAACAAAGAAATGTAACTGTCCCTATTCACAGATGATATGGTTGTCAATGTAGTTAATCCCAAGGAATCTGCAAAAGATTCTTAGAACTAATAAATGAGTTTTAGGATAAAGGATGAACACATAAATATCAATTTCTATATATAAACAATGAACAATGAGAAACTGAATTCCCATTGAAAACCCCAAAATGAAACACTTAACCATAAATCTAACAAGACATGTAGGATCTGTACCCTGAAAACTACAAAAGGCTTATGAAAGAAATTAAGAAACTTAAATAAATAGAAAGACATACAATAATCATGGATTGGAAGATTTAACATAATAAAGATACAAATTTTCCCTGAAATTTATCTATAGATTTAATGCAGCAGGATTTTTTATAGATATAGATAAGCTGATTCTAAAATTTATATGGAAGAACAGCTAAAACAATTTTGAAAACAAAAGTTGGAGGAATCACACTACCCAATTTTAAGACTCACTATAAAGATACAGTAATCAAGACGTGGTATTTGCAAAGGGATAGACACATAGACCAATGGAACAGAATAGAGAAAGTTCAGAAATAAATCCACAACAAATACGTCTATTTGATCTTCGACAAAGGTGCAAAAACAATTCAGTGGAGGATAGTCTCCTTTTAAAATGATGTTGAAAGTACAACAAAAAATCTTACATTAATTTCACATTAGTGAGAAACCTTGACCTAAACTTTACACCTTGTATAAAGATTAAACTAAAAATGGATCATAGATCTAAATATAAAACATAAAACTATAAGATGTTCAGAAAAAACCCTTTGTGACCTAGAAGCTAGTGGAAGAGGCCTTATATATGATAGCAAAAGTGCTTTTATGGATATAAAAGAAAAAATAATTGACAAACTGGACTTTATAAAAATTAAAATATTTTGCTCTGCCAAAGACACTGTCAAGAGAATGAAAATATAAGCTATAGACTGAGAGAAAATATTTACAAATCACATATCTGACAAGGGACTTATTTCTAGACTGCATAAAGAATTCTCACAAATCAACTATAAGAAAACAAAAATCTCAATGAAAAAATAGGCAAAGTGCTTGAATAGGCACCTCAACAAAGAAGACATGTGGATAGCAAATAGCACATGAAAAGATGTTCAACCTCATTAACCATTAGGGAAATCCAAATTAAAACAATGATGAGATACTACACTTCTTAGAATGGCTAAAATAAAAAAAATACTAAAAACTAGACTTTATCAAAATCAAAAACTTTTACATTGCAAGGATGCTATTAAGAGGATGAAAAGACAGGCTATAGACTGGGAGAAAATATTTGCAAAACACAAAAGACAAAAGGACTAGTATTCAGAATATATAAAGAATTCTTAAAACTCAATAGTAAAAATGCAAACAATTCAACTAGAACAAAAGCTATGAAGAGCCATTTTATGAAAATATTCAGATGACAAATTAGCACATGAAAAGATGTTAAATATTAATGTAATTAGCCATTAAGGAAATGCAAACTAAAACCACCATGAGATATCACTACATGCCTATCAGATGGCTAAAATAAAAAATAGTGACAACACCAAATGCTGGTGAGGATACACAGCAGCTGGATCAGTCATTAATTGCTAGTGGAAATGTAAAATGAGACAGCCACTCTGGAAAATAGGTTGGCAAGTTTCTTAAAAAGCTATACATGTAACTCCTATATACTCCAGTAATTGCATTCTTGGACATTTATCCCAGAGAAATGAAGATATAACATTCATTTAAACAACCTGCACATGAATATTCATAGCACCTATATTTGTAATAGCCCCAAACTGGAAACAACCCAGATATCCTTCAATGGGTAAATGTTTAAATAAACTGTGGTACATCCATACCATAAAATACTGCTCAACAATAAAATGTTATGAACAATTGATAAACACAACAACTTGGATGAATGTCCTGAGAATTATGATGAGTGAAAAAAGCCAGTCCCAATGGGCTATACACTGTATGCCATTTATATAACTTTCTTGAAATGACAAAATTATAGAAGTTAAGAATAGACTAGTGGTTGCCAGGGATTAAGGAAGGGATGGGGACAGGAGGCAGGTGGAGGTGGCTATAAAAAGACAACATGAGGGATCCTTGTGGTGGTAGAAATGTTCTGTATCTTGACTGTAGCAATGTTAATATCCTGGTTGTGAGACTGAACTATAGTTTTGCAAGACATTACCACTGGGGAAACTGAGTAAAGGGTACATGGGTTCTATCAATATCTGTAGTTTCTTACAAATACATGTGAATCTATAATTATCTCAAAATAGAAAGTTTAATTTAAAAAATACTGACAATACCAAGTGCTGATGAGGATGTGGGAGAAATGGAATTCCCATGCATTCCTGGTGGGAATGTAAAATGGCAGGTAAGCTACTCTGGAAAAGAGTTTGGCAGTTTCTTATAAAGTTAAACATATACTTATCATATGACCAGCAATCCAATTCCACCCTAGTGAAATGAAAAATATGTTCACGCAAAAACCTGTACATGAATGTTCATAGCAACTTCATTTGTGATAGCCCAAAACTGGAAACAAAATGTCCATCAACAACTGAATGGATAAACAAACTATGGTATACGTATATGATAGAATATTACTCAATAAAAATAAATAAACTGCTCATACACACAATAATTTGCATGAATTTCAGAGGTATAATGCTAAATGAAAGAAGCCAGCCTTCAAAATTTACATGTGTATGGTTCCATTTATATGATGTTCTCAAAAAGACAAAGCTATGGTGATGGAGAACAGATCAGTGGTTGCTAGGGGTTACAGATCAGGGGAGAATGTGACCAAAAAGGGATGGTGCAAGACAGTTTTTGTGATGCTGGAACAGTTCTGTATCCAGATTGTGGTGGCGGTTACACAAACCTATGCATGTGTTAAAATTCATAGACCTGTACACCAAAAGGAAAAAAAAAGCCAATTTTACTGTATAATTTATAAATAAATAAAAATTTAAAAAGTCATCCCTTTCCCCCAATTAACAGCCATGTGCCAGAGTTGGATTTCAGCCACGACTTGCCCATTTGGTTGACCTCTTTTGTGCCATGTACAACCTGCATGATCACAAACTTTCATCTGCCTGGTGGGCCCCAGAAGAATAGAGGAATGGAGGAGTTTAACGACTGTCTGAGGAACTATAAACTACTATGAGTAAAGGATTAGTAAAACCTTTTCTCTTTCTCTTAGACAAATTTGATTTTGGATTAATTTTCTAGCTTTGTTTCCCTGGAAACCTAATAATGGTAGAATGTCAGCTGTGTTACCAGTCAGAATTGCTTATGGTAAAAATGAGCCCAAATAGTACACGCCATCTGGACCAAGAGGACTGTGAAGGAATGATGACTATCCAGTTGGAAGGCCTACCTTTGGGTTTCTCTGAACATAGTGACTCTTGTAACTGGGCACGTCCCTTGTAGACTCTGGAACCAACACTTATGGGACTATTACAAGAGTTGTTGATTCTTATTTGGAAAATGAGTTTTCTAAAGCCCAGATAGCTCCCGCTCCTATCTGTGTGATCTTGTCTTACATCTGAACTGCCACTTGGGAGACTGCAGAGAAGACACTGGATTGCTTGTCACCCGCTGGAGAGACACTGGCATGCTGTTTCCCATCCTTCCCCTTAGCATTATACCTCTGAAATTCATGCAAATTATTGTGTGTATGAGCAGTTTATTTATTTTTATTGAGTAATATTCTATCATATACGTATACCATAGTTTGTTTATCCATTCAGTTGTTGATGGACATTTTGTTTCCAGTTTTGGGCTATCACAAATGAAGTTGCTATGAACATTCATGTACAGGTTTTTGCATGAACATATTTTTCATTTCACTAGGGTGGAATTGGATTGCTGGTCATATGATAAGTATATGATAAGTATATATACATATGTTATATGTAAAAGCAATGACAAGTGAGATGCATTGTAGTCATGAATATGAAATGACTAATGTAGGAAGAAATGACCAAGAGTGGGTGTTGCAAATACTCTGGAAAGCATTCAGGGGTCTAAACTAAACAAAGACTTTTAGAACCACTCTGGAGGGTTTAGAAATCTGACAGGTGAGGGAACAAATGGGAATGATGTGAACGAAATTCACATTTTTCTTTGTTCATCTAGCACAAGTAATTGTTTACCCTGGGCAAATGGACAGGGTCTGATATATTGTCTTTGGATGAAAAAAGCAGTTTTGTATCTTCCTTACCTTGGGGAACTTGCACAAGGCCAACACTTAAACCAGCAAGTAAGTCTCCAAGAAGCCAATCCTTGAATCGATACATACACATCCATTCTAGGAAGGGAAAGATTGTAAGCATGCAACTTAGGAACCTGTGCCATGAACAGCTGTGAGAGAGAAAAGCAGAGACTTGATTAGGTTCTCAAAAGAAAATGCCCATGTAGCCAAGAAAAGGCACGGTACATAATCCTTCTTCCCATACGGCAGTTTCTCATCAGTACTACTGACATTTTGCCATATTAGCCCGGATAATTCTTTGTTGTGGGCTGTCCTGTGCATGGTGGGATATTTAGCAGCATCCTGGTCTATACTCACTGGATATTAGTAACACCCCCACCCCCAGACATTCCCTGGGGGGAAATCACCTAAGGTTCAGAACCAGTGCTATGTGTACGGCGAGAACTAAGCCTTATACATCCAGCACACAATCAGTTGTATGTTTTTACAGGATGTTTGGAAAGAATTAAACCTACCAATTTTCCAGTAGAAAATGGATTGTTATTGCTTTCTTTTGTTAAGGACAGTGTTTTGAGATGTGATACTGATGGGTGGTGAGGTGGTTAACATATTTAAATCATTCCCATACACTAAAATTTTTACGAAACATTAACTCTGTCTGGCTTTGACCTGTGATATGTAGAAATTTATATAAAATATGGAATATGAAGTTCTGTGCTTAAGTAGTCATGTAAAGAAATAGCTTTATAAAATATTATCCTTGAACCCAATGAATCTGAACCAGGTGCAGTTTTGTTCCCCAGCAGACATTTGGCAATGGCCAAAGACATTTTTGATTCTCATGACTGTCATCTAGTGGGTAGAAACTAAACAACCCGTAATGCACAGGACATTTCTCCACAAGAAAGAATTTTCTGGTCTAAAATGTCAATGGTGCAGAGATTAAGAAAACCTGCTTCAACTTTTAGGTTATCTAAGACAGCAGAATCACCATCAATCAATCAGTAAAAACAATTTAGTTCTAAACTGCTTTTTGTTCTTTGTCCTTTAGCATGGGTTGAAAGCAGACGATGAAGATTTTTCATGTAGGAGCTGAGCTAGATAATTGGGATTTGACTATAACAACAAATATAACTGTAATATGCAGGGCTAAGATACGTGTTCAGAAAAGAAGTTATATCATGTATGTTTGACTCTCACAACTAGGAGCATTACTATCCCTAAAGTAATTAAGGCTAAATAAATGTGACTGTGCCAAGGTCACGGGAATAAGTGTGAGAAGAGCTGGGGCTAGAAACCAGGTCTTCTGATTTCTAGTTCAATGATCTATCCACTCTACTATCTCCACAATTCCTCTTAGCAGCTGATAAATTCTGCTCAGGAGCCAGGAGCGAGACCATTGGTTTGGAAGGAACTGTCACATTGCTATTCTTAGGAGAGTCCCCGGTGTGAGGCAGGTAAGCTATTCAACAGTAGGGTCATACAAAGTGTGTTCTTTCTAATTATGACCCTCTATGCAGCAGAGTAGAGCATGGCACGGGGACAATTTGTTCCTTCACCTGGTTCAGTTTCCCCTCCTCTCCATGTGTCACTTGGGCAGCAACTCGAGGCAGAGTCATCAAAGCTCCTAGGCATGGTTGAAAAATACAATGCACATGGAGTGATAAGGCTCTAATAGGAATAGGGAAATGGAGGAATAGAAGTTGAAGCTTATGGGGGAACAGTATTAGCATGTAGACACGAATCTGGACTTTAGTTGAGCCTTCTTAAAAGTGAGGAACATAAGAGTCAATATGAAAGCACAGGGGAGATTTTGATAAGAAAGGGAGTCTTTGTAGTTAGTTGCTAACTAAGAGGAAGAAAATGAGGAAAGAGATAAAAGGTTTTCTGCAGAAAGGAAGAGATGGAGTTAAAAGATTATTTACTAAAAAAAAAACCACAACCATTTATTTAGTGCTTTCTATTTCCTAGGTGCTTTACAAATACGTACTCTTTAAATCTTCACAGTCACTTGCTGAGGTAGGTGCCATAATCATGCTCATTTTACGGGTGAGGAAACTGAGACACAGTAGGATTGAAGAGTTTACCTAAGGTCATGCAGCTGGGAAGCAGCAGAACTGGGATTCAAAACCAGACAGCCTGGCTTCAGTGTGCTGTGCTACCTTTCTGGTTAAAATTCAGAAGTGGAGAAAACTGTATGATTTATTTGTTGATTTATTGTAGAGACAGGGTCTCACTATTATGCCCAGGCTGGTCTTGAACTCCTGGCCTCAAGCAATCCTCCTATCTCAGCCTCCCCAAGTGCTAGGATTATAGGCGTGAGCCGCTGTGCCAGCTGAGAACTGTATGTTTTAGAAGTAGGGAATAAGAACTGCTATAAAGCCCACAGGAGGCCGAATGGATGAGATTTAAGTGTCCAAGTGGCGAGGCTAAGGAAGGTAGAGGGGAGTTAGGTTGAAATTTCTATGTGAATACTTATTTATAATGAGGGTGAAGTTAGAAAAGTAAAGTAGTAAAGTTAGTAAAGTTTGTAGAGACAAAGCCAATGTGATCCCCAAATTCCCTCTCTGGCACAGGTCCTCTTACTTACCCTGCAGCAGAGGAAATGAGAGGACTGGGGAGGGACATCCAAGACCACAACTTGCAAAAGGCAGAATATGGACAAAGGAGAAAGCCTTAGGGAGGGGAAGGTCTGTGTGGAGGCCTTCCTCACTGTCACCAACACATGCCAATTGGGTGGCAGACCAGGGGACAAGAGGAACTAATAAATCAGTTAGTAAGGACAACTTGAGTAATTAGGGTTAGTGCCATGATGTAAGTCACAAAGGATTCTTAACCCAAGGAATCTGTAGATAGAATTCGGGGATGCATGTGAACTTAGATGGGAAAAGATATCTTTATTTTCTCTAACCTCTAACAGATATTTAGCATTTCCTTCAATTATGAATGTTGACAACAAACCACAGCGGTATCAGCAGAACTTGACTTTGTCACCAGTAGAAATCACAAATATTTTTTGTATTACATTACAATTGCTACAGATATCTTGAAATATTATTTATATTCATCACTACTTTTAAATTATGGTAGTTATTAGATCTACATTATTAAGCAACATAATTTGGGGATTTTCATATTTTGATAACTATATTTTAATGTAACTGGTTTCCCTTATAATACTATTTATTTTATGTATTAAAAAATTATTCTGGCCAAGACCATTTTAAAGGTAAAGAATAGTCTCTTCAACCAATTGTGCTGGGAAAACAGAATATCCAAAGGCAAAAGAATGAAGCTGGACCATTACCTTATACTATATACAAAAATTAATTCAAGATAGGTCAAAAAGCTAAACTTAAGAGCTAAAACTATAAAATTCTTAGAAGAAAACAGAGATGAAAATATGCATGATCTTGAATTTGACAAGTTTATTAAATATGACACCAAAGTCCAGGCAACAAGAGAAAATATAAATTAGATTTCATCAAAATGTAAAACATTTTTACATACAAAGGACACAATCAACGGAGTGACAAGACAGCCTACAGAATGGGAGAAAATATTTACACATCATATAAGATTTACAAACTCATATAACTGGTAAGAGTTTAACATCCAGAATATATAAAGAACTACAACTCAATAATTAGAAAGACGAAGTTAATTTTAAAAAAAGGCAAAGGAAATGAATAGACATTTCTCCAAAGAAGATATATGAGTGACCACTAAACCACATGAAAAGATGCTCATTTAGTCATTAGGAAAATGCAAAACAAAAACAAAAGCAAAAAACCACAATGAGAAACAGTTTCATACCTACTGGATTGGTGACAATAAAAAAAATGGAAAGTAAATGCTGGAGAGCATGTGGAGAAATTGTCAATTGCCAATAGGAAAGTAAAATGGTACAGCTGCTGTGGAAAATAGTTTGGCAGCTCCCCCAAAAATTATACATTGAATTACCACGATTCAACAATTTCACTCCCTAATCCTTTCAGGTGTATCCCAAAAAGAATTGAAAATGGATTCAAACAGATGTCCTATGCCAATGTCCATAGCGGCATTATTCACAGTTTCTAAAAGGTAGCAGCAACCTATGTGTCCACTAACAAATGAATGGATAAACAAAATATGGTATATAAATACAATGGAATATTATTCAGCCATAAAATGAAAGGAAGTACTGCCACATGCTAAAATGTGGATAAACCTTGAAAATGTTATGCTAAGTGAAAGAAGCCAGACACAAAAAGACAAACATTGTGTGATTCCACTTAAAATGAAATAGCTAGAATAGGCAAATTCACAGAGACAGAAAGCAGAAGAGAGGTTACTAGGGGATGAGGGGAGGGGGAAATGGGGAATTATTGCTTAACAGAGTTTCTGTTAGAGGTGATGAAAACATTTTGGAAATAGATAGTGGTGATGGTTGCACAACATTGTGAATGTCAATAATGTCACTGAACTGGATACTTAAAAATGGTCAAAATAGCCAATTTTATTTTACATATATTTTACCACAATAAAAAATAGTAATTAAAATTATTCTGAAAAGAGGTTCATTAGCTTCATCAGACTGCTGAAACTTCATAGCACAAAAACAGGTTAAGAGCCCCCGAACTTAGGCCCTAGCTAGTCACAGTGAGTATAAGAGGGGGTGGTGGTAAGTTCTACGTTTATGACCATGAATGCTCTGTGGGCACTGCTGAGATGTGTGGTTAGAAGAATTCTCTTTCTGCTACCATTAATTAATCCATCATGGCTGTCTTATTTTTGTCAGGAGACTGCTAATGGTGGTTAATTAAACAATGTATTTATGAAATTTCATCCCTAGATATTGTGGGGATAGCCAAGGTCTTTATGCCCAAGAAGTTACAATCAAAAAAGTGCTACAATGGCCGGGCGCGGTGGCCCACGCCTGTAATCCTAGCACTCTGGGAGGCCGAGGCGGGTGGATCGCTCGAGGTCAGGAGTTCGAGACCAGCCTGAGTGAGACCCCGTCTCTACTAAAAATAGAAATAAATTATCTGGCCAACTAAAATATATATAGAAAAAAAAATTAGCTGGGCATGGTGGCGCATGCCTGTAGTCCCAGCTACTCGGGAGGCTGAGGCAGTAGGATCGCTTAAGCCCAGGAGTTTGAGGTTGCTGTGAGCTAGGCTGATGCCACGGCACTCACTCTAGCCCGGGCAACAAAGTGAGACTCTGTCTCAAAAAAAAAAAAAAAAAAAAAAGTGCTACAAGACAAACCACAAAAAACAACTGAAGAAAAAAATTACACAATAAACTGCAGGGTTTGGATGACATGAGTTCAGAGAAAGAAGACAGAAGTGGGCACCAAAGGAGTCAAGTTGGGTTTCGGTCCTGCCTAGCTTGGTGGCAGCTGAATGATTGGACACACGTACCGGCACTGGACATGGTGTTTCAGGGTGGTGATGTTGATGTCCACGTTCCCAGAGGAGAAGGGCCTCCTTTTGTGTTCCTGTTGAAAGGTCTCCTCATTGTATACGTCTCGCTTAACATCATATATAAAAGAATTTTGCCTGTATTTAGAGCTGAGACCAGAAATGGCACTCCTCTCTCCTTGCATCGTTCCTGAATAAATGGAAAGAGGTCAAATAAAAACAATTTTGAAAAATCTAGATCCTTAGCACATTTTTAAGGAAATAAAATTTCTATGTAATGATTTGTGTGTGTGTGTGTAAGACAGAGTCTTGCTCTGTTGTCCAGGCTAGAGCGTAGTGGTGTCATCATAGCTCACCGCAACCTCAAACTCCTGGTCTCAAGCAATTGATCCTCCTGACTCAGCCTCCCAAGTAGCTGGGACTACCATACCCAGCTAATTTTTGTACAGACAGGGTCTTACTATGCTGCTCAGGCTGGTCTTGAACTCCTGGCCTCAAGCAATCCTCCCACCTCAGCCTCCCAAAGTGCTAGGATTACAAGAGTGAGCCACTGCACCTGGCCTAATATTTTACACTTGTATAGCATGTTTCAGTTTTACAAAACTCTTTCTCAATGCTGTACAATTTTCTGTGTATTATTCTCATTTTCCAAATGGAGAAATCAAAGCCCATAAATTTAAACAGTCTTGGCTGTCTATTATTGTAATAATTAGAGCCAAGACTAGAACCCAGCTGTCCTGCTGTGAAGCTTAGTTTTCTTTATATTTAACTGTGTTGTTGTTAGGTTGCAGGAAAATGATTAAGAGGTAAAAGTCAGTATTAATTACCAATTTTCACTGAAAATGCTAAGTGTTAAGTGCTCAATACAGAGTCTTCTAACTCCTTCTCTATCTAAAATGGCATCCATCATTATCCCTTAACCTTTTACTTTTCTTCACAGCACTTGCCAGCACCTGATTCAATATTTATCTGTTTGTCCACTGTCTGATTCCCCCATGAAATGTAAGCTTAGGAGGCAGGACTTTGACTGTTCATGGCTGTATTCCCAGGGCCCAGAACAGGGCCTTCTGCTTAGCAGGCCCTCAACAAATATTTCTTGAATGACTGTCAAGTATCCAGTTAGTGGTGCAAGGGTGTAGCAGAAAAAGCAGTGTATAGGACGTCAGGCTTATTTTCTGACTAGCTATATAATTGAGGGCAAGTTTCTTAGAAACTGAATTTCAGTTTCCTTGTCCGTGAAATGACATGGTTGGACAGCATCATCTCTAAGGGTCACTTTAAGCCTTTTCTTTCTTTCTTTTTTTTTTGGACAGGTCTCACTCTGTTGCCCTGGCTAGAGTACAGTGGTGTTACCATAGCTCACTGTAATCTCCAACTCCCAGGCTCGAGTGATCCTCCTGCCTCAGCCTCCCAAGTGGCTGGGGCTACAGGCATGTGCCACCACACCTGGCTAATTTTTCTGTTTTTTTGTAGAGATGGGGTCTTGTTCATGCTCAAGCTAGTCTCAAACTCTTGACCTCAAGCAATCCTCCCACTTTGGCCTCCCAATGTGCTAGGATTACAGGCATGAGTCACCTGGCCTCACTTAAAGCTTTAAAGATCTTTATTGTCTTGTTCTTTTAAAAGAATGATAAGGTAGAGTTAATGAGAGTATACAGGGATCCATCTCTGGGACACAGTAAAATCATTCTTAATAATCTGTGTTTTTGAATAATAAAAAAGGCATAAACTCTAAAATTCTTCCACATAAATATAAAAAAGTATATATATATCAAATACTTGTAAAATATATTGGTAAACACCCAAATTACATAGATTATACAAATAGTTCTTTTATGGGTGATGCTGGAAATAAGTTTAATGTGTTAGCAACTTTGTTTTCCTTCAGAATGATCATGTATCATCATCAGCATCATCATCACCACTGTTTATTGAGCACTTATATGCCAAGCATTGTGCTAGATTTTTTTCATGAATTTATTTGAATTTATGACTTTACTTCATTAAACCTTCACAATTAATCCCCCCCCCCATTTTACAGGTGATGAAACTGAGGTTTTAGACAAGTTAAGTAATTGGGCCATACTTACATATTTTATTTTTATCCTCAAAGCACTGGGTAGCAGTAGTATGCTGTATAACATCAATTAACTAAGGATCACAAATTCACTAAAGCAATGAGGAGGTGATTGGGGAACACAGAATAGGAAGGGAAAGGCATTTTACAATATATCACTTAAGAGAGTTAGTACCTTATGTCTTTTACAAAAAGAAAAAGAGGTAGAACTTTTTAAAAGAATTATAAGGAATAGTTTCTCCTTTCTTCCTCCATTCATAAGAATATTGATCTAATCTTCCTTACTTTCCCCATGTCATCTTCTAATGCACTTCCATTACTAGAGTGTATTTGTTCCTGGCAACCTAAAAGAGCCTAATTAACCTCCTAATTATAAAATTGCTGGCCAGACTCGGTGGCTCACACCTGTAATCCTAGCACTCTGGGAGGCTGAGGCAGGAGGACTACTTGAGGCCAGGAGTTTAAGACCAGCCTGAGCAAGAGTAAAACCCATCTCTACAAAAAATAAAAAAATTAGCCCCAGGTGGTGGAATGTGCCTGTAGTTCCAGCTACGCTGGAGGGTGAGGTGAGAAGATTGTTTGAACCCAGAGGTTTGAGGCTGCAGTTAGCTATGATCATGCCACTGCACTCTAGCCTGGGTGACAGAGTGAGAATCTGTCTCAAAAAAAAAAAAAAATGCTATCCTGGGTCAGATTGACGGTCTAGAATGCAGCATTTTGTTCTGAAAATGGCACGAAGGCAGGGTTGGTGTGAAACAGGCAACATATGAATTGAGGAGTGGCAGGAACAGTGGGGATTGGCAAAGGTGGCAGCAGCTACTTAGCTCCAGCCATTGTTACCCCAGTATGGCCAGACCTGGTCTTTTCTAAGGGAAGCCATAATGCTAGATTTTTATGTGGAATCTTATGACTTTTAAACATTGTTGGTGACTTCATATGTTTTTAAAAACACAGTACACAACTAACAAAACACCTCTCCAGGCTGGATTTGGTCTGAGGACCAGCAGTGTTTGACCTCCGTATCAAGGGACTTGTTGAAGACACAAAAATATCCTCATTTCCTCCCATTACAAATTATAGTTTAACTCCTAAGAATTTCTCTCTTTTGAAGTTGAAGTATTTATATTTTCTGTTGTTGTGCCCTTTGGAAGTATTATATCCCATTTGTTCACTTATAGAAAGTAGCATTTTGTTTTATTATCTTTAATTTACATTGTTTATATTTCAAGAGGTGGCCCCCACCTACTAGAGTAGGATTTGGTGAGTCTGCTTTTATTTTCACAATTTTATAAATTTCTATCATATCCACTCTTGGCCTTCATTTGTTTCAGACTGAAGAATGCTACTTCCCCTGTGGTCAATTAATTTAGTGTTCCACAACATTTGTTGAATGCTATGTATTCTAGGGATACAAAAGAACAAGGACTCTACAATTTGGTAAAATAAAAATACCAAAATATTATATAGTGCTGTAAGAGTTTAGAGGTGGGAAAGATAGGAATTAACATTTATTGCTGGCCTGCCATCTACTAGTTTTTTTCCATGCATCATCTATCTCCAGAGGTAGGTACCATCTTCCTAATTATGATTATATTCATTTTACCGATGACTTTAATGAGTTCCTCTGAGTCATACTGAAATTAAATAGGAGAGCTAGAATTTGGATATGGTCTTTCTGATTCCAAAATAGATGCCACATCCAAATACCATGTGACCTCCTACAGAGTGGGATTAATAAGTCCAGCCTGGAGGGATGGAGAAGGCCTACTGGGGGAGGTATGATTTGACCTTCATCTCAACTGGGGGCAAGGAAGAAGAACAGGTATTTCAGGGAGAGAACAGAATAAAATTACAGAGATAATGTAAGGCAAATAATTCAACAGACCTGAGTAAAGTTAGTGTTAAGCCCAAAAAAGAAGGTTGAGACCTATTCCTGGAGGACCTTGAATACTGGGTTGAACCTGGACTTTTGAGCTATTTGAAGTCTTTGAGCAGGAGCAGCAATATGCACAGAGATGCACTTTGGGAAATGAATTGTGTCAGTGCTATGGTCTAGAGCTGTGTTGTCCAGTGTGATAGCCATTGGCTACATGTGGCTATTTAAAGTTAACTTAATTAAAATAAAGCATAATAAAAAATTCCGTTCCTCACTTGCACTAGCTACATTTCAAATGCTCAATAGCCACATGGGCCTAGTGGTTACCTTACTGGACAGCACAGATATAAAACATTTCCATCATCACAGAAAGTTCTATTGCACAGTGCTGGAACTAGGAGAGACAGGGGCAAAAAGAACAGTTAAAGACCATTAGTGTTAACAGTAGTCTAGGGGAGAGGTTATCAAGTCATAAACTTCTGGCTCTAGAATGAGAATGCTAGGAGATGCAGGTGGAAACCTGTCCTTAAAGGACTTATCAAATGTCTGGGTAAAGGCAGCAAGGGAAAACACATGATTTCCTTATAATTTTTTTTTAGTAGTCTTCTCTAGAGTTTCTCCAATTCCACTATGTCTTTGTTGACTTCATAGAAACCCCAGTGGCTCATTTTCAGGTACTAGAAGGACCCTTCCCAACATGATGCAATGACCAGAAGCTCCTGCTGTCAAGTAGGCCCCACCTATCAAGACCTACTGAATTAGAAACTCCCGGGGGTGGGCCCCACAGTCTGTTTTAAGAAGCTCTCCAAGCTGGGCATGGTGGCTCACACCTGTAATTCCAGCACTTTGGGAGGCTGAGGTGGCAGGATCGCTTGAGGCCAGAAATTCAAGACCAGCCTAGAAAACAATTTGAGACCTTGTCCCTCAAAAAAAAATTTTTTTTTTTTTTTTTTTTTAACTGGGCATTGTGGTGAGCCTGTAGTCCCAGCTATTTGGGAGGCTGAGGCAGGAGGGTTGCTTGAGCTCACCGGGTTTGAGATTGCAGTGAGCTATGATGATGCCACTGCACTCTAGCCTGGGCAAAAGAACAAGACCCTGTCTCAAACAAACAAACAAAAAGCTCTCCAGGTAATTCTGATACAAAATAAAGTATGAGGAGCTCTTTCACCACTCTCCCCCCCAACTACCGTTATCTATCCATCCATCCATCCATCCAGATTCATTTAGAATATTTTAAAAACTAAGAAGAAAAAGGTTAAATATAATCCAATTTTCTGACATGACCCAATAGATGTGAAATTCTGAAAACTAAACTAATGTAGTTGCAAGAATATCTTTCTCTGATATTATCTTTCATATGTTTTCTGTAATCATGGAAAGGCAAAATTCACTTCCAAAATTTCAAAATAAGCATTTGTAATTCCATCAGAAACAACCCTTAGCCTGTTACTACATAGGTTTTTTATGGAGGATGTATTGGGAGTATAGAAAAGGCATAAGCAAAGAGCAATGCCTTTAGTATCTTTTAGTCACTGCCTAGTGGCTGGGGACGACTAATAAGGAGATAGTCCTCTAGCCGATGACCATAGGATACGTAAACACAGGAAAACTACCTTCAATGCAACGCAGTGACAGTAATGTCAACAAGGTGTGTTGGAGAGATGTTCATTATTGGGATGGGATGTTGGAGAAGGTTTCACAAGGGGACACGGGCTCATAAATAGCATTTGACCCGAAAAGAAAGGGGCAAGGGGATGAGGGGTGGGGGTTCGGTCAGAGGGAAGGGAATGACCAAAAAGCAGTGAGGTCTGAAAGGACAGGGAGCAGCTGGGCAGTCAGGCCTCAGGAGATGGGTGGGGTAGGTAGTGGGGCACGGGGTCCAGACCGTTCTGGGGCTTTTTACAACATAGACAAGCGAATGTGAAAGAATTCAGCTTGCAAAATGCACACACTGTCTCTTGTCATTGCCATTCCACAGGGCCTTTCAAAGTAGAGACAATACCTGAGAGAGAAGCTCTCAGGGACGACTGTCATTCATTCATTCTACAATATTGACCGAGCACCGTGCCTGGCCCTGCCCTAGGGCCCGCGCCGGAGGGAGCCGGGGACCCGCCGGGATCGCAGCTCACACCCCGCAGCTCCCGGCTCCCAGACGTGTCCCGGCAGTGGCTCACCTCTTTCCCCGACCGGGTCGGGACTGCGGGCGCTGGGGTCTCACAGGGCTCGGGTCAGGCTGGCAGCTCTGCGACGCGGACGCCGGCGGTTCCCGAGAGCCGTTGCAGCCGAACCTGTGGGCGTTCCTGGCCGGGCGGGAGGCAAGAGTTGGGAGGGGGCGGTGAGGAAGGGGAGCATGAGGAGTTGGGGTGGAGATCGGGGAGAGGGGTACCTGGGCGTCCTCCCCATTCCTGGGACATCGGAACCCCTTGGTACCTTGTGGTATACCTGGGTACCTGTGCCACCAGGCCCCTACTCTCTCTGAGGTTTTACCATTGATTGAGGGCCTATTTGGTCCCAGGCCTCGTGCCTGCACTGCTCCTAAGGCAATTCTGTTAAGTTTCCCGACACCCAGTCAGATCAGAAGAGGCGTGAAGAAATGGAAGCTAGGAGGATCACCGAGATTTCCAGCCCTAGGGTTTCTGCCCCACAAGCCTGGCTCTCCCCACTGGATGACACCCTCCTGCCCAGGTCTCCTGCTCTGTAGGCACACATACTCTGCATCCACCCCCTTTGTCCTCCTCAGGGAGGCTCAGTCCCTATCATTGTCTCTCCTTACATCCCGTAGTCCTGCTTGGCCTAGTTGCAGTTTTACACTCGTTTGTTTGACTAGTGTATTAATGTCTAACTTACTATTCACTTTATGTATCCCTTTTCGTAAATTGTCTCACCCCCATGAGGGCAGGGATGTTTATTTCTTGCATTAACTGTTATATCATCTGTGCCTAGAACAGTGTGGAAATATTCAATAAATTTGAGTTGAATGATTGCCCTCCTGTCGCTGGTAAACTCCACACAGGCAGCAATTTGTGGTTTTTACTCTTTTTTTTTTTTGAGACAGAGTCTCATTCTGTTGCCCAGTCTAGAGGGTGGCGTCAGACTAGCTCACAGCAACCTCAAACTCCTGGGCTCAAGCAATCCTTCTGCCTCAGCCTCCCAAGTAGCTGGGACTACAGGCATACGCCACCAGGCCTGGCACTTTTTTCTATGTATTTTTAGTTGTCCAGCTAATTTCTTTCTATTTTTAGTAGAGACGGGGGTCTCACTCTTGCTCAGGCTGGTCTCGAACTGCTGAGGTCAAACAATCCGCCCACCTTGGCCTCCCAGAGTGCTAGGATTACAGACGTGAGCCATCACGACCAGCCCAATTTGTGGTTTTTAATCACCTTTTTATCAGAAGTGCCTGGCACATAATAAAGTATTTAATATACATTGGTTGAATGAGTGAATGAATGTACTACATATTTCATCTTTACGCTTTCATTCACCCTCACCTCATCATCCTAATTTGTTGGATAAATATGTACATTTTTTAGGATTCCTACTTTTTTTTCTTTTTATTTATTTATTTTGAGACAGAGTCTCACTCTGCTGCTGGGGCTAGAGTGCCGTGGCGTCAGCCTAGCTCACAGCAACCTCAAACTCCTGGGCTCAGGCAATCCTCCTCCCTCAGCCTCCCAGGTAGCCGGGACTATAGGCATGTGCCACCATGCCCGGCTAATTTTTTCTATTTTTAGTTGTTTGGCTAATTTCTTTCTATTTATAGTAGAGGCGGGGTCTCGCTCTTGCTAAGGCTGGTCTTGAACTCCTGAGCTCAAGCAATCCTCCCACCTTGGCCTCCCAGAGGGCTAGTGGATTCCTACTTTCAGGCTTCCTCCTCACCCCTTGTATCCATCTACTCATTTCCTTGATTCCCCACTCCCACCCCTCATTTCTCCATAGTCATGTTTTTGCTCTCATGTGCCCCTTCACCCTCCATTACTTCTTAGAAAGTTCCCTAACCCACAAGTTGGCTTGGAACATTCTCAAGTAGCATGTCTTTCTAGGCAAGAGAATCCAGGCTAGGCCGGGCAAGGTGGCTCCCGCCTGTAATCCTAGCACTCTGGGAGGCTGAGGTGGGAGAATCAATAGAGCCCAGGAGTTTGAGGTTGCAGTGAGCTATGATGATGCCACTGCATTCCAGCCCGGGTGACAGAGACTTTGTCTCAAAAAAAAAAAAAAAAAAGAGAATCCAGGCTAAGTTACATTGAATCCCAAATCACCCATGGTGCTGTTTTTTGGTTTTATATTGTTTTCCTTGAGGAGAACCGAGGATTCTGTACTACCTCTTAAATTGAGATCATGGTCATTGTTCATAATTTTTTCAACAAATATTTATGGGGTACATTTCATATTCTAAACACCATGCTAGATGCTGGGACAAGATAGGCAAAGTCTGAGCCCTCCAAGGAATGTATAGCACAAAAGAGAATAATCATGGGAAGTGATGAGAAGTGTCTTGGCATTGGACCTATCTATTCCAGTAAGACAGAATCCAGTTCTGTTCATTGTGACAAGCTGTAGCATAGGCATGGATTGATAACAGTGGGTGCAGGTATGGGGTTATAATACCCTACCCATTCACATTTATTGTCTTGTTCAGTTTTTACAAATTACCCCATTAGGTGGAAATGTAGGGCAGGAATTCTCTTGCAGAAGCTGGAACTAAAGTCTAAGAAAGGTCAATTGATTTGCCTAAATGCGACATTGCAAGAGCACTCCCTGCCCTGTTCTCCTTACTCAGGCATGAGTTAAATGGTTAAGATCCTCTTCACTGGATGGCTCTTCAGGGCAGGAATCAGTTTCCAACTTTCAGTGTAATGGTTTTTAAAATGCTTCTCAAAGGGAGATACCAGAGATTTTCCTGAATTAGAACCATCTGGGACGTATTCTAAAAATACATTCTTGATGTCCACCTACCCAATTAGACTCCCTGTGGGTCTTGGGAATCTGCATCTTAAAGTCCCAGGGTTATTCTTCACATAAAAGTTTAAGAACTGCTAGGAGAGTTTGCGTGGAAAAACTCAGCTTTGATGCAGGGTTAATATTTTCCTTTGGGACATATTTCGTCAGAATTCCGAAGAGTAAGCAACAGCTTTCTGGCCGGAACCTGTTTCTTTTTTATGCAAGCGTTATTTGGAAATTGGGGGTTCCGCTGAGCAGGGGCTCCGCTGATGGTGAATACTCGCAGTTGAAAGATCTTTTGACTCTTTTCTTAACACCGTATTTGTCACTGTCGCTTTCCACCACGGAGCCAGGCATTAGCCCCGCCGACCACGGTGGGGCGCACGCGATGCGTGTAGCCCTCTTATCCCTTCCTTTCCCTGTCTGCCTTCGCGCCCTTAAGAACAGTTCCTGGGAGTTTCTGCCTCTGGTCTCCAGTTGTTGCTCTCTTCTCGCGAGAACTGTTTCTCCCATTCTCCACACAAACCCCCTCCCGTGGGCAGGTTCCATATTGGGTAAAATCTCGGCTCGCGGGGAGTCTCGGGAGCTGTTATCGCGAGAGTACGGCGGGAGGCTCCTGGTCGGGGCTCTGCAACCGAGACCACTGGAGCCTCGGCGGGTGCAGCAGCTAGAGGACGGGTCCAGCGACGCGGCCCGGGGCCCGGAGTCGGCCTGGTGGGAAGAGGGTGCAGGGGGGTTGCAGCGGGCGCAGCCTTGCGCCCCGGAGCGCGCCCCTGTCCCTAGCCGGGCTCGCCCGCCTCGCTGAGGCTAGTCCAGCAGCTGCAGCTGTCAGGGGCCGCGCGCGCGGGACTGTGCGGGGTCGCGGCAGCCGCACCTGCGCGGGCGACCAGCGCTAGGTCTCCGCCCGGCCGGGCGGGCATCGCGAGCCGGGGAACGGGTGCGGGTGCAGGCGGGGGCCCCGCAGGGCCACCTCCTTGCCCCGCAGCTGCCGCTGGAAAATGTCTCAGGAGAGGCCCACGTTCTACCGGCAGGAGCTGAACAAGACAATCTGGGAGGTGCCCGAGCGTTACCAGAATCTGTCCCCGGTGGGCTCCGGCGCCTATGGCTCGGTGTGGTGAGTGTCGTCGGGCCGGGGGCCGGAGTGGGCAGGGGTGGTACCTCGCGCCCGAAGCCCAGGCCTGCCCCCGCTCTGCGATGCGCCAAGCGGCAGGAATTTTCCTCGGGGGAGGGCACTGCTACCCGTTCCAGCCCTGCCTGTCCTGCACCCTTGCAGCCCTTAGACCCCTCACCCTGCACACGCAGGTGTGGTCCACCGGGTGCAAGGCTCAGGTCTGCTGTGGGAGGTAGATGGAGGTGCTGGAGTTCGGCTCTGGCTCCTACCCTGCACGTTCCCTTCTCGGAGGGTTGCTGCTCCGGGGGCAGGCACGGGGGAGGGACGGCTTCCTTGGGGGGTCTCCCTATCGGCGTGGAGCAGAGGGTCCCTCTCCCCGGGTGCGCCCACCGTGGGGCTCCGGAGCCTGCTCTCTGAGCAGACAATCCCGGCGAGTTGCCGGAAGAAGTAGAAGGGCAAAGCGGACCAGGGGACTGCGGGTCATCTGAACAAAACTGACCAGGAAGGACGCTCTCTCCGGGCTTTTTTGCAGACCTCTGTCGAAATCCCGTTTTGAGAAGCGTTCTTTTTGAATTCGCACTTGAATTAGCAGCGACCCATAGAGCTTAAAATACAGACTTTATCTCGGTTAGCACTGTGCCAGCTTGAGTGGTGTGTTTCCGATTCGGTTGAAAGCGTATTTCCTTTCCGTGGAGGGAGGGCGGTGGTAGTGCCTGCAAGAACACTGTAGCTTGAGAAACTGGCGGCCTCACTGATTAGTCACATACCACTGCTCATTTAAGTATTGTTTGACAAAACAATTTTCTCATTTGAAGCAAGAGAGATTCAGATCCGTTGGGCGCCTTCAAGATCAAAAAGTTATTAACAGTGCTGGGAGATATTATAATATTTTTTAATTGAGATAATTCCTGCGACTACTGTGTTTTTAAAGTCCCTTAGAGAGTTTGTAGGGAATTATTTACATTTGTGGCCTGAGGTACACGATGGTTTTCATAAGGATATGGAACAAGGAAGGGAAGAGATACTTTTCAGCTTTAATTTACGCTGTGTGTTTTAAATGAAATCGGTGTCATAAAATTTCCAGGCCTGGAATATTTGACTGTTCTCTAATTTGCAAGGTTTTACATACTGCATTTTAGCTTGTATATAATTTGAGAGCTCTTGATCTGAAACTAAATATCAGACTTAACTGTTAGCTTTTTCTGTATTTTAGTCATTTATGTTGTATGCATTGTGTGAAAAGGGGCCTGTGAAATGATTGTTTTGGAACAAATTCCAGGCTTTTGGATGAGTTAATCTTTAAATATGATTCCTGTGTTCTTTAAAGTCACATCATGAATTTCCTGTTTGGTAGAATCTTCTGGGTAACTGAGATTGTGCAATTGTGTCCAGCAATGGATCATATTGCACTTTCTAGTTCAGGCTGCTCAAGTTATGTTGCAGATGGCACCATACTTGACATCTTTCTCTCATTTTACAGTATGGCTGTTTACAAAAGGAATTTGTAGCATTTTACATTCATTTTATACATTATTGATTTGCTAATTTTCAAAGATGTATTTGGATCATTGTTCTTTTAATATTTAATAGCTCATTAATATCTTTCCATTTTTCTTTCTTGAATTGACACATTAATTTCTGTAGTATCAAGGTTTTTTCCCAGTGCTTTTTAAACTTTAATGGAGTGATACAGCAGAATAACCCTGAGGAGTTTGAGTGAACTTGAACAGAACTGCTTGCAAGGTTTCCCTATTCTTAGTGTGACTAGCTCTGCACTGGAACAGGAGATCCAGATTTGTAGTAAAATGCCATTAAAATTAACTCCACATTTCTTTCGTGCTATACTTTTCTGTGGTATGGACGCTAGTAGTAGTATCTGACACTTGACAGTACTTTTGTTAAACAGATTTTTAAGAATAGGTAATACATTGACATTGTATAAATTACACATGTGTAAAAGGATATTCAGGCTGGGCGTGGTGGCTCACGCCTGTAATCCTAGCACTCTGGGAGGCCAAGGCGGGCAGATCCTTTGAGCTCAGGAGTTCGAGAGCAGCCTGAGCAAGAGCAAGACCCCATCTCAACTAAAAAGTAGAAAGAAATTAGCTGGACAACTAAAAATATATAGAAAAAATTAGCCGGGCATGGTGGCACATGCCTGTAGTCCCAGCTACTCGGGAGACTGAGGCAGAAGAATTGCTTCAGCCCAGGAGTTTGAGGTTGCTGTGAGCTGGGCTGATGCCACGGCAGTCTAGCCAGGGTGACAGAGCGGGACTCTGCCTCAAAAAAAAAAAAGGATATTCAGTAAAAGTCTCCTTTCCTTTCTGTTCTCCAGCCACACTACTCTCTTCCTCAGACACAACCACTCTTAAGTATCTTGTATGTCTTTCCAGGGAGGCAGAGTTTTTATTTGCTTGTTTGTTCAGTAGTATTTTTACTAAAGGGATTTAAGATGTAAGCTGTAACATATTGCTGAAGGAAAATACAACTGAAATTATGTGGTAGTTGACTATAAACAAATGTAACCTATATTGGAATGAAAATACCAGAATTTAGATTTACAAGTAAGGGTTATTCAGAGCATTTAAGTTCTTTCAATTACCACCTTTTCAGCAGTGGCAGAAAAAATTTTTGGGAACTTCTGTTAGAATCCACTTTGAAGAATGTGTTACTTTTCTCCATCTTCATTCTTTGAGGCACATTTAATTTTAGGGAATAACAAAGTCAATTTGAATCTAAATAATTTAGGGAATTTAGACTCAAGTCTGATGAAAAAGTTTAGGCAATAAGATTGGTGATACTGTTTTAGGTCAGATAGGAGTTGTAACTATAAAGTAATGACAATTTTTTGTGTGACTTGTTGAACTTGACCTGAAGTCTATTCCAAAAAACCTGAATTTTAGTTGAAGAAATGCAACATTATTGAAATGTATTTTAGATTCTTAATTGTATTCCTTTAATTTGTGGCATAATTGGGTGTGTAACTTTTAAAAACATTTTATTTTAAGCCTATTTTATTAATTGTTACTAAGTGTAGTAAGAAAAGCAAGTAGCTGCCTGTGTAATAACCAACTATGAATCAGAGATCAAGCAATCAGACCAGAAATTTGAGAGTTGATAGTGTTTTACAGATAAGCCTTTCCTTTTGTAAAGAGTAAAGGGAACTAAACTGTCTTGCAGTTTTAAGGAACTTTATGCATTGTTTGTGAGGGGAAATGAAGCAAAATTGTTTAAGAATACATTGTTGCAAAGCATTGATTTTGTGGTTTTGGGACAGAGGGGAGAATCTTTGTGGTGAGTTAAAGGAAATATAAACAGGAACTTAAGTGCCTTTCCTCTGGGGTATGGTTTTTCCAGCCTTTTTTTTTTGCTGTTGATCAGAGGAGATGGGGCACTGGTAACTGTAAATGGGAATGAGAGTTGAGAATTACTTAGATCATATTCCACCATCAATTCAACAGTATTTAAATCCAACTCTGGGCCAGATAGTGGGCTAGGTTCTGGTACCTAGTGCTGAACAAGACAGACCAAGACAATCCATTCCCTCATAGAGCTTATAGCCTAGTGTGTTTAATAACTATATTTTGTGGGTTGCTTACTGTGTTTTAGGCATTTTGCTGCACTTTATATTTATCATCAACATATAAAGTATATAACAAAACCTTTAGTAAGAAGATGGCAAAATTTACGAAGAAATCAAATCCAACTTCCTAAATGTTTTGTGGCACAAGATTGTTCCAATAAATATAATACAAATAAATGAAGCTAATTTTTTTTTAGTATTAATGGCCATTCACCATTTTAAATCTTTTTTTTTTTTTTGAGAATGAGCCAGGGCACAATAAATAAAAATAAGTCATTAAGTTTACAAAGATGACTTTCTTGACTCCTAAACAGTGAGAAACACATGCCCTTTACTTTTCTAGTGGTGACAGTAGGTCCATGCTGATCTTTCTTCCCATTTACTTTTCTTTGTAATCAAAAGCAAGGTAGTTGACTGTGTTATCAGTGCCAGTCAATAAGAAGTTTTAAACATAATTAATGGCAAATATTTGTGTTATTGATGTATAAAGACTGTTTTAAGAATGGGTTCAGGTTGGGTACGGTGGCTCATGTCTGTACTCCCAGCACTTTGGAAGGCCAAGGGTAGAGAATTGCTATAGGCTAGGAGTTTGAGATTAGCCTGGACAACAGAGCAAGATCCTATCTCTACAAAAAATAAAAAAAATTAGCCAGGCATGGTGGCATGTGTCTGTAGTCCCAGCTACTTGGGAGGCTGAGGCAGGAGGATCTCTTGAACCTGGGAGTTTGAGGTTACAGTGAGCTATGACAGTGCCACTGCACTCTAGCCAAGGTGACAGAGTAAGGTTATGTCTAAAAAAAAAAACAAGCAAAAGGAAGAGTTCAGTCAAGTTGGCTATAAAGCCATAGTTTATTTATCAAATCCCATTTTTTTCACTAACAGTTTTCCACTGTTTCCCATTCAAAGTAAGAGTGTCCTGGACCTCCAGCTTTTCAATTCTGCCAGTTTAATTTCTTGACACTGATAAGTACTCTGCTTTTGATTTCCCTCTAGCTCAGCCTCCTAGATGATCTCTGTTGACTTTGCCTTTCACAGGGCAACAGTGCAAATGTCGCTGAGCCCCTGGGGCTTAGGATTCAAAGGCAGAAGAATTCATTGGGCTAGATCACTCTCACTTTAATATTAACTGACATTTTTATGGGTTTTTGCAGTTTATAAAGTGTTTTCATTCAAAGCATTATCAATTAGTCCTCACTAGCTCCATGAAGGCCAGTCTTTATTAACCCAGTTTTATAGATGAAGAGCTGTACTCATTCCTTAAAGGAATGGCATACTTGTCAGTGCTACTTTGGTTCTGGGGTTTCAACACTAGTAGTCTCCTTTTCTGTAGATGTGGGCTGCTGAGGTTGTGTGGTGGCACCTTCTTTGTACAGTTTGCCTCCTTTTGTGAAGAAAGGGGTTACTGAGTCACCTGCAATAGAACTGTGACTGTAGGAAAGCAATCCCACCAGTGTCATTGCCCAGCTAATCTGAAGGGTAATGGTTTAACCCATTAAAGCAATGTCTCTTCCTCAGAATTGATAAAACAAAAATGAACTCATTGCCCAGATTAAAATTTTTTTTCCAAAATAATTATTAGGCAGTGCAAATAGTTCATTCCTGAATTTATGAATCCTATTGGATTTTGAAATTCTTCAGTGTACATTTACGTAAACTTGAGACTGTATATATACATATATATTTGTATTATATAAGTATAGGATGTAAATGGAAATAACTGCCTCTCTAGGCCTTTGCAAATACATTAGATTTTTGCTCTTTTGTAGTAAAATTTTGTATAAAGCTTATTTGTTCCTATCCAAGAGGCAACTATAATGCTCAAAAAAACCTCATTATAAGGTGGATTCCCCTGACTTGGAACCTAGGGATTTCTTCTCTTGGTTGCCATGTACCTGGAAGTCATGCACATGTTTCTTCAGAAAATAAAAACACAACCCCTCTTTAAACTTGAAATGTTTTTAGTTAAAAGAAACTTTCAGTATTAGAAATAATTTGCCTTTCACAGTGCTTCCATAAATTAAGTACAGGCATACCTCGTTTTATTGCACTTCATTTTATTGTGTGCAATTCGCAGGTAATTGTGTTTTTTACAAGTTGAAGGGTTGTGGCAACCCTGTGTTCTAGCAAGTCTGTTGGCATCATTTTTCCAACAACATGTGCTTACTTCATGTCTCTGTGTCACAGTTTGGTAATTCTGGAAATATTTCAAACTTTTTAATTATTATTATATTTGTTATGGTGATCTGTGATCAGTGATCTTTGATGTTACTATTGTAATTGTTTTGGGGCACCTCGAACCATGCCCATATAAGATAGCAAACTTAATTGGTAAATGTTGTGTGTATTCTGATTGCTCTAAGTGACAAGCTGTTCCCCTGTCTCTCTCCCTCTCCTGGGGCCTCCCTATTTTTTGAGACACAACAATATTGAAATTAGGCCAGTTAATAACATTACAATGGCCTCTAAGTGACCAAGTGAAGGGAACAGTCACGTGTCTCTTTAAATCAAAAGCAAGAAATGATTAAGCTTAGTGAGAAAGGCATGTCAAAAGGTGAGATGAGCTGAAAGGTAGGCGTCTTGTTTCAAACAGCTAAGTTGTTAATACAAAGGAAAAGTTTTTGAAGGAAATTAAAAGTGCTACTCCAGTGAACACATGAATGATAAGAAAGTGAAACAGCCTTATTGCTGAAATGGAGACAGTTTTAGTGGTCTGGATAGAAGATCAAATCAGCTACAACATTTCCTTAAGCCAAAGCCTAATCCAGCAAGGCCCTAACTATCTTCAATTTTATGAAGGCTGAGAGAGGTGAGGAAGCTACAGAAGAGAAGTTTGAAGCTAGCAGAGGGTGGTTAATGAGGTTGGGTTAAGGATACAGGCTGTCTGTATAACATAAATGTGTAAAGTAAAGCAACAAGAGCTGAGCTGGTGGAGAAACTGTAGCAAGTTATCCAGAAGATCTAGCTAAGATAATCGATGACGGTGACTACACTAAGCAACAGATCTTCAGCGTAGACGAAACAGCCTTCTACTGGAAGAAGATGCCAACTAGGACTTTCATAGCTAAAAAGGAGAAGTCATTCATTGCTTGGCTTCAGAGCTTCAAAGGACAGGCTGACTCTTTTTTTTTTTTTTTTTGAGACAGAGTCTCCTCTGTTGCCCAGGCTAGAGTGCTGTGGCATCAGCCTAGCTCACAGCAACCTCAAACTCTTGGGCTCAAGTGATCCTCCTGCCGCAGCTTCCCAAGTAGCTGGGACTACAGGTGTGTGCCACCACGCCCAGCTAATTTTTTTTCTATTTTAGTAGAGATGGGGTGTGGCTCTTGCTCAGACTGGTCTCAAACTCCTGAACTCAAAGCGATCCTCCCACCTCAGCCTCCCAGAGTGCTAGGATTACAGGCATGAGCCACCTTGCCTGGCCAGGCTGACTTTTGTGAGGGGCTCATGTACCTGGTGACTTTAAGTTGAAGCCAGTGTTCGTTTACCATTCCAAAAATCCTAGGGCCCTTAAAAATTATGCTAAATCTATTCTGGTCTATAAATGGAACAACAAAGCACATCTGTTTACACATGGTTTACTGAATATTTTAAGCCCACTGTTGAGACCTACTGCTCAGAAAAAAAGATTCCTTTCAAAATATTAGTGCTTATTAACCTAGTCACCCAAGAGCTGTGAGGAGATATACGAGGAGATCAATGTTGTTTTAAAGCCTGCTAACACACGTTCATTCTGCAGCCCATGGATCGAGGAGTAATTTCAACTATAAGGCTATAACTGCAGTAGATGTAGATAGTTACTTCTCTGAACAATCTGGGCAAAGTCAATAGAAAACCTTCTGGAAAGAATTCACCATTCTAGATGACATTAAGAACATTTGTTCTTCATGGGTGGAGGTTAGAGTATCAACATTAACGAGAATTTGGAAGAAGTTGATTCCAACCCTCATGGATGACTTGGAGAGGTTCAAGACTTCAGTAGAAGGAAGTAGCTGCAGATGTGGTAAAAATAGCAAGAGAACTGGAATTAGAAGCAGAGCCTGAATTGTTTTAATCTTATGATAAAACTTTAACAGATGAGAAGTTGCTTCTTATGGTGAACAAAGAAAGTAGTTTCTTGAGTTGGAGTTTATTCTGGTGAACATGGGTGGGGAGGTGAGTACATTCCAAGGTGGGGGATTAGCAAGTACAAAGGCCCTGGTTTAACTAGGAGACCAGTATAGCCAGAGCTAAATGAACCAGGGGCCAAATATCGGGGGTGGGGTGGGGCGAAGTAGGTGAAGGGCTGTAGATGTTCGGGGGGGTCATGCAGGGTCTTATTTGTCTTTGTAAGGACTGTGACTTTTCCTCTGAGTGAGAGGAGAAACCATGGAGAGACATGGTCTAACTTATGTTTTAATAGATCACTGCCCTGGGGTCCCTGTGTTTTCATTTCTATTCTTTCCCTATTAGAGACATATTGTGGTTTAGGATAGAATGGGGGAGTTAGGTAAATTGGTGCAGAGCCCTGCCCCATACCCACAACTCAGATTCCAGCAGGCCCAGAGTGCCAGATCCAGTATTTTTGTTGGGCCCCAGAAATTCAGGGTACTCCAATCCAGTTCTTTAAATAACAAGGACTTACTTCATTTTTTCAGGTTTTTGTTACCAAAAGGAAGGGAGCAAAGAGATTAACTCTAGAGTTCAGCTGAAAAAGGAAGATTGACCTGCTGGCAGATTGAGTGTTTTTTAACTTCTTTGGCTTTGGGGGTTTTTCTTACTATTGGGTCATATTTTAAAAGTCATTTTTACATTCCTTCAACATTTAAGCATTTAAGATCTCATTTATTTTCTGTTTTATTTGGCCCTTTGTCTGCTTTACATTCCTATCCCTTTCCTCCATTATAATAATTTTAATAGGGGTTGGACTGTTGTTACCTGTCACTAATGTCCTGGCTACGAGGCCCCAGGGACTTCTCTGTTAACTTGAATAATTTTTAGATTTGAAAGATTCCATAGAAATGTCACCTTATAAAAGCCCACACTGTTTATTGTCCTCCCTGTCTTTATAGATGTAAACTCTTCTCCTCTTTCATCAAAGCTTTTCCCCTTTTACTGCTCTATCATCTGGTTGCAGAAAATAAGTTTTCCTGCAAATAACAGATTCCATGGCAACATAATAAAAAGGTAATAGAACAAATGTTTATTTTGTCTGGACCTGCTGAGTAATGTTAGACCCTGAACATGTTGGCTCCCGTTACTTTGAATGATGTGGTTACGGATTTCCTTGTTTTCCTACTCTTAGGCCTTGGTGGTATTGTCACCGTGCCTGTGACATGAGGGAAGCTGTATATGTGTGCCTTATTGTCAGTGTACCCCAAAGTATGCATTGATGGTGTTTGCAAGCTTATGGTTCAGACTGTAGACACCACACAACGCATGACCATGCCCAAAAGGAAAGCATACCAGTTGTCCCCTTTGTTTTTATAAATTCATTACTTTAGTATTTCCAGCACACTGTACTAGTTGTTATGTTTATGAGATTAAAGCAGCAAAAAAGCAGGAAAGCTCCTTGCTTTTGAAAATATCAGTCTAGAGGGGACATATTTATGTTTCCTCATAGATTGCTTTGGAAGTCCTTTGTAGCTTTTTCTTTTCTGCATTCGTTCAGCTTAAGTTGCCATCTCAAATCTGCCTTAATATTGCTAATCCTCTTGGAATCTTTTTAGATTCTTCTCTCTCTCTCTCTCTCTCTCTTTCTCTCTCTCTCTCTCTCTGTCAGATTTAGTGACTGCTATGGTTTGAATGTATCCCATGTGTTGGAACCTTAATCTCTAATTCAACAGTGCTGGGAAATGGGGGCTAATAAGAATTGATTAGATCATGAGGCTCTGCCCTCTTGGGAGGATTAATGTCCTTGTCAAGGGAGTGAGTGAGTTATCATGAGAGTAGCTTTGTTATAATAGTGAGTTCAGTTCCCTCTTGCTCTCACCCTCTCTCACCCTCTTGCCTTTCACCACTGGATGATGTAGCAAGAAGGTCCTTACCAGATGCCAGCACCTTGATAATGGACTTCCCAGCTTCCAGGACTGTGAGAAATAATTTTCTTTTTCTTTATTAATTACCCAGTCTGTGGTATTCTGTGATAGCAATACAAAATGGACCAAAACAGTGACAGACTGGCCACTCTTTACATCTAGGGCAATTTTTTTTGGAAGGATATATATTGGAAATCTGTGTCAGATAAGCCTTCCTGTCTGATGATTCAGATCTAGAAAGTGATGACTTCAGCATGTGCCCCACAAGAAGTCAAAACTTCTTCTTTTGATCAGCCAAGGGCTCAGGGAGGCTATTTTAAGAGAAAAAAGGGACTATGATGTTAAGGGTCCTCTAGATCCGTAACCCGTTCCTATACTTCCACTTGGGTAATGCCTCTGCTGTGACGGTCTTCTCACCTTCAATTATGTGCCCCTAATCATGCCCTTGCTCTTTACTGTGACACTCAGCTTGAGGTGTCTGGCTTATGCAAGTGTATATTGAACTCACCTTTCTTGTATTTCCGCATCTCTGTGGTAGGTCTAACTTGATTCCCAGAAACAACTGCTTTATTCTTAATATCTCTAATAGCTATTTCCTTTTTTCTCCCCTGTCAAATCCTTCATCTAGAGCTTTAACTGGCTTGAACCTTCTTGAACTTAGGCTTTTGAATAAATAGTTTATGGTTATGTTTTTTTTTTCTAGGCTACCAAATGCTGGTGACAATCTTAGTTCTTAGTTATCTTTCTCATTCAGTATTATAAAATATGACTCCCTCATGATCATAGTATTAAGTTGAAGTGGAATATTGATGGTGGCATCTTATATTGATATACTTCTTATATAATTCTCTCATTTGACATTATAAGATTGGCTTGCCTCATTTTCTTATTGTTAGTTTAGTACTCTAAGTACCGTATGCTTTGGGTGATCTGCTTTGAAATGAGCAATCTCAATATTGTATTGATGCTAGAGCAAAAGGAAAAAATATTAGCAAATTGAGAGAACAGGCAGTAAGTACTGTGAGCATCTATCTAGCTGTGTTACCTTCCCAAATATAGGAAAGGTTGAGCGTCCCTCATTCAAAATGTTTGAGACCAGAAGCGTTTCAGATTTTGGATTTTGAAATATTCATATTATACTTACCAGTTAAGCATCCTTTATTCGAAAATTTGAAATCTGAAATGCTTCAGTGAGCATTTCCTTTGAGTGTCATGTTGTCATTCAAAAAGTTTTGGATTTTGGAACATTTCAGATTAGGGATGTTCAACCTGTATAACCTGGGGTTATTCAACCTATTGATATTTTGGATGGGATAATATTTTGTTGTGGGCGACTGACTTATGCATTGTAGTATGTTTAGTAGCATCCCCATCTCCTACTAACTGGATACTAATAGCAATTCCCAGTTGTGACAACCAAAAATGTCTCTAGACATTGCCACATATCCTATGAGCTGGGGAGGGGGATCACTCTTAGTTGAGAACCACTTATATAGCCCTATGTATTTGGATTGATTGGCTCTGAGTAAAAACTGTATAGGATAACTTGAACCTTCTACCTGCAAAAAGATAGAAATGCTATATTTTCTGCTTTATACATTGCGGCCTCTGTAAACATGATTTTCATTATTTCTTGGAGAGTGACAGCAATCCTAATGGTCAAGGTCTGAGCGATAACCTGGGAGATTAATGGATGGGAGAACTTGCACAACATGTTTGTGAAAGGCCAAGTATACCACTGGCACAATTGAGAAACAACTAATGATAGTAAGGGAGACCTGATTTTCATCAATAGTTGATTTTTGCCATTGTCATAGCCCAACTTAGGGCACTGAAGGTTTCTGGAAATGAAAATTGTTTTAGGATATAGTATATAGTCCAAATTGGTAGGTAGCATTTTCCCCAGTGTCTCTTGTGGTATTCTGTTCTGTGTCCTTTGTCTCCTACCTTCTTTGGGTATTTAGCCTTTTTAAACTACCAGAAATACAATGCTGTTTAGGAAATCACAAAGAGCTGCAAATAAACTAAGGAGCAAGAAGTAGTATATTGCAAATTCATTTTTTCTACATTTTTTTTTTTTTTTTTTTTTTTGAGACAGAGTCTCGCTCTGTTGCCCAGGCTAGAGTGAGTGCCGTGGCGTCAGCCTAGCTCACAGCAACCTCAAACTCCTGGGCTCAAGCAATCCTACTGCCTCAGCCTCCCGGGTAGCTGGGACTACAGGCATGAGCCACCATGCCCGGCTAATTTTTTCTATATATATATTTTAGTTGGCCAGATAATTTATTTCTATTTTTAGTAGAGACAGGGTCTTGCTCTTGCTCAGGATGGTCTTGAACTCCTGAGCTCAAGCAATCCACCCGCCTCGGCCTCCCAGAGTGCTAGGATTACAGGCGTGAGCCACCACGCCCGGCCCATTTTTTCTACATTTTTAAAGGTTCTTGCATCTGGGAAGGCTTTTCTTAGTTTTTAAAGTAGACTGAATTTTTGAAGAATCTTGTGGATCCCAGGTACAATAACTCAGGAAGATCAGCCTTATTTGATTCAGAATGTGTCATTTAGATACATTATGTATGCTATTCTAATACCTTATAAGATATAAAATTTCCTGAATTATCTGTGGTACTATGTTAATAACTTTGAGGTTGTGAGGCAATGATTTTAGTGTCACCATATGCAAATTTTAATATTTAATGTGCTTTATATTTTTTTCAGCTCATGAATCACTGAGTATGTGCTCTTTTTTTTTTTTATAAACACCTCCTTAAAGAACTTTGCTGTTCAGATTTTTCCTTGTGTTTCTCTAATTCTCTTATTTCATCCTTTGGTCAGTTTTTTCTTCCTTTTTCTGCTCCATGATCTGTTCTTAAATTCTCTTTTCTCTTTCTGGGCATATTCTTTTTGAATTCATTATCTGATACAGTCTCAACAGTGGCCTTGTTCATATACTGTACTTTCAAATTTGTACTTTCAAACCTAATCCCAGGAATAGTTACCCTTTGGATTACAAATCTATTGAAATGTAATGTTTCCAGGGTTTCCTTGATTAGTTTCCTATACATTTCTTGAGGATACTCTTAGAGATGTAGCGCTAACTT
Source organism: Lemur catta (assembly GCF_020740605.2). Lineage (NCBI taxonomy): Eukaryota > Metazoa > Chordata > Mammalia > Primates > Lemuridae > Lemur > Lemur catta. The sequence continues at coordinate 45,650,408 of NC_059129.1, forward strand.
CCCTTGGAATTGATTCATATTAAACACTTGTATGGTTCATCCTTAGATACATGGAGTTGGTATCATCATTAGTACTGAGAATGACAGTGATCATGAAAATTGCAATCAGGGAATGAGCCTAAAGATTTCTATAACTCTAGGTATTAAAGCAAAATGATTTTGAAAGTTTGAAATATATCTGTATATATATTGATGCTTATGTTTTAGATTTACTTTCGTGAAAGAAATTTGTTAGTGATCCATTAGACAGTGTTAAGTGCCCACCAATGTGTAAAAAAAGACATAAAATATTAGTGAACAGTATTAATAAGAAGGTGTTGATGTGTATAGTGTTGTAGGTTACAGTGGTTAGTATGGTTTCATGGAGGAGGAAGGATTTTAAGATTATTTAGAGGGATGAGTAGTATTTGGAGAGGAGAAAGGGAAAGATTTTTGGATAACAGGAAAAAACATAAACTAAGAGAATAGATATAAAAATGACTGGCCTAATAAGAGGAACATCTCAGATAGGGTGAACCCAATTGTGATTGTCATTCAGGTTGTGCTTCAGAATCACTTGTGGAACTTTTAAACAGACAGATACTTAGGCCCTACCCCTGGAAATTAAGAATGAGATCTGGAGTGTGACTCAGGCAACTGCATTTCTAAAAAGTTTACAAGAGGTTCTGCACTACAAGTTGTTCTGATTTGCAGAACCACTTTAGTCAGTAGAGAGCTGTTAGAGTTTCTTGAGTTGTGAAGTGGCAAGAAGTATTTTAAAATTGGTCTGGCTAGAGTGTACAAAATGGATAGGAGGAAGCAAATGTGTTGCTTTGTAAAAGTCTTTGGTAATTTGTTTATGTGTGCCTCTGTTCATTCTGGCTCCTCAGGTAGATTTCTCAGTTCCTCAAGGTCAGGAACTATCTATTTTTTGTTATATGTTTATTATTCTTGCATTATGTGCTAGTCACTGGGCTAGATTCTGAGAATAAAAACATAAATGTTAACTATAGCTTCTGCTCTCCCTCACAGTCAAAATTGGGAAACAAATACATAAAGGAATAATTGTTTTCAGTTGCATGTCTAAAGTACTGGCTACATTATGTTACTGATTGGTAGTGGTTCTTAGGTCCTATTAATTGGTGAATAAATGTGCATTTTAACCTATAGAAACTGTATTTTAGTTATCCACAGATTGACAACAAATGATCATGGATTTGGACCCTCAATATTTTTTTAAATGATCTGTCCTCTTTTACTATTATTTTAGAGAGATGCTCAACCTCAAATTTGAAAGTAAGAGTTCTAAAAATATATTTGAGGATTTACTATGTGACAAGCCCCCATGCTGGAAGTTGCAGGTATAGCATTGACCATGGAGTTATTTTGTAATAGTACTGTGTGATCATTTTGACTTGGAATATTGAAAGCTACCTGCCTTTTATAGTTTATAAGGTGCTTTCACATGATTACCTTGTTTGAGCCTCAAAAGAACATTGTAATATAGGCAGGGCTGGTGACACCCTCATTTTATTGATTTGGAAACAGGCTCATAGAAGCTTTGCCAAGATCACCTGCTAGAAAGTGCCAAAATCAAAACTAGAACTGAAATCTTTTGAATACTGGTCTATTCTTCTCCATGCCACACTGCATATGTTTATGCTTAATAGAATTTGTTGAGATCAGGTCACCAAAATGCAGAAAACAGAGACTGTTCGCTGGGATGCAAGGGGGTAATTGCCCTCTGTTGAGAACTGCTGCTTTAGGGGAAGCCAGCTGTCATGTTGGAAAGATACTGAAGTAGTCCACATGCGGAAAACAGGCCTTTTGCCAACAGCCACGTGAGTAAGCCATCTTGGGAATGGAGCCTCCAGCATCGGTCAAGCCTTCAGATGACTGTTGCTGTGGCCAACATCTGGACTGCAACCTCGTGGGAGACTATGAGCCAGAACCACTGAGCTAAACTGCTCCTGAATTCTTGACCCACAAAAACTGTAAGATGATAAATCTTGGTTAAGCCATCAAATTTTGGGGTAATTTGTTATCCAGCATAGGTAACTTAGCATTACCATGAAAATGTATGTATAATACATTAAGATGGAGTTACAGGCTGACAAAATAGCAAATCTTGTGAAGACCTGTTATGTACATACATAGTCATGTTCACAGCATGTATTTGAAGAGTGCTTTTCTGGATATGAAGCCTATAAACACTAGTACTATAAAAGCCTTTTAATTGTAGCAGCAAGGCAAAGTTGATTGATGGTAATACTAAGTAGTCACGATGTAAGATATGATTAGTCTATTTAATATTTCAGATTTGCTTGAAAGGAGTTAAAAATTATTTTGAAGTGGTAACTTCAAAAATGTTTGTTGCTGGGCATTGTGGCTCGTGCCTGTAGTCCCAGCTACTCAGGAGGCTGAGGCAGGAGGATTGCTTGAGGCCAGGATTGCTTGAGGCCAGCCTGGGCAACATAGTGAGACCCTCATTTCTAAAAAATATACATATATTTTTTAATTAGCTGGGTGTGGTGATACGTGCCTGTAGTCCCATCTATTGTGGAGGCTGAGGTGGGAGGATTGCTTGAGCCCAGGAGTTTGAGACCAGTCTGGGATATATATGAAACCTCATCTCAAAAAAAGGGCAAAAAAACCCCAAAAAACATTTGTTATTAAAATTTTCAAACACACAAAAGTAGAAAAGGTGTACCCATGGTGGCAACATTCTAATGAGGCTTTGGAAAATAATTCCTTTTAAAAGAGAAATACACATGTGATATTTTTGCAATCAATATAGGATAGCCATTGCTCTTGATGCAGAAATGTATCACTTCACATGGAAATCCAAAGAAATATGTTAACTAACATGGACAGAGAGTTCATGCAGTTAAAAAAAATAAGAAATATATTAACTGACACTACTGTAGCTTTTAAAGCTTTAATGAAGAAATATCATATAAAATCATTCTCCTTTCCAATGAAACTTGCAGCAAATAAAAATTAATTGCATTTTACATTTTGATTAAAATGGCTTTAGATTTTTAGATTGCAAATCTAGGTGAATTTCCACATTGTTCGAATATCAGTTTTCATGAGCCTTAGTAAAAATTGAAGCAGTTATGAAAAACAGTTTTGCTTCAGTAGCTTAGAAGCTTTTGCAGCAGAAATTGGACCAGATCAGGAATGGCAAGTATCATTCCCTGAGTCCCAGTCCTATGACTAATGTCCCTAATAAATCTTATCACAAGTATTTTTTCCTATTTGAATGATATTTTCCTGAAAATACTTAATTTGCATAAATGTTCTTGAATTATAAGTTCTGCAAAAATAAGTATTGATTGTATTTTCCATTCTATGCTACTTATTTATGGATAAGATTTGTCTTATGTCATTTAGGTTTTAAGCCTCTTTGAGGGGAAGTTTTGGAAACTGACAGACTAGAGATTGGTCATATTGTATGTACTTGTAACAATTGTATTAATAACATCTTATGTTCTTCCCATAGAGTGAAAAATTTATAGTAAGAAACAAAGTTCCATTAAGAAATATTACTTGAGCTCAGGAGTTGGAGACCAGTCTGAGCAAGAATGAGACCCCATCTCTACTAAAAATAGAAAAAATTGGCTGGGCATGGTGGCGCATGCCTGTAGTCCCAGCTACTTGGGAGGCTGAGGCAGGAGGATTGCTTGAGCCCAGGAGTTTGAGGTTGCTGTGAGCTAGGCTGACGCCACGGCACTCTAGCTGGGGCAGCAGAACAAGACTCTTGTCTCAAAAAAAAAAATAAGTCGTTGGTCGGCGCGGTGGCTCATGCTGTAATCCTAGCCCTCTGGGAGGCCGAGGCGGGTGGATCGCTCGAGGTCAGGAGTTCGAGACCAGCCTGAGCGAGACCCCCCGTCTCTGCTAAAAATAGAAATAAAAATTATCTGGACAACTAAAAATATATATAGAAAAAATTAGCCGGGCATGGTGGTGCATGCCTGTAGTCCCAGCTATTCGGGAGGCTGAGGCAGGAGGATCACTTAAACCCAGGAGTTTGAGGTTGCTGTGAGCTAGGCTGACGCCACGGCACTCTAGCCTGGGCAACAAAGTGAGACTCTGTCTCAAAAAAAAAAAAGGTCATTGATTAGGACATTTTTACCATATTATTTAATGTCTCCTTCATGAACATACACAGAAGGAACTTTTCCCTGGTTTTATTACAGGAATAATTATTCCTCTCTTCAGTTCTCCTGAATACCTGGTTTGTTTTTATGATATGGCTCCTGTGACTCATGTCCTAACTGGTTGTATTCTCTTTGTTGATGGCTTTAGTGGACTTAAAGCCAAATTTGAGGCCCACCTGTAATGGGTATGTAGAAAGGACCTCATGATCTATGCTAATGTCACATGTAGAGACTTTATTATTTATTTTCCCTTAATTAGTAATATTACTGTTTTTTAAGGTTACATATATACAATTCCAGTCTGCTTTAAATCCACTGTGGAATAGGGTATACATAAATAAATTTAGAAGTTAAAAAATTATATTAGGATATATTAAGAATCCAGTAAGCCAGTTTTTTTGATGGTGCAGAGGGAGGCAGGTGTGAATGTGTAACAGAACACTCAACTTTATTTGATGATTATTATTGTGTGCGAGACCCTGAATTCACAGCAGTAGATATGACAGTGACATCCTAATATTGTAATATTAATGATTGCTTTTAATGAATCATATATTTCTTCTAGTAATTTTTAAACGATATCAATGATTTTATAAAATGTGTATTAATTTTATAACTTTGAAAGACTTTAAATGTGAATTTACAATTGGGGAAAAACTTGTTAAACAATATATAATGAATTTTAGTTTGGACAACCTGCTTATCATAAAGATAATTGCATTTCATAATGATGTTCGTGAAAATGAGGTTTTACTTAATTAGCTCTAGTTTTTAAAATGTGATTGGTTGGGCATGATGGCTCACACCTGTAATCCCAGCACTCTGAGAGGCCAAGGTGGGAGGATCACTTGAGCCCAGGAGTTTGAGGCTGCAGTGAGCTATGATCATGCCACTGCACTCCAGCTTGAGTGACAGAGCAAGACCTGCAGGACCTTGCCTCAAAAAATAAATAAGTAAGTGATGATGAAGACTCTTCCCAACTGGTAATACTGGATAAGTGAATCATTATAATAAAGACAAAACCAGTAGCCATTCCTAGTGTTTTCCTCATCCATGGCACCAGTGTGGCATCCTGGGAGAAGAGTGAGCATTGAAATTAGACAGATATGGGTTTGAATCCCAACTGCATACTAGTTATATGACCTTGAGTGTGTTGTTAATTTTCTGACCTTTGGTTTCTTTTTGGGGGAAGTAAATATAGCTACCTCATGGAAAAATTGTAAGGATTAAATTAAATAACAGATATATGATATAATCAGGTATTCAGTAAATTTGAATTTCTTCTCTCTGAGCATTCTATTGGTTTTATCAAGTGATTTATGTTTTTTTTAAAATACATTTTTTAAAAATTTAAAATATTTCTGCTTTTGATAATTATAATTTGCAATGTAGGACATAATGTAATTTCCCTTCTCTCCAATTACTGCTTTGTTCAGTGGTATATGCAGGAAGCTAGGGAAGAGCATTTAAAATGCTTAAAGAGGTGAGGGCAGGGATGGATCATATATTCCTTGCTTTAGCAACTTTTGCTGTAGGGATTACTAACCAGTAAGTAGAGAGCAGTTTCTTTGAACAGTTCCTGCTTATTCTCTTATGCAAGTAAAAGAGTGTTTTGAAAATGAGAGTATGTGTCTTTTGAAGTAAAAATTAGTCTCTTTTGAGGAAATCATGCAGTTATGGAAGAAGCAGTGTGCATGAAGATATCCGTTTGTAATGGTATTTATATTATGTGTGTGTGAATGAATGGAATAGCCATAATATCCATCAATAAGAGAATGATTGAATAGATTATGGTACATATAGGTAATGAAATTATTATAAGTGACGGAATTGAAAATTGTTTAGTAAAGTGGAAAATGCTTATGATTTAGAGAGGAGGATACAAATTTATATACTATACTCAATAGCCATGTGTCATTTCAAAAAAATATGTTAATAGCAGTTAAATTTAGAGTACCTCTTTTTGTTTTGTTTTAGAATGACAGAACATCACAGATGACTTATGCTTCTAACTTTACTAATGGCCTTATTAAAGGATGTAAGCTCATATTTTTAAAAAAACAAAGGACACAAATAACTATATATAAAAGGCAAAAATGTTAAAAGTCTGATGTATATTAGGCAATACATGTATGAGTATACATTTGAATCACTATTTCTGAAATGTACTCTTTTTACCATCAATAATAAAATGTACATATAAGTATGTGGAGATTCTTGTTAATGAATGCAATATATGGGACATGAGATTGTACCATTATTTATTTCAAACACTCCCTATTGGATGTTCAGGTAGTTTCTGGTTTTGTTCTTGTGAACAGGCTGCAATGAACATTTATGTATTTTGAACCCAACTTATACAAAATAGATATAAATTTTAAACCCAATTTCTATATTTTTGAACCTAACTTTTTACATGTTGTTATATGATTTTATTGGGCATTCCTTGCTTCATGTATATTTTATCGTCCCAATTAGATGGTGAGTTCTGTGACATCAGGTACTATGTTTAATATTTCTTTTGTATCCACAAAGAATCACATGAAGGTGTTACTTCAGGAAATACTTACGAAGTTATATTTTGGTATTTGTGAGAAACCTGTATGACATCATTGATTCTTTCAGTGTTTTAGATTCACAGGGAATAGTAGAACTTTAGGGAGTGACAACTTACGTTTAATAAAGTTATATATGTAGAGTCAAAGTTCTTTCTTATTAAGTCCTTTTCATTGATACTATCCTGGGTTCAGTATAAGATCGCAGGGAAAATCTTTTTCCCTCTGAAGTGCAATTAATTGTAGTAGGAAGCATTTTAGAAAAGAAGCAGAGTTCATACAGTTAGAATATTTTTAAAATGGACTGAACTGTTAGTGAAGTTGAACTTGTTTATCCATTATGGTGTAGTGGTTAAAAATTCATGTTTAAAACATATTACCTGGATATGAACCTCAGCTCTGCCATTTTCTGTCTATACCCTGGGCACATTACTTAACCTCTTTGTGCCTCAGTTTGCTTGTCTGTAAAATGGGAATTATAATAATGTCTTCTCGTAAGCTGGTTGTGATAATTAAAGGTGTTCATATATGTAAAGATTTAAAACAGTGCCTGTGGGAGGCTGAGGCAGAAGGATCGCTTGATCCCTGCAGTCAGAGGTTGCAGTGAGCTATGATTACACCACTCCACTCTAGCCTGGGTGACAGAGCGAGACCCTGTCTCAACGCAAAACAAAACAAAAAACAGTGCTAGCAATAAGTACTCAATAAATATTAATTTTTAACATTAATATCACTTTCATGTTGGATGCTATGGAATTTATAAAATTTGAGAGCCAAGTGATGTAGTTGAATTTTTCTTTCATATTTTGAGATAGCCACATTATAAAATACTCTGTTATGCTTTTGTTAAGCATTTATTGAGAATGTATTATGTGCCATGCATTATGCAAAGTCCTATGTAATATAGTGTTGAATAAAACACACTTTCTTCCTTCAAGATGCTTAGGATAAGTGGGAAAGGCAGACATTATTAATGTTGGATATTTGAGCTTTACCATGGACCAGGCTCTTTGCTAAACCCACTATAAAAGTTATTACATTTAATACTAACAAATACCCTGCAGATTAGATATAAACATAATCCTCATTACATATATGAGGCTGAAAGTACTTAATTAATTTCCTTGAGATTATATAGCTATTAAGTGAAAAACTGGAATTAAAATCCAGGTAGTCTAATTCCAAAGCCCCAGTCCTTATTTAATCATTCTGCTGAATGGTAAATAAATATGATAGTAAATTGTGATTGTTGGAGTCTCTAGGATACTGATTAATCCTAGCCTGCTTTTTGCTGAATAGATTCAGGAGTCAAATAGAGATTTAAAAAAATATGTACTTTATTACTAGTAAGGCTGGCATGGAGAATAGCTTGGTTGAGTAAGTCAAATGGGCTTCTTATTTCGTCCCTAGTGAATTGAACTTACACATTCAGACATAGGCAGATCAGTTAGAAAACTGCTGGCATTCCTTGCTGCCTGGCAGGTTTACCATGGAGGAGAAGAGACAGTGCTCAGCCTGCAGATGGCAGGCAGACTCTGACGTGGAGAGTTGAAGAAGCTGGGTCACACAGGAGCAATGGCAATATTTCCAGTCTCACCAGAGCTAGTTTAAAATAGAGTATAAATTTACTTGCTGCTTCTGAGAAGGAAGAAGTTACTAATTTATGGGTTTGTAGGAGTAAGGGGAGTAGAAGAGAAGAGAACCTACTTTTCTTTATGTGGGATGAGGAAGGAGTCAATGAAGGTGTTGTGACAAAAAGTAACTGCTTGGGACCTCTTAGATACATCTCTAAGGAGGAGACTATTTAAGCTAATACTTGAAGGATAAGGATTTAGCAATGGGGTGAAATGGGTTGAAGAAGAGAATCCTAGGAACCAGAAACAGCCTGTCTGAGTAGTTAAAGGAACTGAAAGGAGCAGTATGTTGAGAGCGTGGTGGCTGAGAGAAGGAAGGAGCACAGGGGCAGGTTGAAGTGATCAGTGGTGGTCAGATCACCTGGGCCTTGTAGGCCATGATAAGAAATTTTCATTTTATTCTATATACCAAGGAAATTTTTTGAAGGACTTTAAGCAGGGGAGTAGTGTGACCTAATTTTTATTTTTATTTTTTTGTCTAATTTGTATTTTTAAAAGACTGTTTTGGATGTTTGTGGAGAGTATATCAGAAGGGGGCAAAATAGGAGGCAGGGGAGACCAGTATAAGAATGTAGGCTGATGATGAGGGAGGATGACATGGACTAATATGGTAGCAGTGAAATGAAGAGAAAAGTTGACTTTGAGATGTATTTTGGAGGTGGGAACCACAAGACTGGCTGACAGATTTGGTTAGGGCCCAGAAGACTGAAGGAAATGGAGAAATCCAGGATGAAAATCAAGTGTCTGGCTTGAGCAACTGTCCATTTATTGAGATAACAGAGACAGGGAGAGGATAGTTCTGGGTGTGGTGAACTTGCTGAGTTTAAGGTGCTTGTGTGTCTTTCATATGGTGATGTCAGATAGGACTCAGTGAGAGACATAGATTTGGGAGTTTTCAATATATGGATGGCATTTAATTTAATGTCATAGGTATAGATGAGATTATTTAGAAAGAGAATTTTTTTTTTTTTTTTTTTGAGACAGAGTCTCACTCTGTTGCCCGGGCTAGAGTGAGTACCGTGGCGTCAGCCTAGCTCACAGCAACCTCAAACTCCTGGGCTCAAGCGATCCTCCTGCCTCAGCCTCCTGAGTAGCTGGGACTACAGGCATGCGCCACCATGCCCGGCTAATTTTTGCTATATATATTTTTTAGTTGTCCAGATAATTTCTTTCTATTTTTAGTAGAGACGGGGTCTCGCTCTCGTTCAGGCTGGTCTCGAACTCCTGACCTTGAGCGATCCACCCGCCTCGGCCTCCCAGAGGGCTGGGATTACAAGCGTGAGCCACCGTGCCCGGCCTAGAAGGAGAATTTGGGAGAGAGAAGGAGGCCCAGTGCCATGCACTGAAGATCTCCAACATTCAGAGCTTGAGTAGAGGAAGCACATGCAATGGAGACAGAGACGGGGCTGCCAGAGAGGTCTTAGAAAACCAATAAAAGTGTTGATACAGACTCCAGGATGGAGAGGGTTTAGAGAAAGGGGAATTAACCATGTCAATTACTAAGTGGCTGTGGATTTGGTAATAGCAGTCATTCATGACCTTGAGAAGAACAATTTCAGTGGAATGGATTGAGGAGAGAATGGGACTTGTGTAGATCTGTGCTTCTCAAACCTATAGAGAAGTATATAAATCACCTGGAGATCTTGTCAAAATGGCCCAAGGTCCTGCATTTCTAATGACCTCCCAGGTAATGCCATTGCTGCTCGTCCAGGGAGCACACTTTGAGTAGCAAAGGTACAGATTAGTGGTTCTGAAACTTTAGTGGGTGTTGGAATTACTTGAAGGGCTTGATATAATACAGATCACAGGACCCACCTCAGAGTTTCTGATTCAGTAGCTCTGGGGTGGTACCTGAGAATTTGCATTTCTTATAAACTCCCTGGTGATACTGATGCTGCTGATCTGGGAACTACACTTTGGGAACCCCTGGTGTAAATGATAATTTGGAGAACTTTAACTGTGATAGAACACAAGAACATCAAGGGAAGTCTTCTGTTTGTTTGTTGAAGATGGGAAATAACTAGAGCATATTTATACTGGGAAGAATGATCCAGTAGATAGGAAGAAACTGATGATCCAAGAGAGAAGGGGAATGAAGAAGTGAAATTCTTGAGAAGATGAGAGGGCAGCTCCAAAGCATATACTGAGGTCTTGGATTTTGATAAGGAAGGGGCATGTGTCTTTAGTTACAGCAAGAAGGAAGGTGGAGAAGATGGGTCCAAGTGCAGATGGATTTATAGATTTGGTGGTAGGCAGATGGAGCTCCCCTTTGATGGTTTATGTTTTCTCAGTGAAGGCAAGGGCAACTCTTGAGACAGGAGGATGAGTTGGAGATTTCAGAGATAACATGCAAAACGATCATTTTGGAGTAGGAAAATGAACTTACCAGAAAAAAGTGGCAGCATTGAGAGCCAGTTTGAGGGTAAGGTCAGAAATTAAAAGTGAAACCAATCTGTCTGATTTTGCATTCATTTTTCTTCAACAAGTTAGGTCCATGGATTCATACATGGAGAATTAAATGGTCAAGATCAACCAAGGTTAGTCTTTATCCAGCTGAGTACATCAGAGACAGAGGGTGCAAGGGAGTGATTATAGTCATGGAACATGAAGGGAAATCAAGACCAGAGAGGGCTGAGGGATAGACACAAGCAATGATGATGAGGTCAACACATCAACTTGTCACGGTCCAAGTAAACTAGAAGTAAACTAGGTTTGTGATGGAAAGTGAGTGCTGGCATTCAAAATTATTTAGGTGGGGCAGTTTTTGGTGGGGATAAAGGTCTAGGGTGTGACTGTGAAGGTAGCTGGATATGGTGGAGTTTCCAGAGAAGTCGGGAAATGAGGATGTTGGATATGCCCTTCAGCTGGACGTTGAAGTTGCCAAAAACGATGACAGAAGTTGGGAGTGGAGTCAGATAGGAACTAACTTTTCAGTGATTGATGAAAAATTCCACGTCAGTGGATGACAGCAGCAGAGAGGGAGAGAGAGTTTATCAGGGTTGTGAGCAGGGGCTTTTATAGAACAGATGGAAAGTATGGTCTTGAAGTGGTAATGGTTGGCAAGGATTCCTACCCGACCTACTGGCAGTGAGGTACCTGGGCTATGAGAGAGAGGTGCCTTCTAATGGCAGGGCTGTGAGAGAAGCAGTGTCTTCTAGGTGTGACCTAGTTTCCCAGAGATGGAGGGAAGGTTTGGAAAGGAGGTTGAAAATTTATAGGAGTTTATAAAAAATTGGGAGTTGAGAGTGAGGGCATAGCGTAAGGGTTTGGGAAAAGAGGGGAACTGGAGTAGGTACAGAGCCGTAAAAGAGGCTTTGCTGAGGGAAAGAGAGTTTGGTAATAAGAGATGACCAGAAAGCCTTAGTTGTTCATTAGAGACTGAGATAAACAGGAGGATGAGACGTGATGGAATTTGCCTCAGACAGTTTCTAAAAATAAATAAAACACACATCAAATTTTTTGTGGTAGATGTCCTACATCGGGGATCCCCAGCCTTTTTGGCACCAGGGACCGGCTTCGTGGAAGACAGTTTTTCCATGGATGGGGAGGTGGGGTGGGGGTGGGGTGGAAGATGGTTTTGGGCTGATTCAAGCACATTACATTTATTGTGTACTTTTTTCCTATTGTTATTACATTGGAATATATAATGAAATAATTCTACAACTCCCCGTAATGTAGAATCAGTGGGAGCTCTGAGCTTGTTTTCCCACAACTAGATGGTCCCATCTGGGGGTGATGGGAGACAGTGACTGATCTGACAGGAGGCGGAGTTTATGTAGTGATGCGAGCCATGGGGAGCCATGGGAAGCAGCTGTAAATAGAGATGAAGCTCACCTGCTGTGCAGCTCTGTCCCTAACCCTAGTCCTACATGATCTAGCCGCTGCCTGCGTCTCTGACCTCATCCCTTTCTCCTCTCCCTTTGCTCCCTGTGCCTTACTCACATAGGCCAGCTTACTTTCTCTCACTCACTCCAGCATGCCATACTTCTCCTTCTTCTGCTGCTTTTTCCTTTGTTTGTTTGCACTTATTGTTCTGAGAGATAGCAGAGCCAGGCAGTTAATAGCACAAGCTCTGGATCGAGACTCTCTGCTTTGCCACATTTAGCTCTGTGACCATGGGCAAGTTTATTAACCTCTCTCTGCTTCAATTTCTTTGTGTGTAAATGGGGGAATGATAATAGTACTTATTTCATAGGGATGTTGTAGGATTAAAATAGCTAAATTAAGAAAAATTAATGTAAAGGGCTTAGAACTGTTCCTTGTATGTGGTAAAGACTCAATGAATGTTAATATTAACCATTATTATTTCTTCTGCCTGAAACATTTGCCCCTGTATCTTTACATAGTTAAGACTTTCACCATTCAGTTCTCTACTCAAATATATGTCCTCAAGACATCCTAGCTAAAGTAGCACAACTCTATTAGCTTTCTGTCACTCTTCATTCCATTACTCTGTTTTATTTAATCATAGCGTTCATTCATCAGAATTAGAAATAATTTTATTATTTTACTCTTCCCCTCTCCCCCCCTTTCCCTGAGGGTAGGGATTTGTTGACTTTTTTCCTACTGCATCTCAGCGTCTAGAAACTGCCACATACTTTGTAGATGCTCAAGAAATATTTGAACCAACTCACTGTCCTGAGAATATGGTGGTTTCCAAGGCCTCTGCTCTGTTCAGGCAGCATGTGGTGGTAAGGTGATAGTGAGTCTACTCTAGCCAGGGCAAACAGACTCCAACTCTATGTTTATCAATCTATTGGCTCATCTAGATCAGGCAGCTGCCTGTTTTTGTAAATTTTCTTAGAACTCGGCCACACTGATTTTTAAACTTTTTATCTGGTTGCTCTCCTGCTACAACCACAGAGTTGAGTAGTTCTGACAGAGAGCTTAGGGCTTGCAAAATCTGAAATATTACTATCTGGCTCTTTACAGAAGAAATTTGCCAACTTCTGATTTAGAAAAGTCTAGGAGGAAACACCAAAAGTAGTAACAGAGGCTTTATTTAGATAGTGGGATTATAAGTCATTTGGTTTTTATCTTTATACCTTTTTTGTATTTTGTTATAGACCCACTTATTAGTCATTTGGAAATGAACTAGCCTTCTAAATACTCAAAAATGGTATTTGAAGCACTTTATTTTTATTTTTTTTAAAATTTATTTTTCTTTTTTTTTTTCCTTTTAGTGCTGCTTTTGACACAAAAACTGGGTTACGTGTGGCAGTGAAGAAGCTATCCAGACCATTTCAGTCCATCATTCATGCCAAAAGAACCTACAGAGAACTGCGGTTACTTAAACATATGAAACATGAAAATGTAAGTTATTTATGCAAGGAAGAATACATTTTGTTTTTGAATAAACTGGAAAAAAAGTGTTTTAATTAATTACTATAAATGGAAATACATTGGAGTTTGTCAAACTTTGGTCCTTGCTTCTTGTACTGGGTACATCTTGGAATAAAATGGTACATCTTCCTGAAGTTCTAGTTTTACTCAAAGATTTTTAGAAGGGAAACATTCTTTAAAATTTTAAAATAAAAAAGAGTATTTTATGCAGTATAATACAAAATTCATAAGAATTCTCAAGAGAAAATATTAAAGTAGTAAAAAGAAATTTTGTATTCTTTGCCTAATTTGCCTGTGTTACAAGTTATTTCAGTGGAAAAATTTGGGGAAGAGTGCCTTAGGCTCATTGAAAATCCTATCAAAGATGGCTATTATTTTATGTTTACTTTAATAATAATTTTTCTTTTTAACCTTCTTGAAGAGACAGCTTTTCCAGATTCAGGTATTTTATTAAAATATTTATTAAACATATCAGAGGCATTGTTTAAGTTAAATATAACTTTTTCTTTCTTTGAGACCCCACCTGTACATCAGTGGATACACATATACATGCAGGCTTTCATTCCTAGCTCTGCATAATATCAAGATGACCTGGCAGCTAACTGATATGTCCATTAATTTGGTAATTTAAGAGCAATGCTATTCTGCAAAGGACTACTTACAAATCCTAATATGGTAAATAAATGATATAATTGGAATATTAATTCAAAGTAAAAAAACAATTGACTAAAAACACTGATCTTTCTGAATTTCAAAATGAAGTTAAGAAGAATTTCTGTGACTGCTGTATGAAAGGTACTGTGCAATTTGTAGCATTATAGAAACAGTGGCCTTAGAGATTTTTGAGTCCCTTGGTCCTACTGATTGTTACTGTGTAGAAGAAAATTCAAAATCTGTGTACTAATTACTTGACTATTCAAAGTTGTTCTTTTTTTTTTTTTTTGGAAACAGAGTCTCGCTCTTTTGCCCTGGCTAGAGTGCCGTGGCGTCAGCCTAGCTCACAGCAACCTCAAACTCCTGGGCTCAAGCGATCCTCCTGCCTCAGCCTCCCGAGTAGCTGGGACTACAGGCATGCGCCACCATGCCCAGCTAATTTTTTCTATATATTTTTAGTTGTCCAGATAATGTCTTTCAATTTTTTTTTTTTTTTAAATAAAGACGGGGTCTTGCTCTTGCTCAGGCTGGTTTCGAACTCCTGACCTCAAGCAATCTGCCTCAGCCTCCCAGAGTGCTAGGATTACAGGCGTGAGCCACCGCGCCCGGCCCACCCTTGTTCCTTTTTAATAATTGAACGTTTTTCCTCCATAGTAAGAAAAGAAATCACAGATTCGTGTTTATTAGTGTAATTAGTTTAGTGCAAGTTTCTTCTAGTTTGAGAACATTAAAACTTAAATTTGTAATTGGATAATGGATATTATAATCGTAGCTACACCTTTTTATTTGTGTTTTATTTTGATTGCATACTGCTGAGAAAGTCCGTTTTCTACAGATAATTTCTATTCCCAAGTGTAATTTTACGTGAGCAGCTATGTGTAAACCTAATTTTTTGGTTTTTTTTTCTTTTGAGACGGGATCTCACTAGATGGAACTCCTGGGCTCAAGCAATCCTCCTGCCTCAGCCTACGGAGTAGCTGGGATTACGGGTGTGAGCCACCTTGGCCGGCCAAACTGAGTTTTAGAAAAGTGCAGTGCAGAGCTGCAGCCTTCCTAATCAGTGACATGTTGACAAGAAGTTGAGAGTTGAGTTATGTGGAAAGAGCGGGCAGGAGAAACTTCATTCCTAGGTCTGCGTAAAATCAAGGTGGCCTGGCAATTATTATAAATGATGTGTTTGCACTTGATTTTTAACACATCTGAATGCGTATGCTGTTTTTCATTAATAGATGTGACAGGCATTGTCACTGCTTTTTAAATATAAAGAATATTTTCAAAACGGAATGCAAGCCAAACATTTATGGAACCCCAAAGCACCTACACTGTATTGTTTTGTTTCTCTTCATTAACAATTTAAGCAAATATATTCATCAAAATTATTTTGAGTCACCTGAATCCATGCTTTGGCTTTTCTAAACAACCATGTTTAGTTTTCTGTGCTTTAAGTTCCTGTAATGAGATATTTTGAGATGTCTTATATGGTATTGGGCTGGTTACATTTGGGCCATTCTGTGCTTGTAGAGCTGAGCAGGATGCAGAATGATGAATACAGTTGTTTCAATTTAGGAAAGGCTATAGGACTGTTTTAAAAGAAGGATAATGGTATTAGGAAAAAATAGTATTTTAATTTACATAAACAGTTTTTTAAATAGCTTGCTTACTAGCAGTCCATCTTTTCTTATATTATTATTAGATGTTTTGGTGCTAACGGTAGAGGGTCACCTAGATATTAATGATTTATTTGAACAAAAGAAGGCACATGGCTGAAATCTCTGTTGGCAAATGTTTGAAGAGGGAATGAGAAGGGGCCAAAAGGCTTGACTCGATGTAGAAAAATCCATACATTTCATCCTATTCTATGAACATTTGTTAGGTGCTTACAATGTAAAAGTAGTTTTACGCAATAAAGAACCAAGACTTCCAGTAAGTTTAATTGCCGATTTTCAGAGGAATTCCTCTATTTTATTGTCCTCTTGCTCTTCTTTTTTAAAAAATGATTTTTTGGGGGTCACCATCCAATGTTTAGCTAGCTGCCAGGGCTCCAAAGGCAGCAACAACATTAACTTAAAACTCTTGATGAAAATTTTAAAATGTTGGTAACAGAATTTTTAGGTGCCAGACTGCACATATGCTCTTTTACGCAAAAATGCCTCTGATGCACAATCAGTAGTTCATCTTGTTATTTCTTCTATTAATGATAATGAATGATAGATACACATTCATTAGGTGGGTGACTGGAGCTAGGGGATGTCCTCTGTGACTGTGAGAGTTACACTGGCCCATTCCTGATCGAACTAGTGACCTTGATCTCATTAACCCTGCTCTAAGGAAAGATTGAAGGGAGGCTGCCGGCTGCATCCTTTTGCTGTCGGGTAGGCGCTGCAAAGATCCCCAACTTACAGGTCTGGAGATCTGCATATTTTGAAATTAAAAAATGATTAAGGGAATTCTTTCATAAATTTTATTTGGGAGCCTTGGATTTAACTTTACCATGACAGACCAAGTGGTTGTTTTACAGTGCTTGTGTTAAAGACATTAAATATTGTCTTTAATTGCTTACTGAGTTAAAGTGGTTTTTTTGGTGTGTGGCAATTTAATAAAAATGTATTACTGATATTTGTCAGCCTTTGGACCATTGTAGGAAAATTATTGGAGATATTTGCTGCTTATTTGTCTTATAAATGTCTTTTCTAAAAATTTGATTCTTGGGTTACTTTTAGGTGACTGAAATCATATAATGGCAGAAGGAGTAAGGAAATAGATTAAAATATGACTTAAATTAAAAGGAAATTTCCTAAGAAATGAATAGATTATGGAATATTCCTAAAATATTCCCCAGATCTATTTTAATGCTGAGAAATATTTATTTTATAGTATTTTCCTTATGATTAATATTCCATAAATGTGATTAATGGAGGTAAGGGTATTTTGTAAAAGCCCACAAAAAATTTAAAAATACTTTTATGTAACATGGGTGGTTTTAATCTCATAAAATTTTGGGTTTTGGTGTGCTTATGTTAAATACATTAAATTTTGCAAATATTTCCCTTTTTAGGAAATTAAAATTTGGTAGGGTCTTTACTAGTTTGCTTTTCTCTATTTATCTCCCAAGTTAATTTATTGTTCTTCTTGTGCCATGCTTTTTAATCATTTGAATAATTTAGTTTAGCTTTATGTCTCAAATTCTGCTATTGGAAGTAGCTGCTTCAAATGTTATAGTTTGCTTATGTGCATTGTAATTTATAATTCTTTATAAAACTCTACTGGCTATGGTCACACTTCTTTTGGTGATCCACAGTGGGTTAGTCCTTCGTGTTAGACGTCTTCAGGTACATTATCTGTTCAATCTTCCCCACAGTACTTTGAAAATAAGCAATGATATCCCTGTGTTTTTCATACAAGGAAAATGGAGCTCAGAGAAGATACCAAATTTATTTGCCAAATATAATTTATATACCAAACATTAATTGAACTCCTGCTGTATGCCAGGCACCATTCCAAGTGCTGGTGTTATTGGAGTAAAGAAGATAAAAGCTCACGGATCGAAGAAATCACAAACTGATAGTGGGGTTCAAACTTACAGTTGTTTGATTCTAAAATGTCTGTTGTGTTTTCAAATTGAAATTGGAGCTTTTATTTGAAAATGCTTTTGACTTGTTTTGCTTTTCTTGTCTTTGAGGTAACTCTTGCATGTGTAAATCACATTTCTAATAATTTAATTTTGATATCAAGATGATTTTCACAATGAAAAGTGAAATAATGTAAAACAGGGTAACTTGTTTTAGACTTTTCTTGTTATATTGAGGTGATGGGGCACTTCAGATAACAAGAATGATTGGTTAGAAAATATTGGAACAGGGAAATAAAATTGGCTTCTAGATCTCAGCTACCTTAAGTAGAAGTGGGCATAGGGGAGAGTGAATGAAAGACCAGAGATCTTAAGCTGGAAGTGTACCAAACTGAAGGGAAACAATTATGGTTTAGATGGAGGAGGAAAAAGAAAATGGATTTGATTTAAATTTAAAGCACTATTCATTGGGCCCCATTATGAGGTCACAGATACACTATTGGCGTGATTGTCGGTTAGTCTCACCTCTATGCAGGACAGTTTGACAATACTAAGATCCTTAAATATATTGGTGTCCTTTGATACTATAATTCTATTTCTTGGAATTTATTTTTTGGAAGAAAACATGAGATGTGCAAAATATATATATATGTGTGTGTGTGTGTGTGTGTATGTGTATATCTTACTGTATTCCTTAAATGTCTAAAGATAGGCAATTAGTTAAATTATGGTATACACAAATGATAGATATGATATATACAGATATTACTGAAAAAAATAGCTAAAGACAGGGTAATAGTCGTTATATGTTAAGTGAAACGTCAGGATGTAAAACTGTATGCACAGTATAACCCCAATTTAATTTATGTGCATCAGAAGAATCAAAGGAAATATAACTCAAAACGTTAATGATAGTTATAATAATGGGTGGTATAATTATGGGTAGCTTTCGTTTTCTTCTATATGGTTGTCTGGGTAAGGATCTGAAGGCTGACTGTCTCTTCCCTTTGGAACAATTTGCATGGACCTGAAAAGCTATTCTTGAATTCCATCCCACACCTCCCAGCTTTCTTTTCAAATTCAGGCTGTATAATTGAAGTTGCTTTTAAAAGTCTGATATTTGGATAAGCGGAGTCATATCCTAATTAGGAGATCTCTTTTTCATGATAATGTTTTGAGAGTTAATATATCTTACTTTTAGAGCTGTGTGTTTAACTTGTTTAGAGCAGCATGTTAGTGAGGCCATAGTCATGGGCTCAGTTTCCATGAAGGTCATCTAGCTTTTGCTTGTTTCATATCCAGATACCCTTAAATCGGGCTAGCCATATTATAAATGAATTATAATATTTCTTATTTGCCTTTTTAATGTGTAACTTTGTAGAAATGTATGGTCTAGATTTTAAGGGGAACTGGGCAGAAGGTGGGGCAAGGAGGGTGCTATATGTGGATAAACTGGTATCAATTCATGATCAGAAAAGCTGCTCAAAGACCATAGATTACTGAGTATTAAGGGGCTCTTTGCTTTATCCTTGTGTAAAGATAGGCTTTTTTTAATTTTATTTTTAAATCATCTAGTTTAAATACCTTATAATGACTAAGAAAATTATCTTAACGACTTTTAAGAGAATAATATAAAGAATGTACTGTGAGAATATTTGGAGGCTTTAAAAACCATCAGTTTTGAAAGCTGTGCAGTAATATGGAAGTTTTTCCTGGAATACATTTTAAAAGCAAAATACTATGTAGAAGTGTGACTTTTGTTTTTTCCTTTTTGTTAATTCATTAGACCATTAGTGCACACATATGAATTAGGCAGAAACTCTAAATCTTTTTGCCTTCTGGTTAACTATTGGCTTTATATGACCAAATTCTAAAGAGATAAAGAATTTTAATAGTAAAGCAGGTTATTATGAGAATTGATGTTAACAAGTAAAAAACGAAAGCATAATTTGGGTAGAAAATCAGTTGGAATTATTAAGTATTTGATGTTGTAATGTTATTATATGGAAGTAGCTGGATTTGTAATTAGTTCCTATTAAAATGATTAAGGCCTGATGGGTACTGCAGTAAGTTCAGTATTTATTTACTGTTTGATTTTTTATGTTTTCTTATAGGTGATTGGTCTGTTGGACGTTTTTACACCTGCAAGGTCTCTGGAGGAATTCAATGATGTGTGAGTAAATCTTTTGCATTTGTCTTCCTGAGCTAGAGGATGAAGATTAGCAGCCTGTTTATATTCCTGAATCATTTAGCAGCATACAGACTTCAAAAGATTCCTTATTCCTATTGTCCAACTCTTGGGGGTGGGGATGGATAAGGAAGTTGTATATTGTGGATGGTACATGTTAGTATTTCCATCATTTCAGGCACATTATACCCCATTTGAAGTCAGTGTTGAGTCCCTACAAGAGTTCCATGGGGAAGAGAGTAGAGAGAGTTTTGACTATGGTTTTCTTCTCCACCCCATGCTTCTGGGAAATGATACTAGAACTACATGCTTATCCTTGAAGTATTAGATTTTTGCACTAGGACAAGGGTAAGCCCTATATGTTGAGAAAGGCTTCTTCTCACAGCTTTGTGACCACCTCTATTGTTTTAGCCCGGGATTTTTAGGAACCAGCAGTGGGGGGCTAGGGAAAATGAAATGGGGAAGGAGAGAAAACTACTACAAGCGTTTGTTACTGAGTTGGTCTCCACTGTGGGCAACTGGACTGAAAGCTGCTGAGATCTAAGAAGCTGTACAGAATGCACCCTGGATGGGAAGCATTTATCCACTGGCTCATGATCCCACTGGGATCGTTCCCCATGGGTCACTAATGCCTTCACATGTCCAGGTTGCACATGTGTGAGTGCAAGACATATTCCAGCAGGTGTTTCTGTGCATGTATGAGCCCTCTGCTGTAGTAGCTTTTCTAATACCTAATTAACATAGCTCCCCCCCCTCCTAATTCACAGATACACTATAGCATAAAAGAGAAAGAGCACTGTAAATACAGAGTTATACATTTGGTCCTGTTGAAGTTTTGTCATTCCAAGTGGAAAGGGTTGCTATTATGAAAGACAGAATGGCTCTGTATACCGTGGGTGTTCTTCCTTAACCTCCACCTCCACTCCCCATTGTCCCCAGTGCTGTACCTAACCAGTTCCTCCCCACCCTTATCCTGGGTTTAGTTTCTGTTACCCTTATCCTGTGCTGAGGGCAAACACCATTTGCTGCTTTCTCATAGAACACTCATGGGGATATGTTTGAGTTTGTATGTTCTGCCTAAAGGAAAGGGGAGGGAAGAAATAAATGAAGAAACTTAAACAGAAAGAGACGGAGAAAGGTAGCAGAGACTTTCCCTACCATGTGAATTTAGTTGAAACATGGTATGGCTGAGAGTGGAAGTTGGGAGAGGAGATTTGGTCCAAGTACAAGAACTCCTTGGCCACATTAACCTTGATCTTGCTAATGAAAGTTTTAAGAAACAAGAAACAAGCAAAGGAAAAAAATAGGCAATAGCTAAGAACAACTGTGCTTCCTGCATTCCTACTTGGTACTAGAATGTGGAGGCTTGTAGATTACTGGATGCTACCCAGGGGCATGTGTATTGTAAGTTGTTGAGCCTTACTGTAGGCTGTGCTTGGAAAAGAGAATATTGCAGAATGATGGTTTTTGACACACAAAGCCATTTCTTCCTAAATGTAGAAGAAATGCCGAAATAACTTATTTGTGAATTACTTTGGAAAACGTTTGAGTAAAGTCTGAGCTATATCCCAAAACTTTGGGTATAATGAAGATGGATTTCTTTAACAAAAGAAATGATGATTTGCCAACTTGGGCAAATGCTGTATTTTGGCTTAATTGGGAGTTCTGGAACTGGATTACAAACCTATTTTTCCAATGTGAAAAATGCCTTAATGAAGGCTAGTGTCTGTTTAAAAGGTCAAGTGTTATTGATTGTAGTGCCTTTGGCATCTTCATTCATATGAGGACTCACCAACTACAAGTCTACCCACAGAACTAAAGTTGCATTTATTTCTTCATTCATTCATTCATTCTACAAATACAGTGGCTGTTGAGCAGGAATCTGTTCTTTCTACTTAACTCTAGCTGGTTTAATTTTTAATAAATAAGAACTGAGTTCATCTCTTGGAAGCCAATCTCAGTACTATTTGTTGACTACTTACTGAGTACAGAACACCCAGCAGAGTATTAGAACAGGCTCAGAATAATTAGAAACACTAGCCTTCTCTTTGATGAAATCACAATCTGGTTGGGGGAAACAAATCCAAGACACTTTTGTATCCAAGTTATCGATTGGTTGTATGACCTTGGATAAGTCACTTTACCACTGTAGGGCAAGTCAACTTCCTGTAAAATGATGAAAATTGAGGTAGTTGACTTCATAGAAAGTCTCAGTAAACAGAGTGATGAACCTAAGTATGCTCTTAGGAAAATGTTTCATTGTTTGCTTTTTTGTGATGTGTGTGTTACTGAAAAAATCAGCACATGTTCAGGACTATAGTTATTTCAGTGTTTTCCAAATTCATTTTGGAATATGCGTGAGAGACTAACATCTTCACCTGCAATTGCAGGGTTTGCAAATTTAAATACCTGCAGAGTCACACAAGTAGCATAAATGAAGTTCAGTGTTATACAACTGGGAGTGGCGGAGTCTGTGGTAAAACATATCTGCACCTCCTAAAAGCATTCAAATTCACATTAAAACAAAACAAACAAAAAACCCGTTCTTCTGGCCAAACCAAACGTGGTGAAGGCTAGGGTGTTTTTTTATAGGCTGCCATGATTAGAGCATGCTGTAATTTTGAACATGAATTTTTCATGGTAATTAGCAAAATCTCTATTTTTCAGATTTACAGATGACATTTAATCGTGTGTTATGCATATTTGTGCAATTAATTAGTTTATTTTAAGGCAACTGTTTACAAGCCATGTGCCTTTGTGTTTCATTAACACTTTTCATTTATCATATACAGTCATGCATTGCTTAATGACCGGGATACCTTCTGAGAAGTGTTTCAGTAGGCAATTTTGTCATTGTGCTAATATCATAGAGTGTACTTCCACAAACCTAAATGGTATATCCTACTACATACCTAGGCTACGTGGTACAGCCTATTGCTCCTAGGCTACAAACCTGTACAGCAGGTTACTGTACTGAATACTGTAGGCAGTTGTAACCCAATGGTAAGTATGTTGCATATGTGTGCATATGTCTGCTGCAAATATTTAGTTACAAATAGAAATGCAAAAGTCTTAAATAGCCAGTATTTGAACCTAACCCCAGAGCAAGCTGCAACTTAGTGCTACTATGGTATTGCCTTTTCTTAACTATAGTGGTTCTCTGATCAAGCTTTGTGCGCAATGAGGAATTTTTGAACCCTTCCTGGGAACTATTTCCTCAAATTTCAGGAAACTGAATTGTTCTGGGTTAAGTCGAAATTAGTCTTCTGACACTTTTTCCTTTATTTTACAACTTCCCATGCTGGGTTTCTTACACTGAATTACTTAACTCTGCTTCATTCTTGAAGATGGACATGGAAGTGGGGTTTTGGATTCTACTGTGATCTAGCGGGAGACCTGCAACAGGGTCAGTCAGCAGCCTTTGTTTTAATGAAAGCCAGTGGGCAAATGATCAGCTAGCTTAGCCTTCCATTTACTAACAGTGATTGTTTAACTAAGTTTCACCTTTTATTTCAACATAAAAGGAGCTGAAGACACTGAATTGGTAAAGAGAATTTCTGGATTTACTTTTAACCTGACTTTGTTCAATAAAATGAATCTCCACCCTGTGCTAGGCACAGTACTAGTCTCTGAGGAATACAACAATAAATACGATAAACATGATCCCTGATTGTTGGGTTGAGACTCTTAATGGCAGAGAAGAACAATTTAAATGATCAAACAAAATACAGCGTGGTAAGATCTGAGAGGTCCTGCATGATTTGGTCCTGTGCACTGTCTCGTCCAGCCTCACCCAGCCCTTTTTCACACTCTCTTTTCATCCCAGTCCATTGCTCTGGCCTCTTGTTCTTCCTTGAATACAAACAGCCACTTTCCCAATCTGACCTTTGCACTGGTTTCTGATGATTGACCTGGAACACTTTCCCCACATACCCACGTGACTGGCCTCTTCATTTCCTTCAGGGCTCCACTCAAGGCTTTTCTCATCAGAAGCTCTTTTCCGTTTAGCCCCATAAGGGAAATAGTACCCCCACTGCCACTCTCTGCTCCATACCCTGCTTTGTTCTTAGCAAATTTTACCATCATGTATTTGTTATTGTCCGTCTTCTCCCTTTATTTGTAAGCTCTATTATAGCACAAAGTTTGTCTTCTTCTTTGCTAAGTTGTTAGTACTTAGGATAGTAATGTGGAGTCAGTTGTTTGTTAAACAGGTGAACATAAGACTTGCGATGATAGGGCAGGTACATAGTGCTAAAATACCACATAGAATGGCCACCTAACCCAGACGTGGGGCGTCTTCAGAGAAGGCTTTGCATAAAAAGAGATGTGTACACGCAGCGCTTGAAGGATGAGTGTGAGTTGGGAAAGTGGAGAAAATGCAAGTTCATCCAGGGGCTGAGAGAGAGCTGAGGGCAGAGGTGGTGTGGTTGGTGTGAATAGAGGTGTGTATGGCAAAGGATGAAGCTGGAATGGGGAGGAACTAGGTCATTTGGGACTTTAGAAGCTAAGCCTTAATAGGTGGTTGCCAGAGAGAAGAGTTCAAAGAGTATTGGACACTGAGGTGGGATTGGAAAAAGGATGAAAGGTTTTCCTTTTATGTGGGATGGACATATTTACAACTGTCTTTCCCTTTCTCCCCATCCAAACACATTCCATAATGTGTGAGAAAAAGATTTTGTTTTATCAGAGGCAGTTTTTCTCCTGGATCCTTACACTTTTAGGCAGTGTTTTAGATGAGCATACTAGTTGAAAATCTGAAAAGAATTTAAGACTTTTCCAGGAACTTAAATTTATGTAATGATGCTTCTCATTATTAATATCTGACTTTAATTTTCTTTTGGTTTGAATTCTTGCCAACGTTACAACCACATCCTTTGTTTAAAAATATGGCCTTATGCATGTGATTGAAACTAAAAAAAAAAAATGTGGGTGGGCAGCTCTATAATACTAACTTCATTTCTTTTTTTGGTAGCATTTTACAATGTACAAAGGACTTTCACATAAATTTTCTCATTTAACACAATGACCCTGTGGAATAGATATTATTATCTCTAATTTTCAGATGAGGAAACTGAAGTAAAGAGAGGTGAACTTAATTGTATAATATCACACATAAAATTGCATCTCTCCCAGGTATTTTGACTCTAAATCTGTTTCTCATCACATTTTTCTTGATCCAAGGCTATGATTATTATTTGAAAGTCTGCTAATCCTTCTTGCTGAGTAAATACTGTGTTAGGTCCTATGTAAGATGCCAAAGCTAAAGGCCTGCCTCTGTCTTCCAGTTGCATATGGTCTTATTAAAGAGAGAAAACATAAATGCTTACCCAAAATAACTAAAGAACTGAGTCAAATCTATAATGTCTAGACAACATACAGGGTGCCGAGTGAACTCAGAATACTGGAGAAGCTTAGTGGAAGAAAGCCTCTAAAGAAGGTAATAACTGTGTCCAAAGAAACAGATAGGGATGGGACGTGGAGGTTATTTATTGCAGATGGTCAAAGAATGAAGAAAATATATAAAGCGTATAGAAAAGAGGTTTATATGGAATGGAAAGTGTTAAATGGATAGATAACCATTGATTCTTCTTTTATATGTGGATAAAAATAGTACATTAATGAATTCTCGTTTTTTTGGTGTGTGTATGTGTAGGGTTGTTTTCCTAATTTAGTTAATAAACATCATCTGCTTGGAAATAATGCCTTCCAGCATCACTGAAAGAAATACCCAGCCCAGTTTGGGCTTACAGAAGTATTTCTGTTCTTTGAAACTAGGATGAGTGCTCAAGATAGGGAATACGGGAGGAGACACAGTCTTGGAGAAAGATGAATGAGTTAACTGTATTAACATTTATGTTTATAATTTATTTTCTTATCAGAGAGGTCTGCTGAAATGGGGATGGGTGGGTGGTGAAGCTCCTTGTAGATGTCTTCACAGACTCACATTTGAAATCTAAGTACATTACACATCATTTAAGAAAACACCATTTAGTTTTTGTCTGACATGATAAGATGCCACCTTTTTCTCAGATCATCTGATTAGAAAAGGTAAAGAAGCTTCAAGGCCTAGCTTAGAGTTTGAGTGCTTTAAGCAATCCCTAATTCGTTCCTTCTTAAGTCTGTGCTGGGGCCCTACCCTGTGTGTTCTCCAGCACGCTGGTATCCCCCTCTGATCATGCTCTGTTGTGATTATATATTCACATATGCCTTGCTCTCATCTAAGTGCTGCATCTGTCTGTTCCACAGCGTCCCCTGTGCCCAACAATAAATATTTGTTGATGGAGTGGTAGAATGACCTTGTACTATCGCTGTATATAACTGGTTGATGAGTTGTTTGATAGCATGTTCTGTGCTTTCTCTCTTGACTAATTTTTTGTTTTCATCCTGTAATGTAGACCACATGGTAAAATGCTGAGTCTAGTTTGGTTGATACAAGTAATGCTGAGGGCACCTTTTAGTAATCTTTGCTTCAAGTGGCAATAGTTTATTGTGAAATAAGCTTGCTAAGCTGCCTGCGTGGCTGCTGAATCCTTCTTCTACCCCTTACATTAGAACAGTCTGCCTGCTTACTAGGTAAGATCTTTGGCATGCATATTTCAATACAGTGTGCCCTTGCCTTGTCTTACCAGTAGTGCTACATGAGTTGTCCTGAGTCATTCAGTTCAATTCAGCAATGAGTGCCCACTGTCTGTCACACACTGTTCTAAGTATTTTAAATACCATAGGGAACTAAAAACTAGCCCTGTCGTCCATGAACACTGTACAGGTAGATAACAATAAACAATGAACATACAAAAAAGGAAACTATATAGTATATTAGCAGGCAATAATGCTAGAGATGAAAAGAAAAGGTACAACAAGGGAAGAAGAAGTAGGAGTACAAGGGTAGGGGAGATGGAATTTTAAATGGAGTGGTAAGGATAGGCCTCATTGAGAAGATAAATTTTGAGCAAAAATTTGAAGGAATAGAGGAATTAGACCACGGATATCTAAAGGAGGAGCATTACGGGCAGAAGGAACAGTCAGTACAAAGGTCCTGAGGTGGAAGGACTGCATGCTGTATTGGAACTAGAGCAGTGAGGCCATTGTGGAGCTGAGTAAGAGCAGGGGAGAGAGAGTAGTAGACGATAAAGTCAGAGCAATAATTGGGGCCAGGGCACTGGATTATATAGGGTTTTATTGGCCATTGAAAGGATTTTTATATTTTACTCTGAGTGAAATAAGGAGCCTTTTGAGGAAAGGAGTGACATGCTCTGATTTTTACTTTTAAAGAATCACTCTGTCTCCTGTGTTGAGAATAGTCTGTAATACGTCCCAAGGATCACTGGATAAGCTGCAGAAGCTTGTGGTTACAAATTGGTTACAAATCGTCAATCCCTGTGATTGTTTTAAATACCCTGTTTAAATATGGAAGAAATACTCTTTGCCTTTTGATAATTGCTTTGAATAGGGCTGATAGTAGTAGAGATGCTAATCTATAGGTATAGAAGAAATTTTTTTCTACATGGGTTCTTTCTGATTGTCTTAATGCTTTAAGAAGCAGGAAGTTGGGGGGGGAGTGTCTTGACAGTTGGGTGTTATCCAAGAAGTTCTTAATAAATGAAGCTCTAGAATGGGGTGCTGTCTAGAGTACTGAAAACCACTTATTGCAGAGTTCTGCCTTCTTGCCAGTATAGTACATTTTACTTACAACAGTTACTTTGAGAAATGTGATTGATTTATGCTCTTTCCATTTTGATTAAATTTACCTTCACAAGAAAAGTGAAAGAGATTTGTATCAGACCATGAAATTATCTTTTCAGCCTTTAGTCTAATAAAGTTTGACTGACTTAATTTCTTTTTAAAGATGGGAGAACTAGATAGCTTTCCAACTGTACTCATGTCAAATCTCCCTTATTTTAGGCATTATGTATATTGACAATATTATGTGTGTCTTTACTAAAATGTAATTAAATATTGCTTCGCAGAAACACAGTAGAAATTCTGTGACTCTCCATTAATGCCCCTTTGGGAATTGACTTATTTGAAAAATTTGCTTATCTATGTTCCCAACCCCCATCCTTTTCACTATTTTTAGAAGTTGGTGTGTCTTCCATAAACAGGCAATAATTTTTAGTGATGCTTGCTTTTGTCCCCTGTTGCAAGATTTATTTTGGAAATCTTCCTATATGGGAGTAAGAATTTGACAATTAGTGCTCATAAATGGGTTTTTGGGCCTCATGGAAACAACATACGGTGATTAGGTTAGTACCTGCAAGACACTTCGGCATACATAATGCCTTTTCAGTCCGTCTCATTGTAGCCTAGTAGCAATGCTTGATAGTTATTACTCTATAGATTAATTAAATCTTATATACTTAAATAATGTTTTGGCAGTCTCACTCTAATTCTGGAAATTTTAGTGATAAAATGGATGTGACCTCTGATGGGGAAGGGATTTGAGAGGAATTACACAGTGGTGGAATATTCTGACTAAAAGCACACTCTTTTCCTTAGGCTGTGCCATCAGTTGTCTTCTGCCTGTGTAAGATTTTTTAAGATTTCTTCTATTTTTAGAAGTTGGTGTGTCTTCCATAAACAGGCAGTAGTTTTTAATGATGCTTGCTTTGGTACTGGTAACCATTAAAACACAACAGTTGTACTTGAAATTGCTATGGTTTCATTAGTACTATTGACTAATGCCTTTGTGAACTAGCTCAGACATATTAGGACTTTTAGGTTTTATTTCAAGACAAATTATGTTTACTTCTTCTCCTTAAAATTATTTAGAAAAGTTGAAAGAATAACTCTTTTATTATCCAATGTCATAAAATATAATTATTTACAAAGCAGTCTTAAAAGACTGAAATTGGATTCTCTCTTCCTCAGCTTATGTGCCACTTTGGTGTTAAAAAATATGGTGACTATGATGAGGACAGGATATTGTTATGCTCTTGACAGCAAAAAAAGTTCTTCATTAGTTCAGGATTAACTTTGATAACAAATACAATATTGAGAATTTAAGGAAATTATCAGAGATAATGCTTCCCTGATGATTGTGTCATTTATAAAACTTTTTTTAAAAGGTCATTCTCTTTATGTAAATTATGTGTCAACTGGAAGAGTTTTTGGACACAATATGTGCTATGATTAAGATCTTAGTCTCTGAGATCAAACAGTTTTAGATTCAACTCCTGACATTACTACTCCTTTTGGCCTTGAGCAGATTACTTATCCTTGTTCTGTCTGTTTCCTCATCAATGAAATGGGAAACTTACAGAGTTGTTGGGAAGAGTATATGAGACGTGAACATAGTGAACTGCTTACTGCAGTGCATGGCGCAGAATAAGAACTCCCTGCCTCTGATTATGTTATATTGACACTGGAACATCTCTGACATCCCAACTACCTTTACGAAAAGTCTAATTTACTCTTTAAATTACATTTAGAGTCCACCCTTTCCTCAAGGCAACATAAACATGCAAGTTTTAAAAATATAAAGTGCCAAAAGCTTACTTAACGGTTACAATGAGGCTAAGCCCTATTGGTCTTCAGAAATTGAGAACTGATCATGGCAGCCTTACATGGAAATTGTGATAGATGAAAAAAATTTAATTCCTTTTGGAGGAAAGAAAGTAACAAATATAGTGTGATGGCTTGGTGTGTGTGTGCTTGTGCGTGCGTGTGTGTGTGTGTGTGTGTGTGTAAAGAAAAGCCACATTTATTCATATAGTACTTTAATAATAGATCTAAATTTACTGGTCTGCTTTTCCCCAAATTTATAAAAAATAAAAATAGGAATGAAATGAAATCAGCTTTCTTTATAGCTTAACTGATACTCAGCCTCAAGAATGGGAATGATTCTTAGTAGATGAAATCTACCCTAATTTTAAAAAATTCAACCTCTTTAATACTGATCTAGTTTTTATGTTTCCATGGCTGTGTAGTACAGTAATGAGTTGGGTTAAGGCATTCTATCTAGAATATCTGTGTTGAACCTGTTGGACTGGAATGTAATCCTCCCCTAATCTTAGCATGTAAGGATGAGATTAATAGCCAGCACCACACCCATGAGGAGAAGTTCTGGAATGCCTCATCTTGCGTAGAGATAAAACATGTCCCTCCTTCCTTTAAGGTAAATGCAGGAATATTGTCAAAGAACAATATTCTTTTACCAGTCATTCTTAAAAATGAAGAATTACAGTTTGAAAATCTAAAGATACTCCTATTTTAGAACCTACACTGTGGAAGGTTTATATTAATAATGAGGTGAAAATACAATGGTGGATTTAAAAATACAACATACTTTATTATGGCCATGCACTAAGTTATGCTGTATATTTCTCATGCAAGAATAACATTTTAAAGAAAACTAATAATGACACATACGTCTTTCTAATCTCCATCTTTGCTTTTTTGTTTTCTTTTTTTCTTGAGCAAACCTGAGAAAAGGTATATCAAGTAAGAATGAGTGTAGAAATTTTTAGAACAGATGGCAGGTAGTAAAGTTAGGATAACGTTGAAAATGAGGTGTCCCCAGCCCCACAAATGAGTAGTTGAGCTTTTAGCCATCATTGTGGTATTTACTAGGTGGCCTTTCCTTTAAAAACTTTGAAAGTCTTATGAAGATAAGAGGTTTTTTAGGGATTCTGAATTATTGAATAACTTTTCATTAATTTCTAGGTATCTGGTGACCCATCTCATGGGGGCAGATCTGAACAACATTGTGAAATGTCAGAAGCTTACCGATGACCATGTTCAGTTCCTTATCTACCAAATTCTCCGAGGTCTAAAGGTACAGACAATACCACTAATATTTTGAGAAATAAATTCTCCCTTTCCCTCCCCACCCTTTTAAAAGGACTTAGAACAAACAAGCAAACTACTTACAGAAAATTCAAACACAAAATCACAGGTAAAGATCATAGTACAATAAACCATCATGTTTACTTAGTGACCACAATTACCAGCATGTGGCCAATCATGTTTCTTTTGATTTCCCAAGCCCTGCATTATTTTAAAGCAAGTCTAGGCATCATATCATTACCGCCCATAGTTACGTTAGTATGCAAATCTGAGAGATGAGGACTCTCCACTATTACATCTAAAAATTAGTAATTTCTGATATAATCTGAAACCTGATCAGTGTAATGTTGAGATTTTTAAAAAATCCTTAAGGAAGGCTAATTTATTTGTGGGAGGGGCAGATAAACAGTGTTTTAAAATTAAATCATCTTAGATGTTTAGCAGCTTTGAGTCCTTACTGAGTGCCAACAAGAAAATAGATTCAAATCTCAAGTGAGGGGAGTCAATGGCTGTGGAAATTATAGTTATGGTAAATGTGCAGAATCCCGACAGTTACTTGTTCTGATTCTATTCCCACTGTTAACACTAGCAGTTCTTACTGATTGATGAAAATATACAACAAATGTATAATATGATAGTGGGAGGTTGGAAACAACTTTCGTTTAACTGGCTTTTTTCTCTTTCACAGTATATACATTCAGCTGACATAATTCACAGGGTATGTGTATCATGACTTTGGTTAAATTATTTTGGGGAAACGGCAGGGAGGTGGAAGAATGGCATTTAGCCAAGATCCTAATAATGTAGACTTGCTTTAGCCATTGAAATATTGATTGATTGCAACTTTGTTGTATATTTAGACTGATTAAAGAAAGAAGATGTATAGTTTATTCTATTTAAGGCTAATTTGGACTAGATACTGCATATAGGATGGAGATTGTCTGTTGCTGGCTGGATGAAATCTTACTATTATGTCTGGATCCTCATTATTAACTGTAGGGAGGGAATCATCATGCATCATAAGGTTGATCCTGTCTTCTCTGTGTTTGCTTCCTAGGACCTAAAACCTAGTAATCTAGCTGTGAACGAAGACTGTGAGCTGAAGGTAAAATGAAGAGACAGTAGTAATTGTTTGCTTCACCCTGAGATTACATGTTTGACTAATCAGCCAAACTTTATAGGGAATAGATTTATATTTATAAGCTATGACTTTTTGTCTGAAAATTCACATTGTCCTTAGGAATATCAGACTTTGAAATTTAAGCTATTTCTGAGTAAGCTGAGTGACACTGAAAGTGGCATCAGTTGTCTTGTTTTCATTTAAAAATAAAATTAGAAAATTAATATATTAATCACAGTAAAAAGAAAATTATAGTCTGAATATCAAATAAGCAATCCTGAAGAGGTAATTAGTAGATTAAATAGATTCTTAAGAGGAAAAATGGCAGAAACCAGCTCACTCAAAATAATTCAAATAAAAGATAAGTGAACTAATTGTCTATAAAGAGCAAGAAGCTCTGGAACATTTTTTGTTTAATTTCATTCTTTTTACTCAACTTAAAAAAAAAAACGTAATTTACATCTATGTAACCACCACATTTATGATAAAGAACATTTCCTTCACTTCAAGCAGTTCCCTACGCCTGGTCCTAGTCAATCCCTACCCCTCCACCCCTAATTCTGACTCCAGGCAACTGCCAATCTGCTTCTGACACTCTAGATTAGATTTCTCTCTTCTGGAGTTTCATATAAATGGAATCATACAATGTATATTTTTTGTGTCTGGTTTTTGTTTAGTATAATGTTTTTCATTTGTATTGTGTATCAATAGTTTCTTCCTTTTTATTGCTGAGTAGTAGTATTTTCTTTTATGAATATACCAGAATTTGTTTATCTGTTGATGGACATTTGCTTCAGTTCGGGTTTGAGGCTATGTAAAGCTGCTATGAATATTCATTTGCAAACCTTTGTGTGGACATAGTTTTCATTGCTCTTGATTAAATACCTAGGAGGGGCTTTTTTGTTTTACTTTTTGTAGTTTTAAAGTTCTTGTTGTGTGTTTACCATGTATTCTATGCATGGACCAGGAAATCTGTTTATGAAAGTACTATATTGTTCTCCTTTTTAAGGCAATGGAGCTTTTTTCCTGCCTGCTTTCTAAGTCTTAGCAGGTTGTTCCAGTGCCTGATTTCTCTTCTCTCCCTTAGATCCTGGACTTTGGACTGGCTCGGCATACAGATGATGAAATGACAGGCTACGTGGCCACTAGGTGGTACAGGGCACCTGAGATCATGCTGAACTGGATGCATTACAACCAGACAGGTATTGCTTGCTTTGGCTATTTAGGACCTTATTAATACCATGCTGGATGTATTTGGGATTCTCAGAAGTAGACATGGTGGGAGTGGGAGGAAATATCTTTTCTTCCCTCAATGATCCTTTTAGAGCCTACAGATAGAAAATATTTCTCTTGCTCAGATGGGTAAGTGGAATTTTTATACATAGCTTTTAAACTTTGTGATTTAGCAGTTGTATTTTTATTTATTTAGATTTTCAACATATTCTCCGAGTACTTCTACCTGAAGACAATGGATTCATAATCTTAACCCCTCAAAATATTACTTGGATATAATCCACCATTCTACCAATAAGAAACTTTTGCCCCTTTTTAAACAGCTTATTTTTCTTAATTTGTGTTTTGACTTATCCCACCTATGAACAGCCTTTTAGGGGATTGAAGGGCTTCCTTATTTTTATAAAAATGAGTGTGATTGTTGAGCTGCAGATGACTTAAATATTCATTTGACTATTTCACCCCTTGTTATGGTTCCATTTGTGGCCAAGTACAATAATAGTGACATTCCATGTACTTTTATTTCTCTTTAATTTTGCCAGTTGATATTTGGTCAGTGGGATGCATAATGGCGGAGCTGTTGACTGGAAGAACATTGTTTCCTGGTACAGACCGTATCCTTTAACAAGTTTTGGATTCTTGTTTCTTATTTGTATTCCAGTGTCCATGGATGTATACTACCTTTACTTATCTCTAGGGAAGGCTCCCAGTTACTTGCTTTGATAGATCAGATGTGCATTATGAGGTCTTTCTTTTTGCTGAGTATCTTGCCTTGCCAAGAAAGTGGCTTCAGTTTACTTTTGTGAGTTGGAAAAATTCCTCATAAGCTGAAAAACACTTTAACTCTTTCATCTGTCATCTTTTTGCAGTGAGTCCCTTGTTACATTAATCTTCTCACAGCACTTCTGAGACCCAAGCATACCCATGAGAAGCTCCAGATCCCAATGACACGTTTAGTCTACTTGTACAAACACTTAATGAGCACAAGATACCCATTTATAAATCAAGGGCATCTTGCCGTTACGTTTGTTTTATGTATTAAAAAGGCTATGTTTGGTCCTTGTAATGATGTAACTGCTCACTCTTGTTATGTTTGTTGTTTAACAGCAACTGGTAAAAGCAAGAAGTGATAAGGTCACCCTGTCATGTACCTTTTTTTTCCGGCACAACTTTATCCTTGATTGCAGCCAAACCTGACTTTACTCCGAGACTCACTGTCTAGTTTATGGTTTATCATAACCCCTGTATTTTAGCCCCTTTCCTATCTGCTGTATGCTTGTCTCATAGCTTAATAATAATGTCATCAATTGTGGTTTGTTAGAACTCTCATCAGTTCCACTTGGGGAACATGTTTTAGGTGAGAAGGAATGTTAAATTATTGTGTCTAGAATTAGTTTGGGGGATTTTTATAGAATTCAGCTGACTAGCCTTTGAATGGCTTTGGTTGGGCTTTTAGATATACTTCTGTTCTATCATGCTTAGAGATCTAAACACAGTTTTAGCCCCTCACCTAAACAAACTCATTGAGTTTATAAGCCAGAATGTCAGTTCACTTGCTTATAGTTTGGGATATACTTTTACGGTGACTGTGATGTTCATGCTATCTATCCGTGTATTCTGTCTTTTGCTAGAGTGAATGTACTTGCCTTGTGAACTGAAAAACATCTCTTAGGTAAAGCTGTTTGTTTCTCCCTGAATATTGCTGGATTGATACTGAGTTCAGTCTCTCTATACTTAGTTCATTTTATTACTCCCTATCTCTGGATTTTAAGTTTGTTTAATACCTAGCATTTCTCCTTTGTCCTTTCATTCACCTTTTATCTGTTTCTTAGAAATTTGGCATATATATTACAGACCCAGTTAAGAGAATTAGGGAAAATTTATGATTCCCCCTTTCTTCAGGTACAGATCTCAGAGTCCCATCTTCGATTTTCCCTCTGGAGCAGATGCTATCCTGGTACTGTTCTCTGTTCTCCCTCCCCTTCCTCTTCTTGTTATCTGCATCTCCAGCTATCAGTCAGTCAGTCACAGACACTCATGTCTCCATAGATACACAAAGTAGCAGAGAGAGACAGACAATATAGCCCACTGGTTAAGAGCACATACTCTGGGATCAGACTTTCTGGGTTTAGATCTTAGCTCCTTTACTTCCAGGTGTGTAACTTTGAGCAAGTTTCCTTCCTCCCCCCTCTCTCCTACCACCTCCCTCCTCTCCCCTCTCCCCTCTCCCCTCTCCTTTTCCCTTTCCCCTTTCCCCTTCCCCTTCCCTTTCCTTTCCTTTCTTCATCAGGCGAGATCTTGCTCTGTTGCCCAGGCTGAAATGCAGTGGCCTCATCATAGCTCACTATAAGCTCAAACTCCTAGCCTCAGGCAATCCTCCTGCCTCAGCCTCCTGAGTAACTGGGACAACAGGTATGCGCCACCACACCTGGCTAATTTTTTTCTATTTTTTGTAAAGACACAGTCTCAGTCTTCCTCAGGCTGGTCTTGAACTCCTGGCCTCCCAGAGTGCCAGCGTTACAGGTGTGAGCCACTGTGCTTGGCTGAGCAAGTTTGTAACATCTGTGTTTCAGTTTCCTTAACTATGAAATGATAATAATAGTGTATACCTCATAAGGTTATTGTGAGAATTCAGCAAGATAATATCTTGAAAGTACTGAGATTGGAGCCTACCAGTAAATATTAGCCATCACCTTTAATAATGGCCTTTGGGAGACAGTTTCCCACTTTACCCTCCCCCTTTATTGTCTACCTATGAATCAGTAATGGTTATTTTTTTTTTTTTTTTAAATTCTGTCACAGGTAGTAAAGGATAAATCTCCTTGGCAGGCTAGTGGTAGAAAGTTTTCAAAGCAGCGTAGGTTTAGTGTCCTCATGGTTCCATCTCAGATAGCTGTCTACCCTTGATGGCATGATCCTTTAGACTGCTTCAGCCTGCAGGAAATCTTCCCTTTGTGCTTATCTCTTTTTCTGCTGTGTACTTTAGATAAGCAACCTAGCATTTAAACATTTTAATAGGGGATTCATTTTTTATTAGTAATATATGAGAATTCATTTTAAAATTTTGATTTTAGTAATGCACTGTTTCTTTTCTGTTTGGCTCTTTTTTTAGAAAAGATGTTCTCCTGGATTGTAAAAACCAAATGCAAAGGATTTATATTTGTAAAATACTTAACCTTCCTCTTGTCAGTGCCTGTCTGTATAGATGTACCTTTGGTTGCCTGGCAGGAAGAAAAGAGGGAAGTGTTCCCCATTGTTTTTTGGTGGTTTTTTTTGCCTGAACTGTACAATCACTCATGTTGTAGCATAGTGGTTTGTAACCCTCATTATGTGTCAGAATCACTTTGGGAAGCTTTTAAAAACTAGATGCCTGGACACCACTCTAAAGACTCAGCTTTGTTGGTGTGGGTCAGAGCACAGGCTTTGGTATATTTTTAAGTCTCCAGGTGATTCTGGTGTACAGCCAGTGTTGAATACAACTAGAGTTTTAACCATGGCTGACCCTGAAAGTTATTTAGTTAACAGTCTTTCCTCATTTTTTTAAAGGTACCAATGAAATCAGAAAGTTAAGAATTAGAAAGCATCTGGTTGAATTCTCTGTTTTATAGATGAGGAAACCAAGAACCAGAGAAGATAGATCCAAAACTGTCCCTTAGGCCACAGTTTCTTTTGAATATTCTATTCTTTACTATTCCTCTAATTTCTAGAATTCCTCTTTTTAAAACCTTTGGAGAATGTGCTGGCCCCATACCCTCTTCCTTTGGCCTGAAGGGCATGCAGCTACTACTCATTTGTGACTTTTAAATGGAACTGATTGCTGAGGCAGCCCGTAAAGGGTATTCTTTATTTGAATTAATCACTTTCCGTTTGGAATTGGTGGCTTTAGCTTCTAAATAAGAACTATCTACTAGAATACTTTGCAGATGTTTTATATCTGTGCTAGTGTATCTAGCTGGTTTTATATCTGTAGCTAGTATAACTTAGAAACTGAATTGAAAAACATTTCATGAAAAACATAAAATTTATTAATACCATTTTAATTTTTTTATTGTCATAAAATACATGTAACATAAAATTTATCATTTTAACTATTTTTAAGTATGCAGTTCAGTGGCATTAATTACATTCAGTGTTGTACAATCATCACCACTTTCTATTTCCAAAATTTTTCATCACCACGGACAGAAACTCTCAACCTATTAAACAGTAACTTCCCATTCTCCTCTCCTCTGAACTTCTATTCTTTCTATTTCATCTAAGTGGAATCATACTATATTTGTCCTTTTGTGTCTGGATTGTTTCAGTTAGTATTAATGTTTTCAAGGTTCATCACATTGTAGCATGTATCAGAACTTCATTCTTTTTGTGGCTGGATACTATTCCATTGTATGTCTATATCACATTTTGTTTATCCATTCATCTGTTGGTGGACAGTTGGGTTGTTTCCACCTTTTGGCTGTTGTGAATAATGTTGCAGTGAACATTGGTATACAAGTATCTGTTTGAGTTCCTGCTTTTGATACTTTTGGGTATATACCTAGGAGGGGATTGTTGGATCATATAATAATTCCATGTTTAGCTTTTTGAAGAGCTGCCAAACTGTTTTCCATAGTAGCTGCACCATTTTACATGCCTACCAGTGATGTATGAGGGTTCCAGTTTTTCCACATTTTTGTCAACACTTAGTTCTTTCCTTTGTATTATTATAGCCATCCTAGTAGGTATGAAGTGGTATCTCATAGTGGTTTTGATTTGCATTTCTCTCATGACTAATGATGTTGAGCATCTTTTCATATGCTGATTGGCCCTTTGTATATCTTCTTTGGAGAAATGTCTATTCAAGTCTTTTGCGTATTCTTAATTGGGTTGTCTTTTTGTTGTTGAATGGTAGGAGTTCTTTATATGTCTTGGATACCAGACCTGTATCAGATACGTAATTTGTTAAGTATTTTAACTTGTTCTGTGTGTTGTCTTTTTTTCTTAATAATACAGTCCTTTGATACACAAAAATTTTTAATTTTGATGACGTTCCAATTTATCTGGGTTTTTTCTTTTGTTTCTCATGCTTTTGGTGTCATAGCTGAGAATATATTGCTAAATTCAAGGCCATGCAGATTTACCCCTGTGTTTTCTACTAAGAGTTTTACAACTCCCAGGAGTACAAGAGTGTTAAGCAAAGAGTTAGGTCTTTGATCCATTTTGAATTAACTTTTATATATGATATGAGGTAGGGTTCCAACTTCACTCTTTGCATGTGGAAATCCATTTGTGTCAACACCATAAGTTGAAGAGACTATTCTTTCCCCCATTGAATGAACTTGGTACCCTCTTAATTCTCCTTTGTTTTTTGTTTTATTTACTTTCTGTTTCTTAGAAATCTGTTGTATATAATTAGCAATAAATGGATGGGTTTAATTCTGGACTCTCAGTTCTGTTCCATTGGTTTATATATCTGTCCTTATGGCAGTGCCACACTGTTTTGATTACTGTAGCTTTATAGTAAGTTTTGAAATCGGGAAATGTGAGTCCCCCAACTTTGTTCTTCTCTTTCAAGATTGTTTTGGCTACTTGGGGTCCCTTGTAATTCCATATGAATTTGATGATTGACATTTCCACTTCTGCAAAAAAGGCTGTTGAAATTTTGGTAGGGATTGTGTCAGATTTTTAGATCACTTTGAGTATGTTGACATCTTAATAATACCAAGTCATCCTCTCCATGAACACAAGATATAAAATCTCTTTCCATTTGTTTAGGTTTTTAATTTCTTTCAGCAGTGATTTATAGTTGTCAGTTGTCCAGTCTTTCACCTCCTTGGTGATATTTATTCCTAGGTATTTTATTCTCGTAGCTGCTATTGTAAATGGAATTGCTTTCTTAATTTCATTTTGGTGTGTTCATTGTTGGTATAGAAATGCACAACTAATTTTTATTTGTTGATCTTGCACCCTGCAAATTTGTCCACTTTATTTATTAGCTCTACAAGCTTTCTTGTGGATTCTTTGGGATTTTCCATATGTAGGATCATGTCATCTGCAAATATAGTTTTATTTTTTCTTTCCAATTTAGATGCTTTTATTTCTTTCTC
The DNA here is from genome assembly GCF_020740605.2 of Lemur catta. NCBI lineage: Eukaryota > Metazoa > Chordata > Mammalia > Primates > Lemuridae > Lemur > Lemur catta. Next base: position 45,689,716 of record NC_059129.1, read on the forward strand.
TTGTCCAGTGGTTCTGTCTAGAACTTCCAGTATAGTGCTGAATAGCAGCAGTGAAAGTGGGGATTCTTGTCTTCTTCCTGTCTTAGAGGGAACACTTTCAGTCTCTTTGCATTGAGTATGATGTTATCTGTTGTTTTTTCATAAATGCTCTTTATCGTGTTGGGGAAGTTCCCTTTTATTCAAATAGTTTTCTGGTGGTTTTATCTGAATTTTAAATGTCATTAAAATTTTATTTAGATTAGTTTTTTGTTGTTGTTTTTTTGAGTCAAGGTCTTGCTATGTTGCCCAGGCTGGAGTGCAGTGGCGTCATCATAGCTCACTGCAACCTCCAGCTCCAGTGTTAAGTGATTTTCCTGCCTCAACCTCCTGAGTCGGTGGGACTACAGGTGTGAGCCACCTCATCAGGCCTTTAGATTACATTTAAATTTAATTACCTGTGGCTAGTGTTATGGATTGGATTGCCCATTTTTAGATCTCTGCAAGTTGTCTTCCTGTTCTACCTTTTTCTCGGGTTTTTGATTAGTCTGCTTGAGAGATTCTTTTGGTATTGGTTGTTAATAATCCCTGGAGTTCCTTTAAAGATAAAAGACATACTGATTTTTGTTTTAAAGCTAATTATAAATTATTCTTGTTTGTGACTTTGCATAACTCTTCCATCTGGCTTAATAATAGTATTGTTATTTTTTTAAAGAATGAAGCCCTCACTTCTAAGCCTAGTTGACTAGGTATATCAAGTGGACACAGCTGACAGAACTTTATATTAGAAGGGAGAAAGGACACAGAATATCTCTTCAGGTATAGTACTAACTTATTTCAAATACTATTGATTTTGAAATGAGTGAGCCAGTTAGAAAATGTTATTACTGTTGCTTAACATTCTGCAACTTTAAGAAGAGAGAAAGTGAGTTTCATAGCCCTGTTATGTGTCAGTTACTGTTTTTTCTACCAGAGAGCACAGTCTTGGCTTGCTATTGTTTTTCTTTCCTGCATGATCAAGTACATTTACTTTGTGCTTTTTAAAACGTCCCTCTTTTTAATAGAAGTGGTTCTCTTGAGACATGAACTAGGGGATGATGGGGCTGCTGAGTTACAGTCCACTTGCTACCAGCTGCTACCCTGCTCCATATGAATTTTCTTAGCATATTACATTTGCTCCTTAGTTCTACTTTTATTCATTTCTTCTTTTGATCTTTTTCAAACATGTCATGAATATTTGAGACATACTACAAGGCAAAGAATAATACAATGGACACCTATGTTCATACCACCCAGATTGTGAGATAAAACTGACAATAGAGCTAAAGTTTCTGGAAGACCCTTCTTGTCACATCTGCTGCTCACTTTCAGTCACGGGTACAAATATTCTCTCTCATGTTTAAAAAGCAGTCTTACTTTAGACACTAAAAGCAAGTGCCCTAATAAATGTTGAAGAAGAAAAATATCTTATTAGATTATTTGCCCTTTCTTCCGTAACTTGAAAATATATTTTCCCAGAGAAGGCAGAATTCCCAGATTTGTTCACAAACCGAGGGAACCTTAAGAAATTTTCTTTGTGTGAGAGTGAAAATGACTATTTTGACAGCCTGGAAGAGAAAGAAGTGGGCTAAATCCCATTCTCATCCATCATGGCTGTCAGTGTTCTGCTTTGCCTGTGTGTGGATTTTTTTCATTGAAAACTGCTGCTCATAGGCAGGTAGGTCCTGCAACTGGTCCTTTATTCATCTTCGACTCTCTGGTCTGTGGAGGTGGTCTAGGAGTTGGCTAGAGCACTTAGGAGTGACTAGAATATCCCTCTTTTACTTTCCCTCTAATTATCCCATTACCCTTGTTTTTTTTTCCTTGCCTGTTCAGCCTGACTGCCTTTTGCTTCTATTAAAGAGGACTTGGTCTAAAGAGTAACCTTAGACTTAAGTTGTCCTTTCCTTTGTTTTAGAACAGTTCAGAAGATTTATGATTTAAATTTTGACATTATGATCATTACAATGAAAACATTTTAAACTAATAGTAAAAGTATCTTCTACCTAAGAGGATAAAGAGGTTAAACTTATTGTGAAGGATGGCTCGCTGTGGAAACTAATTGTCATGATATGGTAAATTTTGCTTTGTTCTGCTTATCTAGCTACTTGAAGGTCCTTCTGGTCTTAACTGCCGGGACAGATTGTAGTGGTCTTAAGGTAGCTAGTACTGTTGGAGGACTGGCCTGTATTTCAGTGGATTTGCCAGCTTTTGGAGAACCTGTGGTGATTTGCATGCTTTGATTTCCTTCATGCAAATGCTTTTAGCTACTAAGTAGATTTTTATTTCATATTATGTGGTTTTCCATAGAGTATAGTTATTCTGGGTTTTGAGGGCAAGGTGGAGGGATGGAGCTGAATTGAAAAGCATATTACAACTACTAGTCTTTTCAAGCTACTACGTGGAAGGTGCTAGGGATAAGATGGTACCTGTCCTTAAAACCAGAATGATCAGACTCAATGAGTTATAGGGGTTACTTGAACAAGTGTCTACCTCTGATTATAAATAAGATAGAATGATAAAAAACACTGTAATAGAGGTATAAATAAGTTATTGAAAAAAAAGTAGAGAATTAATTTGAACTCAAGATATCCAGGAAGACTTCATGGAAGAGTTCTTGTTTGAGCAGGACTTCGAAGGGTAAATAGGAAGAGAGAAAAAAGGCTTAGTAGGAGGGGAGAAGAAAGGTATTCCCGTTTGTGATTTGCATAAATAAGAACTTGAAAGCTTAGAAGTGTCTGGAATATTTGGTGTGAGCCGAAGCATTGAGTGCATTAGGAATAAAAATTTGAGGCAGAGTCAGAAAAGCAGCTTGATGTCAAATCATGGAGGGCTGTGAATGTGAGGCTGGGAATTAGGGCTTGATTCTTTATAGGCCTGAGATGATTGGATATGGGCGCGGGGAGAAAGACAAGGAGTCCGCAGCCTGTTGTAAGCCCCTGGCTAGTGAGAGTTGCGTGTTCTTTAGATAGGTTGGGGTGCAGTTAGGGCAGTTGAGAAAGTCACAGCTCAGAGAGTCTTTTGTCTTTCTTGGAGTATAAAACTTGACTCTAATTTTCAGTAGTCAGGAAAAAAGTCTCTTAAGAGTACCGAGTCTCAACAACTTTTACCGATTAGTTTTGATACATATGTTATAAATCCACCTGTTAGAGAGTTGAAGTAGTCTAGTTTTTCTCATATGTGATATACTTTATTTTGTGGTAACTACCCAGTTAAATATGATCTGGAAGAGAGTGGGTGTGAGGGAACTAAATTTTTATAAATTGAGTCATTTTAAGTGAGCAAAGAGGACTTTTACTGATTTCTATTATAATGTAATCTGGTTATTTTAGATGAAAATAGTATCCATCCTATTCCCACTCCTGCTCTGTCCCCATAAACATGCTTTAAATTTTTTTTTTCTTGTCACTATCTTGAACTAAGAAACCAGTATTAAAATTTTAACTTTCAGGATACTGATTTTGTCATTTGCAGATGACAAAATTCGCTACTATTCTTACAAATAACTTATGTGAGTGGACTTGTTTCTAATTTATCTTTGTTTTCTATAGAACACAAGTTAAACAACTTGGATGGAGTTCACACCTTTTCTTAAAGGACCAGGTAGTAAATATTTTAGGCTTTAATCACGGTTTCTGTTGTAACTCTGCTTGTTGGGAAAGCAGCTATAGACAGTACATAAATTAATGGGCATGGCTATGTTCTAATAAAACTTTATTTATAAAATTGGCAGTGGCTGGTATTTGCTGACTCCTGTCTAGAATTTTCTTCCACTTAAGCCAGTTTCATATCTGAAAAAAAAAAAGAAAGGCAAGATGCCAGTCATATTGTATAAGTAATTCCTATAACTTAGGCAACTACGGCTTGCAGAAGGCATTATTTTTAAACTATGCTGTATTGCCTTTATATATCTAATCATAAGCAAAAATCTGTTCTCTTCATCCTGTTCTACGTTTTCCTCAAATATTAATCTTTTGAGCGCCATTTACCAGATACTAGGCTAAGCACTGGGGATAAGTGATGAACAGGCAGAGTGGCACCTGCCCTCCTAGAGATACAGATGAGGCGAGGTAACAGACAATAAGCAAAGTAATTCTAGCTTGTGATAAAGCACTATGATGTTATCAAGCGTGGTGCTGAGAGAGAGAATAAGGGAGCGGGGTGTTATGTGTGTACAGTGTTGGGGGAGGCCTCTCCTAGGAGGTGAAGTTGAAGTTGAGACCTGAAGGATTATAGTGAAAAACCTGACAGGGGTCAGAAGACAGTCATCCTTCCCCCCCCCCGAGTATCGGTATAGTGCATAAACTATTTTATAACATTTTTTCTCTCTTTTTAACTTCCCTTTTTAGGTTAGCACTAAAAGCAATTAGAACACATGGGAATTATTTTGTCTTCTGGTTAATAGACAAAAATACATTCTGAGTTGAAGTATTGGCTATCGGAATAAAGGTTTGGGCATTGTGGCCTGTTATTTAGAGCCTTTGGGATGTGTGGAGTTTGTTAAGCATTCTGTATCCATTTTGCATTTGTAAGGTCTAAGCCTCCTATGTTTTGCTTTATTGTGGTGCTCCTGAAAGAACATGCAGAGGGAGAGTGCCCTCTGCTGGCCGACTCTCACTCACACTTCTCTACCTTCAGAAGCCCGTGTAAGAGGGAGAGGTTTGCGAGAGGGCACGCTCAGCTGTTCAGGCTTTGGGATCTAGGCAGGCCTCCCTCTGTGATATTACAAGCTCTTTAGGTCAAGCCTTAGGGGAACATTCACAGATAGCCTTGTACACTTCCAGTTACTACGCTCTGCTGCTTTTTTCTTATTTGTGGCCTTCTGACTACCAGTGCTCTTTGCTTGACTGGCTACTGCTGCTTTGGTGGAAGGTCAGGAGGTGTAGACTGAGCATATGGACTGAGTGAAGCTTTTGTATTTTCATCTGCTGTCTTTGGCAGCTAAGAAGCCAGCTAAAGTTGTTTCACTTTACTGATGATATGTGACAGATGCACATAAATGGGATATGTGTGTGGTAGCATTTTGAATCTTTGTACAGGAGGAGCATGTCCTGCTTGAAGTGACCATCCTACAGATGCCTTGACCTAGATGAATTCACCATGTTAGCTAGGTTTGGGGTTTTTAATTTTTGTTCTTGGGATGTTTTGTTTGTTTTTGTTTTGTTTTGTTTGTATCGTTTGTTTTTCATTTTTATTTTGTCCCAACATTTTCCTTTATAGTCCACCATTAGATATTGATCAGTTGAAGCTCATTTTAAGACTCGTTGGAACCCCAGGGGCTGAGCTTTTGAAGAAAATCTCCTCAGAGTCTGTGAGTTGATGCTTTGATTGTAATTATCTGCCCTGTTGGGAGCCTCTGCCACTTTTCTTCTATCAATCTGTACTTTGTCCCGAGTATGTGTGTGAGCATGCATGCCCTTTGTGTGCTGGCTTCCGGGATGAGGGGTGTGTGTGCGTGCACACATGTGCCTGCTTGCATGCGTGAGCGTGTTTTGTTCTCTCTTTATCTGGGGACATAGATCACGGGATCCTTTACTGGGCAGTAGCATCCCAGTAAAACAATGAGATTTGAGATTCTAATTCATTCCAAGAGATTAATGGAAATTTGCTTCTCTGTTTCACATATACTTAAGATTTCTTTTCACTTTTTTTAGTGTTTGTTCTCAAAGCATGAGCTTCACCATTTAATAATCTAACTTCACTAAAGGAATGAAAAGTGCATTGTCTGCACGCTATTACCCTTTTCCAGAAGTCACTTGCTTTTTATTGCTTTAGAATAGACAACTGACACATCCTATGTAAGGTACCTGTTTCCTACAGAGGCACCTTTCTACTCCGTCCCCATTCCACTCAGAGGAAACACCTCCACTTCTGATACCTCAATCCACAGGAGTGTGGTTATAAATCCTTCCTCCCACAGCCTGCCTTTCTCATTACAAGTTGAATAACTTGAGAAAAGACTTTGGAGCTACTGCTTTCCTGGAGGGATTTAGACAGAAGCCTTGGAAATGTGACTCTGGCTTTCTTTGGCTATGATTCCCTGCTGTTGATCATTTTCTTGAGCTAGAGGCATGAGAGAAACCATGAAAGCCAGCTTTTCTACCTTTTTTCCTCTATCTGCCGCTAGGCAGGTGGACAAAAGGGAAAAAGCTATGGAGCCAAGCTCTAGTTGTGCCTTCCTGGATTCTCTTCCCAGCATTTCTGACCAAAGGGGCCTTTGCCCAATTGGGAAGACTGCTTGGTAGCTGGAGGCAGGCATGAGCAGGTGAGTTTGAACTGTTTATCATCTTCCTGACAAAATAAATACCGTGATCTAGTATGTATATGGTACATTTCTTAAAAGGACCACAAAGTCCAGTATATTTCTGAATTTCCACTGTGAGGGTTATATAATGCTGGTCCTATTTCATTTTGTATTGTTTACTTATTTAAGATGAGGAAGCAAAAGCACAGAAAGGCAGGGCTGAATATAGATCCCAGATGTTCTGATAGCATGATCTAAAGTGTAATCTCATGTGATTACACACTGTTTTGAAAGTCATTGTCAGAATTACTGACCACAACGTCAACCTGAAGAAGTGTTTCCTTTTGCATCATGTTATGAAGAAACTGGATTAGAGTGAACCAAAGAAGATATCAGATGATGCTTAGAAAGGACAGTGCTTTTTTAAAAAAATGCATTTGCCTAAAAAGATTGGCTAGTAAGAGGACATGCGGGCAGGGAAAAAGCCCCATGGAGGGCTGGGAAAAAGCTCAGTTAATTAATGAATAGTGATAATGAGACTAAGATAGTAAATTCATTTCCTGTCTGGGAATGACTGCTAGCAGCCCCTTCTCAGTTCCCTCTTCCATCCCAACCATCTGCCCTGTAGATATATGCTATTAGTCACAAGAGTTTCTAAAAGACAAAGTGTGGGTAAAATAGTATTTATCACTAATCCGTCTTTTTTTTTTTTTTTTTTGAGACAGTCTTGCTGTGTCACCCTGGTTAGAGTGCAGTAGTGTCATCATAGCTCACTCTTGGGCTCAAGCGATCCTCCTACTTCAGCCTCCTGAGTGGCTGGGACTACAGACCCGTGCCATGACACCCAGCTAATTTTTCTGTTTTTAGCAGAGATGGGGTCTCGCTCTTGCTCAGGCTGGTCTTGAACTCCTGAGCCCAAGCAATTCTCCCTGCCTGGGCCTCCCAGAGTGCTAGGATTACAGGTGTGAGCCACTGTGCTTGGCCAATCATTTATTTTTAAGAAAGAAACTATCCGGGCTGGGTGTAGTGGCTCACGCCTGTAATCCTAGCACTTTGGGAGGCCGAGGCAGGAAGCCTGCTTGAGGCCAGGAGTTTGAGACCATCCTGGGCAATAGTGAGACCCGATCTCTACAAAAAATAAGAAAAATTAGCTGGATGTGGTGGCACACACCTGTAGTCCCAGCTACTTAGGAGGTTGAGGCAGGAGGATAGTGTGAGCCCAGGAGTTTGAGGTTGTGGTGAGCTATGATGATGCCACTGCACTCTAGCCAAGGTAACAGAGTGAGACACTATCTCAAAAAAAGAAAGAATGAATGAATGAATGAACATTGGGTGCACATCATACATTTCAGCAGCTCTGCTATAGCATTGGGCATGATGAAATTGAATATCAGAATATAGAACTTAAAGAAAGGATTTTTTTCTACATAATTGTGGTGAGTGGACAAAAGTAGTTTAAATATTCTAAAGGGTAGACAAGCTGAATTTGATGTTAGTGACACTGCCCAAGTACCTGTTTATCTTAAAAGCACGTGGTGTGTGAAGTACAGAATGGAAAAGTAACAAAGACAGGTGAGTAAAATCGTTTGAAGATTTTAAAAATTGGAAACAAGGCTTTAGTGAAGGAATTAGTAAACAGAAAGCCAACAACTATTTTCATTACTCCTGAAAAGTAGTAGTGATGCCAGCATTTATGAAGAAGTTTAATCAGCAAATTATAGGACGTTCTAAGTAAGAGAACGCAATAATGGATTGAGAACATACTAGGGTTGCCATAGAAAGAGGATAAATGGGTCACGGATGGAGGCCTAAGGATAGAGAATTTATTTGGTTGATAGCACAGTACCTATAGTAGTAATCAGTGAAAGTACCAAAAAATCACATTAAGAAAGCAAAAGCCTGGCTCATTCACACTTTTTTCTAGAAATACCAACTCCCTAACTTCCTGACAGGAAGGGGATTGTTTTACTAAAGGAGACACAAACAGAAAATGTGCAGGCCAGGTATTATTCACAGAAGGTAAGGGAGAGGCGGCAGAATTTTAACACTTTAAAACCCCACTGGTATTTTGCTATTGGTGGTTTACTTTGTGATCCCGTTTTGTTATTTCTCTTGGCATGCAAAGTGCCATTTATTATGTAATTTGTTAAAGGTAAATCTAAACTCTGTTGTGAGAATGTTAAAAGAACTTCATTCCACCTTTTGGATTTGCTGGCCTCTGTCTTCAGCTGTGTGGGGCTCCTGGCCCCGGCTCTCTCCCATGGCCGGCCTTAAACGTGCATTAAACAGATGCTTGCTAGGTAGTCTGACTACTGGGGAGCTCAGTTCAGAGAATGAGCTAAAGTAAACAAATAATTCAGCGACGTCACAAAGAAGTGAAATTACTTGGCCACAGTGCTTATTGAAAATGATGCTTCAACTGAAGGAGGGAATTAATAGTTAACAGGAAAGGGAACAGAAAAGGGTTTACTGAATTATGTTGAGGATTTTAAAAATGCCATCACTTCTGCTTTTTGTAGGTACATATGATAAACTAACAGTCCTCATAGTATTTTAGAAGAGAGGGAATTGTGTTAAATTGATCGGACAGTTAAAAGAGAGAAGTTGGGAGTACAACTTATATATATGCTTGCACATATGGAAAACCTCATAGTTTTGCCCTTGTCAGGTAATTGCAGTGTTTCAAAAATGTCCTCCCAGCTGTTTGTCAAGTGAATTTAGTCTGTTTACTTGTTAAAGGGACTAGTAGAAGAAACTGTGGCATGCCATAATACTAACTGCAGACTGTGACTTCTGTTTTGCCTTTGCCATTAGCCTCTAACTTTCTCCCCATCTCCCCTTTCTTCATTTACCAGTTTGTGCTTATGGCAAGTATTTTCAATGTACCACTACTAATGTCTTTGAAGTTTAGCATTGCTTATCAACCCACATGCCCACCTGTGTCTTAATTTGGAGGGCTGGTGCCTTAGAGAAACCTGTGCCGCAAAAGTCTAGACTCTTCCTTGAATGGATATACTGGATATTTTATTTTGTTCAGAGTTGAGTCACAATTTTTGAGTCATTTATATTTACCCCATTGGCAAACAGGTTTTGGCCATCAATACTTGAAAACAGTTCTCTGGCTGGCATCCTGGATCAAGGGGCAGTCTATTTCCAGGGAACCTAAAATATTTAATGTTAAAGATGATGCTAAAACCAAGAAAATCAATTTTTCTTACCTGCATGGCCAGTCACTGGCTACATGCCTGATAACTCATGCCATACACTGAAGTGTACTTTAACATGCAACCTCGGGCTCTTGGGTAGGGTGGGGAGAAGGTTTTTTGTTTGTTTGGGGGTGGGTTTTTAACCTTTTTAAAAACTTGACTTGAAAATTACTTTTTGCACTGTATGTTTAATAATGCCCTTGACTAGGCATCTAAGATATTAACCAGCTTCAGCAGATTATGCGTCTGACGGGGACACCCCCTGCTTATCTCATTAACAGGATGCCAAGCCATGAGGTGAGAACGAATAGACTGTACAGGGATGTCTGAATCAGAAGGCCGCATTCTCATTTTATTGCCACTGTATAACTGACACAGTTGTTAATATCACTGAATGCCTGCATGTGCCTTGAGGCCTGCTAAGGCAATGACTGCCGACGTTCTGTTGGAAGATGTTGACATTTGGGATAAAATGTCATCCAGTCCTGTGAGATCAAGAATATAATTTATAGGGTTGTAAATAGAAATAATGTAACTTTTATATTTGGTTTTGTGAATTTAGCGTTCATGTAGCTGTTTCTTTCTTTCTAGGAACTCTGCCGGTAGCTAGGGTATGCTACCCTCTGATGACCTTCATCAGAGGTGTGGTTAACTGAAGTCCATCAGCATGCTTTCCTTTTCACCTATTCTTTTTAATGACCAAAAGAGGATTCTTCATTTAAAAAAACTATAAAATACCCAGCTATAGTTTTTTTCAAGTACTATATTTAAAAGGAAATACACAGATAATATAAAATAAATATGAACACTTAGGTAGAGTTAGGTGCCACCTTTACCGGTTTTAACTATTTAATCTAACTCTTCTGTTATCATTCAGAGGTGATTGGGGCACTTCTTCCTAAGGTAGCCTTAATTATTTGAGGGAACGGGTGGCATCACAAACGGCCCTTCCAGCAGCTTTGTTTCTACTTCAGCGATATTCAGGTAGGCTTTTTATTTCTCCTCACTGAAGGTGGGATGGCTGTTTCCTGGATGAGGCAGTTCTCTTACCTCTCCTTTCCCTTCATCTTTTTATTTATGTGTTCAGATAGAAAGTGAGTACAGCCATGCATATATGTAATTCCTAGAACTTTCTTTTTAAATCAAAAGGATTCTTAACTGCTTTTCAAAGCAGACCTCTCCTGCTCACTCCACATACAATGAATAAGAAGATAAAGTTGCCCCAGCAACCAGAACTTTTTATAACCTTGTGTGTGTGTATGTGTGTACATCCATAAACATACATACACACTTCACTGTTGAACTGTATTGACACAGGACTTGTGAGGAGGTGGTTAAGATAGAAAGCGCACTTTGCTTTCTAAAGGCGACAGTGATAGCAGATGATATTTACTGAACTCTCACTTGGAACCAAGTACTGTGCTAAGAAAGTACTTAATTTGTTATCTCTAATCTTCAACCCTGTGAGGTAGACACTTATTAATCCCATTTTACAGATGGGGAACCCAAGGATTCAGGACAATAATAACAAGTAACTTGCCCAGAGTGATAAAGTCAAGATTCAAACTCAAGGCTGTTCCACTCCAGAGACCAAACTTATAACAACTATGCTGGTGATATAAATGTTGCTTATATCAGAATTTTAGTTTGAGATGCCATCATGAGTTTTATCTTGCCTAAATATCACAATAACCATATGACATAGGCAAGCCAAATATTAATATCTAACACTAATATTTTACAGATGAGGTATTGATATGCTCCTTGAGACTTTCCTAACATAGATGTAACTTACAAGTGGTAGGGAAAAGATTTCTGGCTAGGCCATGTAATCCACTATTTTCACTGCCCTTATTAGATTGTTTTTAATACTTTTAAAATATGTTTGAGTCTCTTAGAATAATATGTTAAGCTTTATGTTTACTTTTTTGTTACCAATATTACTTTGCTAGCAAGGCTTAATATTGATACCCTCTTGATGTACTAAGAACACCTACTGAAGTTGGCACCATCAAAAGACTGCTGGTCCTAGCCTTTCTTCAGGAATACCAACCCCCTATGCTACTTTTAGCTGTTTAGGAAGACTGTCTCAGAAAGGGCACATCTTAGACATCTTGACCTCAATTTTTAAAATTCTGATCCTACGAATAGAAAGCTAATGAAGGAGAACTTGATTGGTAAGCATTCTCATTTACTTGAAATTAAACTGTGAGAAGCCAGGCATGGTGGCTCACGCTTGTGATCCTGGCACTCTGGGAGACTGAAGTGGAAGGATCACTTGAGGTCAGGAGCTCGAGACCAGCCTGAGCAAGAGTGAGACCCCGTCTCTACTAAAAAATATATATATATATTTTAAAAAATTAGACCACTAAAAATAGAAAAAAATTAGCCAGGCACAGTGGCGTGTGCCTGTAGTCCCAGCTACTCGGGAGGCCGAGGCAGGAGGATCTCTTGAGCTCAGGAGTTTGAAACCAACCTGAACAAGAGCGAGGCCCTGTCTGTACTAAAAATAGAAAAATTAGCAGGGCATGGTGTCGCATGCCTGTAGTCCCAGCTACTCGGGAGGCTGAGGCAGGAGGATTGCTTGAGCCCAGGAGTTTGAGGTTGCTGTGAGCTAGGCTGATGCCACGGCACTCTAGCTGGGGCAGCAGAACGAGACTCTGTCTCAAAAAAGAAAAAAAAAAAAGGAAAAAAAATATATATATAAACTGTGAGAGATGGCAGTAATAAAGATGATAATCATAAATAGGGAAGTTAAGATGGCAATAAGAGAAGTCTTTAATGAATATCAGACAGTCATAAACTTTGGACTGAGTGGACTTTGTCAGTTCATACTTGTTTCTTAACAGGACCGGAACACTTTGAGGGCAGTAATGTTATGGAACAAAGTCATTCTGAAAACCCTTGTTTTTACAGGCAAGAAACTATATTCAGTCTTTGACCCAGATGCCGAAGATGAACTTTGCAAACGTATTTATTGGTGCCAATCCTTTGGGTAAGTTGACCATATCCTCATCTCATGGATATTGAATTGATTATAACATCAATTAGAGATTTTAAGAAGAGTTTTCATTTTGACCAAATAGGGTATCATTAATTAAATCTTGGAAGGTGATAAATATGGCATTTATTATCTGTGTTTGTATTGCCAGGTTTTAAGAATATCTCATGACATGCTCATATATTTATATGATCACAGAATTTGGTAGGGGAAATGGACTGGTCCAGTGAAGAAAAGAGAGAGAGTAATGAGAATGTTGGGAGGAGAGATTGGGCGGCAGGAAGAAAGAGGTTCAGAAGAAAGCCTGTGACTTGTTCACAGCTGCGGCTGATTTATGGTGTCCCAAGCTGAGGGTAGAAACAACTGAAGGACGGATGGGTGTTTAGAGGACCCGCCGGGGAGCTCCCTGCAGTGTGCTCTGCTCTGCCTGTAACTGCCCAGTGAGTCCTACACACTCGCATACTTCCTGCCCCTGTTCTTCCCCTGCCTCTCAGAGGCTTAACCATCCTCTCTTCTTTGTGGAGCTAATTTGCTACCTTGGACTGTAAGGAATGGCACCATTCCTTCCTGCTACCATCACCTGCAGGATCCTTGACAGAGGGAAGTGACAGTGGCAGCTGAGGATATGCATTGCCTTGACTGAAAAAGAAGCTGCTTTATTCTTGAAAGCTGGGGGCTGAAGAGTGCTTCACATGGCCCTGAAGCTGCTTTGCCCGGGGCTCCAATGCCCTGACTCTAGGAGGGTGCAGTGAACGGTGCTACTTCACAGCAGACACAGAAGGTTCAGACCAAGGCCTCCCTCCAGGCAGGAAGGGATGCGATGATAACTAGCATAATCAGCCTTCTCGCTTTTTGAAGACTGTATTGTAGTAGCATGTTGTGAAATCTCATTGCATTTCTTTTAATCTGTGTGGGTCATCTCTCTGCTTATGAGTCCCGGCATCTGTGCCTCAGGTCTAGTTTTTTCCCTTTTGAGGGCCGACAGCCATGGTGAACTCTTCAGATGCTGAGGTGAAGGCTTAGGTGGTTTTACCTTTTTAAGTGCTTGATCCATAATGCTTATGGAGAGGAGTTTTGGTGTTGCCGTGCGCTCATTCTTGTAATAGCAGAGATGGTCGCGCTCTTTGAAGTATTGGGCAGTTATGGATGAGTTCATGTCAGGTCTCAGCTGGGTCACTCTCATGTCCACGGATGAATCCACAAGCTCCTCAGGGGGTATGTAGGATTCTCCTGGTGTTGGTTTCGGTTTGTGTCTTCCCTGGCATGCTCTCATTGGCTTTCTGTGATTTATTTGAGCTGTATTATCTAGTTCAAGGATCTGTGAGAAGCTCTCTATGAACCTAAGTATTACAGGATGTTGGGAAAATATGTTGTATGCTGGTAGCTTTCTCGTCTGTCATTCTGTTCTGAATTTTCTTCATCTTAGCCCTAAGTTTTAGACATGACAGTGTTTGACTCTCTGTTAAGAGACACAAAAAGATTTGTTAATTCATTTTTATTGGGGGAGGGGAGATGTGTGTGTCCCAGCAGCGTATTTAGGCTGCATACTTCCTGATAGGTGTCTCCGTTCTCTGGAATCGTGACATATAAACATTCTAAAAAACTAGGTACCACTTAGCAGTAGACTGCTGATGAGTTGAATGGAGGCTTTGGTCCAGCTGACGTTCAGCACTGTGCTTCTCAGAGCTTAGACGTGGCTAACAGGCTGTTGCCAAACAATGATGTCATATAAAGAAGACTCTCCTCTTGCTTGGCAGACAGAAACGGTGTTACTGATCCTGAGCTCGTGCTTAGCATACTAACTGAGCAGGAGTGCACCAGCAATATAAATATTAACAGCTCTGTTTTGTCAGCCACTAACTTTGCTTCACTGCTATTCCAAAAACGTGAATTAAAACTAAAATTACCCTTTTATGTTAGTGTATATATTTATATCGGCCAACATCTTTGAGGAATCTTCTTCTTACCTCTGACCTTATTCCTCATCAAGTTATTGGTTATAAGGACATGGTACTTTTTACTCTAAGGGTGGCAAAGGCTTATATAATCCATGTTCTATTATAAAACTAAGAGCTGATAAGATTTCATTTTCTAAGAAGAGAAGACCATCAGAGGAATGTATATCCAGGCAGTTCGCCCAATACTGTACTTTAAAGCTACAGTCCCCAATCCCTGGGCTGTGGCCCAGCACCAGTCTGTGATCTGCTGGCAACCTGGCCACGCGTCACAGCCTGAGCTCTGCCCCGCCCCCCCACAACCCCATCCCATGGGAAAATTGTCTTCCATGAAACTTAGGAACTTAGCCTCACAGCAGGAGGTGAGCAGCAAGCAAGCGAGGAAAGCTTCATCTGGACTTATGGCTGCTCCCCATTGCTCACATCGCCACCTGAACTCCAACTTTCTTTCCTGTAGCCACACTCCACCCAACCCCCGTCCGTGGAAAAATTGTCTTCCATGAATCTGGTTCCTGCTGCCAAAAATGTTGGGGACCACTGCTTTAAAGTGTAAACTTATGAAATTGAATCGACACATGAATATTCATTTTGTTTCCATGTCCCCATGAAACCTGTATTTCTCCTGTGGATTGCTTTAAAATTCAGGTTGCAAGACAGGAGTTTTTTACAGCTTTCAGTGTACACCGCAGTAGATCTCTTCTGGAAGCCGTTCTCTTCACTACATGTTCCCCACCCCTCCACATTTAAGAAAGAATTTGCAGGCCAGGGGCTCACACCTGTAATCCTAGCACTCTGGGAGGCTGAGGTGGGTGGATTGTTTGAGCTCAGGAGTTCAAGACCAGCCTGAGCAAGAGCAAGACCCCGTCTCTACTAAAAATAGAAAGAAATTGGCTGGACAACTAAAAACATATATAGAAAAAATGAGCCAGGTATGGTGGTGCATGCCTGTAGTCCCAGCTTCTCAGGAGGCTGAGGCAGAAGGATCACTTGAGCCCAGGAGTTTGAGGTTGCTGTGAGCTAGGCTGATGCACGGCATTCTAGTGGTGAGACTCTGTCTCAAAGTGAGACACTGTCTCAAAAAAAAGAAAAGGGAAAAAAAGAAAGAATTTGCAAAGTCTCAAAAGCCTTTCTATTTCACCACAGTGGTAACTATGGTCATGGCACAGTTCATGGCAAACTTCCCAAATGTTACCATGCTAAAACTCAAAACATCCTCCTTTGAAAGATGGAATTAGAAAAATCACCATTTTATAACCCCTAATGAAATAATTGCTTTTGGGAAAGAAAATCAATGGATGTGAAAAGCTGTAAGTGAGAGGAACTAATACTCACTTGGTGCCAAAATATCCCACAGATAACTGGCTTGGGGCAAAGGGGAAATGGCCCAGTGATCAAATTTAGCATCATTAATAGTGGAACAAATGGCTTTAATGCACTAACAAGTACACAGCATTACCTATGAAATATTTTTGCCAAAAATGCTTAACCTGATTCTTACAAAAGTTTCAGATCTAACTTCTGTTTTTTGGGAAGTACAGAGGATGGAGGAAAGCAAGGGTGTAGATACATAATAGCACAAAGAAGCCTCAGACAGGTTCCTAATGATGGGCATTCTCAAGACAACTGGCAGGTCTTTTCAGGTCAAAACTAGGAAAAAACAGGGGTTAGAGGTTATTCTAGATTAAGAGAGATAAAAGAAACCCGATCAAATGCAATGCATGGCCCATAATTGAATCTTGATTTGCACAAAACATTTCTAAAAGACAACTTTGGAATAATTGGAAAAGTTTTAACATGAACTGTATTTTAGATGATATTTGGAAATTATTTGTCAGATATGATAACATTATGATTGGGAAGGTGTCTTTGTGCTGAAATAATTTGGGGGGTAAAGTGTCATGTCTATAATTTTATTTTTAAATGATTCAGAAGAAAAGACACACAAAGAATTGTAAAATGTTGAATCTGCATGGTGGGCATATGAGTGTTCACTTTAGTATTGTTTTTATTTTTCTGTTTCTGTATATTTGAAATTTTTCATAGTGAAAAATTTAAAAATTTCTTTCTTCCAAATACTATGTCTTACCCTCATCCCCATGCAAAACCCTGAATTTGTTCATTATTTACAGACCTTTTTGTCGAATACTAATTGCCTTATGTTAATAAATAAACAGTGAGGGGGGACAAAAAAAAACCCGGAGTGAAAAACCAGCCCTACATACCTCTTCTAGATTACTTTCTCTGTAAGCTTTCACTTTGGTACAGTTTGACTACAGTGCTAGCAGCTTGACATTGATATTCCATAAAAGCTTGTTCAAACAGAATCCCAGTTATTTTTTAAATTCTTTTTTAGTAATGTATTCTTAAAATATACAAAATATATGTACATACACACGTATAAAGGAGAAAAAATAACATCCTAGAGTAGATATTTTGGAGGAGAATTCTTTGGGTACGAAGGGTCAAAACTGTGTTTTCTTGATAAGGCTTAATTTTTTGTAACATGTTAAAAAACTCTCCTTCTTTCCTTTGGCTGTGTAATACTGATAGCTGTCGACTTGCTGGAGAAGATGCTTGTACTGGACTCAGATAAGAGAATTACAGCAGCCCAAGCCCTCGCACATGCCTACTTTGCTCAGTACCATGACCCTGATGATGAGCCAGTGGCCGACCCTTACGATCAGTCCTTTGAAAGCAGGGACCTTCTCATAGATGAGTGGAAAAGTAAGTCCTAAGGTCAATTAGCATCTATCTTGAGAACTTAGGTTTTAAAATCTGGCCTAGGTGAACTGCTAACCAAAAGCTGTGGGAAAAATAAAAACTCAATGGTTGTAACTTGCTAAAACTTGTAGTTGTGGTCTCTAATGCAGAATGAACATGTTCCTCTGATAGAAACTATCTGTTGTAGATTATATACTTTCTGGGCCTTTGAGGTGCTTATGCCTGGTCTGGTTTCGTGTACAGCCCCTCATAAATATGCATAAAGCTTTGAGGTTCTCAGAGTCTTTGCATTTACAACACCCCTCTGAGATAAGTAGGGAATCAGGGCATTTTTACAGTTTTACAATTGACAGAACCAGGGCAGAGAAAGTTTGTATCTTATCTATTACCTTACACCTAGTTAGGGACACAGCCAGGAATGGAACCCACGTCTCCTATGTCCAGTCTCATCATACTCTTTGCGTAAAACGCAAGTTCAGAGCTCCAGTCACGTCCCAGAAGACTATTTGTTGAAATTGGGAAGCGAGAGTGCTCTGTTATTCTTGAGCACCTTCTCCAGAGGGCTTTAAAGAGAGGCACTCAGCAATGAAAGAAATGGGAAAAAATGTCTTTTGTATGTATCCTTGAACTTCTGTGTAATCCTATGTTCCGTTAGGATATCCCACCCAAGCAACGAGGCAGTTATTTGAAGTAGCCCATCGTAGCATGATCTGGACAGGCAGGAAGGTTCTTGAGCTGAGAAGTCAGAGTACTTGCCAGCAAAGAGAATCGTCTAAACTCTCACATCTTACCTTTCCTTCCCAATGTCTAGGCCTGACCTACGATGAAGTCATCAGCTTTGTGCCGCCACCCCTTGACCAAGAAGAGATGGAGTCCTGAACACCTGGTGTCTGTTCTGTTGATCCCACTTCACTGTGAGGGGAAGGCCTTTCCATGGGAACTCTCCAAATATCATTCAAGTGCCTCTGTTGCGAAGATTTCCTCCATGGTGGAAGGGGTGTGTGTGTGTGTGAGTGTGTGTGTACGTGTATGTATCTGTCTTTGTGGGAAGGTGAGAGAATAATATGAGTAAACTATGATCACCGTGACTTTACATGGAATTGCAGATGCTCCATGGCAGCCTCCACTTCTCCATTCTGAGAGTCAGCTCAGGCAGACGAGAACTGCCGTCTTGTTAGGACAATGTTAAATGCAAAGCAAAAAAAAATTAAACATCCCTATCGCAGTCATGCTTTTGCCACTTTGGCTTCTCCTGTGGCCCCACCTTGACGGTAGACAGTGGCATAGAGCGGAGGCTCACACCTTCCGGTTGCTTCCGACTGGAAGCCGCCCCTCAGCGATGCGTACAGCCGGAACGGACCAACTGGCCTGTTAACTTGCTTAGTGTGGTTCTCAGAACTTGACAGGTGTATTTGAAACTGTAAATATGTTTGTGCCTTAAAAGGAGAGAAGAAAGTGGCGGCAGTTAAAAGACTGCCGCTGCTGAAGCTCTGAGCTGGGCAAGGAGACAGGGCTGTCGCATGGCTGCTGTGGGCCCGGCGTAGCCAGGCAGCCCTCAGAGGCCGCCATGTGTGCAGTGTGCGCATGCATATATGTGCATTTCTCTCTCTCTCTCTCCCCCCTCACCTCTAGGTGTTGTTGCCATTTCTCTGCTTACCCCTCACCTTCAGTGCAGAAGTTTCATGCGTATTGGCCGCAGTAGTCAGAACCAGGTTCTTGCTGTCGGTATACTTCCTGTGTGCTCTTTATTTCTAGCAGAGTGGGGATGTGTGCTGCACGTCTTGCTATCTGAGCATGCACAGCTGCTTGTCCTGTTCTCTTCGGGAGGCCCTGGTGCCAGGCAAGTCTGCCAGCGATGACTTCTTGGATAGTTCAGATCCTGTGTCACGTCAGCTGATGTTATGGGCAAGTGACATCATCCTCTCTTCAGCCCCCAGTGCTATTTTGTGTTGAACACAATTGATATACTCCAGGTGCTTTTGATGTGAAAACCATGCAAAAATGGAACAGATGGATGTATAGCATTTTCATTCTTGCCATCTTTCAACAAACTATTCTGGGGAAGCTAACATGGGAAAGATCAGGGCTTTCCCCAAGAATATCCCAAACTTTGGAAAACAAGTTGTTCTCTTTTCTCCCACTAACCAATGCCAAGAAATGCTGAAAATAAATGTGAAAAATAAATATCATGAGGCCAGAAACTCCTTTTGCTATCTTTCTCTAAATGTGGTTTTAAAAAAGAATTGTAACAAGGTGTCTTTTCCACTCCTCTATGGAAAAGAGTCTTCTTGGCAGCTTAACATTGACTTTTGGGTCTTGGTTTGGGGAGAAATAAGTTTTGTTTCAGAATTTTATATAGCATAGGAATCCTTTGAGAATGTGATTCCTTTTGATGGGGAGAAAGGGCAAATTATTTTAATATTTTGTATTTTCAACTTTGTAAAGATGAAATATCCTCAGGGGTGGAGAAGAGTTGTTTTCATAATTTTCTGAATTTTAGGCATTTTGTGCTACATGAGGGCCCACATATTTAAGTCTTTGTGTAATAAGAAAGTGTAAAGCCACTTCCAGTGTTGGCTGTGTGACAGAAATCACGTATTTGGGCCAATGTGTTTCCATTTCTTTATCAGTGCAGTGATGCATGCACTCCAGAAGGCCAGGGTAGGACCCCTGAATCAACTGGAGCAAGAAGGAAGGAGGCAGGCTGATGGTGAGCCCACCTCACCTGGGATTCTTCCCTCTTTCAAGGAAAGTGAACGTAAAGGCCTCATCTCCTTTATATGCACTTCAAATCCTCACCATCCACAGCAAGATGAATTTTATCAGCTATGTTTGGTTGTAAATGCTAGTGTGATTTCCTATAGAAATACTGCTCTGAATATTTTTTAATAAAGGTCTTTGCACATGTGACCACATACGTGTTAGGAGGCTGCGTGCTCCAGGAGCCTGGACTCTAAGCTGGAGCTCTCGGAAGAGCTCTTTGGTTTCTGAGCACAATGCTCCCATCTCCTGATTTCTCTGAACAGACAACAAAGGAGAGAATGAGGGAAACTGCTATTTTATTTGTATTCATGAACTTGGCTGTAATCAGGTATGCCATATAGGATGTCAGACAATACCACTGGTTAAAATAAAGCCTATTTTTCAAAATCAGTGAGTTTCTCTCATTTGTTGTATTTTTCTCTTGATTGTTTTTATTTAATGCGCAATGTGGCATCGTATCAATGTTCTTTCAGTTGTGGCCTGGCATGTTTCTGACAGATCTTGATACTACTCTTAAAATTTAGAAGACGTTTGTAATGCTCCTTACTTGTACATTTTATGGTGAGGAGAATCTGGGTCTGTGATGTGAATGGGTAAAGCAAAGAGCAAATAAACAAGGTGTCATGTGGCAGGGTCTGTATCGCCACATGTGGGTGTGAGAGTGGCCTAGGACAGGTGTCGGCAAGCTGTGGCCCGAGAGCAAAATCCCAGCTACCACCTGTTTTGTGTAGCCTGCTAAGAATGGTTTTTACATTTTTTAATGGTTGGGGGAAAAAAAAAACAAAAGATGAATAGTATTTTTGTAGCATATGAAAAATAATGTAAAACTCAAATTCCCATGTTCATGAATAAAGTTTCATCAGAACATAACCACACTTATTTGTTTATGTATTGTCTGTGGCTGCTTTTGTGCTACAGTAACAGAGTTGTAGCCTCAACAGAGACCATAGGACCTACAATATGTAAACTATTTACCATTTGGCCCCTTAAAGAAAAAGTTTGCCGACCCTTGACCTAGGGCTTCAGTTTCTTCATCTATAAAGTGAAGTTCAAGTTCTTTTCAGCTTTGGCATTCTAGACTATCTATAAGCAGTGTATTTTTATTTTAAAATTGCCAAAGAGAAGGTCGGGTGTATACGTATATGTGTGCATTGTTTATAGGCTTATAAGCAAATGTATTTGATGACTGTTTTGCCTTAGCTGGCTATGGCCTTCGAAAATGCTCTTCAAAACTGCTGAATTACATCCTGAGATTAAGGAGCCATGAGGTCTCCCAGCTCAGCTCAGAGGAATGTTGTGCTGGTGTGCTTCCTTTCTCAGTGCCCTGGGAATGACACCTGACAGGTGTCCCAGCGTAGATTGTGAGGCCCAGCCTGTGAGGATATTCAGAGCACGCAACTGGGGTTTTGTCCCGTGTTGGCTGGTCCCTGGCTGGCAGCTGGGAATGATGAGAGTGATAGAAGGCAAACCAAGCACAGGCTTCTTTCGTGTTGTGACTTCTTAACAGGGTGAGAGAAAGGGGCCCCAGTTGTCACATGGGGTACTTTAGCTCCTGCAAGGATCACACAGTTGCAGGGAATGTTTTGCTTTCACATACCAGACTTGAGCGCAGCCTTCCTCCTGGGTTTCTGAGTGGAGGACCTGCTTAGCTCAAGGAGAGTTGACACCAGATAAAGCTCACCTAAGGCAAATCCACTTAAAATGGGGACCAAAATTTCATAGTATGTCGTGGGGATGGAGGGATCGGGAAAGTCTAATTGGGGCTTTAATCACAAAAATGGAACAAAATATTATAAAAGCATGTTCATAATTTCAAATGTATATGCTTAAAATGAACAAAGAATAAATCAAGTTTGTTTTTCAAGTGAAACTGTGATTTGGTATCTTACAATATCCTTTTCATTTGATCTCTGCAGTGTAATCATAGAGGGGACTTCAGTGAAAAATATTTGAGGGCTTCATCAGTTTTCCAGGGGCTTCTCAGTATTTTCATAGTCATCTTCATAAATATCTATTGTGGATATAAATATCACCTTATCACCTTTCCTTTCATTGTTAAGTGGCCTCAGTCTGCCAGATCCACATTTCTCAGTGGCTTTGCTTGCGATTTGAGCAGTTTTCTAGTCTTTATTAGCTTCATCAAATCCACCATCATTTGCAAGATTTGTGATTATTGCAGTTATTCTGCATTCTGTTTTATCATTTGCCATATGCTTACAATGTAACATTAGAGACTAACAGAAGACTAGAATACAGCAGTCAGGAGAGATACTTCGGGTTCAGATACTTGGGAAGCAAGGAGGGACTGATTTTATAAGTAATCAGCTCATTAGGGAATGTTTTCATGTGGTGACTTTCACTTCTCTCTACAGTCTGGTAGCTGCAAGGACTTAGGTAATGAATATGCAAATAATGAAGACCGCTTTTACTTACAATAGAGATACATTTTAGTAATATACATACCCTTTGAACTTAGCATTTACACTTCTCAGAAGTCCTCACAGGTACACAAACAAAAGAGTAAAAGGTTGCTCAGTGCCACATTCTTTGTAATAGCAAGACATTGGAAGTACCCCACACATCTATCAATAAGGACTTGATTAAGATGGCCATCTGTGCAGTGCAGTGCCATATAGCTAGGCATGGATAGATGTGCAACATACATTGTGACGGAGGAAAAGTGGCAGGCTGTTAGTATACTGTCCCCATTTAAGGATAGATAATATATGGCTGGGAGAAACCTAGAGGAACACACTAAACTGTTGGCAAACAACTCTGGGAAGTGGGATTGTGGGCTCTAACTTTTTGTGCTATTTCTATAATGTTTACCTTTTTTATGCAGTAATTTTTTTTTATAATCAGAAACTTTGTGGTTGATGATGAGAAAGATTTTTAAAGTCTCTGTGCCCTGGGGAACCATTCTCGAATTTCAGCTTTGCCGGGGGTAGAGCCCAACTTTTCAAGGCAGGAGAACATTTGTTGGAAAGAGATTGCACCCAGCTGTCCGGCCTCTGGCAAGCAGAGCTCCGCCACTACTTTGTAGCAGGATCTCCACCCACCAGGACTTGGTAGTTTCTCCCCCCCAAGAAGGGTATATTTTAAGGATCTGAAGCAGGATTTTTCAACTTTGCCGCTACGGACATTTTGGGCCACATAATTCTTTGTTGTGGAAGCTGTGCTGTGCATTGTAGAGTGTTAAGCAGCGTCCCTGGCCTTTACCCACTAGCTGCCAGTAGCACACATGCTCCCTTCCCCCAGTAGTGACAGCCAAAGATGTCTCCAGATGTTGCTGAATGCCCCCTGGGGGGCAAAATCATCTTGGGTTGAAAACCTCACTAATCTAAAACTGTCGCTCCCAATATTGCAGAATACCAAAGCCTCTTCTCTTAAAAGAAATAAAGGTTAACACTTACTAACCTGTTGTAACTTAAAGACGTGGCTTTGTTTCTCAGAGGGAAGGTATACGTTTGAAAGGCTTTCTTAGAGTCGTGCATATCCTGCAGGGGAAAAGGAAAATATGAGGTAGTTGAGAAGAAAATAAGTTCAGGACTGGATTAACACTATTTCATTTCTCAAAAAACAAAACAGAACAGTGGAGGTGGACGTTAAGTGAATTAAGTTATCCTTTGTTCAGAAGCTCTGGCTATTATCCACAACCAGAAAATCTAGTGATGATGTAGGTAAGGCTACAAGATTTTTTTTTTTTTTTTAATAGAGTCTCGCTTTGTTGCCCTGGCTGGAGTGCAGTGGTGTGATCACAGCTCACTACAACCTTGAACTCCTGAGCCCAAGCGATCCTCCCACATCAGGCTCCCAAGTAGCTGGGACTGCAGGCATGTACCACCATGCCTGGCTAATTTTTCTCTCTTTCCTTTTTTTTTTTTTTTTTAGAGGTGGGGTCTTCCTGTGTTGCCCAGGCTGGTCTCAAACTCCTGGCATCAAGGGATCCTCCTGCCTCAGCCTCCCAAAGTGCTGGGATTAAAGGCGTGAGCCACGGTGCCCAGACTCTGAGTAGTTCAATTTAGGAAAAGTCCTTTGTTTAGAAGTTACTGAGAATGAAATGAGGAAATAACTTTAAGCTCAATTTTGCAACTAAAAAAAAAAAATTATACCACCACCTTTTGAGTGTCAGTTGCAGCAAAAAATAAAAAGATATAAAACCATAGGCACAGCCTAGATCCTTGACAAAGACGAGTAGTTTTAAACTCTTACCAGATCCAATACCCTTTGCATAATTAATATTTAATAGCATCCCTTTTATAATCCTCAAGTGAAATCCATAGATAATTCACATACACACAATTTCAAAGAAAGTCTAATAACCTAATATAAATGATGAATAAAGGAAAAATTCAAATACATTTCAATATGTAAATGCTCAATCATAACTACATAAAAGACATACTGAAGCAGTTAGATGCTTGCACCTATACATAGAATCACCTTGAAGGTGACAGTTGCAAACGCAGACTGATATGGTTGTGTTGTCTTGGCAACTCAAATACCATGACTGCTGCCAATCATGATTTTCTGAAAGTGGTATACAATTCTTGGTAAAATTTCAAAAAAAAATATTTTGATTTATTCAGTTGTGATCCTGGGAAATTTAAGTATATTAATATGCAAAAAAAGTAGTTGTGTTTTATTTGTAAAACCAAGTTACAGTCTAGGCTCAGATGATCATAAACAGGGTTTTCCACCTCTCTGAATGTTCAGCAGGGTGTTTGTGATAGGAAACGATTCTTGTTGAGAATCCCACTCTGTACGGTAGCCCCTGTGTGGGAAATATCAGTAATACCCCTGGCCTTTGTGACAACCAAAAACAACCCTACATATTTCCAAAGTGCACCTGTTGAGGACTCACAGCCTAAACGACTCAAGTGATATATGGGGCTCTAAAAAGTAAAACCTCCACACTGAAGGACAGACCTGACTTCCCATTGTCCTTCCTTCACCCCCTTCCCCCACTTTCCCTCACTCCCTCCTGAAGCGCAGTCACGTCACTGTCACATCTCTGGACTGCTACTGTACGTTAGGCAGTTCACATCCGTGCATATCGATACGAGTAATGTCTCATTCTCGTACAGAGTCACGTTACAACTGAGGCTGGATTCAACAGACCATCCTGCTATCAACGTTGAAAGAATTCTGGTTCCAGAGAGTTTTATAGCATTGACATTAAGACATACTTCTCTTGGTTTTCCAAAGAAAATCAAGAAAAATATTCATTCAGCGTAATTTCTCTATGGACTTTCTAGCTACTGCCGGCCAAAGAGGGGAGGCGTCCATGGCAGCCACAGCTGGGCGCTTGGTGCCGTCTGTCATCACACACACGGGGCCCCTCTCCCTCTCCCCTCTGTACTCCTCTGGGATGCAAGTGCTCCTGCAGTCTTCTGGAGAAGCCACTTTTTCCCTCCCTTCAGCCAACAGGGCTTAAGCCAACATTCTTACTGTGTCTCCTAGAACAGGGGTCCCAAACCTATGCTGAGTTGTATAATTGTATATTACAATGTATTAATAATGGAAACAAAGTGCACAATAAACATATTGCATTTGAATCATCCCAAAACCATCCTCCTCTCCCCAGTCCGTGGAAAAATTGTCTTCCATGAAAACGGTCCCTGGTGCCAAAAAGGTTGGGGACCACTGTCCTAGCAGATTAGCATGCTTCCCTCTGGTTCTCTGTGGCGCTACTTGAAATGTACGAGGTCACTATGTGCTCTTATTTTCTCTCCTGGCCTTTGCGTGTGATAGTCCCTCCACCTAGAACCCTTTTCTCCTTCCCTGTTCCTCTGAGCTAACTTATGTGTCCTTCCATTCAGCCTTGACATCGCGCCCTCTGTAAATCCTCCCTGACCATCCCCAAGCCTGGAGTAGGTATGTCTTCTGCGTGCACCCTGTGCTCTGCTGGGTTGATCAGTGGTGGCCCCGATTGCTTTGTCATTGCCTGCTGTTTGTACCACCTGCTCAAAAGGAAAAACAAAGGTTAAGGATGCAGGCTGTGGAACCAGTCTGCCTGCCTAAGTTCAGATCATAGCCGAACTACCTCCTATTGATGCCATCTTGAGCAAATTGTTAAATATTTCAGAGCCTATCTCACAAGGTTGTTGTGAGACTAAATGAGTTAAACATGTAAAGCCCTTGGCATATAATAAACGCTCAATAAATATCAGCATAAGGCTGCATGTCCTTGAGGGTATAGGTTGTGTCTTGTTCACTATGTGTCCCTATCACCTAGCGTGGCACCTGGCACACAACAGACATTCAGTCTCTATTGACCAAGTCAGTAAGTGACTATCATCTTTTAATCCCTTGCAAATCATCTTGTCTTCTGCTTCTTGGTTTTACAATCGGCAGTCTTTAGATGTAAACACCATCTAAAGAAAGCAACCAAATATGTACAGATTATCTGCCCTGCCTAAGAAACGGCACTGTGTGGAAGTTCCTTGTTTAAGAAAAGACAGTGTTAAAATTGGGTTCTGATTCTCTTTGCAATGCCTTGCTGTGCAATTCAAGTTGGATGCACAGCAATTTAGTGAATTAGAACTGGAATCAACAGACTATTGAAGGTAGCTGATGCCATGACCCAGATAATTCCTACTGTTTCCCTATCTATCTGCCCACTTTAAAATGAAAATATCAAGGAAAAAGAAAGGGAATTGGAAGTCATTATGGTATCTTGTACTCTGATTCAACCATTCTGCAAATGTCTATTATGTACTTCCCTTGTGTCAGGCACTGGGAAGATGGGAAAGAATAAAAATCAAATTCCTGCCCCATGGAGTTGATGTTCTGATGGGGGGAGACTGGTAAACAATGCACCATCTCCCTGGTACCCCAAGAACAGAAGTTGTGAGCGCCTGTTGCTGGAGGCCATTTCTGGGCCAGGTGTACCTTTGATCCCCCTCCCTGGTGCTCAGCTGACAACGGGATTGTGCGTGGGAGTCCAGGCCTGCGTGTCCTCTTAGGTTACCCTTGACCTGACCAGCTGGCTCCACCATCTATCTCCAACGTGAGGTGTGAGGTCGTCATCTGCTGCCATTACATGACGACCCATTTCCCCTGGGCCATTGCTCAGGCATGACAGAGCTGCTCGTCCCGTATGGAAAGCGCAGCCGCCCACAGCTCTGCCCAGTGACACAGAGGCAATGACTATCTCATAATGGTTGCTGACAAAGTGCTGTGGCAGGGAGTGTCCCATCTGGAGGCAAACAGCCGTGTGGCTGCTTTGCCCCCAGTGAGCCCCACCCTGCTCCACGGTTAGGAAACGTCCCCCCACCCCACTGATGTCCCCAGCCTCTGGCCGAGCCAGGTGTTTTTGTAACTTACACTGAGCTTACTAGTGTCAAAGCACAAACCACATTACTTTTTCTATTATTAATCCTTCATGACACAAATAAAACTTGTTTGTTGTTGAAAAAAATTTAAATGTAACTAGATAACATCCATTATCTCACCACCTAGAAATAACAGCTGTTGACAGGTTGATGTAAGCCCTAGAAAATTTCGTAAATCTGTAAAAATACATAACTTTAAAAATGAATGCATAAAAATGCATATTTATTCGATGATCTGTGTTGATATAAATGGTGCTGAAACAACTGGCTAGCCACTGTTCTTCAGCTACAGTCATTCCCAGACAGACCAAAGATGTAAGTGGAAGACAGCTTTCAAAGCATGTCACAAAACCAGAAACCACACAGGAAAAGGCTCATCAATGATTTTGCCTACACAAAAATTACAGAACTTCCATACACTGGAAGCAGATTGGCAGGATTTGGTAAGGGTAGAAGCTGCACATAGCCTGTGACCCTGCACTTCTACTCTTAGGTAATTACTCTAGAGAAACTTTCTCATATGGTGACAAGGAACTGAGTACAGAGACTTTTCTCTCTAATATTCCACTGCAATAGCAGGAAAAAATGGGAACAAACCTCAAAGTCCATCAAAGGAGAACAGGAAATAAATTGTAATGCCTTCATACAACCAAATGTTATACAGCATGAAAACAAATGAACTAGAATGATTTTGCCTCCTCCCTGCCCCCAATTTTATCTGTGCCCCAGAGGCAACTGCCAACATCTGGAGACATTTTTGGTTGTCACACTTGGGTGACGGGGCAGCGGTGACCATCTACTGGGCAGAGGCCAGGGATGCTGTTAAGCATGCTGCAATGTGCAGGATGTCTCCCACAACAAAAGAATTGTCTAACCCAACATGTCAGGGGTGCGGAGATTGAGAAACCCTGAGTTAGATGACTCAACGTGGGCAGACCTTACCAACGATCTTAAGTGAAGAAGGAAGTTGCAGAATGACCCAGTCTGATGGTGTTTACAGATACGTCCTGATATGGTACAACTAGAAAGCAGATATGGGACCAAAGCACACCAACCTGAGGGCAGCAGGCACCTCCAGGGAGGGCGAGCGGGCAAGGGGTCAGGGAGGGGTATAAAAGGGCTTCCGTGGGCACAAGCCAGATGAATCCCAGTTCCACCACGTCCTTGCTGTATAACCTCGGCAACTTGCTTAATCATTCAGGGCCTCCATTATCACATCTGTAAAGTGGGATGATACTAATCATAGTACCTTCTTCACAGGGTTGCGGTGAGTTAACTGATGTAGAACAGTGTGTGGCTCATAGTAAGAACTACGTAAGTTTTGGCACTATTTTCATAATGATTCTCAGTATCTATAATGTTTTGCTTTGAAAATATCAAAAGCAGATATGGCCTATGTATGAAAGAGCTCAGTGGCCTGCCTGGAAGAGGACCTTCACCCCTCCTGCCGCCCCCCAGCCAAGTGCATTTCTTCCTCCACACTTATTCTGTATTTTTAAAGCCACGCCATCCCAAACATACCCTCCAGATCTGGGACAACCCATCTAGGCATTTCTCCCTTTTCCTTTTTTACCCCTGATGCTGGCAACTCTCTTTATTGATACAGATGATGAACAATACGGTAACAAGTATGTGTTTCAATTTGTGTCATTAATTAGATAGCTATGGAATTATCAGGGTACATGAGGTGCACATTGCTACCACTTTGGGTTGCCCAACGGCTCTCCTAAAAGCTGGCACCAGTCTACGCCCCCACCTGCAGGTGACAGTGTGATTTTTCATTTCCTTTTGCCTCGCCGACTAGGGTATGAGCTTCTTGAGCATGGAGACTGTGACATTTGTCCATGTATTTTCAACGTCTTGATAGGTGCTCAGCAAAATGTGGTTGAATAGACTAAGGCTTTACAACACATTGCTAAGGAGGTACAGAGGGTAGAGAAAAATAAGACACTCATGCCCTCAAGAAACAATTTATGTTGGTTTGAAAATTGCAAGTCTAAGGGCCTGCTATGCCACAGATCCTCCAGGAGTCTGAGGAGGGGGGAGATGCTAGAGTGCCCGGCAAAGCCGGCTGTGGCCAGTTGTGAGGAATGAGGGTCCTCCCCGTCCTTGGCAAGGCAGAGGAATGGCTTCCCGGGCAGGCAGCAAACAGCTCCAGCAATGCGTGGCGATGGGGATGAGTAAGGACATTTGTGGGGTGGTTAGAGTGGAGGTCGCCAGTGTGTAGACACCGTGGAGGATCTGATTAGCAAGAAAGGCAGGGCCTGGCCGGGGCAAGGCTTGTCCAACAGGCTAAGACGTTTAAACTTTATCCCGGAGGCAACGGGGAGCTCCCAGGGGTGCAGCCAGGAGGAAAGACCGCTCTAGACGGGAAGGTTAATCATAGCCGGTTGCTGCCGGCTGCCTGTCACACCAGAGCTGTGCTGCTCTCCTGCTGCCTAGCTGGTACACCCTCTTTCCGGGTGACCAAAGCTGGATCCGGATGCCCTCTTTGCTTAGGAAGGGCGGCCTCAGGCCCGGGTGAGGGAGTGGAGACAGGCAGGGCCTGTGAGGCAGGGAGAAGCTGTGTGTAATGGAAGCGTGGTCACCAGGTTCGGGGGACCAGCTAGTGGTTTGTACCCACCACGGCCCCTTACTCATCCCTGCTGCCACACCTTTGCTTGGGCTCTCTGGTGACTCTGGAGATCTGACTTTGTGCATCTCTGTGCAGCTGTGTGCTCAGTGACGTCAGGCTGGCAGCCTCAAGTCGGCCATGGTAGGACTATTTACACCACAGCAATCGAGACACACTCTGCGGCAGGGTCCCCATCCCCAGAGCCAGTTTTCCAGCACACCACTGGCTGTTTCCTTCTGGAAGTCGGAGATTCCATGATTAGTTTTGGAGAAGGGTGGGGAGGATCTTGTTTAGGAAAGCCAGATGGAACTTTCAGGAAGGCAAGTGTGTGGCTAAGTAATGGAGGCACTGTCAGGAGAAGTAAATCCCGATTCCTAAAAGGCAAGGGCTGGCCTTCCACGGGCACCATCCAGTACAGCCCGGCACAGTGTTACCGACGCTGACTCTGGGCAAGATCGTCTGGGCTTGAATCCCAGCTCTAGTACCTACTAGCTGTGTGGCCTTGGGCAAGTCGCTTTACCTCTCCGTGCCTCATTTTTGTTATATGTAAAGTGGGGGAATACTATTAACTCAACTCAGCATTCTTAGGAGGATTAAATGTAAAGCTCTTAGGACAGTTTTTGGTAAGTCGCTAATGCTCTGTCAATGTTTGTTAAATACATATAATAGAAAACTGATGTATCCAGAGAGGCGATCTGACTTACCCAAGGTCACACAGCAGATTAGAGGCAGAGCTGGAATCACAGCCCAAGCCTCTGCCATGGCAGGTAGCCCTGTGGGTTTTGTTTGGATGTCTCTGATCCTGACAAGGGTCTGTGCGGCTCCTGGGGATGACCCATGTGTCCTGACATTGGAAGTTTACAAAGGAGGGGTGGGACAGGCAGACCTAGTGGCCTCTTCCCTGAAAGGGCAGGTTGGTAAGGTGGCCTCCAGGGAGCATAGCCTCCCCTGCCTGGGGCAGGCCACACAGAAGCCCAGGCGGGACTGTGGCCCATGGAGTTAGGCAGGTCATTTCAGCTGGGAACTCCTCCAGGAACGAAGATGAGTTGGGCCTACTTATCGGGGCAACGACAGCTTCCATTTACAAAGCCCCTGCTACATCTCTGCTACTCAGTCACCATCTGCCAGGCACTGTTCTAAATACCTGGAATTCAGTGACCAGTAATATAGATGAAATCCCTACCTTCATCCACTTCATGACATTCTAGCAGAGGGGGACAGATGATGAGCAAGTATATCAAGAGATATGTGTGCATGCTTAGGCAGCACATATACTAAAATTGGAATGACACAGAGAAGATTAGCATGGCCCCTGCGCAAGGATGACTTGCAAATTAGTGAAGAATTCCATTAAGAGAGAGAGAGAGAGAAAGATAAGGGCTTGAAGGAGGACATGGCCAGGGAAGGCAGGTGGGGCATGGCTTGTGATGAAGTCAGGGAGCACTCTCAGAGGAGGTGACTTAGGAGCAGTCCTGAAGGGCTACGGGAAGCATTGTGCACAATGCCTGCAACCGTGCATGTGTCCTTTCATTGAATCCTCCTGCTGTCCCTGGTTAGGTGGCTGGTATTCTATCTGCCTGATAAGGAAGCTCAGAGCACACACGCACCTGCTCACGTGCTTCCACTCACAGTCAGGCAGCGTGACATTCAAACTCAGCTCTGTCTCCCCATCCTCAGCTACCCCCCACTGGCTCACGGAAGCACCAGCAACCCAAGAACGTGGACACCGCGAAGCCTGGGTGTGTGGAGGGTGCAGTCTGGGTCTTGGGGAAGGGAGGGCGTGCCTAGGGGTCTTGGGGTACGGGTCTGGCGTTCACTCTGGAACAAACACCTTGAAGAGGTGAATGTAGAGTTGAACTTGGAAAGAAGGGATGCAGGGAGGGAGGAAGGGACGGAGGGAGGGCAACTCCAAAGGGAGAGGGTCTGGCTTACCCACAACTTCAGTGGGAGCGGGGAGGGTCCTGCTTTGGAATGGAAGTTTGACGCAAATTCAGGGTGAGAGAAGAGACCCCAAATTCAGGTTGTACACCCTGGTTCTCTTACCACCACGACACACAGGTCCAGCCTCCTACGAGCTGGAGGGACACAAGCATAACACCGTAGGCCTTGCCTCAGGGAGCGCGGGAAGAACAGAGCAAAGCCAAAAATACCCAAAGACGTATTGTACCAGAGTGAACAGCGACCACATCCCAGACACCCCCCCCCCCGCCCCGGTAGACCTGATTTCGAGCATATTCCCTCTGCTATTGCTCCCTCAATTCCGCCATTTGGGTCTTCAAGCCACCTCTCCCTCCTGCCTCGTGCGCCCATTCATTCATTCCGAGTCTGTGTCGAGCAGCGCCCGTGCGCCCGGCGCGGTGCGGATGGCTCAGCCGTGGGCAGAGCGCTGCCCGCAGCCGCGCAGAGGCATGTGTGGTGGGGGGGATGGACATGTCACAGGGGCAACGCAAACTAATTAATGTGATGATGAGTGCCACCAAAGACCAGGCAGACAGCAAACGGAGCAGAGGCCTGGGCTCCACACCTTCCCCCGGCCACATCGTCACAGGACGGGGTCGAGGGCCCGTCCCTGGGCTGGGTGCGGGGAGGGGTGCCGGGGTGGAGTGGAAATGGGAGCGCGGCCGGAGTGGGTGTCGGGCGTGGAGAGGACAGGCCTGTCCCCCAGCCCCGGAAGACTGGCTGGGAGGCGCTGGGAGGCAGAGCTGTCCCCGCCCCGGCCGCCAGCAGGGGGCGCCAACGCCGAGGGCGGGGGCGGGGGGCGAGGCCGCGTCGTTCCCTCCCGGGATGCGCGTTCTGCTCAGGCCCCAGGTCTGCTGACCAGCCCCGGCCCCAAGAAGGGGAAGAGGCACTGGGGAGAGCAGGAGGGGACGACGGCCGCGCGGGTTTCCAGGGGCCGGGAAGGCGTCCCCGGCTCCGAGCTGGGCCCTGAGGGACTTCCGGAGGCCGCTGGCCTGGGGGAAGGGACGGGCACCGGGCAATGACGCGGGGGACACCCTGGTCTGCAGGGTCGTGTGTCCCTGTGGGGCGGGCTTTGGAAGGCAGACGCCTGCTCTTTCCACAGATGCCGTCGGGCTAACTCCCTGCCCATCCAGGGTTGTCCAATTGTCTCCTCGGAGAGACCTTCCCTGACCGCCCCGTCTAAAATAGCACTGACAGTCCTTCTTTAGAGCCTTCCTGCGCCCTATTTTCTTCTTAGCACTTAATACCATCTGCCGTTACCTTGGGTTAACCACATGAAATGATTAAATTTCACAATTTTATATGGTTCAGCCTGGTTCTATACAGTTGTTCATGGGTTTTTCCTCTGTCTCCCCGCTAGAATGTCTTTTTTTATCTGTACCTTTTGTTACATTCCTCATACCCAGACCAGTCCCTGGCACATAGTAGACACCCAATAAATAAATGTTGAATGAACGGGCGAATGAATCTGTGGGTATTTGGCAAAAAACTTAATAAAGGAGCTAGATGTGAGTTGGAGTGGATTCCACCCAGGGGAGCCGCTTCTGGTTAGGCTGACTACATGCCAGGCACCAAATTACACACTTCTCCTGTCATCTCTTTTAGTCTTCGTGGTGGCCCTGTGAGCTGGGTATTATCACCCACTCCCATTTTACAGATGAAGAAACTGAGGCTTAGGCCAACTAACGGGCTGCCTTGCCTGTTCCACCCCCGGGGACTCCAGGTGTGTCGTGCTTTCTCATTTTTGTGGCAGACTCGTGGCCAATGGTGGTGAGGATGTGAGTGCTGGCCCTGCTGTTTGGGACGGAGAGGGCAGCTTATCATTTGAGGAGCTGCTGTATTCCTGAGGCAAGATGGAGTCCAGGGGGCTGGGATGGGGGACATGACAGCCTCATACTCATGTGGGACTTTTGTCTCAATCTCAAAGAAGTCCTCAATTCCCAAACCAGGCGACTGCCCTCCAGAGGCTCACAGCCTAGCTAGGAAGACACACTACAGCGACAAGCCACTTGCAGGTACTCGTTGGGCATCAGGCATTCTAGTCGGTGGTTGTATGTGCAGACTCAGGAGGCAGACACGTGGTTTGAAGGTCATATTCATCACCTTCTTAGTTATGTGTGACCTTGGGCAAATTACTTAACCTCTCTGAGCCTCAGTCTCTCCATCTATACTAGGATATAATAATATTGGGACAGACCAAAGTAGCCCTGACACATGGGAGCTGCCCGGTTCTACCAGCCAGGACGTGCTTGCTAAGAGCTGGCCCTGCACAGCTCAGTCTCCGTGTGCTTCTGTTGAACGCAGACGATTTCAAAGACATCAGCATCAGACAAGGCCATCTGTGACCAGCGTGGATCAAGACAAAAACCAGACTACTAGATAATCACATCTGAACACAGAAAAAACATGAATATTGTTCAAACCACAAAAATGACCCCACATCCCCTGTACAGCTAATCTGAGTGAAGGCTGCTTATTTAGTAGTTGTAGCTTTTGCCTAGTTCTAGTCTGCCCTCCTTCTGGGTAAGATTTATTAAGATACGCATAGTATCACCTTCACTTCCTGACAGCACGGGATCCAGAACAAAGCCCCGCTTCCTTAAGCCCTGCCCAGGTCACCTAACACAAGTGCAAACCTTGTAAGTTCTTTCTGATACCCCCGTCCTGAGACACCCATGAGCCCCACGGTGCACGCTCGCCCTCACCGCAGCGAGCAGTAAACTCAGTGTGTTCCCCACGGGTGTGTTTCCAGTGCTCTCTGACGGGAGGCATTGAAGTCCCTCCCTCACGGGGTTGTGGTGAGGAATATACTTATACTGTACTTGGATTGATACATTCCTCAGACTCTCTAAATACACTTGTCATACTTAAATATTTTCTGCATTTTACAAAGAGGACACTGAAGCTCAGAGAGGGGAAGGAACTTTGCTCAACATCACGTAGCAGGTGGTAGCAAGAGCCAGGAGGGAAATTCAGGTCTCATTCCAAAGTTGGTTTCTGGAACCCCTGCCTCGATGTTAATAGGGCAGAAACCAACAGGCAACACTGGGTCAGGGGCTGGGGAGGAGAAGAGCAAGGTGACCTTGAAGCTCTGAGAGAAGAGTGGGAGCCGGGGGAGGCAGGGCATCCAGGACTGCTGAGCGATCCCCTCCTCCCACTCTCCCGTTTCATGACTTCCCTGACTGAATCCTCCGAGGCTGCCTGGCAGCTGAGTAAACACAGACTCAAGGTAGGGGTCAGTGTCAGCAGCTGAGCCCTGAGTCACTTCCTGACTCAAGAGGCATCCAGAGCCACAGCCAGAGTGACCAGCTCGTGCCCTCGAAGGATTGCACCCACCTGGGCAGTGAGCATTTCCTTGGTATTCCTCACGCCCTGGGCTCACCTCTGCCACGCACAGGTGTTAGAGACACACAGTAGAGGCTCCAGCCCTGACCTGGTGTCTGGCTCAAATCCCAGCCCCTTTCCTTTCTAGATCCTCAACCCAGAAGGAAACTCGAATCTCTTGGACAACTCTCTCTTGCCTGCGCCCAGCCCTAAAATCTGGCCTTCTGATTCTGAAGTTGAAGGACTCTGCTTCAACTTCAGAATCAGGGTAACTTCCACTGGTGCCACCAACCCCAAAGGACCAAAACTCCTGCAGGGCTCCCAGGCATGTAAACCCTTCCCTTCTCCTCTCACGGAGTGTCAGGGCCGGAGTAGGGGTGAGGCAGGGAAAAGGGTGGGGAATGCGTCAGATACCCCAGGGCAGGATGTACTGAGGGACACAGGGTTTGATCATGGACACAGGGTAGACATGTCCTTATGATGTGGGCAAGGCCATGTCCTTTAAGGAGCAATGCCCGTCAATTTGGAGACACTGCGCATCCTCGCAGCCAAGAGCACGGACTCCAGAACCAGGCTGTATTAACTTCTTCACCCAGCTCTGCCCTTACCAGCTGTGCGACCTTGGACAAATTACTTAACCTCTCTGTACTTCAGGTTCCTCATCTCTAAAATGAGGATAATAATAGTACTGATTCACAGGCTTCTTACTGGGATTAAGTGAGTTGTACATGTCAAGCACTTAGAATAATGGCAGGCACATGGCAAACACAAGTGTTTATTAAATAAATATTTTTTCACTTCTAATGGGCTGACTCTTCCATTCATTCTCCACACATGTATTGATATCCTACTTGTGCTAGAGATGAATAAGACTGATTCCCTGCCTGAAATCCCTGTTGGGCATTTTTGTATGATCCTGCACCCTACCCCCACTCCAGAATGGTCTTCTAGGCTGTGCCTGATGCCGCAGGACTGCGTGGGAGGGACTGGGGTCTGCAGACGCCCTAGTGCAGACCCCCAGCTTGTTGCAGGCCCCTCGCAAGTTCCTTTCCTTGTTCAAGACACCTTTTCTGGCTTTGACAAAGTGAAGCAAGAGGTCCCCCCCCCCTCCACAGCCCCATCCCCAGGCCAGAAAGGGGTTAGATAAGTCAGGAAGAGCATCCAGTGCCCTTGCAGCCATTTTCTGCCCCTCACCTTGTTCCTCAAGGGCCTTTGCGATTTAATTTGAGCACAGAATCTGCTTCAGGCTGCATGAGCCACCAGACTCACGGGTCAGAGGGCCCTGATTTGCCGTTGGCCTCACAGGGCATTAGGAAGGCAGCAAAAACTGCGTTTAAAAGTGAACATTTAAACCTGCGTGGATATTTGGTGTTGTAGAATTAGTGCTATTAATTTTAGGTTTAAGAATGGTATTGTGGTTATTTTTTAAAAATCTTTATTTTTTAGAGATACAAAAATATTTATGGATGAAATTATATGATGGTTGGGTTTTCCTTTAAAATAATATGGGGAGAAGAATGCAGATGAAATAAAATTGACTATGAGTTGCTGCAATTGCCGAACTGAGGAGTTGGGGTCATGGGGTTCATCAGAACCGCCCATTAAAGTGTGGTCCAGAGGCCTCTGAGCCTCGGAGCTGGTTAGAAATGCAGACTCTAGGCTCCACCTACTGAATCCGAATCTGCATTTGAATCAGCTAAAATTCTCAGGGGATTCCTGTGCATTTTCTTTTTAAAATTTTCTTATTTATTTTATTTTACGATTTTATGTATATATATTATTTCAGAATATTATGGGGGTACAAACTTTTTGGTTACATAAATTGCTTTTGTACCATTTGAATCAAAGTTATTAGTGTACCCATCTCCCAGATAGTGGGCATTGTACCCAATGTGTGAATTTACCCCCCCACCTGCTTGATTTCTGATGAATGTTATTTCCACGTGTGCACTTAAGTGTTGATTGATTAGTTCCAATTTAATGGTGAGTGCATGTGGTGCTTGTTTTTCCATTCTTGTGCTACTTCTCTTAGAAGAATGGTCTCCGGTTTCATCCAAGTTAATACAAGAGGCGTTAGTTCACCATGTTTTTGTGGCTGAGTAGTACTCCATGGTATACATACACATGTTATTACTCCACTCATGTATTGATGGGCACTTGGGTTGTTTCCACGTCTTTGCAATTGTGAATTATGCTGCCTGTGCGTTTTCACGTGTGAGAAGCACTGAGCTATTCTGTTTTCCTCTGCTTGAAATTTTCCATGATACAAAAGTTACGGGGTTTGTTTTGTTTTCCTAGATTGTCTTCAAAATCCCTGCTCATCCTATGGAGCCCAGGGCTGGAGGGGCTGGGAGGCCGCGTCCTCCGTCTCCGCCGTGGGTCTCAGCGGCCCCACCGCCCGCGGGCACGCGGCCGGGCGGCTCCCCGTTCCCGCAGGGCGGCCTCTGTTCCGGGCCCGCACTCGCGGCCGCGTCGCCGTCGGCTCTCGGGGCCAGGCACTGGGGCCGGGCGGAGACGGGCAGCGCCGGCTGCCGGGCGGGGCGGCCGGGGCGCACCTGGGCGAGCCGCAGGTGGGAGCGCCGCGCGCCGGGTCCGCCCTCGCGCAGGGGAGGAGCGGGCGGCGCGGGGCGGGCACGGCCGGGGCGCGAGTGTCGGGGCTTCCAGCCGCCGCGCCGGGGCCGCCGAGACTGGGTGCCCGGGATGAGCCTCAGCCGGAAAAAGGGCTTCTACAAGCAGGAGGTCAACAAGACCGCCTGGGAGCTGCCCAAGACCTACGTGTCCCCGACGCACGTCGGCAGCGGGGCCTATGGCGCCGTGTGGTGAGGCCGGGCCGCGCGGCCGCTGGGGGGCGCGGGGGGCGCCGGGCGCTTGGGCCGCCCCTGGCCGGCCCCTCTCCAGCACCACCTTGACCCGGGTCCGAAAGGCCCAGCGCCCTGCCCTGGGCTTGTCCTGGGCCGCCGTGGAGCTGGGAGCGAAGCGGAGTCCGAGTCAGGAGCCTCCAGTCGCGGCGGAGCTGGCCCGGGCCACTTGGGCGCCATCTCGCTTTTATCGCTGGGTGGCTGTGGGGGGTCCTGGGGGTTGAAGTGGGACTGGGTTTGGTGCTCCAGGACGGTAACCTTGCAGGGACCCCAGGGTTCGTTGGGCAAATCCCCACTGTTACGGATGAGTACACTGAGGCCCAAGAGGGGGAAGTGACTCGCCAAACTGCACAGAGAACGAGACTCCTGCCCTGCTGTGGGTCCTGGGCATTCAAACGTCCCTGCCCTGCTGCAGGGCTCCGCTCTCAGGGTCTGCCTGGCTCCCCACCCTCCCGCGGCTCTCCCGCGGCTCTCCCACGGTCCAGGCGGTGGGCGTCCCTGGGCTGGCCCCTGCGCCTGGGGTTACCAGCCAGCGCCTGGAGTGGGCGCCGCCCGGGAGGAAAGCCGTTGCCTGCTGACCAGCCTGTGCCCCTACAGCTCGGCCATCGACAAGCGGTCCGGGGAGAAGGTGGCCATCAAGAAGCTGAGCCGGCCCTTCCAGTCGGAGATCTTCGCCAAGCGCGCGTGCCGGGAGCTGCTGCTGCTGAAGCACATGCAGCATGAGAACGTAGGCCGGGACGCGGGGAGGGGGCCCAGGGGCCCTGACCAGGCCTCTCCCAGGACAGAGAGCTCAGGACAGGGGCAGGAGGAGGAGAATCTCCTCCCTGCCCCACCCATCGGGCTTCTCACCTCATTATTAAAAGGAGGGGGTGCCAGAACCTGCCCTGCCCACCTTCCAGGAAAGGTACAAAGGAGTATTTCTGGCAGCTTGAGTTTTGTGAGATACAAACTTACCGTAATCTCATTGTTAAGAGGAAATAGGCACCGAGGAACTTTGTAATTTGTTCCATATCCAAGAGCTTATGGTACTAGAATCCTGGTTAATGTTGTTTCCACATGTGACCCTGGTAATAATAACAGTGGCAATAACAGATACTTAATTGAGCACTTACTATGTGCCAGGTACTGTTCTAAGAGCTTTGCATAAACTAACTTTAGTTCTCACAATATCACATGAGGTTAGTATGACCGCCCCCATGTCACAGAGGAGGAAACTGAGACACAGCAAGGCTCCCAGGTTATGTGGTTAGTCAGTAGCGGAGCTAGGGTTTGAATCTAGGCAGCCTGGAAGCATGACCATTACAGACTGTCCTGCCCGACAGAAACAGCCGGGAAAACCAGGGACCCTGCTCTGGGCCAGGCAACCAGGCTTTGCTCCAGGACACCTAGATTGGAGGGGAAACATTTTAAATAATGATTTCAAAATATTCTGCACATTTTAAGCCCCAGTGGTGTGGCAGGCAAGGATGGATGTGGCTAGAGACTCAAGGTCAAGGGCAGGGAGCCTGCCAGCTGGAAAGCTCCCTCCCTGTTCCCTCCTTTTTCCCCTTCGACCCTCCCCTCATGGTTCCCTGTTACGGCTTGAGTTGAGAGTGGGTTTGTGCTGCTTGCCCTGAACACCAGACTTGGGAGCAATGAGCACACCCCTGTCTCCGCCTCCCCTTCTCCCCAGCCTGATTCTCCATCACTGTTTGTTGCAAGCTCCCTCCCAATTGTGGGGGTTCCTCTGCCCCTTTAACTGCTTCCAAGTAGGCTGGGGACCTGCCTCCTGCTGGAAGTGGTGTATTAGGAAAGGGTGGGTGGTCCTGCGCATGGCTGGAGCCCCAGAGGAGGTGGGAGGAGGGGGCAGTGTCTGTCTAGGCCTCACTGGTGACCTCTTCCCCAGGTCATCGGGCTCCTGGATGTCTTTACCCCAGCTTCCTCTCTGCGCAACTTCCATGACTTGTGAGTCGGGCAGCACTGGCTTCTGGGGCATTTGCAGGCCTTACTTGCCACTCAGGAGCCAGTTGGGGAGGGTCCAGATTCTCTCTTCTGGGTAGGAGGGCCCCCCTTCCCTGGCAGTCCCTGTGCCTTTGATCTGTCAAGGTATGATTCTCTCTGGAGAGATGCTTTCAGCCAAGGGTGGAGAGAAAGACAGGAAGAGGCGGGATGGGCTTCGTGGGGTGTGCTTGCCTGGCAGGGAACTGTCTGCACAGCTGCTTCGCTCTTTGCCCAGCTTGAACACCGCCAAGACATGCCTATCAGTGCTCACGGGGTTTACACCAACGCCCCTCACCTTTCCCTAGAGGCCCAGGTGTGGCTCTGGACCTTGGGGCTCTTTCGAGCGTAAAGCAAGGATCAGGAAGCCTTGGCTGCCTGTGGCCAGTGGAGTGTTTGATAGACTTACATAGAACCAGAAAACACAGTCACTAAATGTAGGGCTTCGCCAGAGTGGCACCTAAGCCACTGGACTGTGTGCACATTTCAGGAAGTTCAGGTTGGTGAGTGGAGGCCAGCAGCTGGTTTGGTCGAGCTAAGAGTCTGGACTTGATCCTACAAGTAGCCCCAAGTCCATGGGGGTTTTGAGCAGGGAGGTGATGTGGTCAAATGGGATTTTGGGGGTGCACTCTGGCAGCTGTGAGAAAGGAGCACGGAGCAGCTCTGGGGAGGAGGGAAACCCCGAGGGCCAGTGTTAGTGACCCAGACCTTGATCTAAAGTAGAGGTGGCTGGGCCTGGTAGCACATGCCTATAATCCCAGCTACTTGGAAGGCTGAGGTGGGACGATCACTTGAAGTCAGGAGTTCAAGACCAACCTGGAGGCCGGGCATGGTGGCTCATGCCTGTAATCCTAGCACTCTGGGAGGCAGAGGCGGGTAGATCGTTTGAGCTCAGGAGTTCGAGACCAGCCTGAGCAAGAGGGAGACCCTGTCTCTACTAAAAATAGAAATTATATGGACAGCTAAAAATATATATAGAAAAAATTAGCCGGGCATGGTGGCTCATGCCTGTAGTCCCAGCTACTCGGGAGGCTGAGGCAGTAGATCGCTTGAGCCCAGGAGTTTGAGGTTGCTGTGAGCTAGGCTGACACCATGGCACTCTAGCCAGGGCAACAGAGTGAGACTCTGTCTCAAAAAAAAAAAAAGAAAAAGAAAAAGAAAAAAAGACCAGCCTGGGAAACATAGCAAGACCCTGTCCCTAAACAAAAATAAATTTAAAAAATAAAAAATAAGTAGAGGTGACAGACTGCTGAGAGCAGACTTGAGACCCACTTGGGAGGCAGGACCCACAGAACGTTGTGTCTGTTG
This sequence comes from Lemur catta, assembly GCF_020740605.2. Taxonomy (NCBI): domain Eukaryota; kingdom Metazoa; phylum Chordata; class Mammalia; order Primates; family Lemuridae; genus Lemur; species Lemur catta. Next base: position 45,730,998 of record NC_059129.1, read on the forward strand.
GGAGGCAGGGGCTGAGTGAGGTGGCAGAGGTGGGGGATGCTCAGGTTCCTGCTGGGAATACGAGGTGAAGGGAGAACAGATCTTGGGGGAAAGACAGCTCCATTTTGGACACTTCATTTTTGAAAGAGTGTTCACGCATTCAGTCAGCAGTTGCAAATATAAACGAACCTCAGCAGAAGGAGGTCGAGGTGAGGGATCTGGGCTGAATCATCACCTCTGGGTGACAGCTGAATCCGGGAACAGGGAATTGTAGAATGTGACAAGATCGTGTTGATTCGGACGTCCACACATCCACCTTAAGGAGAAGGTACAAGAGGATGAGCAGCTGAAGAAAACTGAGAGCCTGATCAGGGGCAGAGGAGTCTGGCAGGGAATTTTAAGGGAGTGTCAGATTTTGCAAAAGGCCAAGAAAGGGAGTAGTGCTGTTTGTCATGTGGTTGCCGGTGACCTTGAGCCAAGCAGTTTGGCGGTAGGACGGAAGCAGAGACCAGGTTATGGGGACCTGGGAGCTTAAGGCAGTGGAGTCAAGGAGCGTGGGTTACCCTTTCCAGAAGTTTGGTAGTGAGAGGCTGGAGTGGCCACTTGAAGAAACCAAGTCAAGGGAAGGCAGTTCTAGCACAGCGAGGCTTCCAGAAGTTTGTCTGCCAAGAAGAAAGAACTGAGGTCCATGTAGGGGTGAAAGACACAGGAGGGGACTGTGCATGGAGTGGGCCCGGGTGGCGGGGGATGGTGTGCTTGGGCAGAAGGCTTCTGGAATTCAGAGACTCACAGAGATGGCCCCCACCACATCCTTTTTTTATAAAAAATATTTATTTTATACTCTTTATTAGTTTTTGTTCTGGATTTCGGCGTTACTACCTTGAGTAACAGTTACATTCGCTGACCTCGACCTGTTTTGCAATCCCGTAAGAGGGTGCAATAGCCCAGCCTCCTCCTCTACCCTCCTGGAAATTGTTTTATTGTATCCTTCTTGGAAGGGCAGGCCTGTTGTCTGTTTCTGGCGGAGCCTCGCAGCCAGGCGTGACCCTCTGGGGGAGAAAATCTTTGGACAGAAGCAGAAGGAAATACTGGCAGATGTTCCTACCTCCCAGCTGTGGCCCTCCCAAGTGAGGGCAAGGAGAGGGTATTTTTGAAGAGCAAACACAGCTCCATGCGGTTTTCCTAAGCACGCGACAGCTGAAGTGCTTACCCTGAGCTCTGCCGACTGGGCAGCCTGCCGTGGGGAGGCGGGCAGCCAGGAGCCTGGAGGCCCATGGGGGCGCCGGCTGGCTGGGTGGGGCTGGTTTTTGCACACTTGAGGTCAGCTCTGAAGCCTCTGTTCTGCCCCACCCCCACACCCCTCCTCTGAGTGCAGACCTGACCTGGGCTGGGTGGGGCTGGGGACTGTTCCAAGAAGCCCTGTGCCTTCCAGCTACCTGGTGATGCCCTTCATGCAGACGGACCTGCAGAAGATCATGGGGATGGAGTTCAGTGAGGAGAAGATCCAGTACCTCGTGTATCAGATGCTCAAAGGCCTCAAAGTGGGTGGGGGCTTGGAGGGCGGCAGAGGAGGTGCCTTGGTGTTGAGACCTGAGGTTTGGGGGAGGGTTGAGGGGAGTGTGTGGTGACAGGACCGAGGTTCTCGGCCCCGAGCCAGGCTGAAATGCCTGGTGTAGAAGCTGGGCGATGAATTCACCCTCTCTCTCCCCCGACAGTACATCCACTCAGCTGGGGTCGTGCACAGGGTGAGTGTTTTCTCTGCCACAGTCCTCAGAGGCCCTGTCCCACTCCTGGGTTGGGGGTTCTTTGGCAGTCAAGGAGTGGGGAGAGGTGGAGGAAGGGGACAATTCCAGGAGCATGGAATGTGGATTTCTGAGACCCGGCCTTGGCCCAGGGAGGCCTGCTCAGACGAATCTCTGTGTTCTGGGGAACTTTCCAGGGAATTGCTGCAGACAGAGTGGGCCCTGAGCTGGGTGTTTTGGGCTTCAAGAATCAAGAACATTTAGACCCGGATGGGCCTGAAAGGACACCTGGTCCAACCCTCATTTTACACATGAGGAAACTGAGGCCCAGAGAGGGAAGGGGCCTGGCCGAGGGCACACTGCTGGCAGGGCAGGACAAGCTCCTATGTCTGCCTCTCAGCCCAGCTGCTCGCTCTCTGTCCTCCCACCCAGGACCTGAAGCCGGGCAACCTGGCCGTGAATGAGGACTGCGAACTGAAGGTGAGTGGGCCGCAGTGGGCTCGGCCGGGGCAGGGTGGACCCTCGGCCTCCGGAGCCCTCCAAGCACTGCAGGAGCCTCTTTTCAGCGAGCTCCTTCTCCCCATGTTTTCTGAGCCATAGATCCTGGATTTTGGGCTGGCACGGCACGCGGATGCTGAGATGACCGGCTATGTGGTGACCCGCTGGTACCGGGCCCCCGAGGTGATCCTCAGCTGGATGCACTACAACCAGACTGGTCAGTGGCCGGCTGCCCCAGAGGCCGGGGGCTGGGCACTGCTCGGGCAGCTTCTCTGGGGCCCCCTGGTTATTCCGTGCTGACTGATCGCCAGGTCCCAGACAGCCTGGGTGACACTCCCCTCCCTCTGCAGTGGACATCTGGTCTGTTGGCTGCATCATGGCGGAGATGCTGACGGGGAAGACTCTGTTCAAGGGGAAAGATTGTATCCTTTGCCAGAAAAGCAGACTCCACCTAGGGATTCATTCCTTCAACAGACTTTTTATTTAAAAACTCTTTCTTTTTAATGTGAGAGTGATACATGCTCCCTGTAGAATAATTTTTAAATGCAGGTAAGCAAAATGGTGAAAATGAGTCAACTGTTAAGTCTACACCGTGAAGACCATGCTTCGCCTTTGGGCACCGCACACGTTAACTGAGCTGAGTGCGGGGTACTGTGAGGGTGGGAGGGGGATGAGGAAACAGGAAGAGGACAGTGGGGTGCGAGGGCCAGAAGTGCACACGCCGGGAGCGTTTGTCAGGGAGGCGTGTTGGAAAGGCCTCCCGAGAACGAGTCCTGCAGGAGCAGCCTCCTCTCCTGAACGCAGGAGGTGGCTGGTCACCACGGTACCTGGGTAGAGTGACGGTGGGGCCGAGGGACAGGCAGCCTGAGACCCACCAGCAGAGAGTAAGGCCAACCCTTAGCCTGCTGCCAAGACCTGGACCAGTTGACCCAGATCCTGAAAGTGACGGGGGTGCCGGGCACGGAGTTTGTGCAGAAGCTGAACGACAAAGCGGTGGGTGGCAAATGGGGCCTAGGCTGGCTCAGGCCATGTGCTCGGCCAACCAGGGCCCAGGTGGGCTGGGGGCCTTTGGGAGCAGGGCCCACCGGCACCTTCCCACAGTGTCCCTCTGCCCTGGCAGGTGCTGTTGACTTGTCCTGCCTCGGACTCTGACCTGAGCCTTCAGCCCGGCTCTGTACTCTGAGGCCGGAGCCCTGAGGGGCTACGATGCTTTTCTGTCTTCCAGGCCAAAGCCTACATCCAGTCCCTGCCACAGAGTCCCAAGAAGGATTTCACTCAGCTCTTCCCACGGGCCAGTCCCCAGGGTGAGTCTGAGGGCCTGCGCCCCGGGGCCTCTGGGTCCCTGCCAGCGGGCGGGCTCCCTGGGCCCGGACTGAGGCTCACGCTCTGCTATGCAGCCGTAGACCTCCTGGAGAAGATGCTGGAGCTGGATGTGGACAGGCGCCTGACAGCCTCCCAGGCCCTCGCCCACCCCTTCTTTGAACCCTTCCGGGACCCTGAGGAGGAGACGGAGGCCCAGCAGCCATTCGATGATTCCTTGGAACACGAGAAACTTACAGTGGACGAATGGAAGCGTAAGAGCCGGGCCCTGGGCTCCTCCCCTGTCTGCCTCCTTCGCCTCCCGCCTGGCCCTGGCCGCCCGAGCTGGAGACTTCTGCTCCCTCTCTCTGAGTGGGGCTTATCTCCTGTGTATTTTTTCTCCTGGAACTGACTTCCCGCTCCACGTTATGTCTGAAGCAGGGGTGGGCTCTCTCTTGCCCTCAGCACCCCCTTGCCCACCTTGAACCTCTTTGCCTTCCTTAGAGCACATCTACAAGGAGATCGTGAACTTCAGCCCCATTGCCCGGAAGGACTCGCGGCGCCGGAGTGGCATGAAGCTGTAGTGACTTGTGCAGCCCGACCCCGACTGACTCTGGGAACTGCCACCTGGCACCACTGGCCAGACACTGTCCAGGGGCCAGTATTCATTTGTCATTACCAAAGTCTCAACCCTTCTCCAAATACAGCCTTTCAAGCAGAGGACAGAAGGGTCCTTCTCCTTGTGTAGGAAATGGGCCTGGTAGGTGCAGAACTCAAAGCTGTTGGTTGGGAGAAAATTAGCTCTGATCATACGGCCGTATTAAAATGCACATCTGGAGAATCACCCAAGTGTGGGGAATCCTTTCCTTCCTGGCTGTGGTGGGGCTGACAGGGGTGCTGAGCTGGGCCAGGGGTCTGTGGCAGTGATGGTGTGTTAGTGTCCTAGAGCTGCTGTAACAAGTTACCACAAACTGGATGGCTTACAGCAGAAATCATTCTCTCTCCATTCTGGAGGCTAGAAATCTGAGATCGAGGTGTTGTTGGCAGGGCTATGTCCCTTTTGAAGGCTCTAGGAGAGAATCCTTCCTTACCTCTTTGTAGCTTCTGGTGCATTCCTGGTGCTGCTGCATCACTGCAGTCCCTGTAACTGTATTCACGTGGCCTTCCTGTGTGTATCTGTCCTCCTCCTAAAAGAGCACCAGTCATTGGGTTCAGGCCCCACCCTGACCTGGTAGGATCTCACCTCGATCCTTACTGCTTCCATCTGCATATACTCTATTTCCAAATAACGTCACATTCTCAGCTTCCAGGTGGACATGCATTTTGAGGGGACATTATTCAACCCCCTGCAGATGGCCATGAGGGGGCCCTTTCCTGGGCCCTGTGCTCAGGCCTCGTGGGCTGTTATGGAGCCAAATGTGTTTGGCTGCTAAATTAAGAGAGCTGCAGAGAGAGCTGCAGCTGGTGAGACATTGCGCTCAGGTTATTTTGGGTGAGTGATAAGCAATCAAGATAGGAAACGCCAGCAGGCTTGTCGCTGGGGAGCTGCACGAGGCAGAAGTGGGCTTGTTCCCGGCTTTGTGGCAAACTGTTCGCGCCTTTCCCGGAGATGGCAAGCTCTCCAGAGCTTTCACCTGACAGTGGTTAGGATCCTTCTGTTTGGATTTGTGGTCGAATTTCCATTTGCACAAGCAGCCAGGGGCATAGGGGGTCTCAAACAGCCCCGTGTACCAGGGGACTTGTTAGTTAGGTCAGATTCCTGGCCCCACCCCAGGGATTCTGATTCTGCAGGTCTTGAGTTGAGACCCTAGAATGTGCATTTGAATGAGGACCTTTCTCCCTGACCCAAACCCTGTGGTTCTGATGGATATTGGACTGTATTTAGAGACATTTTGCTGATTTCAGCACTACTAAATTTGTCAGGAGGCCTAAATCAGAAACCTCTAGTGGAAGACCGAGGGGCTGCAGATGAGAATCACACTCGTTTTACAGCTGTTAAAACTGAGGCTCGGCCGGGCGCGGTGGCTCACGCCTGTAATCCTAGCATTCTGGGGGGCCGAGGCGGGTGGATTGCTCGAGGTCAGGAGTTTGAGAACAGCCTCAGCAAGAGCGAGACCCCGTCTCTACTAAAAATAGGAAGAAATTATCTGGCCAACTAAAATATATATATAGAAAAAAATTAGCCAGGCATGGTGGCGCATGCCTACAGTCCCAGCTACTGGGGAGGCTGAGGCAGTAGGATCGCTTAAGTCCAGGAGTTTGAGGTTGCTGTGAGCTAGGCTGACGCCACGGCACTCACTCTAGTCCGGGCAAGACAGAGAAACTCTGTCTCAAAAAACAAAACCAAACAAAACAAAAAACTGAGGCTCAAATGGCATTTTGAAGGCAGCAAAACTCTTCTGTATGATGCTACAATGGTGGACGCAGGACTGTGCGTTTGTTAAAATCTGTAGAGCTGTACAACACAAATAGTGAACCCTTGAGCAAACTATGGACTTTAGTTAGTAATAACATATCAGCGTTGGTTCATCAGTTGTAACAAATGTACCACTAGTCTAAGAGTTAGTAATAGGGGAAGGGGGGAAGTAGATGGGAACCCACTGTGCTTTCTGCAAACCTAAAACTGCCCTAAAAACAATGACAACAAATACCCTGAGACCCCAAAAGACTCGGTGAGATGCCCACAGCTAGGGAGTGGTGGAATGGGGATTTGAACCCAGGCAGGCTTGACCACTGTGCCCAAGGCTCTTACCCCAAACTTGGATTCAAGGGTTGTCCGGCCTTTTCTCTCCTCTTGTGTATCTCTCTGAGCTTCTTTACTACTGTCCATGGACTCTGTTTTCTGTCCCACAGAGGGGCCCTGCTGCCAAGGAGTGGGGGAGTCCTTGACCAGGACTGGCCCTGACCTTGCTGATTACTAAACTGCCCCAGGCTCCCTGCATCTAAATCCTTCTAAGTCTCCTTTGAGATTCCTCGCTGGCCCCAAGGAAAGAGTCTAGCCTTCTTGGCCTGGCATTCAAAGCCTCTTGCAGTCTCTCTAGCCTCGTCAACCCCCGTGCCTCCCACATCCCTGACTCCGGCATGGCCTGCATGGGACTCCAGTCCTGGGATCCACCCTGGGGCTTGTTCTGTGCAAAAGCAGGTTAAAAGCTCTGATGAGTCCTGCAGTAAAGAGACCTGTTCAATATTGTTTAGTCCACAACTTCCCAAATGTACTAAATGGGACCCCATTTCCCCCCAACAGTGTCACACACAGCCCTCTTTGCCCCGTGCACCCCAGTGCCTCCGCCTAGAAGGCCCTGGGCCTTCCGTCCCTCTCCACTCAGGAAAACCCGCCTCATCCTTCAAGACTACCTCAGGCCTCCCTCCAGGAAGCAGTTCTCCATCATCCTCCCTCAGGGAATGAATGGCTTCCTCCCCTGTCCCAGGCCCTCTGTGGGCAGCACTCCCTCCCCACTGCCCACCGTGGGCCCCTGTTGGGACAGGTATCTGTGAGTGAATGAACGACTGATGACCCGAGGTCCTACCGGTCATTTCCACGCCCCGACCAGACCAGCATGGCCTCGAAGGCAGCAGAGAGCACAGGAAGCAGAAGAGGGTGGCCCTGGGCTGCACCTTCGTTTTGTTCCCCTGAAAACCTCTAGGCTCTCAGACTCCCAGGCCTCACCCCGTCACCCCTCAGTGTCCCTCCAGATCATCCCCCAGCCCGGAATTAAATGTCAGTCCCTTCCCTTACAGTTGCTCAGACCTGGGAACTTTCTTCAAAGGGAGGCGAAGGAGCTCTGCAGTGTGAAGGGGTCGCAGGCCGGGCCTTAACGAGTTGGGTACGTGGCCTGGGTGACCGGAAACCAGCCCATTCTCTGGCTGGGGGCAGGAGGGCTGATCTTGGGGGATTTGGGCTCAGCTGCTCTCACTGTTGGCCTGCAGGACCTGGGGCAGGTCTCGTGTCCCCGGACCACGGGGGATGAGGTTGGGCTTTGCCCTGCAGTGCTGGGGTGGCTCGGAAGGTCTTAACAGAGATGAGAAAGCCAGACTCGGAGATGGGGGACAGTTCCGTAGCAGCATTTGTGCCCTGAATTTGCTCCGCTTGAAATGAAGGGTGTGCTTGAACATGGTGCAGCTCCTCTCCCAAGGCCGCTGGGTCATGCATGACAACAGTAGGCGTGTTGTCCCAGGACAGGGCTTGCCTGGCGTGAGTAGGGCATGGCACCGCTCCCAGTGAGGGGCAGCACACGGCGGGGCAGACATCGAGGAGCTGCTCTTACAGGGACAGCCCGCCGTGCACCGGCGCCCCCAGCAACCTGCAAGGCTGGAGGTGAGTTTGAACAGGGGTGTGGCTCAGCTCTCACCTGGCACATGGAAATAGCTTTTGCTGTCCCCTAGGGTGTGGGGAACTGTCCCTTAAGGGCCCAGAGTAGCACTGCAGCCACAGCTGAGGAGGAGGGAGTCTCCCCTGCCTCTTCTCCCACTCTTGGCTTTTGCGTCCCTAAGTTCAGCTGAAGCAGATCTTAAGAACCAATGCCGGATGCTCCCCTTGCTTTGTCTGCAGTGCCCCTGGTGCTCTATGCTCATTCTCCCTAAATCCTCCTGTGATTTAAGGGAGGAGGCCGGTGACTTCTCCTTTTTCACAATGGGCAGCAGAGGCCCAACGCCATTCAATCAAACTGAGGATCCCAGTGAGTTGCGGCTGTCTCTGTCGAGCCCCCGGGGATGTCCTGGGGTGGGGGTGCTGCCAGCTGGAATCCTGCTGAGGTCCTGCTGTCAGAGCCTCTGCCCCCCAGGCCGCTCCCTCTCGCTGGGCAGGCCACACCTGAGTGTCAACAGGGCCCTTCAGCCGGGGCCCCTTGACCATTTTGTGTGCCATGGATCACTTCTCAAAATAATATTTTCATATGCATAAAATAAAATGCACAGGATTACAAAGTAAGCTAGTTGTATTGCTATATAGTTGTCAAAAGACTTTTTAAATGTGTAATGTGGTAATATGTCATGGGTTTCTTTATTAACATATTAAATAAGGTCTAGGAGTGGGCCACTTAACCTACTGTAAATTGAAATGGAGATGCGTGTAAAGGACATTTCAGGACATCTGCAGCACACTGCACAGGGATAGGAACAGCTCTGTGAGTCCCACTGGTGCTGCAAATACAACTGCAGTTTGGTACCTTTACTCATGACTTAGGAAATAGAAGTGACTAAAAATGAAGTCATATTTTGCAATCCAAGTTCAGAGACCCCTGAATTCTCTGGTTTGTGGACCCCACCTAAGAGCTCCTGTTCTAGCTAATAAAATATGACTTTCAGTATCCTCTATTTTTTAACTCCGTATGATCACAGAGGCAGATTGGAAACTCCCAGCTCTGCACCTGATGCCTACAGCACGTATTACCCCTATTCCTCTGGGCCTCCCAACCTCACCAGCCCGGGCGGAACGGGTTTGATGGGGGCATCTTGCCAGGGAATTGGTGGAGGCCTCTATATCTAGTTTGCAAAATGGGTGGGATCTCCCATCCCTGTCCCACTGTGTTCCCTTTAAACGATTTTACTGATGACATTTAGGCCCAGAGCAGGGACTGGGGCCCAGGTCTCCGACTTACCAAGGCACCGTTCTTCCTGTGCAGCAGCGGCCTAGTCACTTACAGAGATTAATTTTTGTTGTTTTCTTCTTCCCTGTGTTACTGCCCCTGTGACCCCAACCACCACAGGCACAGAGGTAGCCAGGCCTTGGGACAGGTTTTTGTTAACTGTCAAAGAAAAGAAGCTGCCAGCAAGACACTGTTTTCCCGAAGGTCTCACCATCGAGAACATTTTGCTAGGACTCCAGGATGGGAAAGGGGGGGAGGAGGCTGTTAGGTGCACCCAGGGAGGCTGGACCCTAAGCACAGAGCTCCTGGTCTTGGCTGAAATTTCTGTGGCCTGGGGCAGAACAGCCATGGACCCCTAAGAGTCCTGTGGACTGGGAAAGTGGTCTTCTGTGACAGACACAGTGGTTACTTATCTATCAGCCATTACCCTGTTTTCTTAGAGAACCCATATTTTGTTCAGGCTACAACTTGCTCAGAAAGGTGGGCCCTTCCTCCAGCTCCAGGGAGTGACCCATGATTGCTATAAACCAGGTATGCTAATTTTCCCTTTGGTGGTGAGTGATTTAGGACTCAGTTTTGGCCAAGAGCAAGGAAGGAGATACAAATGGTCTGCACCTGCCCTGAGTGAGGATGGCTTTTGTGAACTCTGCAGCTCTGGCAGCCATTGTGTGACCATGAGGTAGCAAGCTTAGGGTAAAACATCCACACATTGAGGATGATAGAATGGAAGGATGGAAAGATCCTGAATGCCTGGATACATCAGGGAGCTGTGAAACTACTCTGGGGACTGCCTGCCTCTAGACCTCTTGTTACGTGAAATAACTAAATAGCTTTTTTAGCTTAAGCTACTATCAGGCAGGGTTTCTCCTATATATAGCCCCCACATTCTTTTTTTTTAAAATCCCCACCCTATTTCACAGCCCCCACATTCTTAACTGGCACAACATCCAGTGATTTTTAAGTACAGACTGACCAACAGAGGGGCTTTCTGCAGGTTGTGGGGTCCATAAGATTGTAGAACTTTTGTAAAATTTCCAGGAGGAGCCCCAGTGAAACAGCAGTTGGATTTCCTCCAGCCCAGCAGGATGGGGCATTGGCTTTAGAAACCCAGGCTTAGTTTGGCCTTTCCTTTTTATACTCTGGTGAGAAAGTGGAACCTGTCGCTAGCCTTGTTCCCTCCCTGTATGGTATATTATAGCAGTTAGGTGTCGGGCTCTGGGGACACCTCTGCTCACTTAATTACTAAGTTGTCTTACAAGAGGAGTCTGTCTGTCACCTCTGTTTCCTTACCGCTGCCTAGTGAGCACCCTTACACCTGCCTTCAGGATCTCCCACATTCTCCCGCTGTCTCTGATCAGCAAGTCCCAGCGTCCTCAGGCCCGTGCCCACACTGTGCCCACCATCACCTTCTACCTCTGCCTTGGCAGCATGACTTCCTCCCCCTTACCCCCTATGGTCTTTCAGCCGGATCTCCCCAATTCTGGCTGCTGGTCTGCCTTCTCCCCACTTCTCACCTAGCTTGGAGAGCCAGGTCCTCAGCCTGCTGCTTTCCCCTCTCTGCCAGCCTGCCAGCCCCTCTCTGGAGCCTGGATCCAACTCCATCGTCTTTCTGTGGAATCCTTCCACTGGGTCACCCCATCTCTTCCCACTTGACCTTCCCAGGGTAATGCCCTGGGCCAGCTCTCCCACCAGGTTCCCCAACTCCAGCCCACGATGCCCTCTCTCTCTTGGCCATTTGGCTGAGCCACCTTACTGGCCTCCCCCTGATTCCTCCTTACTTCCTTGTTCACCCCATGTCTTAGGGATCTCTCCGTGATAATGTTCCTTGCAGCTATTCCATGCTGACCATCGTAGGCCCCTTCACACCTGTACCGTTATAATAGTGTCCACCATAATTTCCTCCCTTTTCTTAACCATTTTGCTGCCAGATTCTTCTTTTTTTTCTTTTTGAGACAGAATCTCACTCCATTGCCCTGAGTAGAGTGCTGTGGTGTCAGTCTAGCTCACTGCAACATCAAACTCTTGGGCTCAAGCCATCCTCCTGCCTCAGCCTCCCGAGTAGCTGGGACTACAGGTGTGCACCACCATGCCTGGCTAATTTTTATATTTTTAGTAGAGACAGGATCTCGCTCTTTCTCAGGCTGGTCCCAAACTCCTGACCTCAAGCGATCCTCCCAGCTTAGCTTCCCAGAGTGCTGGGATTACAGGCGTGAGCCACTGCACCTGGCAGATTCTTCTTTCTTAATGCAGCTGAGACAGCTCATCCTCCTGCTCAAAAGCCAAAGATAGCCCCCTCTTGCCTGCAGGAGCAAGTACCATAAGCTGCCTGACTGTGTTAGTTTCCACAGTAAGAACACTGCCCGGTCTTAGCTGCACTTGCTTATGTACAACTCTAGTATTTGCAGCCTCTTGTGCAGGGTCTAGGGTGGCAGCTGAGTGTGGAGTATGGAGTTAAGAGCCTGAGCTTTGCAACCAAAAATACCTGGAGCTGAGTCCTGGCTTTGCCATTTTTTAGCCACATGTATCAGCCAGAGAAACAGAACCAAGAGGATATTCACAGAACCTATGGAAATCTATCTATCTGTCTATCAACCAAGAGATTTATTTTAAGGAATTGGCCCACATGATTGTGGAGAATTGGCAAGTCTGAAATTTGTAGGGCAGGCTTGCTGGCTGGCAATTCAGGTGAGAGTTGATGTTGCAGTCCTGAGTCCGAAATTCACAGGACAGATCAGGCAGGCTAGGAACTCAGGAAGGATATCTATGTTATAGTCTTGAGTCAGAATTCCTTCCGGAAACCTCAGCCTTTGCTCTTAAGGCCTTCAACTGATTGGATGAGGCCCACCCACTTTATGGAGGGTAATCTGCTTTACTTAAAGTCAACCAATTATAAATGTTAATCACATCTACAAAATTTCTTCACAGCAACATCTAGATTATTGTTTAACCAAATAACTGAGCATGTAGCCTGGCCAAGTCAACACGTAAAATTAACACCATGTGTTTGGGGCAGGGTATTTCAATCATCTGAGCCTTATTTTCCTTCTCTAAAACGGGACCTTAGAACTGAGTGTAGCTTGCAGGACTGGTGAGTGTGAAGTGCACGCCCAGAGTGCATAGCATATGTCAGCTATTTCACTGTCGCTGTGGCTGTATCAGTAGGTGCTCAAAAACCCCTGTGGACAGTGGTGACACTCTTGGGAGGACCGAGGAACGCAAAACCCGGCTGCTGCTCTCCAGCTTTCAGAGGAGCCGTGTGGGCAGGACACACACCCAGGGAGGTGAACCGCGCTCATGCCAACTGACTCCCCGCCCCAGCAGACTGGTTCCGAACCTTTGGTTCGTGTAAAAACTCCCCAGGAAATGAAATCTTCCAGAATTCTTCATGTTCTTTGTGGAGTGAGAAAGAAAGTTTTGCCACTGGTTCTCTTCATCTTGGAGACAGGGGTGGGGGAAACTTGGATCAATGTGTCAAAACGAATTAAATTTCTGTTTTTCAGCAGCCATTTCACGTTTTGTAAGAACTGCATATTCATGCCAGTAAACAGCCAAGTAGGAACCAGATGATAGCTCAGTTTTCCTGGAAATCAGGCAATCAATCAAGCTGAGATGTCTGCATTGTGAAATACTGCTTGACATCCCCAAAAGCTGTTTCAAATAAGCATAATTTTTATAAATGGAAATATTCTCTTCCTCTCTCTTTCTCCCTCCCTGCCTCCTTCCCTCCCTCCCTTTCTTTTTTCAAACCAGTGTTGCCCACCGTTTGACTACGTCTAATGTGTTCAAGCTCAGGCACCAGTTTTTAAAAATAGGTGGGATGGGATTCGGGTTTCTCTGCTTCTCTCGAGACCCGGCCATTGTTTTTGCCCAACTACGTGGCACCTCCTCTGCCTGTCCCGGGGTTTCGTGCCCCTGCCGGTGCCGGCCTCTCTTGTTTTCCTGCCCTTTTTTTACAGTGAAATCATTACTTCAGCTGCCTCTTTCTGAACCAGGAATAAAATGATTTCAAAAAACCTCTATGTACAGTATTAAGATTATATATACATTTTTAATAAACCTTTAATTTTATGTTTATAGAATAGCTGCCAGGAGGATGCAGAGGATTTCCGTATGCCCTGCACCCAGTTTCCTGGTTATCAACATCTAACATTGGTGTGCTACATTCGTCAATTAATGAACCAATTCGATACATTATTATTAACTAAAGCCCATACTTTGTTCGGATTTCCTTAGTTTTTACTTAAGTTCTAAGGTAAAACTTACTTCCTAAGTTTCCACCTGATGTCCTTTTTCTGTTCCAGGATGCCACCTAGGATGCCACGTTACATTTAGTCATCATGTGTCCTTAGGCTCCTGTTTGGCTACAACAGTTTCTCTGACTTTCCTTGTTTTTGATGACCTTGACAGTTTTGGGGATTATGCTCAAGGATTTTGTAAAATGTCCCTCAATTGAGGATTGTCTAATGTTTTTCTCAGACCCGGACTGTGGTAGTGTGTTTTGGGATGAAGACTAAAGAGGTAAAGTGCCATTCTCATCACACCATATCGAGGGAATATCCCATCAACAGGATTTAGCACTGTTGATGTTAACCTTGATCCTGTGGCTAAGGTGGTATTTGCCAGATTTCTCCTCTGGAAAGTTATTTTTCCTCCTTTCCATGCTACAGTCTTTGGAAACAAGTCCTTAAGCACAGCCCATCCTTAAGAAGGGGGAGTTACACTCTACTTCCTTGAGGAGGGAATATCCAGATAAATTATTTGAAATATTTTTGTATGGGAGTTTTTTAAAAAATAATTTATATCTATGGGCTCATGGGTGTTTATTTTATACTTTCGGTATAATCCAATAAATAATATGATAAAGTAATAATAATGAAAAGCTTTGTCTTTTGACTTGATTTGTAGGTTTTCTTCCTTTTGTGTGGCTTCAGTCCGTATCCCTGAAAGGACCTGGAGGTGCTGCCCACAGCCAGAGAGTCCACCATGCAAACACTTGGCATCCTGGGCTGGGTGGGGACGGTTTTCACTTACCCCATTTGGATGTTGGTCAATCCAGAGTCCACTTTGGATGAGCATCCCAAAGGCCCTTGCCTGTCTCATGTATCTTCTTCCTCATCCACCCTCTCTGTCTTCTCCATCTCTACTCAATCCACTCCTGGTAAAAAAGGTGGGGGATCTTCATTCTCTTTGCATGGAATAATAAAGCTAAATATAATAAATATCATTCATAGATAGTATAGCTATCCTTTTGTTGCATATTTTTTTTTTATGTATACTCTTCTGGGTACTTAAAATATATCATTTCTAATCTTCCCACTAAGCAAAAGGTAATTATTGTTTCCATTTCACAGATATGGAAACTGAATCTTTGACAATTTAAAAAAATTCCTCCTCCTACCTCTTAGTGTTTTTCTCTCAGTCTCCTCCACCAGCTCCTCTTCTCATCCTGGTCCTAATGGTGGAGTCCCCGTTGCTCTGTCCTTGGTTCCCTTTTCTGTTCATGCTCCCCTCTTAATGGTCTCTTCTATTCTCACAGCTTTACATACCATCTACATGTTGATGAATACCAAATGTATATCGCTACCTTGGATCTTTTCATTAAATTTTCAGACAAGTCAACATCTTCACTTGAGTGTTTTAAAACAAAAGTTAGAGGTCTGCTTCCAATAGTGGTGGAGTAGCTTGTATTATGTATTATAATAATTACAGACTATGGACAAAATAAAAAACAACTATTTGAAGGCACTGGAGAGAATAAAAACAGGCAAGAGGGAAGTCAACCACTGAAAGAAGGGAAGTGCAATGGAGAAGATTTGCACTTTATAAGGCTTTTGCCTGAGGGTACTCTTCAGACCTGGTAGCATAGGATGGCCAGAATTTAAGCATAAAGGTGCTAGGCTTACTGGTTTGACAAGTCAGAGATGGGATTTAGAAAGAAAATCCAAGAAAGCAAAAAGCCACAGCGGCTTCTTAAAAGGGCATATAAAATTTGACCATACCCTTGGCTGACTGCTGACCTGTACATGGGTAGGGAATCCTTCAAGGAACCCAACAGAAAACAAGCAGGAAAAAAACAAAAACAAAAACTGCTGGAAGTTGAAAGACCTGAACAGAAATTTTAGCTACTGTCCATCTCAGGGGACACAGAATTTGGAATTTTATGTCTGCCAAGTTAACTGCTTGGGAAGAAATACTCTTTAGAGAAAGATAACAGAATTCAGATTCTCGACATTATATCATCTACAATCCTCAGTATAAAAACAAATCTAATTCTAAACTTGAAAATAAGCAGGAAAATGTGATTCATAGTCCAAAGAAAAGCAGTGGAAACCAATCCTGAAGTATCTCATATGCTGGAATTAGTAGACAAAGATTTCAGAGCAAATGTAAATATGTTCAAGGACTTAGAAAATATTAATACATTCATAATAAATGAAAAGATGGGCAGTTTCAACAGAGAGCTAGAAACTATAAAAAAAAAAAACAAATGGCAATTCTAGAATTAAAAAGCACAATATCTGAAGTTAAAAACTCACTAGATAGGCTTAACAGAATATTGAAGACAGAAGAAGAAAGAGTGAATATGAATAAAAATCAATAAAATTTATAACAATCTGAAGAACAGACTGAAAAAAGTTTGAAAACATAAGCAAAGCTTCAGTGACTTGTAGGATAATATAAAATCATCTAACACACACAACTCAATTCCTAGAAGAGATAAACAATGAGACAGGAAAATTATTTAAAGAAATAATGGCCAAAAATTTGACAAGCTTGATGATAAATATAAACTTACAGATCCAAGAAGTTTGACAAACCAACAACAATTTAATAAATACAAAGAAAACTAATCCTGAAACACATCATAATTAAACTACTAAAAATTGGAAAATCTAGAAAGTGACCAAGAAAAACAACACAGTACATACAGGGAATCAATGGTAGAAAAATTAGCTGACTTCTCATCAGAAATAATGGAGGCCAAAAGACAATGGAATACTCTATTTAATGTGTTAAAAGTAAAACCCTCTAAGGCCAGAATTACATATAAAGTAAAAATATTCTTCAAAGATAAAGATGAAGTGGAGATATTTTCAGATAAGAAAGAAACTAGAAAAGTTATTGCTAGTGGATATGCACTACAAGATACATTAAAGCTAGTTCTTGAAGGGGAAGTGCCAACAAGTGCCAACATTTGAATCTATAGGAAGGAATTAAGAACATTGGAAATGGTAAAATGTGGGGCATATTTAGAAATATATATTTTTTTCTATAAAATTATATAGAGATATATTCATATAATTTCTTTAAAAGTCATATGTATATTTAAAGAATATACTACTACATTATGGAGTTTATAACATATATTTATAGAATATATATGAAATAATAGCATAAAAACAGGTTGGGATAAATGGAACCGCACTGTTGCAAGATTCTTATATTTTATGTGACCTGACACAATATTAAACCTAAGCAGGCCGGGTGCGGTGGCTCACGCCTGTACTCCTAGCACTCTGGGAGGCCAAGGCGAGTGGATCGCTCAAGGTCAGGAGTTCGAGACCAGCCTGAGCAAGAGCAAGACCCCGTCTCTACTAAAAATAGAAAGAAATTATCTGGCCAACTAAAAATATATGTAGAAAAAAAATTAGCTGGGCATGGTGGCACATGCCTGTAGTCCCAGCTACTCGGGAGGCTGAGGCAGGAGGATTGCTTAAGTCCAGGAGTGTGAGGTTGCTGTGAGCTAAGCTGACGCCACGGCACTCTAGTCCAGGCAACAGAGTGAGACTCTGTCTCAAAAAAAAAAAAAAAGCCTAAGCAGGCTATCATAAGTTTAGGAAGCATATTGTAACCCCTAGAGCAACCACCATGAAATAATATAAAAGAAGAATTGAAATAGAATGATTAAAACATTCAGTTAACCTAAATGAAGGCAAGAAAGGAGAAAAGTAAGTGGCACTGTTACGGAAAGCTTAGCACTTGTCCACAAGGCCACATCAGAACCAGGAGAAGTGGTTGAGGAGAAGGAAAGAGAAGTTTATTACTTTACCAGCAAAGGAGGAAAATGGCAGACTCTATCATCTCAAACTCTAAATTCCTGTCCATAAGCAAAAATACAGAACTTTTCAAGGGAGGGCCCTCAGTTCTAGGCTACTGTTGTTAATGATCCTAATCATCCCATCTGCTGAAGACAAAGCCTGTGGCCTCTGCCTG
Organism: Lemur catta; assembly: GCF_020740605.2. Taxonomy (NCBI): domain Eukaryota; kingdom Metazoa; phylum Chordata; class Mammalia; order Primates; family Lemuridae; genus Lemur; species Lemur catta. The sequence goes on from NC_059129.1 coordinate 45,748,315, forward strand.
CCTGGGAGGCCCACCCAGACCTCCACAGACCAGGCACAGGGGATGGAGCCGATAGTTCAGCTGAGCCATCTCCTGTAACACTAGGAACAAAAGACATTCTCCTGCCCCTCCCGACCACCCGCCCCTGAAGCAGGGATGCAGGCCTCAGTTCCTAAAAAGAGTGGGAGAAGTTTTAATGAGATGAAAATCATCTTTTGCCATTTTTTCCCCATGCCATTCCCACTGTTACATATTCCTCACTCTCAATTTTATACTTCCATATCTATGGGAGGAAGGGCTCTACTCTGTTACAGAACAAATAGAAAATAAACAGAAAATAATAGACCTAAATCCAATCATTAATAGTTCCCTTAAATGTGAACGACCTAAACACTTCCAATTAAAGGCAGAGATAACCAGAAAGAATATAAAAATAAGACACACCATATGCTGTTTCCATGAGAAGCAATTTAAGCAAAAAGGCACAGAGAAATTGAAAGTAAAAGGATGAAAAATTATACACTGTGAAAACAGTAAGCATGATATAGCTTGTGTGGCTAGAGTTAATCCAACAAAAAAGATTTCAGGTCTAGAAGTTATTGGAGATAAATGGGAATGTTCATAAGATGAAAGAGTTTTCATCAGGAAGACATAATAATCATAAATATGTATGTGCCTAGTAACAGTTTTAAAATGCATTATTAAATATATGTGCACTATATATTGATCTCATTTTTCTACTTTTCATATTGCTAATATCATCCCTTAGGTATTTCAAGAGAAAGTGGCAATGAAATTGTGAAAGGCATTTTCTACAAATTGTTGAGAATTGAATATTTTTCCTTGCAAGAAGTGGTCCAAAGCCTGGGAGAAGTGGGAGTCAGTTGATGCAAGGTGTGGTGAATAGGGTGGATGACAGAGAATTTCCAAGTCCAGCTGCTGCAGTTTGAGCAGTGTTGTTTGTGCAACATGTGGTTGAGTGCTGTCTTGCAAGAGCATTGGCCTGTCTCTATTGACCAATCTTGGCTGCTTAATCGCAAGCATCCTCATCATTTTGTCCAATTGGTTGTAGACATCCACTGTAATTGATTGAGCAGGTTTCATGAAGCTGTAGTGGATAATACCAGCGCTGGACCACCAAGCACACACTATTAGCTTTTTTTGATTAATATTTGGTTTTGGACTGTGTTTTGGCACTTCATCTTTGTCCAACCATTGTGCAGAATGCTTGTGATTGTCAAAAAGAATCCATTTTTCATCACATGTAACAATACAGTGTAGAAATTGTTCACCTTTATGCCGTGACAGCAAAGAAAGGCAAGCTTTGAGATGATTTCTCTTCTGACACTCATTTAATTCATGCAGAACCCACCTATCCAGCTTCTGTACCTTGCCTGTTTATTTCAAATGGTCCAATATTGTTGGAATAGTTGGAATAGTAAGGTCAAACCTTGCTGCTAATGCACACATAGGTTAAGATGGATTCACTTCTACAGCTTTCAACTCATCATTATCCACCTTGGTCTCAGGTTGCCCATGTGGCTCATTTTCAAGACTAAAATCACTAGAACTTCTCAAATCATTGATGTATGATGTGTTCATTAGCCACACCCTTTCCAAACACTTCATTGAAATTTTGAGGTGTCTGCACTGCACTGGTTCGGTGACGGAACTCATATTCAAAAATAACACAAATTTTTGACTTATCCATGGTTTCACAAAAATTGCTCTAAAAAATTTTGAAAGATAATCACAAGCCAAAATGTGCATTTGAAAGACTGAGAATGTATCTTCACAATAAAAATAAAGCAAGAGGTGCCAAAATGAAATGTCAGTGGTATCAACTGTCAAACTTAGTACTTAAGGAAATTGGACATTTCATATTTAATAAGCTAATATTTATTATGCTTATTCTAAATTCTTGGTTCATCTATTCTAATACATCTCCTGATGGTATTGTGTAACTATTTTAAATACAGTATACTTTATTTAAAAATACAGTATAACAATTATTTATATGATATTTATATGATATTATGTATTATAAATAATCTAGAGATGATTTAAAGTGTACAGGAGGATATGTGTAGATTATATGCAAATACTATGCAATTTGATCTAAGGTATTTGAGCATCCACAGAGTTTGGTATCCACAGGGGTCCTGAAACTAATCCTCTGTAGATACCAAGGAATCACTGTATGAATAATATATATATATATATACATATATATAAAATACAGATATCCCTCAGTATCCATAGGATGTGTGTGTGTGTGTGTGTGTGTGTGTGTGTGTGTATGATCTAAAATTTCAACACATCACACAAAGATTTTCATAGTTTTAGGATTTTTTAAATCTTGGCTCTATCTCTAGTTAAGTCTCTCTTTTTCTTTCCTAATGTTGCTCTAGGGAGTTTCTCTCTGTCTCTCAGTCAATCAATTTCAGTCAAGCTTTGCCAGAGCTTTTCAATTTTATTAGTCTTTTTGGAGAATCAACTTTTAGCTTTATTGATTCTTTCTACTATATATTTATTTTTTGTTTTCTTTTTTTTATTAGTTTGTGTTCTTAGCTTTAGTTCTTTTTATTCTACTGTCTTTTTTCTAACTTGTTAAGTTGGATGCTTAGCTCATTAATTTTCAGTTTTTCTCCTTTTCTAATATATAAATTAAAAGCCATGAATTCACTTCTAAGCTGCATCCCATAAGAGTTGATATGTGATACATTAATTATTGGTTCCTATTAAACATTTCATTGAAATCTTCATCATGATTTGGGGAGGTCCATAAATTATTTATAATCATCTTTTACATCTCCAAACATTTAAGATTTAAAATTTATACTTTTGTTATTCATTTCTAATTCAATTGCATTGTGTCAAAGAACACGATATGTATGCTAATAAGTTTTTTAAATAGACTTTATTTTTCAGAGAAGTTTTAGGTCTACAGAAAAATTGAGCAGAAAGTACAGAGGGTTCCCTGTCTCCTATCCCCCATCCTCCTACTCACACAGTTTCCCCTATTATTAACACGTTGCATCGGTGTGGTACACTTCTTACACTATATGAACCAATACTGATACATTATCATTAACAAAAGTTCATAGTTTACATTAGGATTAATTCTTTGTGTTGTACAGTTCTATGGGTTTTGACAAACGCTAATGTCATGTATCCACCATTGCAGTATCATACAGAATAATTTTGCCACCCTAAAAATCCCCTGTGCTCTACCTAGTCATCCTTCTCCCCCCATGAAACCATGGCAACCATTGATCTTTTTACTGTTTCTATAGTTTTGCCTTTTCCAGAATGTCACATAGTTAGAATCATACAGTATGTAAAATTTTCATACTTTTTTTTCATTTAACATAATGCATTTAAAGAAGTTTCTCAATATCTTTTTGTGGCTTGATAGCTTATTTCTTTTTGACACTGAATAATATTCCATTGTATGGATGCTCTACAGTTTGTTTATCCCATTCATCTGTTGAAGGACATCTTGGCTGCTTCTAGTTTGGGGTAATTATGAATAAAGCTGCTATAAACATTTATGTACAGGTTTCTGAGTGCACATAAGTTTCTTTTAACTTATTTGGGTAAATACTAAGAGTGCAATTGCCGGATTGTATGGTAAGCCTTTGTTTAATCTCATAAGAAATTGTCAAACTGTCTTTCAAAGGGTCTGCATCATTTTTCATTCCCACCAGCAATAAATGAGGGTTCTTGTCCCACATCCTTGCCAGCATTGACTATTCTCAGCATTTTGTATTTTAGTAATCTAATAGGTGTATAGCTGTGTCTTGTTTTAATTTGCAATTTTCTAATGACATTCTGTTGAGCATCTTTTCATGTGCCTAACTGCCATCTGTATATCTTCTTTGGTGAGGTTTCTGTTCAGATCTTTTGCTCATTTTTTAATTGGGTTGTTCATTTTCTTATTGTTCAATATTAAAGAGTCCTTTACATATTTTAGATACATGTTCTTTATCAGATATGTGTTTTGCAAATATTTTCTCCAAGTCTGTGACTTGTCTTTTCATTCTCTTAACAATGTCTTTCTCAGAACAGATGTTTTCACTTTTAATGATGTCCAACTAATCTCTCTTTTCTTTTATGGATCATGCTTTCGGTGTTGTATCTAAAACTCACTGCCAAACTCAAAGTCGCCTAGATTTTCTCCTATGTGACATATTCACCTGACTTGAAATGTTTGGCAAATTTTTCATTCTTTTTCATAGTATAACGTTCTTTTAACTTCATTTCAGAAATTTATAGGCAATTCATTCCAGTGTGTCCTATGTTAGCAGTCACGTTACTAAACCTCATATGTCTCAGGTATCAGTTTCTTCCCTCTCGGGCAGTCATCTCCCCGAGTCAGTAAAGGCCCATTACTTTTTCAGTTTTCTAGTCTCTCTGGTCTCATAGCTGATTTCTCTGACTTTTGGACAGCCTTCACTCCATTCTTTAATGCTCAAAACATTGAGCATTAAGGGAATTGTCAGAGACAGTAAATAAAATAATCATCACTGAACACGAGGGGCTGGGTGATATGAGAACCTCATAGCCGGCCACCAGTTGAGTATCAACAACAAAGGGCAACGTACCTCCTGTACCGTAGTATTCGTTTCATTTTGTTCCTTGTTTCTGTTTTGCTCAAAACATTGCCATGGTGTTCTAAAAGGAAGGAAGGCAAATGATATGGAAGTAGCAGCTGCTAGTTTCCTGAACCAACCTTGGGAGATAAGTGAGCACATACTCTCCAAACTTTGTGATTCCAGTCTGTTTGACCCCAATTTATATGCAGTGCTCATTTGTTAACAACAGCTTCTTTACTGATTTTCCTTGTAGCCTGAGCAAGAGAATTCCTATAAGGAAAGGTTTCTGTTACCAAATTTAAACTGATAACATCTCGTGTACCAGAAAGGAAAATGTAACTGATTTCTTCCCATTTGCTTTTTCTTGCTGTAAAGGACTAATGTGAGTTCCTAACAGTTATAACAATCACACTTTTATTTCATTTGAACACAATGTTAGCAAGAAATGTATTTGATGGACTTGTTAGGTAATTGGTTCTGTAAATGACGACTGGTTCTGATTAAGTACGCTTCTTACAAAGATAACCCACTAAATCATTCATGTAATTTCTGTCTGACATGTTCAACTTACACAAGCTAAGGCAAAGAATGTGTATGAGTTTCCTAGGGCTTCCATAACAAATTACCACAAACTGAGTGGCTTAAAATAGTAGAAATTTGATCTCTCATGGTCCTGGGGATCCGGAAGTCTGAAATCAGGTGTTAGCAGAGCTGTGCTCCTTCTGAAGGCTTTCAGGGAGAAAGAATCCTTTGCTTCTTCCTAGCTGGTGTTGTTGGCAATCCTTGGCGTTTCTTGGCTCATAGCTGCATCTTTCCAATTTTTGCCTGTTTTCACATGGCTGGCTTCCCTCTATGTGTCTGTCTTCAGATCTCCTTTGCTGTCTGGGCGCCATGCCTCATGCCTATAATCCAGCACTTTGGGAGGCTGAGATGGGAGGATCGCTTGAACCCAGGAGTTCAAGGCTGTAGTGAGCTATGATCATGCCAAAACAAAAACAAAAGAACCCCCGAAAACCCCACAACACTCTTTCTCCTTGTAAGAACACCAGTCACTGGGTTTAAGGCCCATCCTATTCCAGTAATACCTCATTTACATTGATTACAACTGCAAGGACCCTATTTTCAAATAAGGTCACAGCCACATGTATTAGGATTTAGGACTTGAACCTACCTTTTTAGGGGGAGACAATTCAACCCACAACAGGGTGATGCTATAGGCCTAGGGTAGAAAAATAAAATTCAGAGGAGATATGCTAAAGAGAGAACAGTACAGAGTAAAACATGCTTCAGGAGGAACAGCTGGAGGTGGGTGTGGTTCCAGCTTTGAAGACTGGCTGCTTCAGATGGAGGCAGTGCCAATCCAAAGCTTCAGAGAAAAGCAGAGTCTAAATATCCTTGGCTTTAGCCTCGGAAAGAATAGTTAGGAAAATGGAAAACACAAATCCTTAATATTAACCTAAGGGAATTATCAGAGACAGTAAATAAAATAATTGTCACTGAACACGGGGGCTGGGCGATGTGAGGGCCTCATAGCTGGCCACCAGTCGAGTATCAACAACAAACGGCAATGTATTTGTTTCATTTTGTTCCTTGTTCCTGTTTTGCTTCATTATTGATTGATCAGGTAGCTGAAAAACATTTCTCATCTATATTATTGATTGGCATTTCCCTCACCCGTTTGCTCAAGTCTCAGAAGTTATTGGCTGTGCCGTCAGGCCACACCAGGCACACGGCAGTCGGGTGGCGGGGAAGACCTCAGAGTGCCCTGAGTACTGTCTGGAAGGAAAGTGTTAACAGTGGCTCCGTGGGCCTTTTCCTCAGGAACCCTTGAGGAGAGTTTGACCCTTAGTCGAGCTTCTTACATTAGCAAGTGGAATGTTGTACCCACTGGAGAAAAATGAGCGTCTTGCTGTGGTTGCCGTGTACTGATTGCCGATCCAAGAACAACAGTCCAGGCCCACTGTCCCCGCGTGTCAGGACTGCTTTATGTCTCACTGGTAATTGAAGATGGCAGCTGCACTAAGGAATGGGAATTAGGCCCACCCCCCAGATGCTAGGTGACTGAAAGGTAGTTAGGCTGAGGTGCCCAGGACTCCATGGCTTCCCTAATTTAGCGTGACTCGCATACATACCAACCTCTGTCACTCTGCATGACTAAAAAACATGCTGTGCAGTGACTGGAGCCCTCAGGTGTCGCAGGTGTCTGTGATGCCATCGTTGTAAAGGTGCTGCCTTCTCTGCTCAGCAAACTTTCTGCACACTAGTAATGCTGCGTCTGCACGAGCACTTTGTGTCTCCTGAGTGTGACCGAGCAGGTGAAGCTAAAACCCTCTGGTCTTGCAACATGTCGCTCTCTAACAGTGCTGGAGATTACAATGGCTGGTTTTAAATATCCAATATTATTGATTAAATATAATATCAAAAAAAATCATCCCTTAAATTGACAGATTTTTCAAATTCATGTATTAGTTCTAAAACGTTTTTTTTTTTTTGGTCCCTCTATACCCATTCCCACCCACCCCTCACCTACCTACCATTTTATTGTGAAGACTTCCTGAGCTTCCTTTTGCAAATAAAAACAAATACTATTATGTATTCTTATTCTCCCCTTGACAATGCAAAATGTAGCATTATGGTTTACCCACTGACACATACTGCTAACCTGACCTTAGGGAGGGGCATACCAAATAAATCACTTCTTATTATGCTTTGCCAAATGCCTTTTCCTTCAAATCTTCACCAAAATACTGAGAATTATTATTTTTGGAAAAAATCAAACCCAGAAAACACGACAGGTATCCCTTTTCATTTGTTCAAGTCTTCTTTTATGCCATTCAGCAAATAGCACATTTCTTGTTAAACTCATTCCCTAGAAATTTGATCTTTTTGCTTACTATTGTAAATAAGACTCTTTTCCCTTAATCTGTTGATTTCTGAATATTAATTTTGTATTCAGGCACCCAACTATTTACAGTAGTTTTAAAATTCGTTCCCTTAGGTTTTCTAGTTGAACAATTATCATTTACAAATAATGATGAATTTTCCTTTTCCTTTCCAATTTTTATACCCCTTGGTTCTCCCTCTTAAGACAATGGTCCCTCCTTCTCCCGGCTGCACTTTGCATGCCGTTCCCCAAGCTCAACAGTGGTCTGAAAATATGAAATGGAAAATTCCAAGAATCACCAATTCATACAGTTTAAATTTCATGCTGTTCGGAGTAGCATGATGAAATCTCTTGCTGACCGCCATCGCCCTGGATGTGAATGGTGCTTTGGTCCAGCGATCCTTGCCGTCTTGGTTATCAGATCAACCGGCAGGCACCACAGCGCTTCCGTTCGAGTAACACTTATTTTACTTAATAATGGCCCCGAAGCGCAAGAGTAGTAAAGCTGGCAATTTGGATATGCCAACGAGATGCTGTAAAAATGCTTCCTTTAAGTGGAAAGGTGAAAGTTCTTGACTTCATAAGAAAAGAAAAAAAAATCATATGCTGAGGTTGCCAAGATCTATAGTAACAGTGAATCTTTTATCCATGAAATTGTGAACAGTATGTTGTTATAATTGTTCTATTATATTATTGGTTATTGTGTTAATCTCCTACTGTGCTTAATTTATAAATTAAATGTTATCATAGGGATGTATACACAGGAAATACATAGTGTGTATAGAGTCTGGTACTATCTATTGACAGTCTCGGGCACCCACTGGGAGTCCTGGAATGGACCCCCTACAGGTAACAGGGACGACTGTAATTGTTATTTAACAGGCACAGAAGAATTGCTCAGTCAGAAACGTGGTTCCATGTCCTCACGGGGGTCTTGGTCATTATTCAGCAAAGTATTTAATACCCTTTCTATTTTGGGCCTTCCCTCATGATTACCTCAGAAATGAATATTCTTTTTTAGAGGTATAAAGAACATCTTTGAGACACAGTTGAACTCTGCAGAGAGATTTTTATTTCTTTTTCTTTTTTTTTAGAACCAGAAAATGTGCTATGCAGAGAGATTTTTAAAGGTGAAATTCATATAACATAAAATTAACCATTTTAATGTGAACAATTCAGTGGCATTTAGTACATTCAGTGTTACGCAACCGCCACCTCCCTCGAGACACAAAACATTTTCATCACCCCACACCCATTAAGCTGTTACTCCCCATTCCTCCGTAGCCCTGTCCCTTGGCAACCCCACGTTTTCTACGGATTTATCTATTCTGGATATTTCATATAAATGGAATCATACAGTATGTGAGCTTTTGTGTCTGGCTTCACTTACTTAGCACGATGCTTTTAAGATTCTTGCACACTGTAGCATGTATCAGTACTTCATTCTCTTTTACAGCTGAGCAGCATTCCACCTTGTGCATATACCACAAATTGTCCACTTATCTATCCATTGATGGACATTTGGGTTACTTCTACGTTTTGGCTATTGTAAATAGTTCTGTTATTAATATTTGTTTACAAGCATTTGAGCACCTATTTTCAATTCTTATGAGAATACAGCTAGGAGTAGAATTGCTAGGTCATATGCTAATTTTATGTTTAATTTTTTGAGGAAATGACAAACCCTAAGAGTTAAATTTTAAAGGTATTTGTCTCAAATTAAGAGACAGCAAATGCAGGCTGAAAGGACAGGGGTGACTGGACATTTCTTTAGACAGAGAAGTTTCAATGTGGTTTCCTAGGAATCAATGCAGATATATTTATATTTATTATTTTTCTAAATCTTGGAGAAGAGGTGCAAAATTAAGTGAGTTTAGAAATGACATTAGACAAAGTGCCAAAGAATAGGAGACAAACTTCAGGAAGGTGTCATGAAGCTCTATAATTGGTCAGAACATTAGCAAATGTACTACAGTATGAGCAAATATGAGGGAAAACAACACCAAGAAAGTATGAGGATATGAACCTGTTACTGATGATGAGAAAACAGCTCTCAGTCATATTTCCCATAAGAAATAACTTTAGTGAATGCAAATCATTGTACATGACCAGGAAAAACACTGGACAAAAGAAAAAGACATCCTCCTGTATTGTAGCACGTTGAAAATTCAGTCATGACTCAGGTATACAAAAAAATGTAACTTTATTTTTATTTGTTGTATAAATGTATGGCATGCAAGTGCAATTTTGTTACATGCATAGATTGCATGGCGGTCAAATCAGGACATGTAGGTACCCATCACCTGTATAACATGCATTGTATCCATTAAGTAATTTCTCATCATTTATTCCCCTCCCAACACCAGTAACTTTATTTGTATTCTTTTAACTGATTTCAGCCTTGCTAAGGAGTAACCGTTTTACCCAGTGCCAATAAATACGAATTCTTCCCAACTAAATGTTACTCTGGACTACAAATTAGTCTCTCCAGGTTCCCCAGGCTCTTGTGTGTGTATCCCAGTGTGGCAATTCTTATGGTAAAAAACACAGCCAGTGGATTTGCCTGCTCTGTCAGCTAGTTCATATCTAAACAAAGGCACTCAAGATAAAAGGACGGGAAACATGACAGTCTTTCAGCCGTTTTAAATATGGACCGCTACTAGCAGGAAGAGGGTCCTCCGTGTTATCTCTGGCTCATCTGATAGCCCCTTTGTAAGTGTCAGAGGGCAGAGGCCCAAACACAGAGGGTAAAGGCCTTTGAAACTCCAACGCCAAATATTTTTTTAAGATATCCATTCTTTTGGCTAATGCGTACTATTTTCTTCACCATGATTGAGAATATATTTATTATCATAATTTTTTTAAATTTAAGATCTTTTTTTCTAACAAAATGTTGTCATAATATTAATTATTTACTAGATTAGGGCAAAAAATGTTCCTGATATAATTATGGCAGCCATGTAAACGTAATAGGGTGATGCTTTATTCACTTCTCATACCTCCTTGTACTGTAACAAATGGGATTTCTCTCTCTAATAGCAACTGATACAAAATTCATTACCTTTACAAAAATCACAAAATTCATTACCTTTTATTCATTTAATAATGATAGATTGCTGAGTATTGTGCCAGATAAAGAGGAGCTGAAGACAAAAATGACAAATTCATGCTGTGGAATACTGACGGTCAGGGGCAGGAGATGGACACAGTCAACAAGCATATAATTATATAATAGCTTCATGTATGAAAATGCAATAGACATAGCTCTGAAAACATATTTACAGGGTGTTATAACAGCACACAGGAGGGTGTGTGACCCAGAACTGGGGATGGGTTGGGGAAAGAGAATTTGGGAAATACATTATGGCAAAAGTGATGTTGGAATTGAGTTTTGAGGGACACATTGTACTGTGCCAAGTGAAGAAATGGGGAAAGATATTTTAGGCATAGGACTGACTTGAGCAATGACACACAGGCATGATTATAAAGCATATTTCTGGAATTTCAGAGTGTTCAGTAATATGCAACATAGAACATAAGGGTTGGACAAGGTACAAGAAGAGGATGGAGAAATTGGTTCTTTCAACATGCAGTTTTAAATCTTTTTATTAAAAGATAAGGAATATTTTGTTGAATTATATTATAGTTTTTAGTATTTGTTCTATTTGCGAATTTTTTTTTAAAGCCTGGAACTCCTATTACATATATGTTGGTTCTTCCTTTTCTATACTCAATATTTGCTATTTTCTCTCAACTTTTTTTTTATCTTTTTCTTCTTCTTTTATTTATAAGTGATCTTTATTTTCACCTTATATTTCTCTTTAGTCATCCTCTGTTGTATTTATTTATTTTTATGGATTTTGTTTTTTTATTTAAATAGATTTTGGGGTACAAATGGTTTTTTTGTTACATGGATGAATTGCATAGTGGGGAAGTCTAGGCTTTTAATATACTGGTCACCGGAATAGTATACATTGTACCCAATAGGTAATTTTTCATTCCACTTCCCCTCCCACCCTTCCTCTTCTGAGTCTCTGGTGTCCATTAAGTATCTCTGTATAACCATGCACACACATTGCCCAGCTCGCACTTGTAAGTGAGAACATGCAGTATTTGGTTTTTTGTTCCTGGATTACTTCACTTGGAATAATGGCCTCCAGGCCAGGCACAGTGGCTCATGTCTGTAATCCTAGCACTCTGGGAGGCCGAGGCAGGTGGATCGCTCGAGGTCAGGAGTTTGAGACCAGCCTGAGCAAGAGTGAGACCCCGTCTCTACTAAAAATAGAAATAAATTATCTGGCCAACTAAAAAAAAAAAAAATATATATATATATATATATATATATATATGTATATATACACAAAAAATTAGCCGGGCATGGTGGCACATGCCTGTAGTCCCAGCTACTCGAGAGGCTGAGGCAGTAGGATCGCTTAAGCCCAGGAGTTTGAGGTTGCTGTGAGCTAGGCTGACGCCACAGCACTCACTCTAGCCTGGGCAACAAAGCGAGACTCTGTCTCAAAAAAAATAAAAAGAAAAAAGAAAAAAAGAATAATGGCCTCCAGTTCCATCCAAGTTGTGCAAAAAACATCATTTCATTCTTTTTGATGGCTGAGCAGTGTTCCATGATACACACATTTCCTTTATCCACTCATCAGTTGATGCGCACTTAGGTTGGTTCCACATCTTGTGTTTCTTTTAATTTCGTCTTCATTTATGAAATGATCTTTTCTTTTATTTCTAACTATTTTTTGAATTTTTTTCACTCATGTTGAGTTTTTCTAATTGTGATTTAGTTTTTTAATGCTATGTATTATTTATTTTATGTCTTTTTGCTTGTTTTAAAATAATAGATTACAGTTTTGATCTACTGTGTGGGCTCATCCTGGCATGTGTTCATTAGCTGTGGGCATGTTATTCTACATATTATTCTCTTTTTATTATAATAATTTTGTCCAGGATTGAGCTTGATATTTTCAGTTGCTCATTTTTATGTGAAATTAGTTTCTCTGAACTCCGAGAAGGGAGTCTGGTTCAAGTGAGTTTTTCTCGAACTCCTGACCTTGGGCGATCCACCCACCTTGGCCTCCCAGAGTGCTAGGATTACAGGCGTGAGCCACTGTGCCCGGCCTGAAGTGAGTTTTTCTAACTTCACAGAATTCTCTCGTCTATTTTTGTGTAGTGTTCAAATAAATGGCAGCTTATTTTCTGGGATTTCCTGACTCTATCTCCCCCTCTCTCCAAATTTGATTTTGCCCTTATTCTCCTTTGGTCCTTTGATTCAACTCCTCAGTTTCTCCCCAGTGTGGAGGCCCTGGGAGGCCAATTTCCCAAGAACACAGCTATACTTCTCCAGCCCCCACCCCGACTTGTCTGGGGATGGCCGTGTGCTTGCCAGCTGCTGAGAGAGCAGAGCTCCTCACGGTCTCTGTGGATGCTCTCAGAATGCCCTAGTTCACTTTCCAGTAATACTTTTTTGGGCTATTTTGGTGTTCTCCTTTTCCCAGGTCCTCCACACACACCATTCTTCCCTCTCCTTCCTCTCACAACAGATGCTGATGCCACTGTGCAACAGTGGGGCTGTTCTCGTGGCCCTACTTCCTGGTATTTCTGGGTTTGTCACCTCATTTTGTTGTAAGTATCATCTATGATGTTTTGGTTTCGCTATCTAGCTACTCTGTCTTTATTTCAGCATTAGGGGAAACTCATTATGCCAATCTCTAGAGGTCACACAGTGTGTGCGTAAGGTTTTTGGATGGTCGGCGCCAGAGAAAGAAAGACGAGCAGAGTAGAAAGGGGTAAGCAACGAGGCTTTATTTGAGCGCTCCCGGGCGAGGGTAACGGGTCGCAAGAGAGGGGCCTGGGCAAGGTTCACGGGTCCCGAGAGAGGGGGCCCAGAAGTCGCACGGCCCCAAAGTCTTGTGTGAGCTTATATATGTTTTAGAGCTGGGGGATGGGGGTCTTTTGGCACGAAGTTAAGAATTTTCTGTTATGGTTTTAGGGTGGGTATTGAGAACTAGGAGGGGCTGGTGGTATGTATGGATTCCAGGAACCGAGATCCTTATCAGGGTAGCCATCCAGGTGTGGCTATTCTTTAATTTAGCTGGGCCCTGCAGGCATTGTTTTTGGCAGGTCTCATGGGCTTCTTCTTTTTTCATCAGGGAGGGGAGGGGTGCCCGCCACCAGGCTTACAGTGTGATTCCATTTATATAACATTCTTGAAATGACAAAATTATAAATACGAAGATCAGATTAGTGGTTGCCAGGGCTGAGGGATATTGGGCAGGGCAGTGATGAGGGAGATCATTATGGAGAGGGAGTAGTGCTGTATGTTTTTTTTTTTTTTGAGACAGAGTCTCGCTTTGTTGCCTGAGCTAGAGTGAGTGCCATGGCGGCAGCCTAGCTCACAGCAACCTCAAACTCCTGGGCTCAAGTGATCCTCCTGCCTCAGCCTCCCGAGTAGCTGGGACTACAGGCATGCACCACCATGCCCGGCTAATTTTTTCTATGTATATTTTTAGTTGGCCAGATAATTTCTTTTCTATTTTTAGTAGAGACAGGTCTCGCTCTTGCTCAGGCCAGTCTCAAACTCCTGACCTTGAGTGATCCACCTGCCTCAGCCTCCCAGAGTGCTAGGATTACAGGCGTGAGACACCGCACCTGGCCTAGTGGTGTATCTTGAGTACAATGGTGGTTATATGAATCTACATGTGTGATAAAATGGTGAACACATGGTATCAATGTCAAATTCCTGGTTTTGATGTTGTACTATAATTATGTAAGATGTAACCAGTGGCAGAAACTGGGTGAAGGGTGCATGGGACTTCTTTGCACTAGCTTTGCGACTTTCCATGTATCTATAATTATTTCAAAATGTAAAATTTTTAAAAAGAGGAATGAAGTATTGATACATTCAACAACATGGGTGAACCTTAAAAACATTAGGCTATATGGAAGAAGCCAGTCACAAAAGACCACATACTGTATGATTCAATTTACATGAAATGTCCAAAATAGGCAGATCCAGACATAAAATAGACTAGAGATTGCCTAGAATGGGGGATGGGGTTAGGGAGAGGGGGAGAGAGAGAGAGTAGGGAGTGAGCGCTAATGGGTATCAGGCTTCTTTCTAAAATTCTGAAATTAGGTGGTCATGATGATTGCACAACTCTGTCAATATTCTAAAAATCACTGCATTGTAAACTTTAAATGGGTGAAAATTGTGGTATGTAAGTTATATCTCAATAAAGTTGTTTTAAAAATTAAAAAGATTGACCTTACCAAGTATTCATGAAGATACAGACAAATTAGAACCTTCATACACTGTTGGTGAGAATGCAAAATGGTACAACCACTTCGGAAAACAATTTGGTAGTTTTTACAAAGTTAAACATAAGCCTGTCATGTGATCTAGCCATTCCACTCCTAGGAATTTAACCAAGAGAAACAGAATATGTGTCCATAAAGACTTGTTCTTGAATGTTCATAGCAGCTTTATTTGTAACGGTCAAAAAATGAAAACAATCCAAATGTCCTTCCACAGATAAATGCATAAACAAACTGTGGCATAACATATACCACATTACTACTAAGCAAAGAAAAGGAATGAATTATTGATATACACCACAATATGGATAAATCTCAAAATAATTATGCTCAGTAAAATAAGCCAGACAAAACAGTATATACTTTATCATTCTATTTGCGTACCATTGGTTGCCTAGGAGAGGATGCAGGGGAATGAGAGAAAGGAATTATAAAGAAACCTGAGCAAACTTTTGGAGGTGATGGACATGTTCATTATCTTGATCGTGGTGATGGTTTCATTGGTATATATAATACATATGTCAAAACCTGTGAATTGTATACTTTGAACATGTGCAGTTTATTTTATATCAAGTGTACCTCAATAAAGCTGCTTTTATTTTTTTTACTTTTTTTTTTTTTTTTGAGACAGAGTCTCTGTTGCCCGGGCTACAGTGAGTGCCGTGGCGTCAGCCTAGCTCACAGCAACCTCAAACTCCTGGGCTCAAGCGATCCTCCTGCCTCAGCCTCCCGAGTAGCTGGGACTACAGGCATGCGCCACTATGCCCGGCTAATTTTTTCTATATATTTTAGTTGTCCAGCTAATTTCTTTCTATTTTTAGTAGAGACGGGGTCTCGATCTTTCTCAGGCTGGTCTCGAACTCCTGATCTCAAATGATCTGCCTGCCTCAGCCTCCCAGAGTGCTAGGATTACAGGTGTGAGCCACTGCGCCTGCCAAAGCTGTTTTTATAAAAGTTATGCTACCATCATATCTTCCTAAAATCAGCCATCATGTTTTTTATTTTCCAAAATTCTTTCTTGTTCTTTGTTCCTTTTTCATAATATTATGACTTGGGTTTTTTTTTAATTAAAAAAGCTGTATCTCTGAGAATATGAATTATTTTGTTATTTTTTCTATTTTATTTTCTGAATTGTCTCAGGTGTCAGATTCTTTTCCCCTATTTTTTTATCTCAGTTTTCCACTTGCATGCTATATAGGCCTTTCTCAATGTCTGGTGATCTTTGGTTTTCTGCTCATATTGTAAAAATAGAAAAAGGGCCACTGAGGGCCATGTATGCTAGAGGCTTGTATTGCTTTGGGTAAGGGGTAGGGATCTTGCTTTAGAATGAAATTCTTAAATTCCAGAATGAGGAGGGCTTTATGTGGGGTGCCAAAACCACACTAGATGCCCTAGATCCCTCCAGACTTTGTGTTGAATTTTTTTTTTCTTTTTTTTTTTTTGGGACAGAATGTCGCTCTGTCACCCAGGCTAGAGCACAGTGGTGTCATCATGGCTCACTGCAACCCCCAACTCCCGGGCCCAACTGACCCTCCTTTCCCAGCCTCCCAAGTAACTGGGACTACAGGCACGTGCCACGACGACTGGCTAATTTTTCTATTTTTAGTAGAGAAGGGGTCTCACTCTTGCTCAGGCTGGTCTCGAACTCCTGAGCTCAAGCGATCCTCCCACCTCAGCCTCCCAGAGTGCTGGGATTACCGGTGTGAGCCACCGCGCCTGGCCAATGTTCAATTTTCTTTTAGAAAAATATTCTGTGCTCTTTGTGCTAGGACTTAGGTGGAAGGGATTGTCATTGCAATTACCCACCTGTGTTAGCCTCAATACTCACTTCTACTTCCATTACCAAATAAAGCAGTCTCTCCTCCCTTATCTGATGAACTGTCTCTCCCTTGCTTGGAAACACATCTATTCCCTTTCCTTGCAAGAGAAATCCAATCCTCTAAAACTAAAGGCAGAGCTCAGCAAGCTCTGAGAGAGAGAAGTTCAAGTCAAATCTAGAAGAAGGCTTATACACAAAAATAAATATAAGGATTTTGCTCATTTATAGCAGAACTGGATTCTGTGCCTGCCCACCAAATGAAGAGGAATGTAATTTTAGTTTAGGACTGAATTTACTGATGTGGGAGTCCTTATGATTTTGGACTCATTATGCTAGCAGCTGGGAATAATTCTAACAATTTGCTCAGCTGGTTAACTAAAACCCATACCGACCCTGGTCTTCATTTAACAATGGACCACGCTAAGTTGAGGTGCCAGAAGTTTCTTGAAAAAAGGCAGAAGAAATATCAAGACTTGGGAAGACAGAAACATTAGAAGGATTTATCCTACATAATCTCCACCCCTCATTATGTGCATAGAGTTTTGAGCCTAGAAGATATTCCCCTCACCAAAGGCTTAAGACATCGTTGGTGAGGGGTCTTTGAAAAGCACTTTAATGGCTCCTCTTTGGAGGCTACTGATGCTGCTGGAACATAGAAATGAGATGGAATGTCTAAATTTAATGGGATTGGGAGCTTCCAGGGTGGCAGAGGCTGTAGAGTAGGAGTTAACCATGAGAAGCAAAGAGGTGTGGTTACCAAAACAGTCAGTAGAGATTTTCAAGGTCTTTAGTTTGAGTCTGTAGTGGTCATGGTGGTTGACCTTACGTCTATTTCACTCCAAGCCAATTATGGTACTTTTATTCTTTCTGCCAGTGATTGGTTTAGGGCTGCACATGTCATCGATTCTGGCCAAGAAAATATGAAGGGAATTCTCCTGGAGGCTTCTAGGAAATGTTTCCTTAATTCTAAAACAAACCATCCACACCCACACAGGAGGAGGGAATGGGAGGGAACCTCTCTTCTTCCTTTGGACTTTGTTGTGTCTGGATATGTGACACACAGAATTGCTGTGGTCACTTTGTGACTTTGGAGGAAGCCAGCCTGAGAGCAAAGCCACCAAGCAGAAGGATGGAAAATAGAGAAACAGAAAGACCCTCTTTGATGATAGTACTGACCACGTGATCATAATGAATCTACAGTCCTACCTCTAGACTTCCAGTAATGTAATATGGTAGCTTTTTGTATCACCTAAGACAGTTCGAGTTGGGATTTTTCTTGTAGCAAAAAGCATCCTGATGAGTCCCTTGGGTGGAAGAAGGTGGGCAATACATTCAAGTCATACTCGTGAAGCACAGAGGGAGCTCGTTCACTTGCCTTTACCACCCAGTGGATCCAATGATGTTCCACGAATGGGTGGCAATTGTGAATGTGATGTGCAGTCTGTGGTATGCCTCACTGGGAATCATAGCGGGGGGGCCCTAGAGCAAAGCCATGGCCTTAAGAGAAGTTATTTTCATTTTGAAAAATTGCTCTAGTCTTGCTTCTGAGTTCTGGGGGAGCCCAAATGCTAGTATCAAAGCTGCCCACTGTGAGTTATGTGAGCTACTTAGCCATCAAGTTGGGCATTCCAAGCAACACTTTATCATTAGCTCTAGGAAGTATAAATACAGGATCAGGCTCCAGCCATTTCTGAAGACACAGTAAGCTGAGCATGAGTAACACATACTCTACCACGCCTAGTCCAGCAGCTTGCCTCATGCAACAGCAGATTGCCCTACTGAAGATCCACTTATGCCTCCAACTGGACCAACACCTCATGAGGTTGGGGTGTTGGCATGCAGGATGTATTATATGTTCTGAATCATGAACCAATATATGTGTATGTGTTGCTTCTTCTGTAATTAGAATATATAGGTATGGAAACAATGGGGTGGAAGTGGGAGAGGCCCTTTCATGATTAAATCCAATGATTTACTCATCAAATTATTGCTTCTCCTCTCCATGACTTGGGGCTCTGCTGACTTGGGGATCCAAGAGATTATTGCTTCTATAAGTAAGACAAAACAATGTTTCCACTGCTGGTCATTTTGGGCTTTTATACCACATATGTTTAGGCAAAGAATCAGGTCATGGTGTTGACTGGAAAGATTGATCCTGAATAATGTTGACCATCAGAGCGAAAGAAGGTTGCTGCTTCAAAATGGGGATAGGGGAATCTTAACAGAACTCAGCCGTGTTGCTCTGGTGCTGGTCTTATACTACCGCATCCAATGGAAAAAGTTAATGGAAGACCACTGTACCCCTGTAGTCCTTAGAATTACCGAGGATCTAGATCCCTTATGAAGGTAAGCTTGGTCAGTAACTCAAACTCACTGAGTTTCTGTGTGAAGGAAAAGGGAACATAGCACAAGTTGCAGAGGACAGAAAGTCATACATACCAACTATAGCTTCATAAGCAATTACAGAAAAGGGACTGTCACCTCTATCCGTATTTTTTCCCTTGGTGAGTGTATGTTTATGCATTTTAGTGAATTTTAAAAATTTTCTTCACTGGATTCCACTATTTATATTTGGTGTATAATCATAGTTAACTATACAATTTCTTTCTTTTTTAAAAATATCAGGTTTATTGAGGAATAATCTTGTTATTTTTTATTTTTTTTAGAGACAGGGTCTTGCTCTGTCTCCCAGGCTGGAGTGCAGTGGCTTGATTATAGCTCAGTGTAAATATTGAGATGTAATTTATTTTATTTTAATTTTTTGGAGACAAGGTCTCTCACTCTGTTGCTCAGGCTAGAGTGCAGTGGCATCATCATAGCTCAAAGCAATCTCAAACTCCTGGACTCAAGTGATCCTCCTGCCTCAGCTTCCTCAGTAGCTAGAACTGCAGGTATACACCACCATGCCCAGCTAATTTTTATTTTTCTTTCTTTCTTTCTTTCTTTCTTTCTTTTTTTTTTTTTTTTTTTTGTTGAGACGGGGTCTTGCTATGTTGCTCAGGCTAGTCTCAAACTCCTAGACCTCAAATTATCCTCCCACCTTGGCCTCTGAAAGTGCTAAGATTACACATGTGAGCTGCCATGACAGCCTGAGGTATAATTTAATACAATGAAATTCATCCTTTTTGGGTGTACAGCTCAATGAGTTTTGACAAGCGTATAGTCACGTAACCACTACCACAATCAAGATATCAACAGCTTCCTTTACGTTCAAAATTCCCTAATGTCCCTTTGAAGTCTGATTTTTGTACCCTATACTTCTGTCTTTTACAGAATGTTATATGAATAGAATTATAAAGTATATAATCCATATGATGAAATATGACTATTTTTTAAAACAAGAATAAGGATGAGCTTCATCTACTGATATGGAAAGATCTCCAAGATACACCAAGTGAAAAAAGCAAGGTAGCCAAGCAGATAATGCTGTGTGCTATCTTTTTCATTAAAAGGGTGGGGGGGGCGTTGAGTGCTAAAAATCTATGTTCATATTTGCTTGTGCCTAATAAAATTCTGGAAGGATACATAATAAACTAAGAACAGCGTTTTCCTATAAGAGAGAACTGAGCAGATGGGGGACAAATGGAGACTTTTTGCTATATACCATTTTATATTTCTGGCTTTTGAACCATGTGAATGTATCACTTAGTGACAAAATTAAATTCAAAAAGAGGACTAAAATGCTGGAAAATTATAGTATGTAATCAGAAGGCTGAGTAGTTGGAGTGGAAGAGTTCTAAGTTCTTTGTACAATTTCCCTCAGTATTCAAAGGGAATTGGTTCC
This sequence comes from Lemur catta, assembly GCF_020740605.2. Taxonomy (NCBI): domain Eukaryota; kingdom Metazoa; phylum Chordata; class Mammalia; order Primates; family Lemuridae; genus Lemur; species Lemur catta. Next base: position 45,768,705 of record NC_059129.1, read on the forward strand.
AGGACCCCTGTGGATACCCAAATCCATGGATGCTCAAGTCCCTTATATAAAATGGCATAGGATTTGCATATAACCCATGCACATCCTCCTGTATACTTTCAATCACCTCTAGATTACTTATACCTAATATAATGTAAATGCTACATAAGTAATTGTCATACTGTATTGTTTTTTTGTATTATTTTTAATTTAAATTTTTTTTTCAATTAGCAGTTGGCTGAATCTGTAGATTTGGAACTGTGCATACAGAGGGTGGCTGCACTGTTCAGAACACTTACAGTATTGTTTAGCTCAAGATACCATTAAGTATGTATAGTAAAACTTCCAAACCAGTTGAGAGAGGAAACATGGAAAAGAGAAGGAAGAAACAATCAATTGGAAAAACTCCAAAATGAGGCAAGAAACGTGTGGGGGGGAGGACTATAAGGAAAGTGGACACAAAGGAAGCACAGAGTAAGAGGATGGAAAGAAGGTCAAAGATATCATAATTACAATAAAATTAATGAGCTAAAAGTGCCAGTTAGGACAGAGATGCTTAAATTAAATTTAAAATAAAAACAAAATCCAATAATAGACTGTTTATAATAGGCTCACCTAAAACATAAGGCCCCAGAGAAGATGAAAGTAAAAAGATAGAAAAGACTAACTCACATACTAACAAAAGAAAGCTGAGGTAGTTATATGAAGATCAGAGAAAATGGATTTTAATACAAAAGCATTATTAGGGAGGAAGAAGTTTGTTATATAATTTAAATACTATGCCAAGGAGCTATAAGTACACAAAACTTGGAAAAAATATAGAAGATTTGAAGAACACAATTAATTGTTGGTCACACAATAGAACACAATAGAACCCTGAACCTAAAAATTAGGAAATATTCAATCTTCTCAAGCATATGTGGAAAATTTATAAAAATTAAATACTAGTTCATAAAGCAAGTCTCAGCAAATTTCTAAGAATTGCTATAATATTGATAACATTCTCTGATGACAGTGGAATTAGATTAGTTGTTAATAACAAAGAAATAAAGAAAAAATTCTCCATGTATTTAGAAATTTAAAAACACACTTCTAAAGATGTCAGTTCTCCCCAAACTGACATACAGGTTTAATTAAATTTCTACGAAAATTCCAGAAAGGTTTTATGTAGAATAGACAAGATTATTCTAAAATGTATATGAAAAGACAAAGGAACTAGAATAGCCAAAATAATTTTGAAAAAAGAATAAAGTAGAAGAACCAGTCTATTCAATTTCAAGAATTTTTATAGGGCTACACTAATCATGACTGTGTGGTACTGGCAGAGGGATAGATACATACATAGATCAAAAGAAAAGGACAGAGAACTCAAAAAGAGACCTGCACAAAAATGCCCAACTGCTTTTTGACAAAGGTGCAAAAGCAATTCAATGGAGGAAAGATAGCCTTTTCAACAAATGGTGCTGGAGTAACTGGACATCCATAGGCAACCCCTCCGCCTCCCCCACCCGCCCGCCCCGCGAACCTTGACCTAAGCCTCATACTTTCTACATATATTAACTCAAAATAGATCACAGACTTAAATGTAAAGCATAAAAGTATAAAACTTTTAGGAAAAAATATGAGAGAAAATATTTGAGATGTAGCACTAGGCAAAGATTTCTTAGACTTAACACCAAAAACATGATCCATAGAAGGAAAAATTGACAAACTGGATTCTATAAAAATAAAAAATTTTTGATGTAAAAAATTCTGTTAAGAGGATAAAAAGACAGGATACAAACTGAAAAAAATATTTGCAAGCCACAAAGGACTAATATTCAGAATATATAAAGAACTGTTAAAACTCAACAGCAAAAAACAATCCAATTAGAAAATGGAATAAAAGATATTAACAGTTTACTGAAGACTATATACAGATGGCATATGAGCACATATAAAGATGTTTAATATTATTAGCCATTAGGGAAATATAATTAAAACCACAATAAAATATTAAAATACACTTCTAGTTTTCAATAAAACTTATGAGACATGCAAATAAACAAGAAAAAAATGGTCTATAAATGGGGGGAGGGTAGGTAATTGAAACTGTCACTCAGGAAGCCCAGATGTTGGACTTACTAGATAGAGACTTTAAACCAGCTATTATAAATAGGGTCAAAAAACTAAAGGAAACAATATCTAAAGAACTAAACGAGAGCATGATAATGATGTCTCACTAAGTAAAGAATATTAGTAAAGAGACAGAATTATAAAAGAAGGCCAAATAGAAATTCCAGAGTTGAAAGTACAATAACTGAAATGAAAAATTCACTAGAGAGGTTCAGCAGTAGATTCAAGCTGCCAGAAAGAAGAATCAGCAAACTTGAAGATAGGCCAACTGAGATATCCCAGTCTGAGAAACAGAGAGAAAAAGGATACAGAAAAATGAATAGGGCTTCAGAGATCTGTGAAACATCACAAAGTGTACCATTGTACACATAATGGAAGTCCTAGAAGCAGAGGATAGAGAGAAAGGAACAAAAAGAATATTTGAAGAAAAAATGGTCCCAAACTCCCCAAATTTAGTGAAAAAAATTAATCTACACATTCAAGAAGCTCAACAAACTCTAATTATGATAAACTCAAAGAGATCCACACCTAGACACATCATACTTACACTGTTGAAAGCCAAGAATGAAGAATCTTGAAAGCAGTGAGAGAGAAGTGACTGATCATATAAGGGATGCTCAGTAAAATTAACAGCCAATTTCTCATCAGTGTCAACATCCTGGTTGTGATATTTTCGATAGTTTTACAAATGTTGCCACTGGTAGAAACTGGCAAAGTGTACAGAGAATCTCTTTCCATCATTTCTTACAACTGCATGTGAATCTATAATTATCTCAAGAATTTAAACACAATTCTAAAACAGCACTTGAGTCTAAGATGAAACACTAATAAAGGCATAAAAATGTTAGAAATGAGCAATAATAAAAAATATTATGTATGAAGACTTGAGAAACAATAGTGGTAATTTAGGGTAAACTTATAACCTTGAATACTTATATTGGAAATTAAGAAAGCCTGAAAATTAAAGAATTAAGCATTCAACTTAAGACATTAGAAAAATAATGAATTCAAAGAAAGTGGAAGGAAGAGGATAAAAGCTATTAAAGCAACTATCAAGAAAATACAATACAGAGGATCAACAAATCAAAAAGCTTGTTATCTAAGAGGAGAAACTAATAAAATTGACAAATTGAGAGAGAGGAGGGGGGAAGAGAGAGGGAGAACAAAAAATAATATTATTAATCCAAAGGGGGACATAACTACAGATGGAGCAGAAAGTAAAAAGGTAATGGTTTTCAAAACTTAGATGAACAAAATTCTAGAAAAATATACCTCAAAAAAAAATCCCATATAATCCTGTGCCTACTAAAGAAATTGAAAATAGTAAAAATCTTCTAAAAATAAACCATCAGGCTGGTATGGTGGCTCATGCCTGTAATCCTAGCACTCCAGGAGACTGAGGCAGGAGGATTGCTTGAGATCAGGAGTTTGAGACCAGCCTGAGCAAGAGGAAGACCCCATCTCTACAAAAAATAGAAAAATTAGCCAGGCATGGTAGCACATACCTGTAGTCCCAGCTACTTGGGAGGCTGAGGGAGGAGGATAGCATGAGCCCAGGAGCTGGAGGTTGCAGTGAACTATGATGATGCCACTGCACTCTAGCCTGGGTAACAGAGTGAGACCTTGTCTCGAATAAATAAATAAATTTTAAAAAATAAAATAAAAAGAAACTGTCAAGGTTAAATAATTTATTAAGTGACTGCTATGGTCTGAAAGTCCCCTAAAATTCATTAAGTTCCATGTTGAAATTTAATCACCAGTGTAATAATATTAAGAGTTAGAGCCTTCAGGTAGTAAATAAGTCATGATGGTATAGCTTTCATGAAGGGAATAAGTGACCTTATAAAAGGGACCAATGAAACTAGCTAGTCCCCTTTTGTCCTTTTGTCTCTTCTGTCATGTGATGACATGGTGTTCACCACCTCTGGAGGATGCTGCAACAAGGCACCATTTTGAAAGCACAGACTGGGTCCTCACCAGACACTGAACCTACTGGCACCTTGATTTTGGACCTCCCAGTCCCCAGAACTGTGAGAAAACAAATTTCTGTTCTTTATAAATTACTCAGGTTCAAGTATCTTGTTATAGCAGCAGGAACAAAGACAGGAGTTCTACCTACTTTTTAAGAAACAGTTCCTTCCAATCTTATACAAACTCTTCCAGATAGTAAAAGAGAAAATATTCCCAACTCATTCTATGAGGTCAATAAAATTCGATTCCCAAATCAATCAAATGATAGTTGATCTCACTCACTTCAGAGCCTATATGCAAAAATATAAAACTATTAGCAAACCAAATTGGTGATGCATAAAAAAAGATAAGAAATCATGACAAAGTCAGGCTAATCTGGGATGCAAGATTTTTTTTTTTTTTTTAAAGACAGGGTCTCACTTAGTTGCCAAGGCTGGTCTTGAACTCCTGGCCTCAAGCAATCCTCTCACCTTGGCCTCCCAAAGTGCTAGGATTACAGGTGTGAGCCACTGTGCCCAGCCAAGAATGGTTTGATATTAGAGAGCCAATTCTTCACATTATTAGATTAAAGCAGTGTTTGATATAGGAAAAAACAAACTCAGTTTCTCCTATAATTCTGTAGCAGACACCAGCTTAGTGTCTTCTAATTCAATTTGATTTTGACACTATCTATCTAGAGTTATCAGACACCACAGGTTGAGAGCTCAGTCCCGCAAGACTTCCTCCCATTTCAGATAACAGTCACAAGCACAGGTTGTGCTTGTGTTGTGCAGCCTGAACTGATTAACTAGCTATAAATCAGAGGTTCCCATGACCCACTCCTTGGGTTCAATTAATTTGCTAGAATGACTCACAGAACTCAGGGAAATACTTGACTTACATTTACCCATTTATCATAAAGGATATTACAAAGGATACAGGTAATAGCTAGATGGAAGAGATGCATAGGGTAAGGTATGGGAGAAAGGACACGGAGCTCACATGCCCTCTATGGGCCTGTCAACTTCCAGGAATCTCCATGTGTTCAGCTATGTGGAAGATCCTCAAACTCAGTCTTTTTGGATTTTTATGGAAGCTTGATTGCATAGGCACAATTGATTAAATCATTGGCCATTGGTGAGTGATGTAACCTTCAGCTTTGCTCCCCTCCTTGGAGGTTGGGAGGTGAGGCTGAATGTCCCAACTCTCTAATCATGCCTTGGTCTTTCTTGTGACCAGCCTCCATTCCAAAGCTACCTATTGGCTCTCAGCCACCAGTCATCTCATTAGCATACAAAGGACCCTCTTATAACTCCAGAGCTTCCAAGGGTTTTAGGGGTTGTATGCTAGGAAGAAGGAATGAAGACCAAATACATATTTCATAATGTCACATGGAGAAAATAAATTACCATCTTTATAGATGCAGAGAAAGCATTTGATAAAATTCAGCACCCATGATGATAAAGCAATTAAAAACAGAAATTATTTTCCATAATCTGTTAAAGGGTATCTAACATACCTTTACAGCAAATACTATTCTTAAGAGGGAAAAGCCAGAAACATTCCCTTTAAATAAGTAACAAGATAAGAATGTCTACTATAACTGTTTCTATCAAACATTATTATGCTAAATGTCAGTAAAAAAAAAAAAAGACAGGAAAAAAAGTGACACTACATACACCCCACTGTACCCCCAGGCTGGCCCCTGCACACCCAGGCACCAGCACTGCCCACCCAGTGACCCAGGTGCCAGGCCATCCTACCCAAGAACTCCAACAGCAAGACCACTGGTAGACCCCAATAGCTAGCTTGCCCAGAACGTCTGGACAAATTTTCTGGTGAAGGGCTTTCCATGCTGAAGCTGGTCTGTAAAGACTGGAAGAGAGGCCTCCTTCTTCAAATGCACAAACACCAACATAAGGCCACAGGAATCAAGGATAATCAGGAAAACATGACACCATCAAAAGAACAAAATAAAGCACCAGTGACTGATGCTCAATAAACAGAGATAAATGAACTGCCTGACAAAGAATTCAAAATAATCATTTTAAAGAACCTCAGTGAACTACAAGAGAACACAGATAACTAAGCAAAATCAGGAAAACAATACATAAACAAAATGAGAAGTTCAACAAAGAGATAGAAACCATAAAATAGAACGAAACAAATTCTGGAGCTGAAGAATATAATGATTGAACTGAAAAACTCCATAAAGATCTTCAATAGTAGATTCAATCAATCAGAAGTTCAGTGAATTCAAAAACAGGACATTTGAAATGACCAGTCAGAGGAACAAAAAGAAAAAAGAATAAAAAAGAGTAAAAAAGCATGAGGGACTTGTAGGACACCATCTAGTGAACCAATCAATGTATGCATTATGGAGAAGGAGAAGAGAAAGATAAAGGGACAGAAAACTTATTTAAAGAAATAATGACAATTAGCCAGGCATGGTGGCACACACGTGCCTGTGGTCCCAGCTACTGGGGAGGCTGAGGCAGAAGGAGCGCTTAAGCACAGGAGTTTGAGGTTGCAGTGAGAGACGATGATGCCACTGCATTCTAGCCCAGGTAATAGAGTGAAACTCTATCTCTCAATAAATAAATAAATAAATAAATAAAAAGAAAAGGAAAAGGAAAAAAAAAAAAAAAAAGGAAAGAAATAGTCACAGAAAACTTCCTAAGTCCCAAATATAAAGAGGAAAATGAACATTCAGATTCATGAATCCCAAAGAACCTCAAATAGTTAAACACAGGGTGAATTTTTACCAAGACATATTATAATCAAATTCTCAAAAGTGAAAAACAAAGAAAAGTTTGAAAGGAGCAAAAAGAGAAAGAAGAAAAAAAGGACTTGTCACATACAAGGGAGCCATCATAAGACTATAAGCAGATTTCTCAGCAGAAACTTTGCAGACCACAAGAGACTATGAAGATATTCAAAATTCTGAAAGAAAACCAAAACCTGGCAACCAAGAATACTATACTCAGCAAATGTGTCCTTCAGAAACAAAGAAGATATAAACACTTTCCCAGACAAACAGAAGTTGAGGGAGTTCATCACCATCAGAACTGCCTTACAAGAAATGCTAAGGGAAGTTCATCAAGCTGAAACAAAAGGATGTGTATATTGAAGAGTTATCTGCATTTCCATATTTATTGCTGCACTATTTACAATAGCTGAGATAAGGAATAAAATGAAGAATCCATCAATGGATAAATGGATAAAGAAAATGTGATACACACACACAGAATGGAATGCTATTCAGCCTTAAAACGAAGGAAATCCTAGCTGGGCATGGTGTTGTATGCCTGTAGTCCCAGCTACTCAGGAGGCTGAGGCAGGAGGATTGCTTGAGCCCAAGAGTTTGAGTCCAGTCTGGGCAACATAGCGAGACCCTAAAAAAAAAAAAAAAAGAAAGAAAGAAGGAAATCCTGTCATTTGTGACAAAATGGATGAAACTTGCAGGTCCCCAGTTCCTCTACTTTCTTTGTTTTGACTGAGAAACACAGAGTGACTTGACCACTCTATGACTCAGCCAGCTGCATGTCTTCCCCTATATGCTCGAACCCTAGCTTGGGCCTTGAACATTCCTAGGCACTGATAAACGTCTTTAAGTTGTTGTCCAAAACACTGAAAGATCAAACATGTTGCTAAACATGTAGAAAATAGCCCTGGCCCTGAACCAAACTCCTTACCCCACATAAACTCCATAATCCAACTCCCTTATGGTGGACATACCTAGGTAAAACATCTCTTTTCTTGCTGCCCATCACAAGAACTGCTGAAGCATTCTGTTATGTAAGTTCCCCTAATAAATGCTTTGTACTGATCACTTGGGTGGTTACAGTGTTTCTTTGAAATCCCAACCGGCTCCATCTTAGGATGGTTTGTGCAGTCCCTTGCAATAACTTCCCTGCTGCCACTTTTGGGGCAACTTCAGCAGTGGGTTTGAAAGGATGGAGCAAATGTGGAGAATATTATGCTAAGTGAAATAAGCCAGGGGCAAGCTTGTGGTAATCATTTCACTCTGTACACATGTATGAAAACATCACATTATACACTCTAAATATATACAATTTTTATTTATCAATTATATCTATTTTTCTTTTTTAGAGATGGGGTCTTACTATATTGCCCAGTCTGGAGTGCAGTGGCTATTCATGGGCATGATCCCACTACTGATTAGCACAGGAGTTTTACCTGCTCCATTTCCGACCTGGGCTGGTTCACCCCTCCTTAGGCAACCTGGTGGTCCCCCCTCCCAAGAGGTCACCATATTGATGCCAAACTTAGTGAGGACACCTGATTGGCATAGCACACCATAGCCCAGAAGTCCTGAGCTCTAGTGATCCTCCTGCCTCAGCCTCCCGAGTAGCTGGGACTACAGGAGTGTGCCACTGTGTCTGGCTGTCAATTGTATCTAGTAAAGCTGGGAGAAAAAGAAATTAATGTTTGAAATGAGAGAATTGAAAGTATTATTAACAGATAATATAATTATAGAGAAAACCCTTAAGAAGCTACCAATTATTAGAAATAATAAGTTTAGCAAGGTGGTTAAATATAACTATGCAAGAATAAATTGTATTTTCAATACTAGCAACTAAAAAGGAAAAAATTAAGATACTACTTACCATATAGGCAGTGGTGACAATGACATGGCTAGATTATATTTGATTTATAGCTTGCTTCTCCAGTCTGTTGTCAATTCTCACAGAAACTATTCCAATAAATTACCTGTTTGTTTAAGACAGAATTGGTTTTTGTTGCTTGCAAGCACATATCTTGTGATAACACTATTATTTTAATGGGATCTTTGGATTAAAATATGTGTATTTGGAGATCCTCAAGATCATCCCCAAGTCCAGTGATTTTCTAGGAGGAATTGCAGAATTCAGTATACAGGTATACTCATGGCTATGATTTATTATTTGGAAAGGATATAGAAAAAATTCAGCAAAGGGAAACGGCCCATGGGGTGAAGTCCAGAGGAAACCAGCCTAAGCTTATGTAAGTCCTCTCCCAGTGGAGTCACACAGGACACATGTAATTCCCTCAGCAATGAGTTATAACAACACACGCTAAGTGGTGTCTATCAGGGAAACTCATTAGAGAGTCTCTCCAGGGTTTTTATTGGGGGCTGGTCATGTAGGAACCCTCTGCTTAGTATGTACCAAAATTCCAGGCTTCCAGAAGGAAAGTAGATGTTCAGTATAAACCGTATTGTTTGCACAAAGAGTTTAGGCACAGTGAGCGAGCCACTCTTACCAGTTAGGGTACTAAGAACCCTCCCCAAATCCAAGTTTCCAGATAGCCATGTGCCAATCTTGTAGGCAAGTCTTTAAAGGATGGTAGTCAGCCCTGCTATGTTAACTCTTTACTGAATACTGTGCATTCTTTCTGCCATATTGAATTGAAAAGCTAATTTGTTATAGCCACTTTTTAATCCATTCTCTTAATTTTGGAATAATATCATTAAAGTTTAAATATATTTCATATTAATGTTTATGAAATTACATATTAAAAAGTCAAATAATACAAGGCTTAAAAATAAAACCAGACTCCTACTTCACCCTAATTTCTGCTCCCCTAATCTGAAAGCAACTATTTCAATCTCTTTAGTAGTTTCTTCCAGTATATGTTTTCTGTTTCCAAACAATGTGAATTTACTGTTAGTTCTTGATTTTTTGATTTTATACATTATCTTTTAACTATAGGCAATGAGGATTTAACTGTTATATCTCCTACCAATATTATTTATTTTATTTTATTTTTTAATTTTGTTAAGAGACAGGGCCTTACTCTGTTGTCCAGGCTGGCGTGCAGTGGCATGATCATAGCTCACTGCAACCTCAAGTCAAGCAATCTTCTTGCCTCAGCCTCCCCAGTAGCTGGGACTACAAGTGTGCACCACCAGGCTTGGCTAATTTTTTTACTTCTTGTGGAGACAGGGTCTCACTATGTTGCCCAGGCTGGTCTTGAACTCCTGGCCTCAAGCAATCCTCCTGCTTCAGCCTCCCAAAGTGCTGGGATTACAGGTGTGAGCCACTACACCTGTCCCCAGTATTGTTGTATAACTTTTAGTTAAATCCCTATTCTATTTTTTCATTATTATGATTATTAAATGTTTATGAATGAGCCACAGGGCACCATAATTATATTTCTTTTACAAGTGAGTTGTTGACTTTCCTGGAATTAACAACTGCCTATTTGAAAATTTTTATTTTCTATGTACATATTATTAAATCCATCTCCAAACTCTTCATCAGTATTGAAAAGCCTCCTCTCATGTGGCCAAATGGATCTGGTAATCTATCCATTTCAATTGTTTCTGGAGTCCTCTGTCTTTCTACTCTATGGTTTCACTCCAGGCTGCCACACAACTCTCTTCTCGGAACTTCCCTTCACCATAATCCTGGGAATATCTTTTGCTTCTTTCTTGCACTGAATCTCATTTCCCAGATCCCATGTCTTTTATTTTTCTTGGTTTTTTCTCCCTTTTTTGTGAAAAATGTTATCCAGTTACATCCTTAGAAAGTATAGGTCTTGGATGTCTGAAACTCTTTTACTATTCTCACACTTGATCAATATTTTGGCTGGGCATAGACGTCTATATTGGAAACAATGTTCTCTCAGCATTTGAAGGGGTTGTTCTATTGTCTTGCAGCTTTTTTATATCATTCTGATTCCTAATCCTTTGTATCTGACCTGTTTTTTCTCTCCAGAAGCTATTAGGATTCTCTGTTTTTCTACCGCTAGCGTTCTTGGTTTAGGCCGTTTTGCATTCATCGTACCAGAGCACTGGGGGGCGAGGGGGGGGGCTGGCTTTCACTCTGGAAACTCACTACCTGCACTTCCAGGAGAAATTCTCATTTCTCTTTCTAGAACTACTATATATGGGATGTTAAGCTTCCTGAATTCATCCTTAAATTCTCTTGTTTCTTTTCTTTTCTGTCCTATTTTCCATCTCCTTTCCTCTCTGGGAGAGTTCAACTTCACCTTCTAACTCTTTCATTATAGACTTTTTGAATTTTTTGTATTTTTAATTTTCAAGACTTTACTCTTTTCTGACTTGTTTCCCTTCCTTCGTTCCTTCCCCTCTGTCTCTCTAACGGTATCATGTTCCTATTTCATGAATGCTATTGTTTGAGACTATTACAGATTTTTGTTTGTTTAAGAATTTTTTGGTTCTCTATATTGCCTGTTTTCATTCCTCACATATCTGTTGGTCCTTGATTGTCTACTCAATGTTAACAGGTTTTTTTTTTTTTTTTTTTTTTTGAGACAGAGTCTCGCTCTGTTGCCCAGGCTAGAGTGCTGTGGCGTCAGCCTCGCTCACAGCAACCTCAAACTCCTGGGCTCAAGTAATCCTCCTGCCTCAGCCTCCCGAGTAGCTAGGACTACAGGCATGTGCCACCATGCTTGGCTAATTTTTTCTATATATATTTTTAGTTGTCCATATAATTTCTTTCTATTTTTAGTAGAGACGGGGTCTCAAGCTTGTTCAGGCTGGTCTGGAACTCCTGAGCTCAAACAATCCACCCGCCTCGGCCTCCCAGAGCGCTAGGATTACAGATGTGAGCCACCATGCCCCACCAACAGGTAATTTTTTAAAAGTTGTTTAAAAATCTATGTGTGTTGGGGAAGGGCTGAGAAATGCTTGATATCTGGTGGGCTTCAGTACGAGGCAAAAGGTGACAAGGTGGATTTCTTTTTTTTTTTTTTAGACAGGGTTTTGCTCTGTTGCCCAGGCTAGAGTGCAGTTGCATCATCATAGCTGTCTACAACCTCAAACTCCTGGGCTCAGGAGATCCTCCTGCCCCAGCCTTCTGAGTAGCTGGAACTACAGATGTATGCCACTACACCCAGCTGATTTTTAAATTTTTTTTTTAAGAGATGGGGTCTTGCTATGTTGCTCAGGCTGGTCTCAAACTCCTGGCCTCAAGCAATCCTTAAGCCTCCCAAAGTGCTAGGATTACAGGTGTGAGCCACCATGCCCAGTGAAATCAAATTTTTTATTGAAGATGTTCCATTATCAGTATTCATAAATAGGTCTTTTCTACATCTTCAGAGAGAAATCCTGATATTCTCTAATATCCTCTATTTCACTGCCTCTCAAACTCTAATATGTAAATAAATCACCCAGGGAAAGCTTATTAAAATGCAGATTCTGGTTTGGGAGGTCTGGGGTGGGGCCTGAGATTCTGCATTTTTAACCAGCTCCCAGGGATGTCAGTGCTACTGGTTCTTGGTCAACAATCTGAGCAGCCAAGTTCTAATATAAACCTGGCTTCCAACGTTCTGTAACATGATTGGGGAAAGGGGCCAGACCATTAGGGATTTTGATCCACGAAAACATTTTTTTTCAACTCTACACTTAAAGGATGGACTAGAAATGTTTTTGTGAGGTTTTCTCTCAGTCCATGGAGACCATCAGATCCCAGCAATTTGTATCAGCTTTCCCATCCCTCCTTATCAGCCTGAGAACGGAAATGTGGTAGTGTTGGGTGAGGTGAGAGAGGAAGCAGGTATCTTACTATTCAGTATGCAGAGTTTCCCTTAAATTTCCATTTTCAGTATGGCACTTTGTCTCTGCCCTCATTGGTGCCTGGTGTCCCCAAGTCCAGAACCTCTTTAGTTCAATTTCCTGAGATGGTAGATTTCATCTTCTGTTGTATTGCCTCATTCTCTTTGTTCTTATGGATTCTATTATCGTGTGGATTTTTTATCCTTTACTAATATATAAGTGAAGTTTGGGGAGGAAGTGGGGGATGAGTTCATGTGTTCCAGCCACATATTTTTACCATCTAGTGTTGAACTTTTCCAGGAAGTGTCCCATTCACTGTGGACTACTCTTTCTACAGTGTAGAATGTAGATTATAAACTGAGTTTAAATTTGCCATCATTTCATTGTTTTCTATTTGTTCCATCTTTACTGTATTTCTTTTTCTTTCCTTGTCTTCTTTTTAGATTGTTTGAATTCTTTTTATTATTCCTTTTTTCCTCTCTACTCGTTTGTGAGTTACATCTTCATTTTTTCATTGTTTTACTGCTAGCCTAAAATTTGCAACAGGTATTCTTTTATCAACTTAATTATGCTAAAAATTTCTGTAAAATAAAAGACAGCTATTCTGTATAGTTTGATGAGTTTAACAAAAATTTTTTCTTCCCTGAGGGAGGGGGTACACTGTTCTCGGAGGTACTACAATACCAGATCAATTTGAGGAGTGGAGGGAGCAAGCTCCTATTCCATCTCCTTGTTCCAAAAATCTATTTAATATATTGTCCTCAGATAAAGAATACATCAGCTATTAAACTGATAAGAAAAGATACTACACTTCATCTTAGCCAAAAGGCCAAAAAGTGATGTTTGATGAGTTTTGGCAAATGTACACACCTATGTTTCTCTACCACAGTCACCTTATAGAATGTTTCTATCACTCCCCAAAGTTCCCTCATGTCCCTGTATAGTCTATCCTGCCCCCACCTCTAGGCAACCACCAGTCTGCTTTCAGTCACTATAGATTAGTTTGCATTTTCAAAAATTCCAAATAAATGGAAACACACATTTTGTTACCATAGGTATTTTTGACTAAGCAAAGGGTAATATAAATACTTTAACTTTGCCCTTTTCTCAGACAATGCAAAGACCTTAAAACAATTTAATACTGGAATCATCTAATGGATATTGCTCCTCAACTTTAACATGCATATGGATCATCTAAGGAAATCTTGTTAAAATGCACGTTCTGGTTTGGCACGTGCTGTTATTTTTCTGTATTTTCTCTCCATGTAATAAAATCATATGAAGAAGATGGCTACTTGTAGAGTTGGTTCTTCTGTTAAAATATGGAAGTAAGTTACATTTTACAGTGCCCTGCCTTCACTCACAGTTTAGAGTTTAGGATGTAATAGAAACGCTAATTAAAAGTTGAAATGATAAGATATTAAATCAGGTTGAACAATTTATACTTACCACGTGCTATTTACTTTCAGGCTTGTGGCTTAGCATTCCACTGAGTATACAGTAAAAATTTCTAGCTAGAATTCAAGTCCAGGGACGATAATGTAAGCCATACTAGATGGATAATTTAAACCATACTGTAGCACACTCTCCTGCCTGACTAGATCTTAAAGCATGCAACTATTCAAGTCATTTCCCTGTTCTAAAAATCATCAGGGACCACTGCCCCTTCACATCCAGTTCCCTATCCAATAGCCTCCAGGCTCTGATTTTATTTTACCTTTCCAATCTTCTCTCACATCTCCCATTTTTGGGTCAAATGAGATAACCCACTGTTCCCTATTCCACCTGTTAAAAGACGGTAGGCCCAAAATGGAGTCACTCATGCCAAGGTTCCACATTACCAAACTGAAAGTTATTGTTTACTTGTACAATCTGACCTTCTGAGAAATCAAGAGTGAGATGATAGTCATATCCCAATAAGCCAACAAGATTTCATTCACATCCCAATAAGGACAGTTATCTTGAAACGCTATTTGTTCACTGTCCCTGATTTCCTCTGGTTTTTTCTGCCTATAAAACTCACCCATTCATCTAGCACATTGGAGCTCCTTTCTTTTTTGCAGCCTCCATGCTGCCCAGTTTATAAATTGCTAATAAAAGCCTTTATTAGATCTTTGGAACTCAATTTGGAAATTTTGTTCTTTGATACATATTTCTCTTTGCTTATGCTGGTGGCTACTATCTTTCTAGCTGACACCCTACCTGAGCTTTACGGTGGAGCTCAAAGGGCACTTTCTTCACAGAGCCTTCCTTCTCCTCTAGAGAAACAAGCTCACTCTCTCCTCCAAACTCTGCCACTTTGCATCTCTCCTGAGGTGCTTATATTCTGGGTCATGTTCTAGTCATTAATAGACTTGCTTTATTCTGATTACATTGTAAGTGCCTTCAAGTCTGAAAGCACACCATTTTCACCTTTGTGGCCTTTATGGTGGTAAAATAGAACTTAACCAGCAGCTCACAAATCATTATTGAATAAATAATATATTTTAGTGTGACCAAAAGAAACTCCACAGAACTGGAGCTGATCTCATAATTTCCACAATCCTCAGGTCCCCAGTCCTGACAAGAGCTCCTGAGCAACCCTTCGCCACTCTTAATTTGCAGTGATTATACCAGCATTGTGAAAACCTCCCGAGTTTGAACTTAGATTCATCTCCAGTCTTCTCCTTTGTTCTTATGTCCCACCAGTCATCAAAGCATTGCTTTGTCTTCTGATTTCTGACTTGACCCTTGGTTTTCCTCCTCTTTCTCTACAACTCTTCCATCATTCTGGTTAATACCTTTTTATTTTCATAATGCCTAATCGCAAATGGTAAATTATTACTGTTTTACCAGATCTCCTGCTCGACTTTATCCAATACATAATGGGGATGACAATAATACTTACTTCAGAGTTAATAAATTGATAAATGAGATATGGTATGCATATTGGACCTATTTTGTATATGCACATACTGTCTCTTTGGAGAATCACCCCCCACCCATGTCCTCTGGTTCTAGGAGTGGATACATGACCAGATCTCACCAGAGCAGCATGTCCCTCTGGCCACAGCTATTGGTTCACGATGGCTGAGAGACTGCAAGATACAGTGTTCTGATGATATAATTTGAGTTCCTTGATTTGATTTTACTTATACCTAGATGCACCCCTGGATTTTCCGGTTATCAGAGTTGATTTCCTTTATTAAACTAATTTGAGTTGGTTTTCTGTTAAGTGCAACAAAGATCTTTGATAAACAATATGTAAAACACTAAGCACAGTACCTTGTACATTAAGTTTAGGTATTATTTTTATTATCCCTGTCTCCTTGCCATATCTCCTATCCAATTCAGCCTTTTCTTTCTTATCATCTGTCCATACAAACTAGCTAACATACTTTCATTATTATCCCCTGCATATTGTCCCTTTGTCTGGGCTGCCCTGTCACCAACCCAATGATGTCATTCCACACTCTTTTCACCAATTCACATCCATCACTATTTAGAACCTGGCTAAAGAAGCCTCTCATTCTCTGAGAAGCTGTCTTTGAATAATGGTGGCTCCATACTGTTCACTACCTTATCTAATCTCTCCTGTATGTGTTTTCTAATTTCTAGCTTTCTTTCTTTATAGCTCATTACTCAAGGCAAGGAAAAATATATTCTATCTTTTTTTTTTTTTTTTTTTGAGACAGAGTCTCGCTCTGTTGCCTGGGCTAGAGTGAGTGCCATGGCGTCAGCCTAGCTCACAGCAACCTCAAACTCCTGGGCTTAAGCGATCCTACTGCTTCAGCCTCCCGAGTAGCTGGAGTAGCTGGGACTACAGAAATGCGCCACCATGCCCGGCTAATTTTTTCTATATATATTGTTAGTTGTCCAGATAATTTTTATTTCTATTTTTAGTAGAGTCGAGGTCTCACTCAGGCTGGTCTCGAACTCCTGACCTTGAGCGATCCACGCACCTCGGCCTCCCAGAGGGCTAGGATTACAGGCGCGAGCCACCGCGCTCGGCCTAAATATATTCTATCTTTACATATGATTACTAGCCCCTTTCTAGGTTGAGATTTAGCCATTATTTTGCAAAGAAACTTGTACAGTGTTGGACATACACTAAGTGGTCAATAAATACTTGCTTTAGGAATAAATGAGTGGAATTAAACTGAGAGGGTGTGGTATTCCATTTAAGACCTGTTGTTAACCTAACTAAACTTCTTCCATTTTCTAAGAAAGCTTTATATTCTTAAACCATTTTCATTACAGCATAAAAGTATCACAATGATTCTGACCTCCAACATTCCTCCCAACTATGGTTTCAGAATTCTTTTAGCCAAGCATCTAAAGGACTGTTCTATTTAAAATAATTTAACAATCAGTCAAGGCCTATTTTTTTCTTATCATATATATTTTATTAATCCAGTAGATATTGCATCTGACCCTTCAGAAGTTTCTTAGCTTGGTAAACTAATGGTAATAGTGAAGTGTTAACAAAGGTATCCTGACATACTAAAGAAAAGTGTTGGGGGGCGGGGGAGGGGGTGGAATGGAGACTTTTTGTTTTCATTTCCTTTCTTAGTTTTAAATGGTAAAACATTCTCCTATTCCAAACAGGTTAGTTTCTACTTAGAGATGGATGATTTTAAAAAACAACTGTTTGGAATCAAAGGTCCATGCCCCTGTTTGTTGAATTTATTGCTGTATGGTTTAACGGAAAGGCCAGGGGCTGGTGAATTTAAACTCTTTAAAATAGCTAAAGATTAAAGTGAATTAAATGTAGTGCCTCTGGCATTTTTGATACATGTTCCAAATTTGTTTTTAACGACATAATTGTTCCGTGTTACATTTAAGATTACATCATAGGGAACTGGTTATGTGTGCAGTTACACTAATAGAAACCAATTCCAAATGTCAAAATGAAAGTGAGGACAACTGTAATGCTACCATTAAAAAGTGGAAGTTGAAAATGGAAGAGAAATACTAGGTTGAATAAGATCTTAATATGAAAGCTCTGAATAGAAAAACCTGAAAAAAATCACATGCATTAGGTTGACTTAATGCATTTTCAACAGCATTTAAATCCTTATTTTACTTACAAGTGGAGACCAATGCATTTTTCTCAAGGTATTTATTTATTCATTTTAGTGGAAAAAGATAGCTCCCAATCACACAAATGGGAATTGTGGTAAATAAAATTTGAGAACATCCATCAAATAAATTACTAATCATATGTATAAATGGTTATTATATTTCTTGTTTTAAAAGAACAAAAAATTCAGTATTCTTGTTTCTGTTAGTCTTCAGATTTTATTTTTTCTTAACTAAAAGTGCTGTAATTGCAATTCCCTTGTCTCTGGGGCTTTCTCTTTCAAATTAATCATCTTTTCTTCCACACCATCCCTCCAAATGATTATTCCCCTTAGCTTTAGAACACTTGACATTAATTCGTACCATTTCATCTTCACAGCTTTCAAAACATTGCCCTGCTCTTGCTTAGCTCCATAAGCCACTCCCCTTTCTTTAAAAAAATTGGTTACCGTAAGTATTTTTGCACTACTTCTTTGCCAGAAGATGCTACCATCTACTGGGAAAACGTCTAAACAAATTAGCCTCCTTACTTTAATAAAACTTTTAAATTTAAAACTCTATATAATTTAAATCCCTTCGGGTAACAAACATCTATACTTCAAAAGTAGCAATATGTTCAGTTTAAACATTTGGAAGACTTGGATCCTAAGACTTTATCCTTCATCCTTCTGACTCCAGAGTCTATGTCCTTGCTCGTCAGAACCAAGTAAGAAATTGTGTCTCACCAGCTACACCACCAGCACCCGCAGAAGAAACACTTGCAAAATATGTCATTCATCTTCACATTTAACGGCAGCTTATCCATACATCCTTTATAGAATCATTAAATATTGGCGCTTAAGACTTCAGTCATATGAGGTAAGCTTTCCAATTTATAGGCAAAGGAGAGTGGCTAATGGAGCCCTTTTCTCTTCTTAAATTTTTTTTTAATCAAAACAAAAGCCTGTTTTGTTACATCTGAAAGTCTGAAGTTGCCATTTGTCAAGCAGCTTTTAGAAAGTCACCTAGTGCAATAAATTAACCGACTTCTAGCCAAATCAGGTTTAAGGAGAAAGTGTTTTCCATGCCTCCAGTGACAGACGAGTTATCAGATGTACTAACGCAGACTGTCAAACTTTTATGTTTACTCTTTCTAAACAGGAAAGGATGACATCTAACGAAAAGTCAGGTCTGTTTCTTAAAAAGGATGTCTTGTGCAGAACAAGACGCTCACCTGTACACAACAAAGGCAGATCTTTCCAGGCTGTCCTCACTGGGGGAAGGGATGGACATCGCTAGACCTTTGTCCTCGGGACCTGGATATGGGGGGGGGCGACTTTCTGGAAGCATTGTAGGCACCTGCACCCAAGAAATTACAGACTGCTTTTGACCTCATGACTGCTCTAGCTTAACCTTTGGAGCGGCCCTACAGCTCAGGGAGGGGGCTTGCTGGCCCAAACCTTAGCCACCTCCCCACAGAGATAGGGGGAGGGGACGAGTGACCATTCTGGAGAGTCAGAGACCCCTGTGTCTCCTAACTAGACCCAAACCACCTCCGCTCTCTCGGAGGACTCGCCCCGGGGCGGGAAGGGCCGTGGTGAGCCGGGGCCACCGCGGGCGCAGAGCCGGTCTCTGCTCGGCGCCCCCGCCGCGCCCGCACCGCCACCGTGAGGCCGAGCCGGGGACGGTGCCCCGTGGCGGCGGCGGCGGCTCAGCGCTCCTCTCCGCACCGCCCCGGCCGCCGCCGCGCCGGGCACGGGCGGGGGGATTTTTTTCCCGTTTCCCCCCTCTTTCGCGCTCTCTCCTGTTCAGCGGGAGAGCCCGCGGAGCCAGGGAGGGAGAGAGGGAAGGGGTGGAGGTGGCGGGGGGGAGGCCGGAGGGGCGGATCCTGCCTGGGGGCTGATCCCTCCCTCCCCTCGGCCGGCTCCGTGGCGGCAGCAGCAGCGGCGGCGGCTCCATTCCCCCTCCTCCCCCGGGAGCGGCGGCGGCGGCCGGGCCGGGGCCCCAGCACGGGCCGGGAGGGGGCACGGCGGAGGCCGCGGAGGCCAGCGCGGGAGGAGACCGCGCGCTGCTCCCCGGGTCGCGCCGACTTGCTTGGCGGCCGGCCCGCCCGCGCCCAGGGGCCCCGAACGGTGGGGCCGGGCCGGCGGCTGAGGTAATGGGGGCGGCAGCGGGGCCGGACAGAGCGGGGGCGGGGGCAGCGGGGCCTACGGGGACCACGGATTGCACGCGGGGCAACCGGAGAAGCGGGGGCCTTCTCGAGCGGGGCAGGGGCCGTGCGAAAGCTCTCCCCTGGAGCGGGGGCGGCGGCAGGGAAGGGGAAGGCGGGTGGGGGGGAGCTGAAAAGCGAGGACCCCCTCCCGCAGCCGCCATCTTGTCTCCCCCCGGCCCTGGAAGCCGAGCCGCCAAGCCCCGCCCCCTCCCCGCCTTCCAATTGGCCAGAGCAACGGAGAGTTCCGCCCCCTAAGCGCCCCTTCGCCCCGCTTCTTCCCCTGACGGGCAGGTAACGCGGCCAATAGGCACTCGCCTTTCGCCCCGCTCGTTCGCTGGCGCTCGCTTTCTCTGTCTGAGGGTCGGATTCCGCGTCAGTCTGTCTCTGGTGTGCTTGCCCCCTCCCCTCTGAGATGTTATTTCCCTCCTTTCTTCTCCGTGGGGTCAAGATTCTTCTGGAAGAGGTGCTCCCTTAAAGGGACAGGAGCGTTGGCTGGGGTCTTCCCTTGTCTCAAGAGTATCTTGTGTGGGGTGCAGGGGATACATTGTAATTGCAGAAACTCCTCATTCTTCGGGGACCTGGGTGAGGTGGGCGATTGGGGGCTCGGGGTGCTGAGAGCGTCTCTGCGGTGGGGGGCGGTGTTGGAGTTATCTTGAAGGTGTATTATTATGTGGGAAGAGCTGTGTAGGTTGGCAAACTCCCGCCAAAAGATACGTTCTAGACTGCAAGCTCCTTGTGGGCGAAACTCATTTCATGTTCCTCAGCAGCGGCCCCTCTGCGCTAGGGTTTTCTCTCCAGTGTCTAGAGGCTTGTCCAGAGGCCTGAGTAGGACGGGAGACGTTTCTGTAGATACTTGCTGCTTGGTTGAGAGATACCTGGAGCTGCAGAGAAGGTGCAGGTGGGGAGGAAGAAAACTAGTTTTAATGAAAGAACGGGCCACACCTCTTTAAACGATTTAAAGTTGATATTGAGGTAGATATCCTCACCTTTTCTAGGGCCTCCTTGCTTTTGGAGGGGTGGGCCAGAAAGCAGATCTTTTGGCCCCTGCTGCCCCCAGGGACTTGGCATTTGTTCGGAATTTAGTGGCCAAGGGCCTCTGGAACCCAGAGGCTGCTGCGATGGTTCTGTTTCCTTTGGCTCCCAGTGGGGTGTGTGACTGCCTGGCTGGCACTGTTCCGCAGCCACGTTGGGTTTTTTGTTTGTTTGTTTGTTTGTTTCAGTCACATTTTGGGATTGGAAGGCCCTTTAAAGAAGGATGTTAATAATACCTTGTTAATAAATAGCAACCCTTAAGCGGTAGATTACCCTCATTTTACTGATGCAGTGTGGAGGCACAGGGAGATTGTGACTTTCTCCAGGTCATGTAGGGCCAAGGTTAGAACCTAGATCGCCCCAGAGCCTCTTTTTGTACCAGACCATGGCATCTCTTTGGTGTTCTTACCTTCCAGTGTGGTGAGTAGAACAGATCCGAAGATCTGGGTTTAGAACGTAGCTTTATCACTTAACTAGCTTTTGGTTGAGTGACATCTTTCTGAGCTTCTGTTTCTTCATCCCTAAAATGGAGATGATGATATCTATACTATCTCCCAAGGTAGTTGTGAGAAATGTTAAAATTTAAGTAAGAGGGTTTCATAGTTTGTAAAAGTGTTAAATTATCATCACCATCTCTACTTTATAGGTAAAGATGGTGGAGCCTGCAACCAAGGTAACAAATTCTGTTTTCCTCCTTGAAATCTTCTCCCTGAATCTTTCAAATACTTGGAAAGGTATTTCCAAGTCTGCCTACACCATGGGACACCATATCCCCAGAGGTCTTTCCTACTGGTGATGGCCTCAGTAACTGCCTATTGTAGCTCCTTATGAGCTTGTCATAGTTCCCTCCATCCAGAGAATGATGTGGGAAACTAGAGCTTTCTCTTTGCTGTACAAGGATAGACTAGATGTAAGTAATTTGGGAGAGAAGGACTTTTGAGAGAGTTTACCTCATATACTGCCCTGATCACTTGGCCTTGAATTCAAGGAGGGTCCCAGATAGGCCACTTAAAAGAGATCTCTTGGAGCCCCCCCCCCCCCCCCAGAGCTTTCAGGGTTTCTGCTTGGAAGTATACTAGCTAGTATATCTTGGATGCTGTCTTTTGCAGAGAGTACCCTGCGTACTGTAGTTTAAAGTTCTTAGACCACATGTGATAATGTGATATGTATTTTGGTTGCTTTCTCTTCTTTATCCACAGGTGGGGTAAAGGAATAGGGTTTCTGTTCATGGTAGGATAGATTGGGAGAGGGCTATAGATCTGTGAATTTTTGAACTTCTGATAGAGCACAGTGTTCATGTACAGAGCTTGAAAACGGATGCTGTTCTTGTTTTCTTTTCTGAAGCCTTAACCACCTTTTCCATAATTAGTGGTCCTACAGCCTTATGTACATCATTAAAACATTAGATCTTTCCCCATGTCACGTTGTAATGATCTGTTTACTTCTCTGTCCTTTCAGACAGCTCCTTGAAAGCAGGGATCATGAGTTTTTGATTTCTCCTTTCATTCAACTAATACTTTTTTTTTTTTTTTTTTTTGAGACAGAGTGTCGCTCTGTTGCCCTGGGTAGAGTGTAGTGGTGTCATCATAGCTCACTGCAACCTCAAACTCCTGGGCTCAAACCATCCTTTTGCTTCAGCCTCCCGAGTAGCTGGGACTACAGGTGCACCATGACACCCGACTAATTTTTCTATTATTTTTTTTTAGTAGAGACAGGGTCTTGCTCTTGCTCAGGCTGGACTCGAACCTCCTGCCTTGGCCTCCCAGAGTGCTAGGATTACAGGTGTGAGCCACCACACCCAACCCAACTAATACTTATTGAATGCTTACTTAGGAGCTAAGCACTGCTCCAAGCACTGAAGATAAAGCAGTGAATAAGCCAGGCAAAAATCCCTCCCCTCATGGAGCTTATGTTCTAGTGGAAGGAATCAAACAATAAGCATAAAAAATAGGTAAATTACATAGCATGGTAGAGGATGGTGAGTGCTAAAGGGAAAAATAAAGCAGAATGAAAGGTAGATTGCTGATAGAGCAGAAAGATTTGCAATTGTAGATAGAGTGGTCAGAGAAGGTACTCACTGGGAAGTGATGTTCATTTGAAGAAGTAAAATACCTGAAGGAGGTGAAGGAGCAAGGCATGTGGATGCCTGAGGGGCAGGTCATTCAGACAGAGGGAACAGCAGGTCCTCTTGATGGCCATTTGATCAGATGGAAGTGTGAATGGGGGGCATGAATGTGAATGTGTGAACATCCAACTTATAGTCTCTTGGCCTTCTTTCCTTAGGCCTGTCCCCTTGGTTCCCAGGTGCCATGAGGAAACCTCGTCAGAAGTTGCGGCAGAATGCCGAAGGCCGGCGTTCCCCATCTCCCTACAGTCTCAAGTGCTCACCCACCCGGGAGACCCTGACATATGCCCAGGCCCAACGGATTGTCGAGGTGGACATTGATGGACGCCTGCATCGTATCAGCATATATGACCCACTCAAGATCATTACTGAGGATGAGCTGACCGCCCAGGATATCACCGAATGCAATAGTAACAAGGAAAACAGCGAGCAGCCTCAGTTCCCTGGCAAGTCTAAGAAACCCTCATCCAAGGGCAAAAAGAAAGAGTCCTGTTCCAAGCATGCATCCGGCACCTCCTTCCACCTCCCACAGCCCAGCTTCCGCATGGTAGACTCAGGCAGCCAGCCTGAAGCACCCCCACTGCCTGCTGCCTACTACCGATACATTGAGAAGCCACCTGAAGACCTGGATGCAGAGGTAGAGTATGACATGGATGAGGAGGACATTGCCTGGCTAGACATGGTGAATGAGAAGCGGCGAATAGATGGGCATAGTTTGGTGTCAGCAGATACCTTTGAGCTGCTGGTGGACCGACTTGAGAAGGAGTCATACTTGGAGAGTCGCAGCAGTGGGGCTCAACAGTCTCTCATTGATGAAGATGCCTTCTGCTGTGTGTGTCTAGATGATGAATGCCACAACAGCAATGTCATTCTCTTCTGTGACATCTGCAACCTGGCAGTACACCAGGAGTGCTATGGTGTTCCCTACATCCCTGAGGGCCAGTGGTTATGCCGCTGCTGCCTGCAGTCTCCCTCCCGGCCTGTGGATTGTGCCCTCTGTCCCAATAAGGGTGGCGCCTTCAAACAGACCAGTGATGGGCATTGGGCCCACGTGGTGTGTGCCATCTGGATCCCTGAAGTCTGCTTCGCTAACACCGTGTTTCTGGAACCTATTGAGGGCATCGACAACATCCCGCCTGCTCGCTGGAAACTAACGTGCTATATCTGTAAGCAGAAGGGGCTAGGTGCAGCCATCCAATGCCATAAGGTGAACTGCTACACAGCTTTCCATGTGACGTGTGCCCAGCGGGCTGGGCTCTTCATGAAGATTGAGCCCATGCGTGAAACCAGCCTCAATGGCACCATCTTCACAGTGCGCAAGACTGCCTACTGTGAGGCCCATTCGCCGCCAGGTGCTGCCACTGCTAGGAGGAAGGGTGACTCCCCCAGAAGCCTCAGTGAGACTGGAGATGAGGAGGGGCTGAAGGAGGGTGGTGGGGAGGAGGAAGAAGAGGAAGAAGTGGAGGAGGAAGAGCAGGAAGGACAAGGTGGGGTGGGCAGCCCCCTAAAGGGAGTGCCCAAGAAGAGCAAGATGAGTTTGAAGCAAAAGATTAAGAAGGAGCCAGAGGAAGCGGGCCGAGACACACCCTCCACTGTCCCCCTGGTTACTGTCCCACAGATACCCTCCTACAGGTGAGCCTGCCCAGAAGGGCTCCTTAGGGACTCATGGTTTCTTCTTGGGCTGGTGTTGGCCTTGGGCCAGGCCTTCCCCATACACTTTTGATGTACATCTGTTCTCTTCTGTTCCCCCAAATTTAAACTTCTTTAAACCCTGTGCTCACCTGGCCTGGTTTGTGGTTTTGAAAGTCCCCTCAGAGTAATGTATTTCCTTTGGTTCAAAGTGAACTAAGACACTTAAGTTGCTTAGAAACTCAGGTGACAGGATATCTAAGGCAGCATTTTTCAATTTGGACAGGATAACTGTTCATTGTTAGATCTGTCCCATGCATTTTTAGATGCTTAGTATCCCTGGTCTTTATATGCCAGTTGCTTCCCTTTGCTTATTGCCTGGTTTTTGTGACAACCTCAAACAGTCCCCATGCATGCTTTCAAAAACCCCTGGAGAGTGGGGTAGAACTATTCCCAATGAAGAACAACTGTTTCAAGGGGTCAGTTTCTGTATCTGCTATCCAGCAAACTCTGTCCTAGGTATGGTGGGGACTTTGTATGAGAAGGTGGTGGTGTGAGGAGAACAAGCTATTTCTCCTCTTAAGAAGGTTAAATGTAGGGAAAAGAGGATTACTCAGTTCAGCTGTGTAACTAAGCCACCTGGGCCCCCATTAAGTATGCAGAGAGACCATTGTACCTGTTTTAAACTGTCAGAGAGGGAGCTGGAGCTCTGGAGCTGTTGGAGGGATGGAAGCTTGGCAGAGAAGCAAGAGACAGGGAACGTTTTCCGGCAGAGGCTCATCTCAAGGGTGATATTCATTAAAAAGTATACAGTGTTAGAGCAGGAAGGAATCTTGGAAATTGTTCATCTAATGTAGTCCTTGCACCTTCTCCTACACCCCCAGATGAAGAAATCACAGGCACAGGAGGTAAAGTTATTTACTCGTTTATTCATTTAATGAGAGATTTATTGAGCACTTGCTATATGCCATGTCCTGTTCTAAGGGATGGGACCAAAACCCTGGACCACAGGCTGGGGCTCATGATGCCTCTAGGTTGTGTTCCTGCTGTCCATCTCTCTTGATGAGAAGGGTAGGGAGAATGGAATACTGGAGGGTAGTGGGGAATGAATTGTGTGATGGGACAACCAGACTTGCCAGGCTGGGAAGTCCTAAGGGTGAGATTAGGAGGGGAGGCCTTTGTTGCCAACCATGGCCCAAGTTAGAATTTCAGCAACTTTGAATATGTCTTCTAGTCACAAAGCTGTTGTAGGCTACCCTCTTTCCTAAGGTGAGTCGGTGGATGCTTAGTCCCCATCAGTAGGGTGGTTATGCCCTGGGGTGGTTGTGTGTTCTTCTAGATGCCTCTCGCAGGGCCCAGCATAACATGCTGGCTAAGAACTGAACAGACCTGCACCTGTGTGAGCTTTGGCAAGTTGCTTAATTGCTCTAAGCCCTATAGTTTATTGGTAAATGAACCCACCACATAGAGTTGTTGTGAGAAATACATGAGATAATATAAGTAAAGCACTTAGCACAGTGTCTGGCAAATAGTAAGTGCTCAATAAATGGTGGCTGCTGCTGCTGCTGCTGCTATTTTATTATTATTTTCCTTATCTGCACAAATGCTGTTGGGACCCTCCATGGCCAAGAGGTTGTAGAGGGATGGTGCTGCCTACGTCTGGGCAGGTGTGCTTGGCATGGGCATTGGTGGGCGGTCAGTCTTTTGGGGAGAGGCTTAGGCCTTGATTTTATAAGCTTGGCTTTGGGGCAGGAATGTCTGACTGTGGAGAGGAGCAAGGCCTAGGAGAGCAGTGTCCTGCCGAACATGCCCACCCTTCTTAGGTTTCACCTTCTTTGTTTAGCCATGCTTGTCTTCCTTTCAGTGGAGTGGGATGGAGAGAAAAAGCAGAGGAAATAACCACAGGAACACTGAGGCCTTGCTTACCCTGTGGATAACCAATTTGGTATAGCAAAGAGATACCATGGATTCAAATCCCACCCAAATCTACTATCTTATTAGCTGCATTAGTTACTTGGACAATTTATGTAGCCTTTGTTCCTAAACTGTCTTTCCATCTTTTGTACGTGGGAATGATGTTACCCACCTTACAGTATGGGCATTAGTTCCTTTCCTACTCCTCCCCACCCCCAGATGTTATTGGCTTAGCCCTGATCTTAAGATTTCCCTTTTGAGTAATTTAGTCAGCTAAGTTTTCAGATTCTCCATCCTCTTACACCTTTACAGCCTTTTTTTTTTTTTTTTTTTTCCATTTGGTTCAAAATATTTTGGGCTGCTGAGATTTTTTTTTTAATGGAAGAGGTCAGACAACTCTAAGGGGTTGCATTTGGGCTCAGAAAGTGGTAACCTGATACACTCCTACTGGTTTTCTTTCCATCTTGGTTGTGGGCTACTCCCTGGTTTGGTGGGACCCTCAGCTACAGGAGGCTGAGGCCAATAGTGGCCACATTGCTCACAGCTTACTGAAGTTCCTGTTCCTTTTTGCTGCTTTTATCAAGAGGAAGGTGGGGGTGTTGAGGCACAGGCTTTGTTTCTCAGTCCATACCTGGAACAAAGAACTCCAGGACTATAGGAAACAGGGTTTCTGGGAGAAGGTTCTTTTGGAGGATCAAGACTGCAAGGCAGGAGGTAGAAAAGCAAGTGAAAAATACCTCAAGCTGAATCTGAGCTGCTTAACTTTGCTGACCTTTTCAAGCCTTTTTCCGAGGTGAGGTATTTGGCCACTGTATTCTGTCTTCTTTTATAAGGTTCAGAAATGAATGAACCAGGGTCTGAATAGGATGCATGGGCTATAATCTAGGCTGCCCACTGACCCTGTCTTTTACTTCCCTGTGCCTCTACTCAAGGTTGAACAAGATCTGTAGTGGTCTCTCCTTTCAGAGGAAAAACCAGTTCATGCAGCGGCTTCACAACTATTGGCTGTTGAAACGGCAGGCACGGAATGGTGTCCCCCTTATCCGGCGCCTGCACTCCCACCTGCAGTCTCAAAGAAATGCGGAGCAGGTAGGTGCAATGGTGATTTGAGACTGGTGGAGGGAGGCAAGAGTGAAGGAGAAGGAGCAATGATGGTTGGTACAGTGCTGGCACCCCTCCCTTAGCTCTCCATGGAGCCTTTGCCTATAGGGGATTATCCCTCTAGGTGGTCTGTCCCAGGAACAACCTCCAGTACTACAGAGATCTTCAGACAAGACAGCAGCCCCTCCTGGATGGGAGAAGCTTGACTTTGGAGCAATTTCTAGGGGAGAGCAGAGAGCAAGCCCAACTTTCCATATATATATTTGGGGAAAATCTCTAGATATGGCAGAAAGCCAGAAGAGGTAGGGTAAATGAGAGCCAGGGTGGCCACATTGTATGAGTTAAGAGAAGGTGCCCTTTCCTCAAGACACTATACTGCCATCTGCCAAAAAATGTTTCATAGTAAATATACAGATTTGTGATCTAAGTTGTAGCACACAGCCTGTCCAGTTGTGGTGGCTGTTAGCCATTAGCAACTGGAGTTGCTGCATGTTTAATGTTTCTGCTCCTTATTTCCCTTACATTTTTTAACATCTATAGTTCTCTCTCCCTCTTTACCTGCTCCATTACTTCTGCTTTTAAATATTGCCACACTGCTGCTCCAGAAATGAAGCAATCCTTTGTGTGACTAGTACCTTCTGCATTCTATCTGATCTCACATTTGCCTTTTGTAGCTAAACTCCTGAAGTGCAAACCTGTATCCAGCCTCCCTTCAACTTTTTGGTCCACCTGCTCCTCTGAAGCCTCCCCTAAAAGCAGCCTCCTCCCAGCAAGTCTTTCCTCATATTCTCACCTAATTGACCATTAGACTGCATTTGACACCACAGATCACCTTGTCCAAGATCTTCTCTGTGACACCATTTCCCACCTCTTTCAACCCTCTGGCTGCACCCTGTGCTGATCCCTCTCCTTGCTCTTTAATGGTAACGTTCCCAGTGGCTGTTCTGCATGCTTATTTGCTTGGAGAACATGTCCAGTCTCATAATTGAAAATAACTGTGTGGTAGTACCTCCAGATTTTTCTTCTTGTCCTCATCCTTTTATTTCTACCATCAGTCACTCTGGGATGCTTCCATGTGGGTGTTGTTACTTGTAACTCAAAATTGGAAACTGAATTAATTATTTTCCTTTCTCTCTGTAAACTTATTTCCCTGTTATTGTCATGGAACCCTCCTCCCTCCTGATGTCATATCAAGAGTTCCCCGTCTTGGAGTTACTTTTGACTCTTTCCCATAACCGGCCACAGGTTACCATCCTTTTAGCTGTTTAGAGGCATTTATCAATATGTGGCCCTTTATCTCTATTCTATAACCATCCTGTTCACCCATTTCCCCTTAATCTCAGCAATGGCTTTCTAGATAGTTTCCAGCCTCTAATTCTTTCTTTGCTCTACAACTGATAGTATGTCTTTACATACCATTTTGCTTTCTGTCACTTCCCTTTCTGAAATACTCCCCTCTCCAGGCAGGCTAAGTCCAGCCTCTTTTGCCTGGAATTTGAGTCTTTGTGTCAGCTGGGTCCTAGATCTTCCTTGGCTTTTGTGGCTTTCTAGCTTCTCTGTTCTGGCCAGCTCATTTTGCTCACCAAGCAGGGAATCATTAATTCTGTGTCCACATTTTTGCCCCTCTAGTCTCTTCAGTCCCAGAAGAGGTCTTCCTTACTGCTTTGCCCATTCATGTCCATCACTGTATGTGAAACCCTAGTCCGATTGCTTGCCCCAGGAAGCCTTCCCTAACCTAACCCCAGCTACTCAGGTCCCCTATTTTGTATTCTCTCGGTATATATATATTATTAGTTTTTGTTGTCGGTATGTTAATATGCCCTGTGCTTCAAACCCTGGGTGTCTTCCTTCCACCAGCTACAACTGTAATCTCTTCTAGGGTAGGAATCACATTTGTTGTTGTTTTACCAAAGTATGTTCAAGCTTATAGTAAGAACTTCATTTTATTTTCTAGCCAAGTCAAAGATCTAAGGTGAAATTCTTTCCACCCCTAAGGTGTATATTAGTTTTCTTGTTCCAGCCCTGAGGGCTATAGCTGCTCTCTGGTGTCCCTGGGGATAAGGGAAAGCAGTCTCAGATACCACTCGAGCACTGCTGCAATGAAGAAACGTTGTTATAAGGCCAGTGAAGCCTGGGAGGTAGGCACTGGGTGGTGAAGGGTAGAGGCTTCTTGAGACTATGGTTCAAGGAAGGGGACAGGATTCTTACCTGCTGAAGCTCCATGAGGCTTGAATAGGGAGAGGAGTTTGGGCAGGAAGGAGGCTCCCAGCCCCTCCTCTTTCCTGCTGCAGCGAGAGCAGGACGAGAAGACGAGTGCAGTAAAGGAAGAGCTGAAATATTGGCAGAAGCTCCGGCACGATTTGGAGCGGGCACGGCTGCTGATTGAGCTGATTCGGAAGAGAGAGAAGCTCAAGCGGGAGCAGGTAAGGAGGAGCTCCTGGCCCCAGAGCCCTAGTTCAAGATCTCTTTCTCCCACTGTTAGTCTGGCATTGGGAGACCTGGGAGCCCCTACCTGATGCCAGCTTTCTTTCTCCCCTTCCTGCCCAACACTGTGGGCTTCAAGGTCTGCCTACTCTGTATTGGTTGTAGTGCTACTGATGGTTTCCATGTTTTGGGGTTCAGCTCCTGGTGGCCTCTGACATAAGCTTAGTATATGCCTGGGGCCATCCCTGGAGTTTCTGATTCAGGAAGTCTCGGGGGAGCCTGGCCTTGAGGATTTTGAAAAGCTTCTCAGGCCATTCTAGTGGACATCACCAGTTGAGAACCTCTGGCCTGGGAGCTTCTGAGGGTTCTCACTTGACCCTTAAACACTTGTGGTCTTGAATCATTTAAATTTTCCACCTCCATTCAAGGAGATTCTAAGCCCCCAAGCATGGGAAATGTTGAGGTAGGTAGTATAGCATGGTTGTTATGGAACATGAGTTATGGCATCAAACTGCCTGGGCTTAAATCTTTGTTCTGGTATTTACTACCTGTGTGACATTAAGCAAATTGCTTAATCTCTTAACACCTCAGTTTCCTCACCTGTGGTATAGGGGTAATAACAGAGCCTACAGCATAAGGTTGTTGTGGGGATTAGATGAGTTAGTATATATAAAGAGCTTAGAATAGTGCTTAGCACATAATAGGTGTCAGCTGCTGTGATTATTATTGTTATTGATACTCTGTGCTTCCCTGAAGAGTCTACTGCAGCATTCTGCATGTGGCAGAAAGCAAGTACTAACGGAATGCATGACAAGCCAAAACTATTCTTTCTGGTCTAGGAATAGCAGCTGTTACTCACGTGCTTCAAGGCCTGGGTTAAAGATTTTCATTTTTCTCTTTCTCCAAATTCTACATCACTCTTCCATCCTGGCATAAACCCTTCTAGAGCAGCCCAATAACTGGAGTTTCCACCTTGAAGCCTGGGCAGCTTTTGCCATATTTAGTGTGAGTGGCCATGGAAGACATCTCAGGACCTTCTCTGCAGGTTCAAACTGTGCCATCCCAGGGTTGCTCTCACAGCTGAGCCTCTCTTCCCACCTCTGATTCAGAGAAATCAGAAGAGAGGAGGAGGCCCTGCCCTGGGGGAAGCAAGCAGGTGTGTTTTGAGGTAGCCAAGAGGCAGGAACTTCCCATAGTCTAATTCATGGCTTCCCAACCTTTTCACATTAGGGCACATGTAGAAAAATAACATTTGTACAGCATACTACTGTAAGTATATGAGGGTGCTTGCCGCTTGCATGGTGAGCCTGGAGGCCTTGGTTACTCCAGGCTGATCCAGGTGCTCTAAGGGTTGATGGGATCAGTATCTCAGCACACTAGATGGAAAACTTTGGTCCAAGACGCGTTTTACATCATCAGTGTGCTTCTTGGACTAAGTCAGACCTGGGTTCAAATTCTGCCTGTTGTTTTCTAGCCAGGTGACCTTAGACTAGTAGTGACTCTTTTATCATACTCTCTTTAAACCTCAGCTTCCATATTTGTAAAACAGGGATAATAATTTCTCCTTGAGGGTTATTGTGATGATTAATTGAAGTAATATGAGTAGAGAGGCAGTGTTGCATAACGGGCAAGAACACTCACTGTAGAACCAGACTTCTGGGACTGGGTCCCAACTCTGTCCTTTATATGTGACTGTAGACTAGTCAGTCTTTGCCTTGGTTTCCTCTTTGTAAAATACCTCATCTGTACCTACCTCATATATTCATCTTTATTATATAAAATGCTTAGAACATTACTTGGCACTTAGCAAGGACTATAAAAGTGTTAGTTATTATAATTGTAATAATTATTATTAACGGTAAGTTTTGGTATAGTGCTTGATACATAGGAAACATTCAGAAAATGGTAGTTGTTGGTATCATTATTCCTAGGCTAAGGGTTGGGGGATAGCTTCTCGTATACTGGTGAGCTTAACACCCTGTGAAAATTTGGTGTACATGATTGGTGAAAGTCAAGTTATCAAGAAAAAGTTCCAGTGCCTCTTTGCAGGGGATGTCCTGATCTCTCCCCACCTCCCACGTAGGTCAAGGTCCAGCAGGCTGCCATGGAGCTGGAGCTGATGCCATTCAATGTTCTGCTGAGGACAACACTGGACCTGCTGCAGGAGAAGGATCCTGCACACATCTTCTCTGAACCAGTCAACCTAAGTGAGGCAAGTTCCCCCTACTTCCCAAGCAATAAACCCTTCCTGCACTGGAATAGGGTCTGAGTAGGCCAGGAGGAGGTTGGGCCACAAGGTATGCAAAACTGGAGTTTGGGAGGTGGGTCTGGCAAGGCTGGTAGACTTGCCCACGATGAGGTGTCTGCAGGCCAGGGTGGGCCAGGCTCCTGGGGCTCTGAGTGAGCCCAGCATGGCCAAATCTGAAAATGGGGAGGCCAAGAGTGCTGGTGAAGGGTGTGCCTGTTTGGCTAGTAAATGGTTGTTGTAATTGTACAGGTTTTATATGTTTAGGTTCCAGATTACCTGGAATTCATATCCAAGCCAATGGATTTTTCTACTATGAGGCGGAAGCTGGAGTCCCACCTGTATCACACCTTGGAGGAGTTTGAGGAGGACTTTAACCTTATAGTTACCAACTGCATGAAGTATAATGCTAAAGACACAATTTTCCACCGAGCAGCTGTCCGCCTGCGGGACCTGGGAGGGGCCATCCTACGGCATGCCCGGCGGCAGGCAGAGAACATTGGCTATGACCCCGAGAGGGGCACCCACCTTCCCGAGTCACCCAAGTTGGAGGACTTTTACCGCTTCTCCTGGGAAGATGGTGAGAAGCCTGGATGGGTGGGGCGGAGGGGGTCCAGAATGAGGCACAGGAACAGAGCTCACAGCGCCAGGGATCAGGGTGGGCCTTGGGGCTGTAGGATAGATTCCTGGAGCAAAGCTGGGGGCAGGCACAGACTAGGGTGTACCTGCTTGTGGCTGGAATAGTTCCAAGGGTTAAAGTTTAATGCACTGAGCACTTCTTGAATGGTAGAAAGGGGAATCAGGGGCTAGCAGTTTGTTTGAAAAGGTAAAGCCTCACCTGGGGTCTTCCTCTCCTGGATCTCTTCTGTATGGCATTGGAGCATAGGGCAGGGAGAGTGCAGTGTTGTGTGTCTGGCTAATTCCGAAGGGTGCAGGTGGAGAACCAGATAAATGGAATTGCCTCTGAGCCCCGTACTCTGCCTGTCCCTGTTCTCTGCTTCTCAATGGCAGCAGCCAAAACTGTCACTCAGTCCGGGGGATTGCCAAGGTGCCTCGTGCCTGCTCCATGGAGCCCATAATCATGACTATGAACTGCTTCCTGCAGATGTTTCCCAGATTCTGACCTTGTCCCTGTGGCTGCCTTCCGGGCAGCGGTGTTGCAGGGCCAAGGCCCCACAGTGATGCTGTTGGAAGCCGCTGGCACAGGCATTCCAGGAGAGTATTTTGCATCTGAAGGATTTGGCCCCTTCCCCTTGCCCTGGGCTGGGCAGGTCCTTCAGCCCCTTCTGTCCTCCCTTCTCCCCGGCAGTGGACAACATCCTCATCCCAGAGAACCGGGCCCATTTGTCCCCAGAGGTGCAGCTGAAGGAGCTGCTGGAGAAACTGGACCTGGTGAGTGCCATGCGGTCCAGCGGGGCCCGCACCCGCCGTGTGCGCCTGCTACGCCGGGAGATCAACACCCTTCGGCAGAAGTTGGCGCAGCCGCCACCATTGCAGCCACCATCACTGAACAAGACAGTGTCCAGTGGGGAGCTGCCAGCAGGGCCCCGGGGGGATGTAGCTGTGCTGGAGCAGGCCTTGCAGGAGGAGCCGGAAGATGATGTGGACAGAGGTGAGAGATAGTCACGGGCAAGCAGGGGGTTGGGGGGGTGGGGACAAGGACTAAGCTGAAATCTCATCGTGGGAGTATCCTTCCCTGATCTTAGTTCTGACCCTTGTCAGGGCAAGCAAAAGCCCTTGGAAGGGTCACACTTCCATATATACTCAGGGATGGTATTCAAAATATTTAATAATCAGTTGAGACCAAAATTTATCCTTCACAGTAGATGCTGACTTTTGTATTGGGGTGGGCTCCTGGGGGCCCCTGATGTGGATATTTAGTTGCTGGATTGTGGGGAGATTCAGGGAAGTTTGAGGTGCGGGAGCCCAGCAGCCATATACTAGCCAGTTAAGAAGTATGTCAGTATCTTGCACCTGATATGGCTGTGTCATACATACCATTTAAATATCAGCTTACCTTATACTATTATGTAGAGGGGCTCTCAGAGCAGGTTAGGTTGTGGTTTGGGGAGATAGTAGAGAAGGAAAGACCCTGGGCTCTTGAGCTACCTCATGCTTTTGACCCCAGCTGGCTGAGTCTATAGGCCTATTCAAGCAGAGAAGTCAGATTATAAAAGACAGCTGGGGAAGCGATTCTCAGAAACCCAAGAGCCGTATAAGCTGAGCTGCTTCTCATTCCTCCCTTTCATCAGGGACAGAATTGTCTTCCTCATACCTCTTTTGGGTCTGAGCCTACAGCCTGGGAGGGCCTGTCACCCACACAATCCAAAAGATTGGGCGTTATCTTCAGTGAGTAGGGTCCCAAATTACAAGGAATGGCCCATTTTATTTTAGGTTGGCAGAGAATGGGGACATGGCTGAGAGATCACATTGGCATTACAGGGCTCTGTGTCCATTGTGACTCTTCCTGACTCCCCATGTGGCAGTCAGCATGCCTCTGGTATCCCTACTCCTGGGCTCTGGCAGTACCGTCATGCCCAGTGGACCGACCAGCTGCAGTAGCATTACTAGAGGATTAAAAAAAAAAAATTCCCAGCCTTGCTTCCCAGAGATTCAGATAGGGAGGTCTGGACTGTAGCTTAGAAGTCTCAATTTTTTTTTTTTTTTTTTGTTGAGACAGAGTCTCGCTCTGTTGCCTGGGCTAGAGTGAGTGCCGTGGCGTTAGCCTAGCTCACAGCAACCTCAAACTCCTGGGCTCAAGCGATCCTCCTGCCTCAGCCTCCCGAGTAGCTGGGACTACAAGCATGTGCCACCATGCCCGGCTAATTTTTTCTGTATATATATATATATATATATATATATATATATATATATATATTTTTTTTTTTTTTTTTTTAGTTGGCCAGATAATTTCTTTCTACTTTTAGTAGAGACAGGGTCTCGCTCTTGCTCAGGCTGGTCTCGAACTCCTGACCTCGAGCGATCCACCCGCCTCAGCCTCCCAAAGTGCTAGGATTACAGGCGTGAGCCACCACGCCCAGCCAGAAGTCTCAATTTTTAAGTTTCAAGGTGGTAGATGAGCAGACGTGTTTGGGAACCACTGATTTAATTTACTTTGTTTCAGTTTTCTGCATCTGTAAACTTATTCCTTTTACCTGCTGTACTTGCTCTCACTTGTGTGATGTGAAACAAAATACATTGACAGGTGAGAAAATACTTGAGGCCAGTGAGACTTATAGACCCCTGGTCTCCCAAACTGAGACTTAACCTTATTATTGATTGACTTTCTTGGGTGTAGAGTAATGATTTGCAACCAGTCCTTACTTCATTAGACTCACCTGATAAGCTTTTTTTTTTTTTTTAAATGCCTCATCTTTGATTTCAGTTGTTCTGGGATGGGGCCTTGGGATTGGAATTTTTAAGTAACTTCCTAGGTGATACATAGGCAGGGTTGCAAACTACTAGTATAGGTAAACTTATTCTTCCTTTCTTTTTGCCTCAGGTCTAAGACCTGGGGTGCATCTCAAGCCTTATAATAGCCCGTGCTTTTGGTCCTTGGTTATCAGTGTCAGTTTCTGACTTGTAGGGGCAGACATTTTCTAAAATGTTCAAGCAGGTTCTCTTTTTTTCTAACAGATGACTCCAAACTGCCTCCTCCACCAACCCTGGAGCCCACTGGGCCTGCGCCTTCCTTGTCTGAGCAAGAATCCCCCCCAGATCCTCCCACTCTGAAACCCATCAATGATAGCAAATCTCCAAGCCGATTACTAAAGCCCAGAAAGGTGGAAGAAGATGAGCTCTTGGAAAAATCACCTCTACAGCTAGGGAGTGAGCCCTTGCAACACCTGCTTGGTGACAATGGCATTAATAGACTATCCCTCACGACCCCAGACACCCCTGCTGGTGCCCCACTTAGTGGTGTGGGCCGCCGAACATCAGTCCTCTTCAGGAAGGCCAAGAATGGGGTTAAGCCACAGAGAAGCCCAGACAGGTCACTGGAGAATGGTGAGGACCATGGTTTGGCAGGCTCTCCTGCCTCTTCAGCCAGCATCGAGGAGGAGCACCACTCTCGGAAGCGGCCAAGGAGCAGGAGCTGTAGTGAGAGTGAAGGGGAGAGGTCCCCCCAGCAGGAGGAAGAGACAGGTGATGCTGCCTGTGACTTTTCTCGCTACTTCTCACCTGCTTTCCTGCTTTGCCTTGCCAGCCAGCACCTTCCCCAGTTGGCCATCTCCCTAGTGGCCTCCGTACATGCCAATAGTAGCATTGAGCGCTCCATGGCTCACTGTTGGGCCTGGCACATGAGTAGTGATCTGGGGAAACAGGCTTTGAGCAAGTATTTTTAGAGGGCCAGATTGTGTCTGAGGCTGTCTTTGGCCCTGAGGGGGATGCAAAGTTGTATAAAGTAAAATGATTCCTACCTTCAATTCAGTTCATTCATCAAATATTTATATCAGCCACTATTCTAAGCACTTGGGGGCAGGGGAGAAAAATCAATGAACAAGACAATAAAAAAGATCTCCTTTCTTGTAGGGGAGATAGACTAAAAGCAAATAAGTAAATTATATCTTGGATAATTTACAAGATGTAATTTTTCTTTGGAGAAAAACTCAGCAGGAAAAGGGAATAGAGAATGTTGGGGTGGTATTAGGGTGGCCAGGGAGGTCTTCTGAGGAGGTGACATTTGAGTTAAGATCTGAAGGAGCTGAAGGCATGGGCTATTTGTATATCTAGGAGAAGATCATTCTAAAAAGATACACTAGTAAGTGCATAGGCCCTAGAGGTGGGAACATACCTGCATGTCTGAGGAACAGTGAGGGAATCAGTGTGGCTCCAGCAGAAGGGGGTGGAGGTGAGGTCCCAGAGTTAGGTAATGGGGACTGAATCACTAAAGGGTCCTTAATATATGTCCAGCATGAGTTGGTTACTAGAGGGGAGTGGGCAATAAGTCAGACTCACTTTTGGCTCTGAAACAGAGTTCACAGTCCAGTGGGGAAGTGAAGTGGTCTCCCAAGGTGCAGAGAAATCACAATGCTGAACAGTATGTGGTTATATGTCAGGTGAAAGGTAGCACTGCTAGAGATGTCAGGAATTTGAGCTGAAGGAGTTGAGAGGCTTCCTGAGGAGGCGGTACCTGAGCTGCCCCTGAGGGGTGAGGGCAGAATGGAAAGGAGTAGATGGGGTGACAGGCTCATGCCTGGTTGTGTGGGAACAAGGAAGAGGACAGAATCTGTGAGGCACAGGTTGGAGAGGGGCTTCCCAGAGCATCTGGAACCAAGACTGTATGGGAGGGGTGGGCATGGACATGGAGGGCCTTGAATGGCAGGCAGAGTAGTTAGGTCTTAGTGGGATAGGGAAGGCTGGCTTGCTTGGCAGGGAGGAGCTGCTCTTGGCTTTTGCTCCTTGTGTCCGTCTTGTCTTTTTATGTGGTGGCTCTAGACTGTATGGCCAGTACTTGCTTTTCTTGTTTTTTTTTCTTGCTGCCTAACATTTTGTTTCAACAATACCTTCCCATCCCATCTGGCCCAAGCTTTCCTCTGTTAGGACAGTAGGTTGGTATATAGAGACAAGAGCTTGAAGCCTAGAGTTAAGCATCCCTGAATGTAAATCACCAGACTTCTTACCAGCTATGTAACCTGGGGAAAATGAGTTAACCTCTCTGAGCCCGTTCTCTTACTTCTAATATGGGGCTTCTGATATTTACCTTGCAGGGCTCTAAGCACTGGAAATAGCCTATGTAAAGCACTTGACATATAGCAGTAGATGGTAGCAGTTATTGTTGCCATCCTCTCAGCTGTACAGGCTTGACCACACAGCACTGAGAACGCTGCACTAAAAATGAAAGATTCTCCTATTGGGACTTAGCTCTGGACATCAGGCCCATCCAGCCTGAGAAGGCCAGCTACTTGGGGATACTGCTAGAATCTGGTCTTCCCCTACCATCTCAGCTGCCTGGTACCCAGGGATACTTCTATACAACCCTAGTTGACGCTCACAAAAACAGGTGTTGATCCTTAATAGATGAGGCACCTGAGGCACAACTGGCTTCAGTGATTTAAATTGAGGTCATGATGTTAGAGGCAGAGTCAGATCAGAGTATAGACATCTTGGCTCAGACACCTGCTCTTACAGGTGTGACTTGCCTCAACAGTTCTGGCCAAGGTGTCTATAACTTACAGCTCTCAAATTAGGTGTCTGGCCCATCTCTGTACCCCTCTTGGCTCAGTTGTCAGAGCTATAGGACTCTGGAGTGTGGTTAGAAATTGGATAGATAGGCCAGGCATGGTGGCTCACGCCTGCAATCCTAGCACTCTGGGAGGCTGAGGCGGGAGGATTGCTTGAGGTCAGGAGTTCGAGACCAGCCTGAGCCAGGGCAGGACCCTGTCTCTACCAAAAATAGAAAAAATTAGCCAGGCTATGGTGGTGCACAGCTGCAGTCCCAGCTACTGGGGAGGCTGAGGCAAGAGGCTTGCTTGAGCCCAGGAGTTTGAGGTTGTGGTGAGCTGTGATGACGCCATTGCATTCTACCCTGAGGGATGAGTCTCAAAAACAGAAAGAAAGAAATTGGATAGATAGGAGAGTGGTAGCCTTCACAGCAAGTTCATGTCCCTGGGATAACCAGTCTTCATTTGTCTCTGAAGGACTCCTTGCTGTAAACTGACCTCTCATTCATACTAAACAGCATCCTCCGTAAGTAAAAAGGTATTATCTGGCTGGGCATGGTAACTCATGCCTGTAATCCCAGCACTTTGGGAGGCCTAGGTAGGAGGATCACTTGAGGCCAGGAGTTCAAGAACAGCCTTGGCAACATAGTGAGACCCCATCTCTACAAAAAATTTAAAAAATTAGTTGGGCGTGGTGATGCGTGCCTATAGTCCTAGCTACTAAGGATTGAGAGAATCTCCTGACCCTAGGAGTTTGGGGCTGCAGTGAGCTATGATCACACCACTGCACTCAAGCCTGAGTGACAGAGTTGAGATCCTGTCTCTAAAAAAGAAAAGAGAGAGAGAAGGTATTAACCTTCACAAAAAGAGAGACCAAGAGACCTCAAAGAAGAGGAAAAGGAACCTTCTTCTCAGGGTTCTGACTCCCCATTCCTGGAAGGTCTGGGCTGTTTTAGTTCTGCCAAAGAGAGCCCCCATCCTCAACTCTGACTAGCCCTGCTAGATGTCTCAGGGTGTGGTTGACAGAGAGCCCTTATCCTTCTTCTGCCTCTCCTGACACCATCCCCAAAGAATGAAGGTAGCTGTTGCCAGCTGTGTGATGGATAGGGTGTGTATGTTTATCTGAAGAGGCAAGGTGGGTGGGCTCCTCAACAGGCAGAGAAGACTCCCTGATAATTGAGGTTTGAAATTAGAAGCAGATCCAGGGACTTGTGAGCCAGCCAGGGTAGGGAAGTCTTACTATGTCCCTTTGTAGCCAAATGAGAGTAGCAGAGTGAGCTGTGTGTGCTGTTTTCCTTAAAGTAAGAGCCGGAGGATGGTAAGGAAAATAGTGTCTGTTCCTTGCCTTAGCCAGCAGTATCTCCCCCTAAATCTTTGTCTTTATCGGGCTCTCTCTACCATCCAAGACTTCTCACAGGAGAAGGAACAGCCATCCTCTCTATTCCTCCTCACTGAGCCCCCCCCACCCCCGAGGCAGCTGCCCTGTGCTGCAGCATGTGTAGGGGAAAGGGGGCGTCCGTGCTCAGGCTCACTCTGTGTGTCCTTGGCAGGCATGACCAACGGCTTTGGAAAACACACTGAAAGCGGGTCTGACTCCGAATGTAGTTTGGGTCTCAGTGGTGGACTGGCATTTGAAGCTTGCAGGTAAGAACACTTGTCCCCAGAGCTTTGGCAGCCCCTCTGTCCCCTCTCCTTTTATTCTCTGTTCAGCGAGAGAATGCACCTTCTCCTGCTTATCTTGGTTTCTTCCCCCACCCCTGCTATTTTCTGAGGCCTCTGGTCTATAACTCTGGGAGCTCCTAGGAAATGAGGTGATCCTTGACTCTCAGGTATGATCTAAGAAGAGGGGTGGTGCTGATGCTCACAGGGTCTGTGGGGCTGAATGTGGGCTCTAGAGGGTGGGGAGAGCTGATTCTCCTGTTGCTCACTGAAATTGACATTTGAGCCAGTGTCCCCCCGTCACCCTCACACTGCCCACACATACATACATAATCCAGCTTGTTTTCCCCTTTGCCTTTTGGGGCATCGTAGCAATGGCCTCTTTAGAGGTGTAGTGTGGGCATAAGAAATGAACAGGTAGGAAATTTGTAATTGCCTTTATTCAGTCAAAGGTCCTAGCTCTTTTTATCATCCTTGAGCTGAAAAGGGATAGGTTTCTTTTACCTGAAAGGAGAATTTCTGAGACCAGAATCTCAAAGTTTCTTCCAAATCCAGTTTATTGAGCCACTCCTCTATGTTTTGTGTTCCGTAAGACACCAAGGAGAGTGGGACTCTTGAAAATGAGAAACCCACAGTGCCACTGGGGAAAAATGACTTGTCCTTTTGAAGTCTGAAGTCATGGTCCCATCACGTGGCTGCTGAATGAATCCTAGATTTAGAGTAGGGAAGGAAAGGTCCCAGGGTACCACCAAAAGGTAGTGTACTCATTCTACCCGGGCTGCTGGGCTCCTGGTGGGGCTATGGAGGCCCCCACCCACCCCTCAGCCCTGAACTGGTTCCTTGCTGTGATTTCTTTGGGATGTCCCTGCAAAACCTCAAAGTTGCCCTAGCTTTCTCCCCCACTATTATAGCCTCCAGAGATACAGGGGGAGTAGATGGGAGAAAACACAATTACCATTGATTTCTCTAGGGCCCTTACTCCATGTAGGAACAGTGTCCATGGAAGGTATTTCCTCCTTAACTCACTGGTTCTCAGTGCAATTTCGGGGTTTAAAATAGGAGAGTCAGGCCAGGTGCGGTGGCTCATGCCTGTAATCCTAGCACTCTGGGAGGCCGAGGCGGGCGGATTGTTTGAGCTCAGGAGTTTGAGGCCAGCCTGAGCAAGATGAGACTCCATCTCTACTAAAAAATAGAAAGAAATTAGCTGGACAACTAAAAATATATAGAATAAATTAGCTGGGCATGGTGGAGCATGCCTGTGGTCCCAGCTACTTGGGAGGCTGAAGCAGAAAGATTGCTTGAGCCCCAGGAGTTTGAGGTTGCTGTGAGCTAGGCTGACACCATGGCACTCAAGCCAGGGTGACAGAGTGGGACTCCACCTCAAAAAAAAAAAAAAAATAGGAGATTCAGGGGCTCTAACTGCAGGATTTTTTCATTTTTCTTTCTTTTTTTCCCTACGCTGTGGTGGTAAGTACGTAAGAGAAGATCTTATTTATTAGATTGAAATCATATAATCCCAGAATTAGAAATAACCTGGAAAGAACTGATCACTAACCCATCTCCCACACCCCCTTCCTTACCTGCCCCTTGGTTTATCTTTTCTGATGATTTTCTGAACAGATTGGAGTTGTACCTTCTTTCTAGAGGTCACTCATTCAGCTATTGATAATTGGACACCTACTGTATGTCAGGCACTGTTCTAAGCACTAAGGTGTCAGTTCTCATGGAGTTTATTTTCTAGAAGGGGAGATGGATGTTAAACCAGTAAACAAGGTAATTATAGATTGGGTTGTCTGCTTAGGGCTGGGTAACTTGGAGAGAGGGCTGAAATGCAGGCCGTGATTGAGTCAGTTGTGCTTTCTTCTATGTATCAGGAACAAACAGACCTAGTTCTGGTGTTGCATCCTATTTTATTGAGCTCATCCTTGTCAGAGCTCATCATCCTTGTCAGAGCTCATCAGCTCATAGTACAACTTTAGTAGTTTATAATACTTTGAGTAAGACATTAAAATTTACTGCCCCTCATAAGATAATAACTGCAAGTGCCATTTATTGAGTGCATGGTATATGCCATACTGAGTATTTTATGGTTATTCATTCATTAATCCTCACGAAAATACATGGGGAACACAATCTCAGAGAGGTTAAATAACTTGTTCAAGGTCACAGAACTAATGAAAAGAGCTGGGTTTTGAACCCATATAGTGTGACTCTGGAGTTTAATCCCTTAACCACTCTGCTGTGCTGTCTTCTATTGGATTTGATGATGTTTACCCAGACTCATGATGTGAACTTTGAGAGGCTTTCCTAACAAAATTACTAGCACTTTACATTTGTATAAGGCCTCAGAGTCTCTAATCCTGTTGACAGATTTTTATTAGGTGAGTGGGAACTGAATCCTAAAGGTGAACTGGGTATTTTTTGTTTTTTTTCCAAATAGGTCCTAATTTTGACTAGCAAGGAAAAACTCCCAACCTAACTACTGGTTACTGAAGGAATATGATTCATTGGGTTTTGGTTAAGCAAAATTTTCTTAGTATAAGGTCATGATACAGTCAGTTCTGATTGAGTAAAATAGGAGTACCCTACTCTCTGGCCAGTCCTACCCCCGGTTGCTATTATCCCACCCTGGGTTTCTTAAGCATTTCTACTTTTTTGCAGATTGTTGACCTGTCTTTGAAGTGCTTTTTTAGTTGAAAAAAATTACAAAGCAGTATTATTTTTAAAAGTTTGGATAGAAAAAAGCCCTAGCCACATCATTTTTGCCCAAAGGCTCACAATTGTGGTTATACATTAGAATTACACAGGGAGCTCTTTAAAAATACTGGTGCCTGGGTGGGTCTCAGTTATACCATTGCTCTGGTATTGCTATTCTCATTTTCACTTATTACTTTCTAGTCCTTTTCTTTGTCTAATATATATTTTACCTCTTTGCAATAGCTATGT
Source organism: Lemur catta (assembly GCF_020740605.2). Lineage (NCBI taxonomy): Eukaryota > Metazoa > Chordata > Mammalia > Primates > Lemuridae > Lemur > Lemur catta. Next base: position 45,811,761 of record NC_059129.1, read on the forward strand.
TAAAAAAAATTGGTCTAATTTTTAGTTAAAAAAAATGCGTTTCTCTCTAAGAAAAACTTCACACATAAAACCATTTGTGAGAAGTGGATTTTTTTCCAATTTAAAAATGTCTTTTCTAATTAAGGAAGTATGACACGTCCTTTATAGAAAATTTACGAAAGAGGCAAATTTTTGTATCTCAAATATAAATTTGTTTCTGAAGAAGAAGCATTGTGAACCACAGAGTAAAGAATTCTGGGCTGATGTGAGATGGCCCCTCTTCATGGCAAGGCTGCTTAGACTCTGGAGGGATTGACAAGTGACGGGGACTGAACCTTTCCTTTGGAGGAAGTCTAAGTTCCCTGAGCAAGGGAGCAGGCATCTCCATCCAGGTTCAGTCCTTCCATATGGATGAAGTGGTTCCTCAAAGCCTTGTGGGAACTTTTCAGTCAAAAGTGTGTCATGGGTTAGTGTGAGTTTTTAGGAGAAGGTGAGAAACCATCCTTCCTGAAGGGTTTTTACAGCTCCACTCCTGTCAGAGATGGGAGAAGGGGAGTGGACGTGTTAGTCATCGAAGTTGCTCATTTCACCCCCTCTACCTGCTCTGTATGCAGTGGTATGACGCCCCCCAAACGCAGCCGTGGGAAGCCAGCCCTATCTCGAGTGCCCTTCCTGGAAGGTGTGAATGGAGACGCTGACTACAGTAGCTCAGGTGAGGAGAAAGTGTTCAGGCAGAGCTGGGCTGGGGGAGAGGGGCAGGCCTTCTGAGGAGCCAGCTCTTCAGGCTGCTGCACTGCTGGGGCTCAGAACCTGGCCCCAGTCTCGGAGCTCCCCTAAACCCTCACCTGGGCAGGGAGATGGCCCTCACTCCCAGGTCATTCATACTGTTTTTTTTTTTTTTTTTAATTCATCTTATACTTGAATAGGTAATACATGCCCAAGGTAATAAAAAGAAGGTACAAAAGGGTATATAATGAAAGCCAGCACTCCCTCCCTCGAACATCTACTGTTAGCAATTTCTTTTGTGTCTTTCTGAGGTAACCCGTGTATACATATATATACACAAACCAAAATTTGCATGTATATTTAAGAAAGTGAGTAGAGAAGCCTAATATACACATGTTCCTCTAAACCATTCCTTTTTTCCAGTTAATAATTTATCTTGGAGATCTATCTGTGCTTCCTGTTGGCTGCCTAGTGTACCATTGTATAGGAATATCATCATCCAGCCCTCGAAAGATAGACATTTAGATTGTTTTCACTTATTTGTTATCATAATCATAATCAGTGTTGCAATGAGCAACCTTGTGCATAGATCATTTCATATCCATGGAGAGTATAGAAGTGGGATTGCTGAAGTGAAGGAAGTGTGCATTTGTAATTTTGATGGGTATTGCCTGTCTGAGCTACTTATCAGTGATGGCCTGTATCACCGAATCTCACACATAACCCTGTAGTTTTATGGGTCTTGTCTCTTTGGACCAAGAGAATAAAGGGAAGGGCAGGGCCAAAAAGAGAGGCTGGGGTGGTGCTCTGGTGGAGCAGGTGCAGAGCAGGCTGTTTTCTGAGCTTATAATGCTGTCCGGCCCTATAGTGGAGGGATGTGCACTCTCTGGATGCCTTGTCTTTGCAGTTTCCATCTAACACACAGGCTGCAGGGCTTCTCTTCCCCTCTTTCCTTTTCCCAAGTGCTTTATTCTCCCTCAGCATCTGTTTCTTTCTCGTGCGTGTGTTGATGATGCATGCCTGTGTGTTTCATTACTTTCTGTGACTGTTAACACCCAGAAGACAGGGCTCATGTTTAGATGAATTTGTACAGCATCTAGCACAAAAATAGGCGTATATTGGCACTCTTTATGCTTCTAGTGGTGACATTTTATACTTACTTTAAAAACCACATACTTAATAAAATGATGCCAAAGGAAATTTAAGAAGGAAATTGACCTCCCATAGTTCCATCATCATAACACGATTGTCTTCATTTCTCTATGTTGCCTTATGTTTATTTTAGGCACATTTTTAATAAAATGGTAATCCAAAACACATGCACTTTGTATTCTACTTTTTTCAATGTTATTTCATACTTTTTTCATATTGACACATAATCTTTATATATCTCATTATTGGAACAATGTACCTAACAATCAATGTATTATAATTAACCATTCTGTTGTTAGACATTTGGGTTGTTTCCAACTTTTAACATTATATGTAATGTAGTGAACCCATATTTTTGTCCAAAATCGTTTTATTCATTTTCAAAGTTATTTTTCCTAGAGTAAATTCCCAGGTGGTTCATACTTTTTTTAATGGCTCTTGAGACATCCTACCAAATTACATTCCAAAAGGATTGAACTGCTCTGCAGTTTCATCAGCAGTGTATGATTGCACCAGTTTCCCCTCAGCCTACCTCTTTAGTATTGGAGTTTATCCTTTTATAGTTATTGCTATTGCCTCAATAAGTACAAAACAGTACCTCATTGTTATTTTAGTACATTTTGAAAAAACTACAAGTGAGAGTGGTAATGTTTCCTTAGAAATATAATTTCCTCTCTATTAGCTTTGGACTTTTTCCCTTGGTTGAGTGTGGTTACCTCCCCATTACAGTTGATAGATGTGGAGAGGGAAAGGGGTTCCCTGTGTGTTCAGAAGCATCTGTGAAGCACCCATGCGCATGTGCTAATGCACTGGGTACAGAACAAAGTAAGATGAAGAGATGTGCCTGCCTTGGGGGACACCCAGTATGAGGTTCTGACAGAAGTAGGCATGTGAAGAACTTGCAGACCTGTTTGGCTCTGCTGAGTGCTGTGCATCCAGGTGACCTGGATGGCCAGGTGTGGCCCTGTCAGAAAAGAACTCCTTTAGCAAGTGGTTTTACTAGATATCCTTCCCAAGCATCTTTTTGCATGAAGCCTCTATCATGAGGACTCCCCACTCAAGGAAGCCCAGAGAGCAGTGTGTGACATTGCCCGAGCTGATTTATGGCCCTTCTCCCGCAGGCCCTGGGGATGAAGCAGTTACATTTTGCAGGAAAAGCCATCTTAGGATTCTAGTTCAGAGGTCGGTAAACTATGGCTTGCTGCCTGTTTTTGTATGGCCCCTGAGCCACGAATAGTTTTTACATTATTAAATGATTGAAAAGAAAATCAAAAGAAGAATGATATTTTATAACGTGAAAAATTACATGAAATTCAAGTTTCAGTGTCCAAAAATAAAGTTTTATTGCAACACAGCCATGCTCATTCATTTATAGATTGGCTGCTTTCATGCCACAGTAGTAGAGTTGAGTAGTTGTAACAGAGACCTCGTGGCCCAGAAAACCTAAAATGTTTGTTTACTATTTGGCTCTTTACAGAACTAGTTTGCTGACCTCTGATCCAGTCTAAGAACTTCTCCTAAGGAAAGAGCAGGGAAAAGGAAGGGTGGAGGGGATGTTGCTGACTAATTCTTGGGCTGCCCCATTCAATTGGAAGCCATAGGCAGGCCTTCTGGGCATCATTCCAAGTCCCCTTCGGGCACTGTCTCCTCCCCTCCCCCACCCCCAGGCAGAAGCCTCCTGATGCCCTTTGAAGACCGCGGAGACCTGGAACCCCTGGAGCTGGTGTGGGCCAAGTGCCGAGGCTACCCTTCCTACCCTGCCTTGGTGAGTCTGCCCCAGACGCCACCCTCCTACCTACACCCTTCCCTGGGTGGTTCTGGCCCCTGCCTTGCCTTGGGGGCTTATCTGATTGGATTAAGCCAGCAGAGTGCGGTGGGAGTCAGGATGCCTTTAGCTGCAGAAGGGAGGGGGGCTTTTTTTTGTTTTTACCCCAGCCTGAGTGAGTCAACCAGTAAGGCTCCCAGCTTGGGGCACTTAAAATAGGCTAAAACTATGCAGACTGAGACTAGGGTTCTTAGGGCTTTAATAGCATCTATTTATTTGCTTATGCATAAAAGTAACATCTGCCTGTTGTAGAGAATTTTAAAAGCTATTAATAATGCTTACATGTTTAAACATTTGTCATGCTGAGTCCTTGAAATACTGAGGCAGGTATTGTCATTCCGTTTTGTAGTAAAGAGAACTGAGGATCTGTTACCCATGGTCATCCAGCTGATAAGTAACAGAGTTGGAATTTGAGCCCAGGGCTCAAAATGTGTGATGTCAAAGCCTGTGTTCTGAGCCACCGAGTTCAAGGTCATCCACAGTCCTGTCTATTCAGGGATAACTTGGTGTATATCCACTCAGCCTTTTTTTAAAATTCATAAATGTGCATATATGTGAGACCATACTGTTTTTAACCTCCCTTTCACATAACAGTATACCATGAACATGCATGTCTTACGCCATCAAACATTCTTCATCAACATCACTTTTAATGATCGTATTGTCTTCAGTTGTGTGCATGTCCCATTTTTAACCATTCCCTAGTTGGTCATTTAAATCATTTTGAATTTTTCACTATGATAAACAGTTGGCAGTAAACATCATTGTAGCTTTACCTTTGTGCACATCCATGATTATTTCTTTACAGTGAATTCTTAGGAGTGCCTTCTTGGGGCAAAGTCTATACAGAATTCTGATACAAATTGCTTAGAAAGTTAGTTTCAGTTTATACTCCAACTAGCAGTAGCTAAAATTTCCATTTCTTCCACAGTAGCAATAGTTAAAAATTCCATTTTTACCACCTTGATTGTTATTTCTTAGAGCTCTTACTCGGTTGGGGAGGTAATGTCTATCTGGCTCTGGAAGATTCCACTAATACTAAACCTTTGGGGCATGTAAGAATCATCAGGGGTAATTTTTTAAACAATATGGATACTGAATCAGCTCCACCTCAGCACTACCAAATTAGACTCTCTGAGGCCAGACCCAGGCATGAATATTTTTTGAAAAAGTTCCTGGAGGATCTGTAGCCAGGCTTCTTATATGCTTACAGGGCTCTTACATGAATATAGGGAGGCCTCTGGGCTTCTCCCAGTTCTTTCATATCTGACAGCAACCTCTTAAGATAAAGAGGGCAGGGATTCTGATCCTGTTTGAATGGATAAGGAAACTACAGCTCAAAGAAGTTATACAATCTGCTGGAGCCACATTGGAACCCATGTTGCCTTCCTAATTCCCTCCTTAGCAATGGCAAGTGTGATCGAGTAGCTGAAGAGCTTGGGCCTGGGACTGCCTTACTTCACAAGGCTCTGCCCTGCCAGCAGTGAAACTGCAGGACCCCCCAGCTTAGTCATTAAAGAAGTGGTTAAGCTGTGTAGGTTTGGTTTTTTTTCAAACCTGACAATGCAAAAAAGCCAATCTAAAACTAGTCTTTTTTTTTCCCCCCAGTTATCTTCTTATTCATGCATTTTCTCCTATGGTTAAAGAAATTCAGCCACCACCTGAACACAACCTTTGTTTTTATTTTGGTATATGTTCTCCCAGTCTTTTTCCTATGCATACTTCAATATGTATTTTTATCCATAGTAAATATACAATTTTTAGTCTTTTTGGGGGCTCTTTTAAACAAATGTTTTTACCTGTGTTTTTATAAAATTAATGTACCACATTATAAGAGTTTTGGAAAAATAGAGAAAAAAACCCTCATGATTCTAACATGTCAACTCCAAGTATTTTCTATCCTTCTATTTATTCACATATTACAGTTGTAATAATAGTGTATGTACACATTAATTATTAATAGATAATATGTTAAAGTTTATCACAAGCTTTATTGCCATGTTGTTTTATATCTGCAGAGCATTCATTGAGTGAATGGACCATTATTTATTATTTTGGGACACAAAAGCTCTCCTCAAATGGCAGACTTACCCACCTTGCTTTTGCCTCAGGGCAAATTGTTCACAGTTCACTCTCTGCAAGCACCCTAGGTTCCTAGGCAGGAACCAGTATGCCTTAGTCAAGAGGAAACATTAGAGCAGCTGCACTGTCTCATTTGGTAATCAAGGAAGCGTAGAAGGGATTGTGTGGTGGTTCTCATTAGGACCTTTAGCTTTAGTCACAGGAGGGACAGACAGGTTGGGAGATGGAGTTTTGATCAAATTATATACCTGGCGGGTGGGGTAGAGGTGGTTCATCCTTAGAGTAATCTCCTAACCAGAACACCTGCTTTCAGCTGCTTATCTTGAGAGGGATGTTGGCAGAAACCCAAAGGTAAATAATGAGAGCAGTTTATTATGAAGAGCCCGCTGGGACAGGGTATAGGAATTAAGATTGCTCTGTCTCTGGAGAAGGCTGCTTCCTCAGTAAATTTCCAAGTCTGTCTGGCCTGTGTGCACAGCAATGCTAGCAACTGCCCTGGAAGCAGGAGCTGTGTAGGAGGCAGTGGGTACCAGAGCCCCAAGCCTTGTCCACGCATCTGGTCTTAGTCCCAGCATGGCTTCAACCAGCTGTGTCCTTCCATGCTTGGTGTTTTTCTCTGTCTGCTAATGCCTGTCAGCAGACTTCTCAGCATCAGCAAAGGATTGAAATGAGATGATATGTGAATAACTAGGAGCTTTAGAAACTTTGAAAGTGCTGCACAGACCTGGAGAGTTATTGTTGTGTTGGTGCTGCCAGGCATTTTGCTGAGCACCTGCTCTGAGCGAGGCAGGGTAGGGCTGGATGCCAGAAACAAACCCAAACAAGACAGGCCCAGCCCCTGCCCTGTGGAGTGTGCCGCCTCAAGGATTAATGCTTCCCGTGGCCCTTGTTTCCAACCACATCATTCCCCCTTCTCCACTGACCATCCAAGCTCAGTTTTCTAGCTATACACAGAGCCTCCTCTCTGATCTTACCATGGAGTATCAAAAATGTATCTGGTCCACACACCAGGAAGGATTGTAGTCAGACAGGATGGTGGTGGGTAACCAGGAGCCCTGTTAGAACCTAAGGGCAGCTCTCCTGCTGAGGCGGCACTGCCTTCATACCCATGGTGGCTAGGAAAATTGACAGGAAAAACATGGCCTCCACTCTTCTCTCCTGAGGAACATTGGAGGAAGGGGTTTGCCTATCTGGCCTGGATGTCAAAGATACCCCACTCAGGCCTGACACTCCAGACATGGGCTTCCCACTGCTTTTTCAGCTCTGATAGTTTGTGGAGCAAGCTCCCTCATCAGAAGGACTGGTTGGGCAGGGCCAGAAGATTAGGGCAATGAACTGGGGAAAGAGAGTCAAGATTTCCATTTTGGGTTGCTGGGGGTCATGGAAGAGGTCAGCCCCTCCATCACTTGGTTGTGAGCAAGGCCAAGCCTTTGCATGACTGGTATGGGGTGCTTCAGCAGTTGGTCCTGCGGCAGGGGGCCCAGCTCACCCTGTCCTCCCCCACTGAGTGCCGGTCTTTCATTCTGCCTCCAGATCATCGATCCCAAGATGCCCCGGGAGGGCCTCCTGCACAATGGCGTTCCCATCCCTGTCCCCCCACTGGACGTGTTGAAGCTGGGAGAGCAGAAACAGGCAGAGGCTGGAGAGAAGCTCTTCCTTGTCCTCTTCTTTGACAACAAGCGTACCTGGTGAGTGGGTGCTGCTGCTGGGTGGGGGAGGCATGCCAAGAGGCGGTGCCAGTGCTGCTGTACTCATGAGACGCACAGGGGCCATGAACTCAGTTGCCCTGGGCTCCACCCGTGAAGGGAGGTATGACGTGCCAGCAGCTGGCCTGCACTTGCCATGTTAATAGTAACTTAGCGTTACTCGTAACACTGATTAATAGTGTTAATAGTAACTGAGGGGTGTTGCAGATCAGATTCCCTGGGAAATACTCTGAGATGGAGATTTTTTTTTTTTTTTTTTTTTGAGACAGAATCTCACTCTGTTGCCCGGGCTAGAGTGAGTGCCGTGGCATCATCCCAGCTCACAGCAACCTCAAACTCCTGGACTCAAGCAATCCTTCTGCCTCAGCCTCCTGAGTAGCTGGGACTACAGGCATGTGCCACCATGCCCGGCTAATTTTTTCCATATATATATTTTAGCTGTCCATATAATTTCTTTCTATTTTTAGTAGAGACGGGGTCTTGCTCTTGCTCAGGCTGGTCTCGAACTCCTGAGCTCAAACAATCCGCCCGCCTCGGCCTCCCAGAGTGCTTGGATTACAGGCGTGAGCCACCGCGCCCGGCCTGAGATGGAGATTTGTATATCAGGGGGCTTACTGGGAAGAGCTGTGGGGGTAAAGGATGCAGCACTGGGCAGGGGAGAAAGTTAAACTGCAGTGCATTTGCAACAGAGGCCTCAGCTCATTCTGTGGGGACATGTGGAGCTGGGTGGCTTGATAGAGATGTTGGGAATTGGGGCTGTGCCCTTGTGCCCCTACGCCACCTAGTCGTTGAATGCCACTGCCCCTGGGGAGGGCTGTGCCCTTGGGCCAGGCAGCTTCCTTGGTGTAGGGTGATTCCTGGAGAAGGGCTCAGCTGAGAGCCTGTTGGCTGCCGACACTCCAGTAGCTGTGGGGAAGCCTGTCTCAGTCCTGCGGGCAGTTCTGGCTGTACAACACCTTAAGGTTTCTCTTAGCACCAGCAGGTGAGTGCTTTCACCTCTGCTTCTATATAGAATGAGGAAGTAGAACTAGCTAGTAAAAATAATGGTAATAATAGCTGCCATTTGTTGAGTGCTTACTCCATGTGCTTATGTAAGTGGCTTTACATATATGATCTCATCTAATGCTGTTTAAACTTTCATTAATCCCCTCACAATCCATTTTGCAGGTTAGGAAGCTGAGGCTCAGAAAGCCAAGACCCTGTTGACAGAACTGGGATACAAATGGAGATCTGGCTCTGAAGGCTACGCTCTTAGCCACATGTTAGCATCACCTGGGAGCTTTAAAAACACACAGGGTGCAGGCCCCACCAGAGATCAGTTCACCAATTCCTGACATCAGCTCTGCTTCCTAGCCATAGCTTCCTAATTGCCCAAGGCAGCTCGAGGCTCAGAGCCCTCCCAGGTGGCTCAGCTGGTCCCAGAGGGCAGCACATGGGCTTCTCTTGGCTGATGGGCCCTGACAATCCTCCAAGCCAAGTGAGAGTCTGGGGAAGGACCTAGCTGCATAGGTCACATGCCATTTCCCCAGCCCAGCACACCCTGCTTGCTGCCCTGACCTGCCAGGTTCCTTGTTGCCTCCTGCAGAGGGTGTCCCCTCTCCCTGGCCTTGCTGGTCCTGGAGAAATGAGCCCAGAGGAGTCCCCTGTACTACCTACCAGGGCCCAGCCTCTTACTGTGCTTGCATTTCAGGCAGTGGCTTCCGAGGGACAAAGTCCTGCCCCTGGGTGTGGAAGACACCGTGGACAAGCTCAAGATGCTGGAAGGCCGCAAGACCAGCATTCGCAAGTCAGTGCAGGTGGCCTACGACCGTGCGATGATCCACCTGAGCCGAGTGCGGGGGCCCCACTCCTTTGTCACTTCTAGCTACCTGTGAGGGTGAGGCCAGGCCTGTGTCTACTTGCCCTGCCTCCATCCCATGGGGCACAGAGAAGCCTCTTCTGCCCCAGCCAGATGTATGGCCGGCAGCTTCCCCTTCTCATGGCAGGCCAGGGACTGGGCTGTGTCCCCACTAAGGGCAACTGTGACCAATTGCATGGTTCCCCTGGAGGGCCTGCTGTGTGCCAAAAACTCCCACCCAGGGTCCCTCAGGGGATATTCCACTGAAGAACCAGTTAGAAGCAGAAACAGCTCTGGGGCTTGGGCCTAGCCAAGGAGATGGATGTGGCCCAGAAGGCAAGTCCTGGGCTCCTTCTTGAAGGGCTTTCTGGCCCCCTTCGTCCCACTCCCACTGACTACACCTCAGGGCGGGTGAGGTTCTGACACTGATCCCAGAGATGCTGTGGGTACGCCAGGGTCCGAGGGGAGTCTCCTCAAGCTCACCCTCTCTCCCCCTCGTCACCCATTCTCACGCCTCCTCCTTGTCCCGCCTTCCGCACCCATGCCCAGTCTAGCTTTCTCTTTCCCACGTTCCTTTTCTCACTTTTTCTCTTGTGCCAAACTGACAGAAACCATCACCAAACTGGTCTTTTTCTTTAATGTCTCATTCCCCTTGAGGCCAGCTGCTATGCCAGGTGGGTGTCTCTGCCAGGCTCCTCAGGGCCCAGACAGAGGCTAGCCCACCATACGGCGACCCCTCTCCCAGGACACCCCGCACACACCTTTTCACTTCTGCTGCCAACACAGCTGAGGCCCGGCTTTGGGAGTACGCCTCCTGGATTGAGGCAGGGCCCCTCCTGCCCTCTCCCTGTGCAGCCACAAGGCAGGCTGAGCCTGGGGGGTGGGCTTCTGTCATCAGACCAGGCTGGGTGTGGGAGTGTCCCATCTGTCCACCTGGATGTTGAGGGTGGTTGGGGTGGAGCCATGCCCTTCAGCTGGGTCTGCCTCCTTCCCCCTCCTATCCTCTCCTCATGGGCTTTTTCTGCAACTGCAGTCTTAAATCTCACTCTCTACCACCTGGACGGTGTGGCACCTGCTGCCAAACATCTTCCTGGCCTGTGCTCTGTCCTGCCCGTCTTCTGCTGCTCCCACTTCCCCACTCCAGGGAGTGCAGCACTTTTATTTCAAATCCTCTGTCTCCTTCCTTCTTTCTCTTTAGTCCCCTCCCACCTTAACCTTCGCAAAAATGGAAGGAAAAAAAACTGTGAATGGGGAATGCTGACTGACAAACCAACACAACTTTCAGAGGCTTCAATGTCTGTTCTCTAGACGTTTCTTTTCACCTCCTAAGCACCAAAGTCGCAGGGCCAGGTTGCAGGCCACTGATTGCCATGTTGATTTTTAACCTGATGTTCTTTTTAATTGTTTCAAATTTTTCGTAGGGGAGTTTTGGACAAAACAAAGTCACTGGGGAGATCACTGCCATTTTTACACACTCGACTTTTTAAAACTACAACCAACCAACCACCACAACTTCTTATACATTTGGGACACGAGCCAGAGTTTAAAAGGGAACCAACAAAACACTATAACATAAAGGATGGGGTTTTGGATTTTGTACAACAATAAAAACACAATACAGCATATGGCTAGAGAAGGACACGGTGTACATAATTGTAAAATACTGTTCTAAATTATTCAGACCTATAGTTTCCATTATCGGAGCCCTCCATTGTGTGGCCGCACAGTGTGGTTTATTTAAGGAGCCAATGCTTCCCTCTCCCCAGGTAGTTGGTCAGCTGTGGACTCTGTGACCTTTGTCTAAACCTGTGTCGTAAGATCTTGAGGCTTTCTCCCTCTCTCTCTTTCTATGTCTACCTATCTCTTTCTCCCCCTGCCCAACACTTTCTCTTCTTAATCTCTCTCCTCATTTTTCGATCTCTTTGAATCTTTCAGTCTCTCTCTGAGTCTCATTTTTTAAAATGCTCTTTTAGAACGGGAAATGGCTCAGATCCTGCTGTGGCATGGGGCCTACGTGTCTCTGTCGCGTCTGCTGTGAAGCACATGATGCTCTATTTATTGTAGAAAGTGACTTTATTTGCTTTCTAGAATTGTTTATAACAGATGGTATAAGAGAGGTAATAAACAGAGAAAAATCTATGCTTGTAAAGAATACAAAAGTTAATTTTACCTACTATAATACGACTGTCTGAAACTTATTTTCTCTCTGAGAAATAAATGTTCTAATGGGCAGCAGCTGCTGTGCTGTGTTTGGTGTAATCCACAGGGGCCTGCCTCTCTCTTCCTAATTCCCACGGCCCACCTCCTCCTCCTCAAAAGGCTAACGGCCATTACCAGTAGGGTTGCCTGGCTGCTGCACACTGCCAGCTGGAGAGGGCTCTGAAAGTTTGTCTCTTGGACCTCTGGGAGGGGGTTGAAGGTGGGCTCTGACTTTGCTTCCCTCCCAGCCGGCGCTGTCGCCTCCAGGACTGTAGAAGGTCCAGCCTACCCTCCCATGCCTCACCTGCCCTGTGACCACGTTCCTTTAGGAGCATCTGCTTCTCATTCAGCGGAGAAGTGGCCCTTTGGACATCTTTGGCACCTATTTGCCAAGCTTGCTGAATGTGAGACTCCAGGATGCTCGTGCCCCGTTGTCACTGCTGCTGCTCGCATGCTGTAGATGGGCTGCTGGGACACACGGGCGGGTGGGGGAGGGCATAGCCTCGCTCTCCCGAGATCTGGAAGAGATCGTTAGCCTACCTGGTCTTCATTTTACAGACAAGGCAACAGGCCAGTAAGATTGACTTGACCGAGGTCAGCCAGCTAAGAAATAGTGGCAGAATCCTGGGACAAAGATCTGGCCAAGGCTTTCCTTACGGTCTCCACAGCATTTCAAGACTGCGCTGGCCTGTTCTGTACTGTGTCCCCATCTTTCAGTGGCTGTGGCTCCAACATTTCTTTCTAGAAAGAGACATTTCAAAGAGCAGAAGCAGAGGGAGAGTTCCCAGAGACAAACTGGTTGCTGGGCCTAGAATAGCTTTTCCCCTGTCCCTCCCCTATCCCATTCTCCTCTCTGGTCCCACGTGGTTCCTGTGCTTGTATCAGTGCTTTGGCTGAGGACAGAGGGGTCTCCTGATCATCTCCACAGGGCCTTTGACATTCTTGTCATTGAAGTTACTAAAGTGTAAAAGTTCTCAGTTTGGTATAACACTGACAAAGTACAGCTCTGTGTTGGGAATCCTTGTATCGTGTGGTGGGGGTGCAAAAGTACACACCCCTGATCTCAAGACCTCGCAGCCTGATTTATGATTTATAAGATACATCTCAGACAACTGAGTGAGGCCAATGTGAGGGTCCCAGACATTTGGAGGAGTTTGGGAGAGACATCATGTTTACTTGGGGAATAACAAAAAGCTTTCTGAAGAAAGAAGCAATTCAAGCCTTGAAAAATGGTTTGTTTGTTTTTTTTTTTTTTGAGACAGAGTCTCGCTCTGTTGCCCAGGCTAGAGTGAGTGCCGTGGCATCAGCCTAGCTCACAGCAACCTCAAATTCCTGGGCTCAAGCCATCCTCCTGCCTCAGCCTCCCGAGTAGCTGGGACTACAGGCATGCGCCACCATGCCCGGCTAATTTTTTCTATATATATTTTTAGTTGGCCAGATAATTTCTTTCTATTTTTAGTAGAGACGAGGTCTCGCTCTTGCTCAGGCTGGTCTCGAACTCCTGACCTCGAGCAATCCACCCGCCTCGGCCTCCCAGAGTGCTAGGATTACAGGCATGAGCCACCGCGCCCGGCCGAAAAATGGGGTTTAAAAATCTTTGTTTATGAATTGTATTTTGAATTACAAAGGCCATTGCAAAATAATTTACAAAATATTTAGAGTGAAATTATGAGCTCATTCTATAAAACATTTTAGAAATAAAGTAAGGGAAAAATGGCCAGAGATGGGTATGATTTTATCAGGTGGGGCTAAAAAGGAGGCAAAGTCATGGCCTGGGGAGGTATTGTGCATATTCCAAAGCCAGTGACTAACCAACATCCCATTTGACGGGAAACCATTGAGGTGGTCAGGCAGTGAGTAGGGCTTAAAATTCCTGTCACTGGCTGTGTGACCTTGAGCCTCTCTGGGATTAGCATAATAGAGGGCCCTGAAGCCAGGGCAAGGTGTTTGTACCTGGCAGCAGCCATTGAAGGGTAGGATCAGGACAGAGACTTGATTGGAGCTTGGTAACTAATTAAACATCAAAGTCAAAAAGCAGGAGTGTTAAGACAAGGTTGCCTGGTGGCTGAGGGATTAACTGTAGGTTTTGTGTGGAGAAGGAAAAGTAGTTTTTGATGAGTTTGTGTTGCTTACAGGACATCTGAGAAAAACCTCCAGCAGGCCAGGTGGAAGCTGGGCCTGCAAGAGAAAGTGGGAGCAGATGACAGAATGGGGGGGCACTGGAGCCACCTGGGCAGTTAGAAGAATGGCCAAGGAGGGAGAGGAGGGTGAAGGAGAGACCTGAGGAAAGCCCCTTTCGTTTAGAGTCCAGGGTCGGGGGAGAGGAGACAGGGCTTTCGGAGGGGTCTGGTGTCCAGGGAGAGCCTCTCACGGAACGGCAGGCCCTGAGGATCACGGGCCCAACAGCCCATCCCACAGTCAGATGTGCACCATGAGGCAGGGAAAGGCGGTAGTGGCCAGAACCCACACTTTCTGCTCTCCACACACCTACATATTCAGAGCCCTCAAGGTGAGCAAAGGTGTCCTTAATGAATTTCATCAATGCTGTGATTAAAATGCAAGGGCTCAAGACTAAAATATATTGGAGCATGTGTGGTGGAGACACTGACTCCCTGACCTGGCTAGTCTCTGAGCTTCAGCTTTGAGAGAAGTGGGGTTGGTGGTAAGACTGGCTCTGGGAGCGGGCGCCGAAGGAGAGATGGAGTGTGGGGTCCTTGCCTGCAGGCCCCCCACGGGATCTGTATTAGTATTCTCTACAACTTTAATTTTCTTTAAAAGACTAGGGCTCATGGGCTACATGGAGTAGAAAAAGCTAATTATCCCCAAATTTCAGAAGGGTTGTCATATTATTTTCCAAGAACATTGTATGTCCTTTGCTTGGCACCTATAAGACTGGGTGGAAGTGGGTGGCTTCAGTTTAACTCCTGAAGCGGTGTCTAAAATCCCTTCCTTTTCCTTCCCTCTTTGCATTGGCCCTTTTGGGGGATACAGAGGCCACACTGGGGTTGCAGTGTTGATGGTTCCTGACGGGTGGGGGCCGAGGGGAGGGGCTCTTCCCTCCAGCTTCACAGTCCAGAAAGAGCCCTGCAGGAGGAGATTTCATCTAAGTCGGTCATGGAAGATTATAAGATTTGTTCTTTGCTCTGTAATTTGGGAAATTAAAAAAAAAAATACAAAGCAGAAAGTAAGAACTACCCTTGTTCTAACCACCCAGAAATATCCATTTCCACCATTTTAATGTAATTCCTTATAGTCTCTTGTTTTTTCTAGGTGGGGCATGTATTTTAGATTGTTGTACTGGGTAGCTGAGGAAATCAGGACTCTGAGAGGCTGTTAGCTGGCGGACGTCACTGCAGAAGTTCTTGGCAGGACTGGCACACGAGTCCCCACCCCTCCTCAGCCTAAGTCTGGCTCTTCCTCGTTTGTCGTGAAATCAGTGAACCAGCCTAGGCCAATTCTTGCCTGTTGTTTGTTCCTTTGTTTTGTTAAAATATTGGCAGTCTCCACAGCATTTGAAATGAGATGGGAGCTGTGTATCTCCATCACAGCCACTTTGCTATCGGAGTACATTTCCATAGAAGTAAGTCCTAGACCAAATTCTGCCGCATACAAACATCTGTGAGCAAGGAGGCCACCAAATGGCCAAGCAGTTCATCATCTCTAGCTCGAGAAGTTTCCACTCTGCCCTCAGGTGCAGCACCAGGAATGGAAAGTCACTCCAAGGCGGACACAGCACTCTCTTGAGGGTGAGACCCGTCAGCCGAGTAGCGGGTGAGGAGCAGGAGGAACGCGGCTCTAAACTTTGAACATTTGTGTTTTTTGCATGTAACTCTACATACATATGTAGTTTGTGTACATACAAACTAAGGTACACAAACCTTAAGTTTAATCTCTGTGAAGGTTTACATGTGTATCCATCCACAAAACCACTGCCCAGATCAAAATACAAAATGTTTCCAGTGCCCCAAGAGGTTCCTCCGGCCCGTCCTAGCCAGTGCCTGCCCAGGCAACCGTGTCCAGACGTCTATTGCGTAGATTAGTGTTGCCTGTCCTTGAACATCATGTAAATGGAGTCCTGCAGCTTGTGCTCTTCTTTGTCTGGCTGTCATTCAACAGTATGTCTCTGAGCTCTGTGCTGTTTTGCGTGTAGCTATAGTTTGCTTTTTGGAATTGCTGAGTAGTATTGTACAAACGCACCACAGTCCGCAGCCATTCTCCTGCTCATGGCCACTGAGTTGTTTCCGGTTTGGGCTGTCATGAATAATACTGCCGTGAACTTTCTTGTACTTGTCATTTCGTAGACATAAGTACTCATTTCTCTTCGGTGGATGCCCATCAGTGGAATTGCTAGGTCATGGGGCAGGTAAATGTTTAGCTTTAGTAGATTCTGCCGGTGTTCCATTGATTGTCCGGTTTACACTCCCACATGCACGCCCACGGCGTTTGCTCTAGACCCGCTTGCTCCACTGAGCTCCACTCTCTTCCTTCACAACACTGCCTTGCTCTGCAGGGAGAGTTACCAACTGCCAAGGTGCTTTTCGACTGGGGAACCTCTGATGAAGGAGGGGGATAGGGAGGGAGGGCTGCCCTGAGTGGGATTCACTGTCCTGGAGGCCTGGGCGTGTGCACTCCCCACATGCAGCCTGCTCTTCTCTTAGCACCCACTTCTGTACTACAGTGTACTACAGTGCCACCCATATCCCTATGTGGGCTCTGGGAAACAAGGTCACCGTGGGCAGTCCCTCTTAGTTCAGAGTAACACAACCATCCCCTTCATCCTCCTCATCTCCTCTTCCTCACCTCTGCCCATTGGGCTCTGAGGCACCCGCTTTTGAATACAAACACCAGCCTTTGTCCTCAGGTATCGCAGTTACAAGCAGAGCAGAAGCACCCCTGCACCTTGTGTCCAAACCTTTCCTTGCCCACTGGCTGGTGCCTGAAATTCCATTAGTGCTTCATGCTTTTACCCCTCAAGACCGTGATCCTTAGGACACACCAGTGACCCTGGTCAGAGTGAGCCTGCTTCCCTTTGAGTGGCCGAATCCAGTGTGCACAAAGGATGTGTGAGCAGATTTTGATGAGGCAACACGTAAGGACACTGGGTCCTCGAGGGGAGGATCAAAAAAGGTATGAAAGGGCCCACGTGCTGTTGTCTGACCTTGGCGCCACAGACACACATTTCAGAGTCGCGGAGGATGAAGGCTCAGAAGACTCTGACACGACTTCAAAGAAATCGATCAGATCACAAGGGGGTGAAGGTTGGAGATGAGAGGGCAGGGTCAGGGAAAGAGGCCCAAGGGAGACTCGTTGGAAAGCAGAGCTCTGGAAACCAGAGCTTGCAGAGCCAGGGTTGGCTGGGGCAACTGTTTGAAGCTGGCGCTGTCCTTAGGTGCAAGAGCCTGACCTGGGTCTGGTCCAGAGCTGTCGGGGAGGAACAGGCTTTCCGGGCTGGCCGGAGGGCTCCTGGCTCCACTTGTGCCTCTGGGCGCTCCTAGGTTTGAGCAGCCAGAGCCTGGCAGTCCCCTCTTCCCGCTCCTGTCCCTCCCAGGGCGAGGACTTGGTTCCTCCCTTCAACCCTCCTTTCTCTGTGCCCCCCTCTCTCTCTTTTTAAATTTTATGATTTTTAATTTCAGTTGGTTTAGGTCACTCAAATTCAGGAAAGCCTCCCTCCTTGTCCCCAGCCTCCTAGTTCCCCTTGTCAGAGCCAACCAGCGTTGCCAGTTGCACATGTAACTTTCCAGAAGCACTTTAATGTAAGCGTAAGAATATGTGCGCATATTCCCCCTTTTCTGTACACATGGTAGCACTCTGCTCACACTCTTCTAGGCCTCATTTTTAAAACTTTTTAAATTTCATATTGAATAGATACAAAAATAGATGTTACAGAGTATATGCAAATTTTAAAAAACACCTACAATACAATAGACTACCATGGGTACCTACAAACCTATCCTAGCCGGCTTTTTAAAGCTCTGTGTGCCCTACCCAACTCCCCCTTCCCCTGAACACTACCCTGAGTTTTATGCTTATCGTGCCCTTTTTGTTCTTTATGGTCCTCCCACTTGTTTATAATATATTATAATAAATGACATTTATTATAAATAAAATAAATATAATAAAGATATAGCATACATAATAAATATTGTATATAATAAATAATATAAATTTTGCATACTTCTTCACTGTTTTGGATTTTGAATACGATAGTCTTCTCTCTGTAATGTGGGTGTATGTAGGCTTTTACACAGGAACTTCCTAGGGTTTCATGTTCAGATGAAAATGGAAGATGGTGTTTGTGCCTCTCTGGCCCTGTGTCTGCCTGATTTCAGCAAATTCCCTTAATTCCCTTGTGCCCCAGGGTCAGAACCGTATCCGTCTGGTCCTCAGACGGGCTACCCTGTCCTGGTCGTGCGGCACCGTCTTTTCTCCCCGATTATGATGTGCATCTGCACCCCCCTTCCCAATGAACCAGCCCGAACCAACCTGTGGGCCCCTCCACCCCCTCTCCCGCCCCCACATAGACTCCTCAGGGATGGTCTCTACCCTGGCATCTCTCTCTTATGAACGTCTCCGTCTCAAGAATCTGAGTTAGTATTCACCGAGGGACTGGCCTTGGCCTGGCCCTGAAGGAGAGGAAAAGAAACTGACCAGCACCCTGGAGAATGCACAGTCTCAGAGGCAGGAGGGCAGCACAGACACAAAAACAACCATGCAAAGGTAGGATGAGCCCAGCCCACCACCTACTTGCTGTGCCACCTTGGGCAATCCTTTGCTACCCCTGAGCCTCAGCTTCTTCCTCTGTGAACAGGGACAATAACACTTATTTCTCTGAGTTTTCGGGAGGGCGAGGGCCAATGTTAACAAACCATTCACGTTCATGCACTTGCTGGTGAAAGCTTTCATTGTTATCAAGGATAATTCTAATTCAAGGAAGCCTAAGGTGCTATGATAGATGCAAAATCAGGGTCCCAGAGCACCTGGAGGAGGGGCAGGGGTGCCCAAATTGGAGGGCTTCCTTGGGGAGAAAATGTTTGAGCTGCTTCTGTCCAAACAGGCATCATTTAGACAAGTGGAAAGATGTGCACGAATGTGTGGTGGTGGGGGCGGAAATTCTTGAAGGAGAGATCCACAAAATCCGAAGAGTGGAGGGTGAAGGTGGAGAGGTTTGGAAGTGCTTTGGAACCAGTAACTGGGGAGAGACATGGAGTACAAAGGGTGCGGGACTTAGAGCCCAAGATGTGGCTAGAACTCCACCTTAGAGAACTCAGTGGGCAAATGAGGTCCGCGGGTGGGCCCAGGAACCTGTACTGTACCAGCAATTCAGATGCACACTCGTGTTTGAGAATTGCTGTTTTCTTCTGAGTGAGGGGATGCAGCCCAGGGTGAATGGATGGGGGTTCAGTAGAGCAGGACCCCATTACCAGAGAGCCCAAGCAGCTAATCTTGGGGGCATTGTTCTGGGAGAGGGCATGGAAGTGGCATTGCATTTGATACTTCCCTCCCTCAACTCTGCTTTGACCTGGTGTCCTGCAGGGACAGGCATAGGGACTGCCATGGGCCAGGTGCCTGGGTGTTGCATGTGAAAGGGCAGGAAGCATTGCGTGTGCCCTCCAGGAAGCCCGTCTGGCGAATGGAAAGCCAGGGCTGGGTAAACAGCTACAGCAACCATTTCCAGCTAAATGCTTTAAACTCATTAGTCCCATCTCCCCACAGTTCAGGTAGATTGGAGGCATTACGTAATTATCACACCCCTTTCCTGTACACATTGAGCCTCTGAGGGGTTGGGTAGTTTGGGCACAGTCACACAGCTGGGAAGTGGTAGAGCCGGAATTCACAGGCTATCTGATTTAGAGCCCACACAGTGTTTCTCTCTCCTTCCCTCTTCCTCCTCCTCCTCCTCCTCCTCCTCCTCCTCCTCTTCCTTCTCCTTCTTCTCTCTCTCTTTCTGACATTGCATTTACAGGGTCACCAAATCAAAGGTACAAAAGGATATACAGTGATATTCCTCTTCCTACCCCTCTTTCCCAGTTTTCCTTCCTAGAGACAACTAAGGGTACTGGTTTCTTATAACTAGTTTTAGAATATTCTACGTATATATAAATAAGTATATTCCAGAGATATTCTTCCCCGCTATTTTGGACAAAAAAAATGGTGGCATGCTATATGTACTGTTTTGCACCTAGTTTGTTTTTTTTTTTTTCTTCACTTAGTGTTTCTTGGCAGTCTTTCCGTGTCAGTTCACAAAGAGCTTTTCCTTATTCTGCTACACCCCTGCATATTCAGCTCGTCCCCTGTTTGGTGGATGTTCAGGGGTTTCGGACCTTGTGCAGTTACAAACCACTCCATGTGAACAGCCTTGACCTCAGGTCACTGTGCACGGGCAGGTACATCTGTCAGATGATACTCTGGAAGGGAACACGCAGTGCTCTTTGTTACATGCTCCTCAAGTCTGCTCATAGCTTTAACATAAAAACCCTGCTTTCTCCTGTCATCTGACTCCTCTAGCATGTTCCTCTGACAGCACTTTCTTCCACAGACGCTGGCTATCTGGGTCCCAGTCCTGCCTCCTGGTCACTGCTCCAGGGAGGGGCAGGTGGCATCGCCCGTGCCCAGCATAGTAGGTGGGCACTCAGCACAGATGAGCTGCGTACACTCTTCTGGTGAGTTACCACTTACCTTCAGGGGACATTTCCTTATTTGTCCTTGAAACAGCCTTGTGGGGGCCTGGCAGGACGATCATCCGCACTTCACAGGTGGGCAAGCTGAGGCTCAGGGACTTCGTGGTTAGCCCTTGGCCATCTTGCGCTTGGCCTCACAGGCTGAGGAGGGAACCCAGGGCTCCTGTCTCCCGACACTGTCTTGCTCCACCCCAAGCCACACTGCCTCCCAGTGGTGCTGCAAATGCAATTAGCCAAGGAAGGAGTGGCCTTTCAATTTTGTTACCCCCACACAGAAATACTAATGGCACAAGGCCATCAAAGCCAGTTTTTGTTTGTTTGCCAAAAAAATGTTATAAAGACTAGAATACCTAGCCAATATTTTTTGAGTCCTCATAACGTGGCAGACAACCCTCTGTGCACACATGAGCTCATCGGCTTCCCAGCAACAGAGGGTTGGTGCTATTGCTACCCTGGGGCGCGGATGAGGTTGACTGAATGTAGGGAGCAGAGCGGGGACTCACACCGGGCAGATGCCCCATTCTTAGCTACTCTGTTCCATTGCCTCCCATGATGGCATTCAATGCAAGACACTGGTAAGTTATTCTCATCGGTGCGATTTCAAGACTCTGTTGAAGTGGTGGCTATCTACTTGGTATGATTTCAGAGATGACAGGAGGGTCTTTCACTTATGAAAAGCTAGTTACCTGCCCACCAGCCCAGGGTCGCTGCAATTGCACAATCAGAGTTCTCTCCCTTTGGCTCCCAGCTTTGATCCCCATTGAAATCAGATCATCCCAGGCATTTCTCAATCTTTAAACGCTCAGACCTCCTCATGGCATAACCAGCTCGTTTCCTCCGGCAGTTCTAATTGTGAAAACAAAAGGAATTTTTCCCAAATGTGAAATGAAGTTGTACTCTCAAATATGTCTGTATATGTGAGTCTGGCACCTGCACCGACTCGGCCAGCTGTGCCGCACCCACTGCTATCGCTGCTGTCTGCGTTTCCTGAGGATTTCAGCTGCCACCTCGCTGTCCTCTCTCCAACTCCTCCTGTCTCGACGCAACGCACGGTGGTCTCACCCTGCACTTATCCAGCTGGCCGATGGTGCCCCTGGCTCCCAGTTCTTTGAACCCCTCTCCCCCAGCGATCTGTCTTCCCTGGTGTGGCCACTCAGTCCCACCGTCAAGCAAACCTCTTTCCATGCTCACCCAAAGGTAGTGAGTTGTATCGATGGATGGCTTACAGTGAACTTGTTCTACTCTTTCCTCCTTTCTCACGACTGCATTTGTCTTAAAAAGAAGAAAAGAGAAGCAAAAACCAAACAAACAAACAACCCTCTTTCCAGCTCATTCCTTCAAGCCTCCACCCCCACGAGGCCCCACAGTACGCTGACCTCACCACCTGGTCACAGCCCCTTCCAATTCTCACTCCCCCTTCCTAGCCTCAATTCCAGGGTTATTTCAGCCCCTGTCTTGTCTACACTCTCCCCACACCCCTCGAGCTTGCTGGCTTGCTCACAGCAAAAAACTTCAACCCAGTAAAATCCAAGTCTCTGCCAACTCCACCTGCTCTACTGTCTGCTTTGCTTGCTTATTTTCTTATTTCTCTCTGCCTGCACTAGAGTGTCGCCCCTCAAGGACAGGGACTGTGGCCCTCTCCACAGCTCCGTCCTAGCATCCAGAAGAGTGCCTGGTGCACAGTAGGTGCACATTTGTTGAATGTGTGTATTTGATGAATGAATTTCCTTCTGGGTGTGGAGGTTTCCAGTAGTATATGGAAAGAAAGTGGAGGGTGGGAGTCTCACTGAGTCCAAGGGGCTGGAGGAAGGCAGGGGAGGTGAGGAGGAGGAGGACAAGCCCAGGGGCTCCTCTGGTTTGCCCAAGGAGAGCACCGTCATTCCTTCCTCATTAGCTCTTCTTGCTCTGGGAGAAGATCTTGGAAGAGGTCTTCATTCCCGAACCCTATTTCCAGGATTCTGAACCTTCACTGAACTGTTGCTTCCTGCAGTCTTGGTTATTCAAGGCTTCCGAGCAGACGTTTGGACGGCTGTGATTACCCCGGATATCGAAAGCCAGGAATGACGTACCTGATCACCTCTTTCAATCCTGAATCGTGCAAGCAGGAATCGAGGCCCAGAGAACAGCAGGACACACAGAACTGGTGGTAGAGCCAGGACTGGAGCCCGCTCTGCTGCCTGCCGTCCCACGCGCATCTGCTCTGCCCCTCACTCTGCTGCCACGTGCAGTCATTTGCCCAATTGTCCTCAGCCTTAAGAGAAGCAGAGAAAATGTTTAGCTTACCCCACACTGAGCACTCAGCCAAGAAACGCTGTGGAGGAGATTGAAGGCTCTGGCGAGGCTCCTGCGAACCCAGATAGGAATTGCTTCCCCGGTGTGCAGCACAGCTCTGGGGGCCCTGCATGCGACACCTCTCTAGTCTCCGCAACCCCGTGAGGCAGGTACTGTTATCATTGCTTCCGTTGTGTTGAGACCCAAGGAGGTTACGTAACCACACACATTGCTAGGAAGTGACAGAGCCTGAACTGAAAGCCCGTTCGACTCAAGAGCCCCTGCTTATAAACTTCGCTCTCCAGGCATCTTACATGCCTCACCAAAATGGCTTTTCCATTTCAGCAAACTTTTCCCTCAAAAGGTTTGAGTCTTGTTGAGAACTAGATGCTCTGGCTCAGGAAGCACGAGGTGCGGGCAGGTGGGCACCGCTGTGCCTTGGGCGCTGGCGCACGTCTGCCCTAGGGAAGCCCGGGGGAAGGAGCTGAGGCGGGGGGCCGGGAACTAACGCCCACTGAGCCCGTTTAGCACCAGGAGCTTCTGCCCATCACCTCTGTTAGTTTCCACCTAGGGCCTGGGTCAGGGGTCCCACAGCCAGCAGGTGGAAGAGGTGGGATTCGAACCCACACACTCTCCTCTCCATCAAGAGCCTTCCCAAGGCTTGTGTTATATGGGATGTGATGCAACACTACAAATAAGGCATTTCTGGGGTTTGAAGCAATCTCGGTATGTCCCAGCTGAGGCTCTGACCATTACGCTCTTTCTCTTGTTACTTGAGAACTGAGAAATATTATACAGACTACAGTTTCCCTTCAGGTGGGTAAAAGAGTTTGAAACAACTTATCACCAAGTTTTGACTCCAAAAAGGGAAACAACCTGTTCTAATTTGCCTTAAGTCAAATACAATTCTCTTTTTAATCAAATCGTTCACAAGACCCCAAGTTTGGCATTTTGTCTTTTTAAAGATCAGTGAACTAATACGAGGTTTCTAAACAGAGGCCGCTCAGTGTGACAGAGGGAACCGTGGCCGGGGAGTCAGGACTCCTGGGTTCCCGGCCTGGCTCTGACTTAGGCTTATGCTGTGACTTTGAGCAGGTCACATCCCACCTCTGGGCCTCTGTTCATCACCGTGGATATAAAGGGCTCGAGTCTGAGGAGCGCTCATTCCCCTTTAGACCTAATGTTCGAGGATAGGAGTGCGGACTCTGCACTCAGACCACTGGGGTTCCAATCCCTGTTCCATCAGCACTAGCTGGTAAATGAACAAGCCAGGCAGGTTGCTTAACTACTCTGGGATTCAGTTTCTTCATATGTAAAGCAGAGATTGACAAATACCTCTGTCAGAGGGTTGCAGAGATAGAATGAGAAAATTCATGTAACTTGCTGACAGAGCCCAGCGCCAACAGAAGATGTGCTCGACAGTGCTTAGTCATTGCGATGACGAGAGTTCTTAATATGCTATTAAAAATAAAGAACCAGATTACAAACCCCTGAGCCTCCACCACTAAGTATTTATTGAGTACAGACTCCTTATTCATGGTGCACGCATTCGGTCGGCTACACAGATCATTCCCAGCCTCTTCTTTGCCGTCTCCAACCACAGAGATTGGAAATCCAGATATTTTCTCCCCCAGCCTTTCTCTGCTACGTGATCCACGCTTTGGTTGTAAGATGTGAGCTACTAGATGGCTTCTGGGAAGGCTTTTGTTCCCTGCTAAAATGATGGTCACAAGAGAAGAGCCCCCTGCAGCCCTTCTGCTGCTTCTAGCTTTAAACATGAATACTGTGTGTTATTTGGAGCTGTAGCAGCAGTCTTATGACCATGAGGCACAATCATAAGAAGGAAAGCCCCTAAAACTGAGAAAATGTTAGTGGAAGGCTGGAAAGAGCCTGGGTCCTGGTTAGAGCTGCTGAGCAGAGAAACCAACCCTGGCAGCTAATGGCTGTTTGACTTTTCATCACGTGAAAATACAAACCATGCTTGTTTAAGCCAATGTCAGTTAAGCTTCTTGTTCCTAATAGCTGAGTTCATCCTATCTCATACATCATTCAACAAACATTTATCAAGTTTCTGCTAATGCTAGGTACCATTCTAGGTATTAAGTTTACAAGAAGGGATAAGACTTCTTTAAGGTTTTACAGTCTATTCAAGGAGACAGCCAAGTTGTTTTTGTTTTAATGCAATAAAAATGTAAGAGGTGGCACAATTGAAGTCTCTGTAGATTAGCATGCGGGTGTAAAGGAGGGGTGGACTGTTGCTTCTAGGCTGTAAAGGCTTTCAGAGCAGACACTTTGTTTCGGTCACTAGTGCATCTCTAGGACCCAGACTAGCATAGAGTATATGCTCAATAAATATTTGTTGAATGTGGTAACTGTTCCGGCTGCTCACCCTGCACAAAGGATGGTTGCTTTTCTATGCCTTTTGAAGTTAGGTGTGGCCATGTGACTTGCTTTAGCCAGTGAGACGTGAGCAGTTCATCGTCAGTACCTACATGTCAGTTGCAGGTGGAAGCATTTCACGGCTGGTGCGGATCCCTGTGCTCTCCCCTCCCCCCGAGCCATGGCCGGTGAAGGTTCAGTTGACACCATGGCCAAATAAATAAGCTTTTGTTATTCCAAGCCACTGGTAGTTGAAGGTTGTTCGTGACTGCAACATAACCTGGCTGAATCTGACTAATACAATGAATGAATGAATGAATGAATGAATGATGGTAGTATTAGGAATGAGTCAAAGGTGTGGACAGACCCATCCAAGGCGGACAAGTTTGGGGGCAGACACTGCTGGCTCCCTGCCCTAACGCCCTAGTGGAAACTGCGCCTTCACCTTCTCTCCTTCCTCCTGGCCGAGCCTGCAGCCCACCACAGGGATTGAAAATGCCAAATGACGCTTCCCAGCCTCCCCTGCAGCTGAGGTGCGGACTGGCCCAATCTGAGCCAGCAGATCCTGCAGGAAAGTCTTCTGCAGGGCTTTCTGGAAAGGATTTTTCTTCCACGTAAAAAGAACGGACTTTCCTCACGGTGTAAGCCACTGCACGTGGAGTTTTCTGTAACTTGCAGCAAGAAGCAGCCCAGCTGACAGCACTGACAGTGTTGGTGACACGGCCGTCCCTGTG
Source organism: Lemur catta (assembly GCF_020740605.2). Taxonomy (NCBI): domain Eukaryota; kingdom Metazoa; phylum Chordata; class Mammalia; order Primates; family Lemuridae; genus Lemur; species Lemur catta. Next base: position 45,837,329 of record NC_059129.1, read on the forward strand.
AGAGAGCGAACACAGCCTGAATTGAAGGGACAGAGAGGCAGGGACAGAACTGAGGAGAGCTGGAAAGCAGAAGCCACAGGACACGGGGAGCGAGTGGGTTCCGGGGCTGGGCTGTGTGCGCTGCGCAACAACAGAGGTTAAAAAAAAAAATACCCAGCAAAAAACCCACCCCAATCAGTGAAGTCAGGGAGCCCAGCAGAAGAAACAGGCACTTAATGAAAACACCAGCTCCACCCACCAGGGGCAAAGTGTGCTGTAGGAGCTGTGAGGGGAAGGGAGGCCCGGGCAGTCAGGGGAGGCCGCGTGGGAAGGCGGGACTTGGAGAATGGCTGGGCCCGGGCTTGGGTGGGTAGACAGATGACAGGCTAGGCAGGGCCTTCGTCATATGTCTGAGGCCAAATGTTATAGAAGTAAAGTACAAATAATCTTTGCCTTCCAATTTTAACTCTGTTTCAGCTATGTTCACCTGTTGGATGGAAAGGCAATGGAAGGATAACCCAGTTCAATGCCACATATACTTCAACGTCGACATCATTTAAAATACGGCTACTCAACATACCACTAGGTGGATGTACTGCACGTCATTTAACTATTCCCTTTCTCTCAGACGATGTGGGTTTCCAGTGCCTGAGTATTTAAAATAATGCAGTGGTGAGCTCTTTTGTCTAAACGTTCCTATGCTGTGGGTTATTTCTTTAGGGCACATTGCCAGAAAGGTAGCTACACATTGACTTGGGGTGCCTAAGTCAAACAAGTATTGAAAGCAGCAAGTCTTACCTAAGACACAACTGTTATGATTCTTGATAAAGAGCCAAATTGTTTTCCAGAATGGTCCCATCACTGCACATGAGACTGTTATTTAGCGTTTCACGTGGAAGACTGGATCACCTGGCCCAGGGGGAGGCAGCGTGCCTGTGGCTGCTTCCACCTTCCAGCTCAGCCCCCAGACTGTCCTCATCTTAGGTTCCTGCAGTCAGGTGGCTGCTCCCATGCTGAGGTCACACCGTCTGAATACGGATGGGGCTTAAGTTGTCGATACCATTAGCTGAGCTAGAGAGCAATATGTTTCTTCACTCTTTTAAAAACCAAAATCACAACCCTTTATAAAATGGCTAAACAAAACAACCATTAAATAGCCAAATAAATAATCCAACATCATGAATTATTTTAAAAATAGACTCTTAGGTTTAAACAATACTTCTTGAGAAACAAGTGCTTCTGTTCTTTTCTCACTAGACCTGAATTCTTTTTGATCACAGCCTACTTTCACCCTGTCTCGGTCCCCGAATTGATTAGAACAGGCCGTTCTGGTTGGATTGGCATTAGAAAGCCCCTGCCCACTGGTGGAAGGACCGGCCTGGCCTTCCTCTTCAGAAATCTGTGATCCTGGCCACTGGGTCTACTTAACTCTGAGTCTTGGACTCAGGCCCTGCACAGGGGCTGAGATCTCTCTGGACAATTAGAAAGCAGACAGAAGGGGCTGGCTGTGTGAACCGGACTGTCCCTTCTCTCCTCCTAAGGCATAGGACAGCCCTGGGCATGAGAGAGCAGTGCAGTCCTAGCAGAGACTGCAAAATGACGTTCAAAGTGATGGCAGGGCCTTCCCTCCCAGTTTAATTGGATATCAAATGTCTTGATCATTGAAAACCATGACCTGGTACCTGAACAATGAGTTGCAACTTCATTCCCAACTATGGGACCAAGCATAACTCAATATAATGTGTCACTTCTCTGAAGCTTATTTCTTCTTCTGTAAACATATTTTAAAAATCTGTCAGTATTGCTGTGAAAACCAAATGAGATGATTCTGTAGAAAGTCTCTGAAAGCAGGTTAAGAAATTATTAGTGTTTTCATTAATAATGTGGCTAACATCCATATTGCAGTTTACAGTTCATAGGAGTTCTTCTCAAACTCATGTGCATATGAATCACTTGGGTCAGATGGAGGTCTTAGGTTCAGGAGGTCTGGGGTTGGGCTGAGATGCCAATGCTGCTGTTCACACACCACACCTTGAATAATGAGGGTTTACAGCAATTTGCAGACATGAAAATTCCCAATATTTAATAGTAGACTCCTAGCAGACTTCAAGTCATCAATTTAGACAGTTGTTTGTGTATCTCACTTGTTATATGTCAAAATAGCCTGTGGCCTTTAATATCCTACAGCCCACATACTTGAATGGTGAAAACTCACAAGGCAGAAACTAGGGTCTACCCAAGATGTTCCTAAGTGTGCTTCGTATGTCCATAGCTGTTATGTAAAAAAGATGTGGTCACATAAATTAAACAAAATTAAGCCAAGCTGTTTACTTCAGAGTGTTATCACTTATGATGCTATAGAGAAGTTTTAAAACATTCCCCTCATGTCTCTGGGTTTTGGTAATTAGTCTTAAATAAACAGACATTAGATAGGTGAATAGGAGACAAGCACACAAATTTATTAACAGGCAAGTGCCCGAGAGTCACACAAAGTACAAAACTCAAAGAAGGGCCAGATGGTTAGAGCTGAGACACCCTCTCCACAGGGGAGGGGAAGTGGCGGATGCAGTCTTAGAGGAAGAGCAAATGATGTTTAGGGGAGATGAATGGGCCCAAAGAACAGATAATAGCCTGGGACAAAGCTCATCTGGGCTCTGAGTATGGTGTCTACTCTCCTCTTCCTTCCTGCGACATGCATCGATGGTTTCCCTAGTAGATGAGATACTTGGGGAAGGAATTCACAACTGAATATCTGCTGGAGGATGCAGGCTTTAGGTAGATGGGGAAACTTCAGAGAAAACCTTTCCCCCCATTTGCTGCTCCCCGGGGTGCTCTCTCAGTTTGAAGTGCAAAGTGGCATATTTTGGGGCATCGTTTTCTGAGGCCTAAGAATGGTTTCTTTCTCATCTAAGTAACGTAAGATCCAAGCAGAAATTGCTTCAGTAGGGACATTTTATTTTTCTCCCAATACAAGAAGTCTGGCAGCTAAGGAAGTTCCTAGGTTAATCCAGTGGCTGAAAGACATCATGAAAGACATGGATCCTTTCTGTCTTCCACTGTGCTATACGAGGCACAGCACATGGGCCCTGCCCCCGGCTGGCTTTCCTTAGGAGTGGAAGATGACTGTGGCCTCGTAAGCATCACATCCTGACGATGGCCAAAGGCAAAAATGGACTATTTCTTCTTGTCTAACATCTTTTTCTTTCAGATGTTGTATTTTTCAGTGTTAGAATTTCCATTGTGGTCTTTTTATAGTTTCTGTTTCTCTATCCCATCTTTTCTTTCATTGTGAGCTTGTTTTCATTTATGTTCTTGAACATGGTTATAATAGCTGCTTTAAAATCCTTGTCTGTTAATTTTTACATCTAGACTATCTTGAGACTGGTCTCCACTGATTCCTTTTTCTCTTTTGTATGGGTCACATTTTCCTGTTTCTTCTAATATCAAGTACCTTTGGACCGTATCCTGAACATTGTGAATGTGTAGTGCAGAGACTCTGGATTCTTTTTGTTCTTCTCAAAAGTATTGCTTTTTATTTGTTCTAGCAGTCAGTTAATCCCTCTGCTGGATGGGAGCTGAAATCTCAGTTTAGATCTTTCTGCCTTAGCTGTGCTGCTTGGAGTCAGTCCCACACCTACGGGGTCTGGAGGTTTGAGCAGAGTCTATACACAAAATCTGGGGTCCTTCTCCTTTCCTACTCATCTATGGTTCCTTCTCCTTTCCAGAATTTCCCTGCTCACTTTCCAGCTGCATGGTCACCAGAACTCTGTCCTCTGGTTTTTCAGCGAGTACAACTGTGGGCTTATATCCTAGTTTTAACCACCTCACACGGGCTTCCTTTAGGCAAAACCTACGAAAAATGAAGTGAAGTGCTATTGCCTTCTTCCAAGTAGTCACTGTCCTCCAATATTCATGTCTTTTGATCACTATCCAGTATTTTCATGGTTGCTTTTTATAATTTTGTCATTTTGGAGGTTTGTGGTCAGATGAAAGACACTCAGCCATTACTGGATGCAAAGTTTTTGTTAGTCCTTTTTTCAAAAGCAAAGACGTCTTTCCTGGAATGCCTCAGCAGATTTCGTCTTTGCTTTATTGGCCAGAATTGTTTTCATCTGTTCTTTCATAATCTCCTTTGTTCTGGGGTGTTCTTGACCTGAGGGACTTGGTTGCCCTGAAGAAGGTAAACAGAATTAGGGTTTAAGGAAGAAGGGGAAAGGGCTATGGGGCCAGAAACCAATGGAACTTGCCACACAGGACTTTTCAGTGCCTTTCATATGAGGGTTTGCTTTGTGACTCTCCAAGTGCTCGTTCCAATCTCACAGGCACTATTTCTTAAATGTATTTATTTGATTAAGAAGTCCTTTACCCATAAAGCCTGTGTCAGGACTGGTCTGAACTTCTGGAAGCAGCAAGGTTTCAAGGCCACCTTCTGGTCACAACACTCAGTGTGCTTCACCACTGTGGCAGTCTGGTCGGCAGACTCTGGGTTTTGTCAGTGTTTCCAACTCAACAATTGTTTTGTGAACTACAGCAATGGTTTGGATCAAAACTTGAGGTCTGAAACAATTGCTAGAACAGATACCCCTGGTGGCCAAGTGAATATTATCTCAGTTTTTGACAATCTGTTCCCAGAAGGTGGGTATCTCATGAAAAATCCAAGAACAACAGGTCTTTCCTTGTGACTACAACTAAACTTAGGACTGGGGGCTTTTCTCTGTCAATTTTTTAAGCTAAATTAAGGTGAGGAAGTGGTGACTTTCATGGAGTTATTGTTTTGTAGGTTATCTATAACCTAGTCCTAGGGAACTCCTCCAAAACCATTGATTATCCCCTGAAAACAGTTACAACTATGTTTAAAGAAAAACTATTGCCAGGCACAGTGGCATGCCTATAGTCCCAGCTACTTGGGATGCTGAGGTGGGAAGATCCCTTGAACCCAGGAGTTCGAGACCAGCCTGGGCAACATAGTGAGACCCTGTCTTAAAAAAAAAAAAATTAAAATTAAACTGTCAAAAAGATGATGTAAATATACCAGGAAAGACTATTTTGAAAAAGAAAGATCTCCACAATCCCAACACACAATGGTTTTCATTGTACAGTCCCTCCCTACATGCCCACAATTTTGCGTGCTGTATTTCCTTGATTGTAAAACACTATCAGTTTTAAGACTTGGCATTAATTTGGTAAAAAGCTTTTAAAGAGAAAAAAAAAAAAACACCATTAAGAATGACCATTGACTATGAGGTGCAGCCCAATATCAGAAACTTTATAATGGGGGTGAAAAAAGATATGTGCCTTGGGATTGAGAAATATTTTGAAAAAACAAATTTTACTTTGCTATGTACCAGAAAGTTATTTAATTTCTTAAAATTAAATTTTTTAAATTCAAAATTATTTAATTTGAATCAGAAACACATTCGTGTGGTTCAACATTCAGAAGGCACAAAAGTATTGTCAGTGACATGGTCCCTGCTGCCCAGCCCCTCCCTGGAGGCCACCCCTGTTTCGGCCTCTTGTGTGGGTCCGGCGGTGGTTTTGCTCCTGTCTGCACATGAAGGCATATTCTTGGCCGCTCCTTTTTACATAGGTGGCAGCACGTTACACACCCGCTTCTGAACCTTGCTTTTTCACTTAAAATACAGAGATGGATCCACATCATAACCTGACCATTCTGATTTTTTTTGTTTGTTTTTCTAAGATTCCATCACAAGCATTTCTCTATCTTTCTGTACAATTGTTTTCATTGTCCTTTTCAATGACTGATTTTGTGAGGTGACTGGACTACCATTTAATAACAACTCCCAGTTGAACATTTAGGTCTTTCCCAGCGTTTTGCCATCACCAAGAACACGGCGATGACCACTTACTCATTCAACAGATATTTATTTGACAACCATAAACTGAGATCCTCCTATGCGCCAAAGTGTCTTCCCCTAAGGGGCTTAGAGTCAGCAGTGGGGACAGCCCTGGAAATAAATAAGGCACAGCAGTGTTCCCATCACCCCAGGGAGGCTCTGAGTACAGGCTGGGCTCCCACGGGGGGAAAGAAAGAAAACCGAGGAAGGATTTACCTGCCTGCGCTAGCTGTGTAAATTAATGACTTGGCTATGCTTATTGGTCAGGCTCGTGATCCTGGCTATCGCGCATCCACCTCCCGTGTAGACTCAGTCTCCGTGCACTGACGACATCACTGTCCAAGGCCCCAGCCGTGCTGAACTTACAAAGGTTCAATAAATCAATAAAGAATAATAACGGTTAGCACTGTGCAAGCACTTACCATGTGCCAGGGCAGCCCCCTACGAGGTATTATTTTTTCCGTTTTCTAGATGAGAAAACTAAGGAACAGAGATACTAGATAACTTGCCAGGGGTGCAGCTAACATCGATGTGACTTGAGCCAGACAGCCCTGCTCCCTAACCGCCACACTGCACTGCCCTGAGAAAGGCAGCTGGACCTACCCCTGGCGACAGATTCTGTCTTTGCTCTGTGGATGCTGACCCGTCCCTTCCTTTTCTTAAATTTCGACAAGGGTACCCTTGGGTTCCTTTAATTCTCACTCATTGGGTGAGCATTTTCCCAGGTTGAACTTTCCCAGCTTCTCTCCCTCTGGAGGAATTACCTGCCAGAACCTTTGAGGTTGGGGCCCCCTCCTGCACTGGGGCAGGGGTGCAGAGCGTCCTCTGACCCAGCAGCCTGGGAGCCTCGGGGCGGCCCAGACAGACCTCCAGACTTACACTTGGTTGGATCCTCTTGGCTCCCACCCATCCCACCTTCAATCCGCTCTCCTCTGTCCCCCCACCTCATCTCGTCCCCCACCCCATTGCACAGGCCAGCCTCATGGCCCCACCTCTCCCACCCATCCTCGGTCCACAGGCAGCAGCGGGCCTGGCTCTCCGCTGGCTCTACAGCATGTGATGCAACCTCCTGCTCACTTGTGATAACTCAATTTCTTCTTAGCTGCTGGAACAAAAGGCCCTCTTCACCTCAGAGTATTCTGAATGCCAAAACAAACAGCAGCAGCAAACAGGATGGCACAATGTGGCCATCCACAGCGATTCTTCTTTGTTTACCATAAGGGAAGTAGCAATGGAAGCAGCGCAGGCGATTGGCAGTGGAAAGTGGGTTTCCCTCCACCCTCAAATCCCAGTCCCCCTCCTCACAGGGAACTATCCTCAGCAGTTTTATTTCTGAAATTTTACATACATACACACAGAGAATCTATTTTTTTTCCTTTTAGACATAAATGGTAGCATACTATACTTACTGTTTGGATCCTTGTTTTTTTAATTTTTATTTTTCTTACTTACCAATCTATCTTGGAGAACGTTCCCTGTGAGTACGTCCAGATTGACATTATTCTTTTCAATAGCTGCAAAGAATTGCATTCTGTGACTAGACCATAAGTCAGTGAACTAGCTTGCCACCAATAGATATCGAGGTTACTTCTAGATCTTTGCTGTTACAGTTGATGCTGTATTTAACAACCCTGTGCATATACTTTTTTGGAGGGTTCCTGTGAGTATTTCTGCAGGATAAATTCCTGCAAGCAGTGATTTTTAAATAGATGCTGTTCCCCAAACTGCAGTTTTTCAATGGAGACTGAATAAATAGCTTAGACTAGATGGGTAAATCATTTAAAATAACCAAGACTTGGCCAGGCACGGTGGCTCATACCCGTAATCCTAGCACTCTGGGAGGCCAAGGCGGGAAGAGCGCTTCAGCTCAGGAGTTTGAGACCACCCCGAGCAAGTGTGAGACCCATTTCTACTACAAAAAAAAAATAAAAAAGAAAGAAATTAGCTGGGCAACTAAAAATAGAAAAAGAAAAAAAAAAAGATTAGCTGGGTGTGTTGGCTCATGCCCGTAGCCCCAGCTACTCGGGAGGCTGAGGCAGGAGGATCGCTTGAGCCCAGGAGTTTGAGGTTGCTGTGAGCTAGGCTGATGCCATGGCACTCTAGCCCGGGCAATAGAGTGAGACTTTGTCTCAAAATAAATACATAAATAAATAAAATAACCAAGATTCTATTTTATATGAGAGAGCATCTTAATGCATTTAAAACACAGAAATATAAATCATAAAAGGAAAAGAATCATACATTTTATTACATTAAAATTTAAAGCTTTAGTACCACAGAAGACATCATTACAAAGTTAAAAGAAAAGCCGCAAACCGCGCAAGGATATTTACAATGCATTCAGTGGAGCTAATATTAGTACCAAAGTCTACACATTATTAACAAAAAGACAAATACTCTCCCACCCCAAATAGGAAAAGGCTAAGAACAAGCGACTCAGAGAACAGGAAACTGGAATAACCAATGAACACAGAAATGATGCGTAGCTTCACAGCTAATCATGAAAATGCACATTAAACAGCAGTGAGATAGCACTTCACATCCCTCAGACTGGCAAAATTCTTTTGATCTGGTCATAGCAGAGAAGTGAGGCAATTAGATCTCTTATAAACGCTCCGTGGGAGTATGAACTGGCAGGACACTCTAGAGAACAATTAGGCAACACCCCATAGAATTGAAGTGCACAACGCATTAACTAGATTGTTTTATTTTGCGTGTTCTTGATGCGGCATTTGTGGCCTAACTGCGTGTGTGTGTGTGTGTGTGTGTGTGTGTGTGTGTGTGTGTGTGTGTGTGTGGTCAGACTGCCTCTCCCAGGGCTAGCCAATTCTTAGAAAAGGGCACACGCCTCCCATGTGTAAACTAGCCGATCCGGAGCCCTACTCTGAAGCACCTCTTCTGTCTGGCTCTCACACTCCGGGAGGCAATACTCCTCTGCCCTAAGTGGTACCAGTCAGCTAGGGACCACCTGATAGCCTAGAGCCTGCCAATGTTACTCAAACTAGCCAACCCCAAGATGTTTCCCCGCCTCTCCCACGGCAAACACAACAAAGGCTGTGGCTCTGCCCTTTCCTCACTGCTTCTGCCACCTGAACAAACCTGGGGCAGAGGTGGCCCTCTGTGGCAAGGAATGTAAGTATCTGAAGCAGAAATGTCCTGTCAATGGCATTGGCCTCTTCGTGTCACAAATCAGTCACCTCCGTAAATGGAAATCCCATGGGTACAGTAGAGACACCCACACTGTGAGCTGAGAAATTGCTGTACAACGCAAAGGGAGATGTATGCAAAAGTGGTCACTGCAGCAAAACACTGGAACCGTCCATCAGTAGAATGATAAATGTGTTGTCCCATGTCTCATAGTGGGTCACCAGAAAGCAGTAAAATGAAAAAGGCTAGAGCTATGTATCCTAATGTTGAGTAAAAATAGCAAATTGCAAAATAAATGCAATGTGTTTACGTGAAATTTAAAAAGATTTATAAAATAATATTATATATCGTTTATAAAATGTATTCACATAAAAAAAAGCATAAAAACATGGAAGGGAAAAATTCTCGTCGATCTGGGACATAGTTTTCCATGGGAGTGGGGAGAGAGAAGAGTGAGATTAGGAAGGAGTTCAAAGGAGGTTTTACCTCTATCTGTGATGTTTCATTTCTATAAAACCAAAGAAATATTTGAGTGAAATGTACTAAAATGTTAAGATTTGTTCCATCTGGCTGGTGGGTACGCAGCGGTTTGCTGTACTAGTTTTGGGACTTTAGTCTGTTAGAGCTATTTCGTTATGAGTGAAAGATACTACTTAGGATGCCTGAGTGATCTCAAGGTCACACAAAAGGACAAGAGGACGGGACGCCAACAAGCCCTGTACCTATCTCAACTGTGTCGAAATTTCTTCTCTCTCCTTAAGTTGTATCTTTTAAAATTCCTGACTTTTCAGAAGAGCTTTAAACACTTGCACCCCCTACAGAGGATAAACCTACATGTTTAGTGATCAAATATTCAACAATTAAGTCACACACCTCAAACAGCAAGTGCTATATTAGAGGGTTGTTCAATTAATTATTTGTTCTTCTCAAAATACAGGCTGCATTTTACTAGAAATATTTAATAGCCCTTGCATGGGTCATGAGGTTTTCAGCAACAAATATCAAGTGAACAGTGGCTTAAACAGTAACAATTTTGTTATCTGACATAACCGGAAGGTGCAGACAAATGATTTGGGGGTCGGTACAGTCACTCAACAGTCTCCTTAAGGACACAGGCTCTTTCTTGCTTTCTCATATGCTGTCCCTAGTGCCTAAGCCAGCCTACAAATTGGCCCTCAGTAATCCCCACCTTCTGGTATTCTCACCATTCCTACATTCTCACCATTCTCTCATTCCTACATTTTACCAGGGTTGGTCTATGTGACCAATAGGATGTGGCAGAGATGTTGGCATCACTTCTGAGATTAAGTTATAAAAAGACTGCAGCTTCCATCTTGTGGTCACACACTCTCTCTCTCATTCTATCTCTTTCTTTCTCTCACTAACTCTCTTGCGTCCTACACTGTGGGAAAAGCAAGCTGCCAACCCATGAGCAGCCCAGTGGAGAGGCCCGTGTGGTGAGGCACTGAGGTGAGGATTTCTGCTAATAGCCAACTAAGAACAGATGCCCACAACCATGACAGTGAGATGCAAGTGGATTTGCAGCTCCAATGAGCCTTAAGGAGATTGCAGCCCTGGCTGTGAGCTTGAATGCAACCTCACAAGAGAAGCCAGAACCACCCAGTTAAGCCATTTTCAGGTTCCTGACCCTCAGAAATTGTGTGAGATAATATGTTTGTCTCTTGAAAGTGCTACATTTGGGGGTTATTTGTTACGTAGCAATAGATAACTAATACACTCAATGTGCCTGCCCAGTTTCCCAGAATGGGTTAAGATGGCTACCATAGGACCAAACACCATGTTCTAACAGGGCAGTGCCTCAGGCAGGAAGAAAGGGGGATGGAAAAGGGGCCTCCTATGTGCCTTTCACCTTTTATCAAGGAGGAAAATCTTTCTTAGGAGCCCCCAGCAGATTTCCCCCTACTTCTCATTGTCCAGAAGTGGGTCTCGTGGTCACCTTTAGCTGCAAGGGAGGCTGGGAAATCTCAGGCATTTTCAGCTGCTTTATAGGGAGGTGGCAGGGAACGGGGGCTGGGGAGTGTCTCCTGGTAGCCAGCAACATCTCCACCCGCCCATGGCCTCAGTCTGTCTGATTGTTTCCACCTGGCATCATTTTTTATTTATTTCTTTTTTCTTTTTTCTTTTTTATGGAACACAGTATGGAGTTATCCACCTGGCATCATTTAACTTGTTCCCTCATACTCTGCATTTTACTGAAAACTGGAAGTTAGGCCTCAGTTAGATTCATGTTAAGTATTTCTGGCAAGAATATTTATAGGTGGTTTTGTGAACTTCATATTATATCACATCAAGAAACAACCAGTTTTTTCACTAAATTAAAATTTTCAAGCTGGGTGCGGTGGCTCATGCCTGTAATCCTAGCACTCTGGGAGCCTGAGGTGGATCACTTGAGCTCAGGAGTTCGAGATCAGCTTGAGCAACATTGAGACCCCGTCTCTATAAAAAAAATAAAAATAAAATTTTCAAGACGTAAGCAATGGATGGTACACTGTCAACAAAAAGCCCACCCAGGATCTATATACGTCTTTCTCCCCAATATTGTCCCGGGTGCCTTCACATCTCTTACACTGGGGGAAGTCCAGTTTCCCCCATCGATCGATTTTGGGTGGTCTCGTTGGAACTGTGTGATAAGCAATCTGTTTCTTGCATGTGATTTCCTCAGGGACTGATGAGCCAACAAGCCTGTTAACTTACTTAGAAAAACACCTGCAAAGACTATGAGATGACTTTTAAAATCAAATGCAGAAATGTTAGAAAGTGATTCTTCCTTGAGGTCATTCACTGGAAGTTCTCAGGGCTTTAAGCTGAATGGCTGGAACGAAGGGAGATGAAACTAGCCTTCCCTATGGTTTAACCCCGAGACACAGGCCAAGCTGAGGCCTGCGGCTCACCAGCCCTTGTCAGCGCCAGGGCCAGTACTTGGGGTCCCTGTGAACGGCTGTTCTGGGGCCTTCTCATGTACAATCGTGAATTTCTAGTTGGCTTGTTTGCATAGAGGCTGTCTGTGCATCTCCAGGAAACCGAAGCATATGCACATTCATAGAGGACAGGCAGGCCTGAGGGCTGGCATGCGAGGGGCTGTGCAGGGATGAGGAGCTATCTTGGAAGGGGTGGTGGGCCCCCGCCTCCTGGGACCCCTGCAGCCCGTGGACAGCAGAAGGCCTCGCTTCCTATTTCGCTGGGCATATGGAGACGACTGGAGGAGAAACTTGTCCACAGCTGTCTTCCCTTCTCCATACCCCATGCCCACCTCCTGCTGCCTCAATGGCAGGGGTCTCTGTGTCCCTCTCTGGAGCCATCCCTGCTCCTTGTGGACAGCACCAACGTCTTGCTGCCATCTCGGATGCGTCCTAATGTAAAGTCATCCTCCACCTGGTTTCCTGGTTTCCCAGCTCTGCCAAAGGCAGCCCCACTCCTCCCTGCCCCCAGGCTAAAAGCAGCAGCTGTGACTCAGCCAGCCCATCCAACCAGTCCCGGTCCTCAGAGCCTTCTGTGGCAATAACTTCATTAACTTGTCTTCCTTCAGCTGTCAGCCTGCCCAGCTTGTCATCCCCAGGAGGTGGGCCACCACCTTCCCTCCCTGTCCTCCAGCCTGCTGTCATCTCCCTGCCAAGGCTCTCCTGCCTGGGAACTCCCCGAGCTCCTCCTGCTGTCGCTCTGGGGTTGAGCCTTCCTCTTCCGAACCTCCTCCCACCTATCCCACCTTGTCTCTGGGGCCCCGTCTGTTCCAGAAGCCTCGCCTCTTACTGCCGTCGATAATGACAGATGTGCCACGTGCTGGCGTTTTGCAGCAATGACTTTAGCCTTTACAGCTGCTGTGCCGCGTAGGAATCGTAGCATCGTCCTTTTCACACATGAGGAAACTGGGGCCTGGAGAGACCACATGGGTCACACTCCCTTAAATGGCAGAGCTGGGATCCAGAGCCCTTGGTCCCGTGACACTGACCCTCCCCGCTCTGTAAGGAGCTCCGCCTATTCCTTGCCCTCCCCCTCCTCCCAGCTTCCTCAAGTCTCAGCCCACAGCTCCACTGCGCTCCTCAGACGGCTCCAGCCCACACTGCTCATCCTCGCTTCTTAACTTTCTGGCAGGAATCTCAGCCTTGCACAATTTGGTGCTTAATTATAGATTGCATTGTGCAGTTCTCTGGTTCTTCCACATTTGCCTGTCTTGTTCCCAAGAAGCCTGCAAGTGTCTGAGCTGGGGATGGAGCTTCCACTTCCTCCCATCTGCAGGGCCCGACACATGGCAGGGCACACTGTCCTCCGGGGAGCTGACCTGACTCCCCAGGAAGGGGATGGGGTCTCTGCTGTTCCAAAAGCTGACTGGATTCCACCCTGACACACCCGCTCCCTCCACACCCGTGGTCTGCCCCAGATCTCTGCGTGGGCACACACACACACACACACACACACACACACATTTTCTCTGTTACACGCACATCTAATCAAAAGCTCTCTTCCCACACTGAGGTGATGACATGCCTGGAACTGTCCACCCAAGACAGAAAACTCCTCATTGAATCCTAGGCGTTGTCCTTATTGTGGAATTTCGATGTGGCCTCGAGAGGCTGCCAGAGTTGCTGGGAGCTCCCCAGGGCCGGGAGAGCCATAGATGTCACATCCTGACAGAGAGACTGGAGCTGGATCAGTCATTAGGTGGGGCCTTGGTGTCTTGATTGTACTTCTGGTCCTGTCACTGTGGTCTCAGTGGGGAAGTGGGGAGACGTGATCTTGCCACATCAGACTTTGCAATATCCCCACAGGGTGACACTTGGTCCTCACCAGGGCCACATTGCGCAGCCAGGGGGGGTGTGTAACAGTGGCAACTGAGTCAGCCCTGGTCTCGTTGCCCCACCTCCCTTACCAAAACAGCTCTCTCTGACCCCGTCTCCACCTGTGACCTCCCAAGCTGTTCATCCTTGGGGTTAAATGCCACCATCTCAAACTTCTCGTTTCAAAGTCAGAAGAGGAGTGTACAATATGAAGCCCCAAACACTTAGAATGATCTAGATTTCAGATTGATTTCTTTCCAGACACTTGGGAGCCAGCACGAGGGCACAGGGCTTGGTGAGGGGCACTGACCACAGGTCAAAGGGTCAGTGAAGGGCCCCGAGAAGAGACAGGAAGAGGTGGACAGGACGTGCCCCTTTACAATTTTGCCCGTGGCCATTCCTAACCTGTAAATAAGCAAGCAAGTGAATAAACAAAGGAGTCCTTCTGTAAGAAGAGCAAATAAAAATAATTGGGTAATATGTCACCCTTAGCACACAGCCTGGAGGAACTGGGGGGGGGGGGGCGGGCGGCACTGTGGGGGGCTGTGGATGGCGTGCGCGTGTCGCTTTGGAAAACCAGAGCCGCACTCTGGGGGAGGGGACACCCTCCTCCGGGAGGAGGCTGGCTTATAAGTCCTTCACTGATGTGGCCGTGGGGAGGGAGGCCCCGCCGATAACCATCACAGAGGTTTTGCAACTGGGTGCATGAGGCTGAGGGCTGGGCAGCGCCGCCTCCTTGGGCATGCCCTGCCGGAGCCTGAGCGCGCCTAGCTGTACCGAGGATGGGCAGAGCGCCGCCGAGCCCGTGCCCGAGACGAATCTAGCCAAGCAATGAAGCCGGCAGGGGCCCCTCAGGACCAAGACCCTGCTCTCGCACCCGAGGGGCCTCCTGTACCCCATCCCGGGCCCCGGGCCCCGTCCCGACCTTTGGGGCCGCCTCCCGGCGGAGCTTAGCAGGCCCAGGCGGCGGCCGCCCGAAGCTCCTGCTTTGCCCCAGCCGGCCGGGCAGAGGCGGCCGCATTCCAGGCTCCGGGCTGGCAGGGAAGCCGGGCAGCGAGTTCCACGGGGAGCGGCAGCCCCAGCCGGGCCAGGCAAGCGCGGAAGGGCGGTGCCTCCCCCCGGGGGAGGCTGGAGGCTGGGGAGATGGAAGAGCAGGTGTTCAAGGGGGACCCGGACACCCCGCACTCCATCTCCTTCTCGGGCAGCGGATTCCTCTCCTTCTACCAGGCGGGGGCCGTGGATGCCCTGCGGGACCTGGCCCCGCGGATGCTGGAGACGGCCCATCGCTTCGCCGGGACGTCGGCAGGCGCCGTGATCGCGGCCCTGGCCATCTGCGGCATTGAAATGGGTAAGGCCTTCGTCCTGGCTTCCTGGAGGTCTCTGGAAGGATTCCACAAAGCGGAGCCTGCGGGAGGCTTGGGGGTGCTTTGGGGAGCAAAGCCAGGCCTGGGTGGCAGGAAAGGAAGGGGAGGCGGAGGAGGACAGTGGCAGCTGTGGCATCTGAAGGTTGAGGTCCGCCCAGTCCCAGTCTCTGACCCACGGGGTGAGCTTGGACCTGTCTCTCCCTGTCCCTCGGTGCCCTTCCCGGTGAGATGCGCCGTCCCCCGGGCATCGGGGAGGGAAGGGCAGCGTCTCCCTGAAACATCCCGCAGTGAGAAGTTACACCACAGCACAGCCACACACTGGGGCCAACTGTTGCTCCGGCCCGGCCTCTTCTAACATGCCAATACCCTTGCGGGGGCAGCACTTCAAACCTCTGTCCCCTTGGTGGGGATGGGTTTGTCAACCAGCTTTCAGGTGGCTGGAAAGATGAAAGCGCTGGGGGGGTGGGCAGGAGGGGCCCTGAGGGGGAGACACTGGGAAGGACGGGTGGGGAGACAACGTGGAAGATGTCCCCTCACCCTCTGCCCTCCCGGTCCAGGGACCCCAGAGAGGGGGATGGGGCCACACTGCGGACCCAGAGGGGGAAGTGTCCTTGCCGGCTGGGAGCAGGCCCATCCAGCAGCCGCATGGGCTGCCTGGAGGTGATCGGGGAGGCCTTTATCCACCTACTGAGCTCCTGTTCTGTGCCAGGCTCTGTTCCAGGCACCGGGGACAAAGCTCCTGCCCTGTGGAGCAGAAATCCTAGAGAAAAAAGATAATAAACCTTCAAACGAGGAACCTCCTAATGTAATGTCTAAGATCTGTGAGTAAAATAAGATCTACGCATGAGATTACAGCAGGAAAGGGACAGAGAATAAAGTGGGTACTATTTTAGAAAGGTGGGGGGGAAGCCTTTCGGAGGAAGTGACAGTCAAGCTGAATAAAGTGGGAGAGCAGGTCACCTGAAGATCCTGAAAAAGGACCTGCCTGGTGGGGGGGCAGCCTGGGCGCCCATGGGCGGCAGAGCGGAGAAGGGAGCGGGCGGGGGCAGGACGCGCACACACACGGAGGCGGAGGCAGGAGAGAGCACCTGCTGCTCACATCTGATCCCGGCTCTGCCATTTCACAGTGCGGCCCGGAGGCAAGTTATTGAACTTTCTGTGCCTCAGTTTCTCCATCTGTGAAAGGGCGATCCTAGTGGAGCCTGATTCCCAGCTTGTTAAGGGATTGACTGAGCTAATATGAGTGACCTCCTTGGACCAGGGCCTGGCACGTGGCAATCACTCGAGTGAGTCAATGATCTGATCTGTGTTTTCAGATCCCTGTTGGTTGGTCAAGGAGGGCATGCTGGAGGAGGCAGGGGAGAAACTAGGTGAGGGAAGATTGGATTCAGGACGTACTCTGGAGGTAGAGCCAATGAGACTTGCTCTCTTGCCAGCTGCAGGGTAGGAGGCCGTGGCCGCAGCCTTATCCCGGCACAAGCAGGGCACCTTCCTGCCTGGGGGTCCCCACGCTGGGTGGCGGGTCTGTTTTAAAGAATAACAGTAATGCTCATTTACTGAGTATCTCCTATGTGCAGGGTAATTTTTTCTTTTTAATAATAATTTTACTTGTGAAATACACAAGTAAAAAACAAATTCTTTCTCGCTGGACAAGATTCAAACAGTACGAAAGTGTAGAGTAGCAGTATACGGAGTAGAAGGAAAGTCTCTACTCTCCGCTGTCTCCGATCCCACTCTCCCTCTGGTAGCCAGTGCTAAGGGCTCCACACCGATCCTTCCAGAGCTTTTTTTTTTTTTGAGACAAAGTCTCACTCTGTTGCCCGGGCTAGAATGCCGTGGCATCAGCCTAGCTCACAGCAACCTCAAACTCCTGGGCTCAAGCAATCCTTCTGCCTCAGCCTCCCAAGCAGCTGGGACTACAGGCATGCGCCACCATGCCTGGCTAATTTTTTCTATATATATTTTTAGTTGTTCAGCTAATTTCTTTCTAATTTTAGTAGAGACAGGGTCTTGCTCTTGCTCAGGCTGGTCTCGAACTCCTGAGCTCAAATGATCCGCCTGCCTCGGTCTCCCAGAGTGCTACGATTACAGGCATGAGCCACCGCGCCCGGCCCTTCCAGAGTTTTTTTAATGCACAGAGGCCTCTGTGAATGTAGCAGTTAATGCCTCATCACCCAGTAGACTCTAGGACAAGCCTTCAGAAAGAGGCCTGGGGTGAGCACCCCCCCCACTCCCTGTCCTGGAGTCACAGAACTCCTGCCCCAGACACCTGGCTCCGGGATTCTCTCTCCCTTTCCGGGTAACTTCGTTGCTCACTTGCCCCATCGCCCTCACCCTCCTCCTGTCTTTGTATCAGCTTCTTAAAATACACCTCTGAGCAAGTCATTGGAGTCTTCACACTCTGGCATTCAAAGACTTTTCAGAATTTATTCAATTCACTCGATTCCATAAATACTGCCGAAAACCCACTTGGCCAGGCTGTGATGGTCACGGACAGCAGGCAGGGGAACTAACACCTGTCAAAAGGATACTTAATTGTAGAGTGTCATCAAGGACTAGGCTGTGCGCTGCTTGTAACTGCGGGCAGAAGGTCAGGGAAGGGTGAGGGGTGTGGGACTTGCTCTGTCCACGCGACAACATGTTTATGAGACTTAGCCGCGTCACCCCCTGTCTAGCTCATTGATTTGAACTGCCAAGCAATTTACCATTAACTAGCATGTCCCGTATGTCAGGCACTGCTCTCCCTCTTTGGCACATTAACTCATTCACACCTCACACCAACCCTTCCAGGTGAAAACTGTTATTATCCCCATTTTACAGAGGAGGCAACTGAGTCATGGAAATCTTAAATAACTTGCCCAAGGTCACACAAGCAGTACTTGGTAAAGCTAGAATTTGAACCCCGTCTGGCCAGAGACTACACTCTTACTCTTGAAACTACTCTGCTTGACAAAGCAATGTTGGGGGAGGGGACGCTGGTTGTCTGGATGGCAGGTTCAGGGAAGTCTCTCTGAGCAGGTAAAGTGTGCACACCTGAGGATGTGACCCAGAATGTGAGCGAATGAGCCCAGGAATATCTTGGGGAGAGCGTTCCATGCAGAAGGAAAAATGACTTCACGCAAGTCCCATCACCAGTTAGAAGCAGAAAAAGTACCAGGACTAGATCTCTTGACTTTCTAAGTCTCCCGTTAAGACTATGCCACAGTTCAGTTAGCCATTTTATTTAAAGACAGGGCCAATGTTTTGTTGTTATAAAGAACACTGCAATGAACATCCTCATTTGTGTCTGTCATGCCCACGTGGAATGTATATCAGTCTAGAGTGTGCATGTCACTGACTTTGCTGGACTTTGATAAATTGCTCTCTAAAGTGGTTGTAACTATTTAAGTACTAACAGCATTTACAAGTTCTAATTTCCCCACAATGTCAGACCCAAAAGTTTTATGCCAGTCTAATGAATGGTAAATTATATCTCATTTATTTTGCTTAATCTGAATATCCTGATTGCTAGTGATGCTAATCATCTCTATGTATTTATCGATCATTTGTTTCCTCTTCTGTAACTTACCTGCTCAATACTTTTCCAGTTTTTTCCTACTGAGTTATCTTTTTTCTTTAACTTGTAGATATTCTTTATATATTCTACACACTTATCATTTGTCTGTGGTAGCAACTGCACCTATCTTTTCCCACTCTGTGGCTTGTCTTTTTATTTTGCTTTGATGTCTTTTGACATTCAGAAAATTTTAATTTTACTGCAGTCAAATGTATCTACCTTTTCCTCTTACAATTTGTGGATTTTTTGGTTTGTTTTTCAGGTTTTTTCTTGTTGCTTTTTTTTTTTGAGACATGGTCTTGCTCTGTTTCCCAGGCTAGAATGCAGTAGTGTAATCATAGATCACTGCAGCCTTGAACTCCTGGGCTCAAGCGATCCCTGCCAGCCTCCCAGGTGGCTAGGACTACAGGCACAGCACCACACCCAGCTATTCTATTTTGTTGTAGAGACAGGGTCTCACTATGTTGCTCAGGGTGGTCTCAAACTCCTGACCTCAAGCAATCCTTCCACTTTGGCCCTCCAAAGTGTTGGGACTATAGGCATGAGCTACTATGCCTGGCCATATTTGTATTTTTAAATATCTTTCTTTATTACAATGATTTATTCTACATTGTCTTTCAAAAGTTTTAAAGTTTTCATATGTAGGGCAATGCATCTGGAATTTATTTTGTTGATGGTTGAAGTAGAGATCTAATTTTTAAGTTGTTTTGGCATATGGTAACCAGTGAGAAGCAGCTCTCTCCACACTTGTTTGAAATGCTGTCTCTGGTATATTAACAGAAAAAAAAACCGAAACTCTGTAAAATAATTTAGAGAGGCTTATTCTGAGCCCAATGTGTGTGACTGGTCTGGAGTACATGGCCTCAACAGATCCTGAGAAAATATGTCCACAGTAGCTGGGTTTGGTTTTACACATTCATGGAGACAGGAATTACACGTAAGATCTAAGCCAATACGTGGAAGGTGTACAGTGCTTTGGCCTGAAAAGGCCGGACATCTCTAAGCACATGGTGGGGCAGGATTACAGGTAACGGTGGGTTTAAAGATTCTTTAATTTGTAATTGGTTAAAGAAATGAAGCTTTGTCTAAAGGCTTGGAATATTTTAATTTAAGATAAGGATGTCTGTTAATCAGAGACAAGCCACTTGACCTTTACTGAAACTTAAGTGATCTGTTAAATAAACTGATGGCCTGTAGGTGTGGTTTAAGCTTTGTCTTGTGTGGCCTTAGGCCTGTTAAGGATTTAGTATCTTGTTACAAAGAGTAACTCTGAAAGGGAGAGGGCATAAGGAGGCATGTCTAACCTCCCTTCTCCTCATGGCCGACTACTCAACTTGAAGGTTTTTCTGGGGTCCCTTTGGCCAAGAGGGGGTCCATTTAGTTGGCTGAGGGGCTTAGGATTCCATTTTAATTTACAGGTATATTCAAGTTCCTGAATTTCCATGAGCCTTTCTTAGAGTCTCTCTTCTCTTGCATTGGCTAATTTGTCTTTCTATACCAAATTCCACTATTTTAATCATGATAGCTGTAAGGTTTTTGGATGGTCAGAGCCAGAGAAAGAAAGAGGAGCAGAGCAGAAAGGGGTAAGCAACGAGGCTTTATTGGAGCGCTCCCAGGCAAGGGTAACGGGTCCCAAGAGAGGGGCCTGGTCAAGGTTCATGGGTTCTGGGAGAGAGGGGCCCGAGAAGTCACGCTGCCCAGAAGTTTTGTGTGGGCTTATATATGTTTTACAGCTGGGGGATGGGGGTTTCTTTGGTGGGAAGATTGTTGGCGCGAAGAGTTAGGAATTTTCTGTAACGGTTTTAGGGTGGGTATTGAGAACTAGGAGGGGTTGGTGGTATGTATGGATTCCAGGAACCGAGACCCTTATCAGGGTAACCATCCAGGTGTGGCTATTCTTTAACTTAGCTGGGCCTTGCAGGCATTGTTTTAGGTAAGTCTCATGGGCTTCTTCTTTTTTTTCATTAGGGAGGGGAGGGGTGCCCGCCACCGGCCTCACAATAGCCTCATAATAAGGGGGTCGCTGTATATGGCAAGCCCTCTCCTTCCCTCCCTCTTGTCTTCTTCATATATTGCCTCTATTATTTTGGGCTCTTTTTTCCCCCATATGAAAAGCTCTGTTGGGATTTTGACTGAAATCACATTTATAAATATAGTTTATCTTTCTATTCTGGTCTTTTTTTGTCCTTCAATAAAGATTTTGTGTCTTTTATTAGATTTATTTCTTAGAACCTTATAGTTTTTGTTGCTATGGGAAATGGGGTCTTTTTTATCTATGGCATTTTCTAATCTAATTGATTATCACTGATGTAAAGGAATGCTGATGGTTTTTGCATATTGATCTTGTTTTGAGCAACCTTGTTGAACAATCTTTGTATTTATTTATTTATTTAGCAAGACAGGGTCTCACTCTGTTGCTCCAGCTAGAGTGCTGTGACATCAGCCTAGCTCACAGCAACCTCAAACTCCTGGGCTCAAGCGATCCTACTGCCTCAGCCTCCTGAATAGCTGGGACTACAGGCATGCGCCACCATGCCTGGCTAATTTTTAAAAAAAATTTTTTGTAGAGATGGGGTCTTGCAATGTTGCCCAGGATGGCCTCAAACTCCTGGCCTCAAGTGATCCTTCCACCTCAGCCTCCCAAAGTGCTGGGATTACAGGCATGAATGCCCAGCCAACATTCTTAATAGTTGTAAAAGCTTGTCAGTAGATTATCTCATGTTTTGTGTAAACAGTCACACTATCTTCATATGATGAGAGTCTTGTCTCTTTTTCTCAAAAAAAAAAAATTCCTAAACACATGGCCTCAGGGCCTCTCTCCTCAAGGCCACACCCCCTCTTTTTTCCTGGCCTGGTTCTTCTCTGTCCTGAGATTGTGTGTTTTATTCCTGGGAAGCCTGAGGCCACAGAAGGTCCATCCTCTGGCATGTGTGCTTAGTTCTGTGAGAGGGCCAATTTGGGGGACATGAAAATGTTTGTGAAAGCACTTAACACATGGTCTGATTTTCCTTAGAGATGCAGTAAACCTTCATTCATTCATTCATTCACCTAGGAAAGGTGGTCTCCATGACAACCAGTGCAGGATCTAGAATTTCCAATCTGGTAGGAAGTGGGGTTGGAAACTTGCCTCAAAGCTGCATTTACATAACTTTGAAAAATAAAATTTTTTCTTATCAGAGAATGGAAATTTAGCAGACTTAAAACCGTATCCTCACTTAAGCTATCATTTGGTATATTTCTCCCCATAAAAACTGCATGGCAAGCCAGTTCCTTCCCTCCCTCCTTCCATTCCTTCCTCCATCTCTCCCTCCCTCCCTCCCTCCCTCCCTTCCTTCCTTCCTTCCTTCCTTGTTTCCCCAAGTGTTAGCTGAGCATATACTAGGCCCTGCAGAGGATACAAAGATATACCAAATGAAACTGTGGTCTTGTCCACAAGGAGCTTACCTGAAGGCAGCCACTGAATAGTTATAATGCGAGAAAAGTCCAGTTGACCCTTAGAGAACGAAAAGGCACAGGAGTGCAGGGGGAGAGAGGAAACACCTCCAATCACGGAAGGCCTCATGGACGTGACAGTTGAGCTAGTGCTTGAAAGGCGAGTGGAAGTGGGACAGGTAGAGACAGGTTAGGCAGGAACCGAGGCTTGTAGCAAGGACAGGGCATGACAATATGACAAAGCCATGCAGTGGAGAAATGTGGTGCCGCCAGAGGGTGGTGAATATTGCAGGTCTACTGATGCTGGGAGTCGACAGGCATTGCCTTTTCCTGTGGTTCAAGAGGGCCCCCGCCATATCTGCACCCCGGCTAGCCAGAAAGCAAAAAGGGGAGGGCATACCGCTTCCCTTTAAGGGCAGGGCTTGGAGGTGACACACATCCTGTTCGCTACATTCTGTGGATCAGAATTTAGTCATATGGCCGTACTTGGCTGCACGGGAGGCTGGAAAATGAAGACTTTATTTTGGGAGGCCATGTGTCCAGCTAAGAGTTGGAGATTCCATTACTTAGGAGGAAGCAGAGAACGGACACAGGGGACAACTAGCGGTCTTTGCCATCATAACCATATTGGTGATGGTGACACGAGGATGGTGGAGAAAACCTGTCTGCTGCCTGAGACCAAGACCACGACTCCATAACCACAGGGTCAGGTGCCGTCTGTCATGTGTGGGTGGCTCTGCTCTGAGCCACCAGCAGCTGCCCTCCTGGTAGCAGGGGCACGAGGGCCTCAGTCCTGCAGGGGACCTGGGCAGTACACCACAGCACCCACCGTGTCCCCTGCCTAGAGTGACCTTCTGCCCTCCAGGGAGATCACCTCCTGCCAAGACACCATCGATTTTACCCCCTCGAGTCTCCTTTCCGAGACGTCTAGTACACCCGTAGTACCTGTCCACCTCTTCTAGCACTTGACGTTGTATAGTCTTAACTGTTCAGATGCGGTGTCTCATTTCACCAACTAGGTTGTTTGAGAAATCTGAGGTGTGTGGGTCCCCTAACTCCCACAAATTGCTCATAAAACAAGAGCTGCTGGATAAACTCCTGATAGCTGCTGGCTGCTGGCAGGCGTGACACTGAATGTGTCTTTGCAATTTGTATTTTGGGGTTTGCCTGGCTCTTGGATAGTTTTCTGTAGTTATGGATGTGATATATAGCACTAGAATGTCATAGCAAAAGATCAGTAAGTCCAACTCCCTCATTTTAGGAAGTGCCTCGTTGGAGGTGGACCTCACTTAGGCCAGTGGTTTCCAAACTGTGTTCCAAGGAGCCCCGGGGTTCTGTGGAAGGGGCGGGAGAGCAGGGCGAGGGCATACCTGGAGCCCCGGCGTCACTAGTGCAGCCCCACTGTTGTCCATCTCATACGTGGGGGTCTTTCGAAACTTTATTTAAAGAAGTCTTTTATTTTTAAGTTTGAAAATCACTCTTTGAGCCTAATTCCCTCAAGGTGCAGACAAAGAGGTTGAGGACCAAGTCTGGCTGGGTTCCAATGCTGAAATAGCCCACTTGTGAATTTCCTCATTCTGGGTCCTGGGGAGCCGGCAGCGAACAGGCAGTTGGATGCAGGCCCTCCAGAAGCCGGCTCGCTCTTGATGGCATCAGACCACAGATAACTAAGCACATAGAAAATGCCAGCATGTGGCTCCAAGGAGGAAATAAGCAGGGGAAGGGTGGGAGGATGATGGGAGGGTGCAGTTTTAGGTGGGCCGGTCAGGGAAGTCCTCTCTGAGGTGGATGAAGCTCGGGGACTAAGCTGCTCGCTCTGAGGGAGGCGCGACTGCCCTGCAGCAGAAACGTGCTTGCACTCTCAGAAAGGAAGGTGGCTTGTCCTTCCCACAGGAAACAGGCTTCAAAACCACCTTGCACAGCAATGCAGGGTCCAGAGGGGTGGTGGGAGCCCCTGGTTCACATGTGTGGGCCCCGCAGCTCGCAGAACCACTCCTCTGGTGCAGACAGTGTTACTAAAGTTCGGCCCTTGTCCCAGAGGCCGAATCAGTGAGAACTAAGATGAGGACAAGTGGTTTGAGGAAAAGGAAAGAAAGTTTACTAATTTGCCCACAAATGAGGAGGGCGGCAGACTAGCGTCTCAAGAGACCACCATCCTGCCTTTGTAGAGCCAGCTCCTGTGGTTTAAGATGCTAGAAACCCAACAGCAAAGAACAATTTCCTGCCCCTTGGATCACTGGCCTCAGGCAGAAATGCAACCTTAATTCCCAAAAAGGTTGGGGTTTTAAAGAGACAACTCATAATACATGTGCCCTTTTTCAGACCTTTACCTCTGTTACAAGAGGAGCCAGCGGTGTTCTGCTCTGCCCTCCACCTGGGTCCAGTGCCATCTCAGGCAGCTCCTGCCATCCCAGTGACTAAAGGCCTCTTGGGGCCCTGGAGCCAGGGTGGCTGAAGTTATTATCACTGGTAGGTGGCTCAAGGTGTATTCCAGGCCCACTGGGGACTCTGGGCCTGGCACGAGGGGTACAAGGCTACCTCTGTGAGAACCTGACTTTGGTAATTCCCTTCCTTAGTCACTCGTGC
Organism: Lemur catta; assembly: GCF_020740605.2. NCBI lineage: Eukaryota > Metazoa > Chordata > Mammalia > Primates > Lemuridae > Lemur > Lemur catta. The sequence goes on from NC_059129.1 coordinate 45,862,041, forward strand.
GCCTGTCTTTGTCACTCAGTTGAGGAATGAGACGCTGCCAGGAGTGGGGGAGAACACAGTTCCCAGGAAGGAAGAGGGCTGAGCTGGATTCTAGCTCTGCCACTGAGCGCTGTGGGTTCTTGGCTGGCCTGTAACCTGCCTCAGCCTTGGTTTTCCCATCTGTAACTTGGGGTTGGGAAAACACCCCTTGGACATAACGATGAGGGACAAAAGAAGTCATGAATGTGTTCTAGGCACAGTGCCTGGCAGATATTCATCACGAAATAAGTCTTTGATGAATGAATGTTGGATGAATGGATGAATAAGTGGAAAGAAAATTATCTCGAAATACAAAAGCATAGGTAAAGCAGTATTTTCCAAACTCATGGATATCCTAGAGAACTGATTAAACTTTATTAAAATAAATAAACAAAGGTGACTGGAATCCAACCTGGTCCAATTAATGTTTTTACTGTTGTAATTGTGAGCTCATCTGCACAAGGACTTGGTTTTTCTTTTTATTTATTATTGTTTTGTTTTGTTTTTGAGACAGAGTCTCCCTTTTTCACCCAAGCTGGAGTGCAGTGGCATCATGATAGCTCACTGCAACCTTGAACTCCTGGGCTCAAGTGATCCTCCTGCCTCAGCCTACCAAGTAGCTGGGACTATAGGCATAAGCCCCAACACCTGGCTAATTTTTCTATTTTTTATGGAGATGGGGATCTCACTCTTGCTCAGGGTGGTCTCAAACTCCTGGCCTCAACCAATCCTCTTACCTCGACCTCCCAGAGTGCTAGGATTATAAGTGTGAGCCTTTTTTCTTTTTATTAAAAAAAATTTTTTTTATAGAAATGGAGTCTTGCTATGTTGCTCAGGCTGATCTCGAACTCTTGGGCTCAAGCGATTCTCGTGCCTCAGCCTGCCGAGTAGCTGAAACTGCAGATGCTCATCACTATACCCAGCAAGGACTTGGTTTTTCTGTGGGACTTCTGTGTGGCCTGGGCCGTGGAAGGACCCATTTCAGCTGGTTTGCTTTGGCCCTGGCCAGGCACCCCATGGTTATGGCCAAGTTGGGACCAATTTTCATGTTAATTACTCTGCAGGTTGTACCAATTCAAGCTCTAAACTGCATGTAATGCAGGCTAAGGGGTTTGATCTTTTTGTGGGACATTCGGTTTTTTTTTTACCCAGAGCCCTGGCAGGCACAAGCCACTGGCACCTCTCAATGGTCAGGCGGCCTTTGGAGGGTCCTGGCTTTAAGCAGAGGTCTCAGTTCACCCAGCTCAAGACCATAGTCCCTGTTCCTGCCAGTTTCTGGTCTGGTAACAGTCCCTCCAGCCACCACATCATTAGCTTTCCTTCTGGTGCCACTGGTTTTTGTTCCCTCTGCATTTTTTCCCTTTCTTTCTCGTGAGTTCAACCATGTCTTACAATTTTGTTTTATATTTTATTTTATTTTATTTTATTTTATTTTAAATTGGACTTTTTGTTGTTATTGTTCTTGTTCCTGAAGCTGAAGTGGTTCCTCTTTAGCTCAGCTCACAATATCACTGGAGTTGGAAGTTTCTCCAATGTTCTTCAAGACATGAACGAGAACCTCCATATTTTCCTGTTACAGGTATGTGTGTGTATGTGCGTGTGTGTGTTGCCCAGATGTAACTTGGATTTCGGTCCCAACTGCTGGGTGCAATTTCAGAATCAAAATGTCTTTATTAAAAATCATTCGCAGAATCAGCCGCCTGAGATGGCAGTGTTTTCTGTAGAAAGGTAGACTGCTCAGATTCCATCCTAGTGTCATGCTAATGATAGCTATTTGCCAAGCACTTAGAATGTGCCAAGGACTGTGCTGAGTGCTTTGTATGCCTCATTTACTTTAATCCCTTAAAACCCTATCAAGCAGATAATATATTATACTCAGTTACAAATGAGGAAACAGGGATTTAGAGAGATGAGATAATTTTCCCAGGTTTATACAACACAGCCAAGATGGATTTCTCTCTATTTCTACATTCTACACCCTCTCTACTCATGATTTCAGAAGGTGCTTTGCAAACAACACGACAACTGTCTTGCTAAACTCCAGGGCCAAGTAATTATTTCCACATTGGTTAAGAAAGTGAAATCGAATGGCATGACAAATACAAGAAGGACTTTTAATAAATACTATAGAAATGATGTTATTATGGGGTGGTTGTTGAAACTCCCACTACTGTTTGGGAATCAGCATCTTTCAACTCATTTAAAGGAACTTGTGTCTCACATGTTTAAACCTCTCCAGCCAAATGGACAAAGATTTATCTTCCCCAAACAATTCCTTGGACTTTTAAGTAGAACATAGGGTAGAAAATCTGGTGAAGCTCTGAACGTGTGGGTTACACAGTGGAAACATCTATTTGGAAAGCGACTCACGTAGGCGACGTACATTAATTAATCCCTCCCCTCACAGCAGCACTAGCTGAGCCCTGGGGGTGCCTAACAGCCTTGCTTGATCTGTGGGGTTTTTTAATTTAATAATAACAACCTTTTTGTTTTGGAATAATGTTAGATTTATAGAAAAGTTGCTAAAATAGTACAGATAGTTCCCGATATCCTTCACCTGGTTTCCCCCAATGTTAACACCTTACACTTGTTAACACTGAGACATCAATACCGGTGCATTACTATTAACCACACTGCAGGCTTTATCAGAATTTCACCGGTTTTCCCACTAATGTCTTTTCTTTGTCCCGGGATCCAATCCAGGATCCCACACTGCATTTGGTGGATCCATTTTTAAACCAGCTCACTTAGACTGTACTAAAATAACATTGTTTTCTTTGCTTCACTTTGGGCTCAAATTCAGGAAAGACAGTTGAGCTTCATTTCCAGTTTTAGGGGGACAATATGCAAACACACGGTGCACAAACCTCCAGACTTTTTTGGCTCCGGTGAGTTGGGAGTTGACCCGTCGATCCCGAGGGTAACCCAACTCTGTCCTCCTGAAACCACCACGTAAGGAAGAATCTTCTTCTCCGCTGGGCTTAGTCTTGTGTCCCTCCACGTGGGAGCGCGAGTGGGAAGGACGCTGGGCGGAGCAGAGGGCTCTGCCCTTTGCTCTATCAGACCTCAAGTCTGGCCGCGTCACCAAAGAATTCCCCTGTCCTCAGACCACTCGGAAAGATCCTTGTCAGCCCGGCAGAGTGGAAACCCTCTTCAGGCTCCTCCTTCAGTTTGTTCATTCATTCACTCATCTTTCACTCATTTATCATGAGTTTATTCAGCAAACATTTCCTACCGTGTCCCAGGTACTAAATTATTAATAAGTGCTGGGGAGCAAACAAAAATAGTCCCTGCCCTTAGCATTAAATAGTTCATTTACTCATTCTTGAGTATCTACTTACCTTGAATTCAACACTGAGCTAGGCAATGGTGGGGGAGAAGGGTACTCTTTTTTTTTTTTTTGAGACAGTGTCTCACTCTGTTGCCCAGGCATCAGCCTAGCTCACAGCAACCTCAAACTCCTGGGCTCAAGCAATCCTCCTGCCTCACCCTCCCGAGTAGCTGGCATGCGCCACCATGCCCGGCTAAGTTTTTTTCTATATATATTTTTAGCTGTCCATATAATTTCTTTCTGTTTTTAGTGGAGACGGGGTCTTGCTCTTGCTCAGGCTGGTCTCGAACTCCTGAGCTCAAACAATCCACCTGCCTCAGCCTCACAGAGTGCTAGGATTACAGGCGTTAGTCACCGCACCCAGCCCGAGAAGGGTACTCTTGATTTAGGCCCTGTCCTCAAGGGATGCCGCCAGCCAGAGAGACAGGGCAGCGGCTGGGCAGCCTGAGATCAGTGGTGTAGACAGTACATGCCAGAGGCAGTTGTTCAGGGCACGGAGAGGGCTCAGCGCAGGTGACCGGGGAAGGCTTTATGGAGGAGGCAGAGAGATGGCAAAAAATAAAAGTGGCGGTGGGTGGCTGGAGAGTAGCAGGAGTTTTCAGGATGTGTTTATCACTGGCCTGAAAAGCGGCTTCAGGCTGGGGGCCTACATTTGAATGTGTGATTTGGGTTCAGTTTCTCTGAAGAGAGTCTTCCTGTCTCCCGGGGACATCTGAGCCCTTAGGAGGTGGTGCCTAAGCTGGATCCTGGAGAGGCAGGTCCCCAAGGGCCTTCGTGGAGCTATATGGTCCCACCTTCTCATGCCACAGTGGGACACGGAGGCTCTGAGGGGTGACGTGCGTGTCCCTGGTGGAGGCAGCGAGCTGTGGTAGAAACAGCACTGGCTTCAGGCCCTCAGGACTTGGAGGCCAGCGCTGCTGGTTTCTAGCTGGGTGACTTTGGGCAAGTTACCCTTCAGCCTCAGTTTCCTCATCTGTAAAGAGGAGATAACCATAGCACTTAACTGCAAAGAGTGTCGTGAAAATTAAATGAGACAGTGAGGCCTCAGAACCTGGCACAGAGGCTGGAAACAAGGAGGTACCGAAAAGTAGTAGCTATTAAGAGCAGTCAGTCCTGTGGTTGCACGAGGACTTCAAGGTGCACGTAACATAGATGGAGAGAGACTCAGGTGACAGCCCCAACAACTGGAGCCTCAGACATCTGGGGCATGAATAACTCCAGGTGGCGGAAATTAGCCTTACTCACTATGGTTTCGAAAGAGGGAGGGAACCCGGTTGGCAGGGAGGCCCGGGCGTTCCTCTGCAGTAGCGCCCTAATTAGAGAGAATCCCAAGTGAGGACACGCTCTGAGATCACCTCCTCTGGAAGTCCCCTGACCACACACACAAGGTGAAACAACTCCTAAGACTAAGTGGTGACTACTTCACAGCAGTCACATCATCCTGGTGTCCCCTGGGAGGTACAAGCAGCATCTGTAGGGCAAGATGGGCCACAGCCTAGATGGAGGCAATACTGGTTTCCACGTTGGAGCAGGATCCCAAGGGGACTTCTAGGTCCACCAAAGAAAACAGAGAGAAAAGGATGGGGGCAATGGCCCTGAGTACATTATAGTTTCCAGAGAACTTTCTAGACACAGCACCTCTCCACCTGCTTCACCCCAGGGTGCTGAGTAAGACCCTGCAGTGCAACGTTGGGAGGTGGTGCCTGGGTTCTCGGGGAGAGGACCATGGGAGCCAGATGAGGCCCCAGGCCCTGTACCTGAGGACTGGGAAAGAGGCTGGGGACGCCTTGCTAGGAGCCCAAGTGATGAACCAGCCCGAGACACTTCTGTTTCCATAGCAACCAGATATAAGACAATCTGAACTTTTAAACCCAATTCTTTAGCAAACTCTTAGAGAAAGGTCTGTGTGGAGGATTGTTATTATCCATAAAAAAAATATTGTTTGTTTTGATTTGGTTTGGTTTTAAGTGCTAAGTAGGTCAGAGTTGCTTTGCTTTTGGCTAAAGCCTATAATGCATTCAGAACAGAGCAGAAAAACGCGAGTTTTCTCATATGCTCTAGTCTGCTAACAAAAACTGTGTGCCCTAGGGTATACCCACCCCTTGTCATTTATCCACCCGTCTAGCCAATATTTAATGATCTTAACCTTCATCCTGGGTGAGACGTCTTGCCTCTACAATGAGAGAATTAGTTGAGACTATTTTTGATTCCGGCTCATAGAATCTGAAGAGTTTCAGGGTGGCACTTGGAGGGGCTTCCTTCCTAAGGTGAGGAGGGGCGATGGGACAGAGTTTAGGACCCCATCTAGCTTCAACCCAGAACAGCTCTGTTTTTAGCTGTTTCATATATTGAGTTTCCATTTAAGGTTTGTTTTGAACAAAGGCTTTCTGACTGAAAATTTGCTGACCCAGAGTGTCTCTATGGGCCTTCCAGTAGGGACACAGTAGCTTCAAGCCACATTGTTTTTCAGTCAATGCCCCTGCGGTGCAGGGTAGAGAAATAAAATGGTGAATAAACCAGGGTCACTGCTCCTCAGGGGGTCGCTGTCACTGTGAGGATAAACTGAGATCACAGATGCGAAAGCCTGCTTGGGTAAACGGCTGTTGTTAAGGCATGAATTATTTTTATGGTGGAGTCGGGCAGTCAGGATATACCCACAGGAAAATGCAGCCTCAATTCATCCTGCAATTAGGGACCAGATAGGAGCAGCAGACTCCCAGGTGCTCCATGCAGGGATTCCGAGACTTGCCAGGGCTTTCCTGCGAAAGCGCCGCTCGCCGGTGCCTCCCCAGGGGCTGTGCGCTCCCCTCCCGGCTCGGCTCGCTGCTCTGGTGCCCCCGCCTCCCCGCCCCAGCTGCCCGGGAGCACGGCCGCCGGCGGCTGCGCCTCGCGGTGATTGGTCGAGCTGGAGGCTGTTGCTAGGCTACCAGTCCCACAGTCCCATCCTCATCCTCCACGCAGATCATCCAGCAGAGCAGACCTAATTCCCGCACCCTGCAAAGGGGATCCCCAGCAGCTTCAATTGTCAGCCCAAGAGCCAGTCTTTCTAGGATTTTCCACTTAAAAGAGGCTGTGTGGAGGAGGGGAAGAGAAACCCTCTATTTTTACCCTCTGGGTCATCTTGAATAGCTACTTTTCTCTCTTGGCCTCAGTGTCCCCCTTTGATTTCTGGAGTTCGTTTATTTATTCATTCTTCATGCGTACATGCATGCTTATTAAGTGCTTACCATGTTCTAGGGGAAAAGGAATGAATAAGGCAGAGACCATCCTTGCCCTCCTGAAGGGGGGAATATTATCCACTTAAATAAGATAAGCACATATCCAAGTATCCCTTTTCTTCCCCTGCAATAATTTTGCTAGCCCTCCTTTCCCCTAAACCTCCAGGGTCCCCCAAGTTGACAGGAGAGCGAGTGCACTGCCAACCATGCCTAACTATTCTGAAGCAGGGCAATGCCCCCCTCATACCACACTTTTAGTTTGGTCCTTTGATTCCACATGTGAGCCTGACCACAACTGGATGAGGACGTGGGTCAGGGGCATTGTTCCCTGTTCAGATGAGTAAGCTGAGAGTCAGAAACATCAAGAATCCTTGTCCATGATCACATAGGCGATTGCTGGAATAACCATACTGAGCACTTACTGTGTGCAGGCACTTTGAAAAAAAAAAGTGCTTCATAACAACCCAGTAAGGTAGGTATTCTTATACCCATTTTACAGGTGGCAAAATTGAGGCTAAAAGAAGTTATTTAACTGGCCAGTGATGACCCAGATAGTATGTGGTGAAGCTAGGATTTGAACCAAACCTGCCTGACTCCAAATCCTGAGCTCTTTCCAAGAAATGGATGTGTTCACAAAAAAGAGTAAAGACTCTCTGAGTGGCTAAAACTTGGAAATATGGCTTGAAGTGCCCTTCAAAATCTCCCAGTCCCAGTGTCTTATTATTTTTCTACTGAAGTTCTTGGCCCAATAGACTCTTAAAACCTGGTGAGCTGACCACACTAATCAGCATGGTTAACTCTGTTATCTACCCATCTATCTGGGACAACCTTGCCTTTGAACTTTTATTGGGTAATTAACTTAAGTAGTTCTCTCCTGGGAGCATCTCCATAATTCTCAGATTTTCTTTTCCTTTGTTCACACGTTGAACAAACACTAAGCACCCACCAAGTGTTGTGGGAGGCTTGGTGGGTGAAATGAGTATGGCCCATCTCTACCCTGGAGGAGTTTCCAGCCTACAGGGGAGGTTTCTGAAGGGTCTTCTATGGGCAAAGCACAGTGATAGACCATTGAGAGGGACGAGGAAGACCACAAAGACCAGCCCTCAAAGACTTTCATTCTCTGAGCGGAAGCGGGTGTGGTAGTGTGAGCTAGGGGTGGGCATGGGCACCCTGGAGTTCTCCGATCAGGATGCCTTGGGCCTGCAGTGCCGCTTCTAAATCCCACCTTGCTGTGGTCTGTGTGGGACACTGGCAGCCTGCAGCGTGGAGGAAGGAGGCCTTTAAATTGGAGAAGGTGCTGGAAAGTATGGAGATGTATAAAGAAGGAAGCTAAATTTATTCCTTCTCCCAGCACCCAGCAATCGCTGCGCTTAACACTTGACTTTCTACCAACATAGACTTGTTTAACCAGAAGGTTAGTTGCTTCTCCCCCAAGTGGGAAAAGAAAGAGTGAGAAGAGAGAGTGTAAGAGAGAGACAGACAGAGAGAGACAAAGAGAGACACAGAGGGAGACAGACCCACACGTAGACAGAGACCTGGAGAGAAGCAGGAAGATGCAGAGATAAAGGCAGCCTTTGGTTTGTGGCTCCAGTGAGCAGCAGGAAAAAATTTTATACTGAGCACCAGACTGGGAGAAATCAGACAACCTCTTGCTCCCTCCCTCCCCGGCTACATGACTGGCGAGAGCATTGCTAATTCCCAGATAGCACCATTTTCAGATGTGAGTACACTGGAAATGTCAATACTGTTTCCATTATCTTGTCCACTGCTTTGTCTCTGTCACCCACCCCCACTCCTGAATAACTGAGAATTGACTGTAAATGAATGCTATACCAAAGCCGCAGTTAAAATAAGCATTACAAGGCTTTAATATGCATACCTTTGACCTAGCATTCTCACTTCTAGGAATTTATCCTAAGGAAAATAATTAAGGACATGGGCAAAGAATATAGCATGAGACTGTTCATGGCACCGTTATTTAGAAAAGCAAAAGAACAAACAAAAAAGGAAACAAACTAAATAGCCAACCCCTACTGGGGACCTGATCAATAATAATGGTATAACTTCACAATAGCTTTCCATGCTGCTTTTAAAATTGGGGTATAAATGGATATTTATTGAACTGGAAAGACACTCATGATACATTAGGTGAAAAAAGCAAGTTATAAATAGTGTATATAGTATGATTCCCTATAAGTAAGAATAAAAATGAAATATATAATCTAGGAAGATAGACCAGTGTTAGTTTCTGGGTGGTGGGATTATAAGACACTTTATTTTTTTTTTCCTTTTTGCTTATCTACATTAAAGAAATTTTTTCCCCACAATGAGCATGTGTGATCTATGTGGTAAGAACAAATTTCCTTGCATCTATCCAGTGGTGCCTCCTGCTGGGAGTCCAGGAGTGCTCGGGCAAGCTGGATCATGTGCCCCTGGCTGCAAGGCATTGTGGGAAAAGCCACTGACCCACATGGAGCATTAAGCTGCTCATTAAGAATTCCAAAAGCAGTGTGTCCCCACCCTGGTTAGACTCCCCAGCCCAGTTGGTCTTATGGGTGAGACCTCAGTGACCCAACACCTTGGCATCCAAATGCTTCATAACCTGAAGGAAAACATGACATGTGTGTCCATGTCAGCACATGGTAAAGCCAACTGCGCTAAAACTGCAGGGCCTTCCCCCCTGCCAGGAGCACCCTGCCCTCTAAGAGGGTGACAGAGAAGATGCTGTGTTGCTCAGGTCTGTCCTACTACATACTACACACACCCAGGGTGATTCTGAATGTTGGCAAGAAAAGGCTGTCACCATGGCAGCCTGGCTCACTCAGCCTCTTCATCCCTGGGATGAGTCCAACACCCAGGGAGAAAAGGTGGGATTTGGAGTCAGAAAGATCACTGCCTGGCTGTGTGACCTCAGGCAAGACACTTAGCTTTTTCTCTGCCTCAGTGTCCACATCTGTAAAATGGTGCTGAAGCTCCTTATCTTGTGCACCTCTAAGACTGGTGTGCACTAATCTGTGAACTGTAAAGCACAAGAGGAGTAGAGCATCCCTAGTTTTGATTTGTCTCCAGATTTCTGTGTGTGATTTTGGATAAATCGCTTAACCTCTCGGTGCCTCGGCTGCTCTCTTTATAAATAAGAGAGGAAGGTACATGGTGATGACTCCGAGGTAAACTGTGAGGCGCCGGTGAGAATCCCAAAATCTCAAAGCAGGAAGGAATCTTAGCCCTTACCACCCACATGGGAATCCCTTTGATAAGCTCTCCAACAGAGATACCTGTGCAGCCTCTGCTTGGTTACCTCCCGCAGCAGAGAGCTCACAACTGCACAACTTCCCAGGTAGCCGGTGCTACCTGGCACTCACTGTAAGAAAGTTCTTCCATATAGGATGTTTTACAATTAGATATTTGGTTTAAAAATGTAGCATTCCTTTACAGAGCTATTTCCACTCCAGATTTCCCAGGGGGCTTGCACAGGGTAGGAATGAGCAGTGGTCAGCAAAAAGCAGAGGCAGGCTCGGCTCTGGAAGCAGCTTAGGCTTAGTGTAGTCAAAGGAGCCTGGGTTCTGGGGTCTCACATCCTCGGTTAAAATCCTACTTTGTCCGCTTACTCACTGGCTGACCCTGGGCAAGTTATATTACCTCTCTGAGCCTCAGTTTCCCTATCAGTAAAATGAAGATCGAAATACCTACCTCACAGTATTGTTGTAAGAATTAAGCAAGTTAGCACTTTTCATTAAGCTTGCAACCCAGACTTCCCTGGTGGCATTCTGGGGACTTGGGGTGGGGAAGGTTACGCCCTCTCTGCCACCCTGGAACAGCACATCTGCCCACGGAGCGCCTGGCATGTGCGAGCCTGCGTGTGCTCCTTCAGGGCCATCCCCCTCTCAGCCTTGTGCCAGGGGCCATGAAGGAAAGATGACATAATGGCTTCAAAGTTCACGCCCTCCTGGCAATTCACCTGCCTCAAGGCCAACACCCCCTCCCTGCCCACAGACTCAGTGCTAAGCAAGTGTCCCAGGGTGTCATTTGGTAAAGACTTTCAACTGTCTCAGTGTTTTAATAGGAATCTCAGAGAGGGCCCACGAAAGTGTGGTCTGGCGGCGGGCTTCCAGGAAGGAAAGCTATCTCGGGGTGGGAAAGTGTTCCTTTAGCCGTTGATGTGAAAATTTCTGTCATGCAGCCACTCCTGGACAGAGAGTCAGGGTGTCCAGCTCTGCCACACCCGGCTGTGGGCTCTCTGGGGCCACTGACTTCATTCTTCAGCCCTGCGCTTTCCCCCTCTGCAAAATGGCAGGCTGACTGCTGGGACCTTGCAGGCCTCAGAATTCTAGGTTTTCCCATTTGTCGGGTGCAGGATGAGATGGCAAAATCACCCTAGGCCCACTGGCCCCCGGATGCCACCGACCACCCGCTCCTCTCTGCTTCCTCCGCAGATGAGTACCTCAGGGTCCTCAACCTGGGCGTGTCCGAGGTGAGGAAATCCTTCCTGGGGCCCTTTTCTCCGTCCTGCAATATGGTGAAGATGATGAGGAAGTTTCTGTACCAGGTCCTGCCGGATGACTCCTACAAGGCCACCACGGGGAAGCTCCACGTGACCCTCACCCGCTTCACGGATGGAGAGAATGTTGTGGTTTCAGAGTACACGTCCAAGGAAGAGCTCATCGAGGTGAGGCGCTGGGCCTGGGGAGGGAGGCTGGGGGCGGCTGGGGGCTGCACCTGCTCTCTCAAGACAGCGCGGGGTGCGCCGTCTGTCTGCCGTCGTTCCCTAGTCCTCCCCTTCCTTCGTGCTCCGCATCTCTCTGTGCAGGGCGCAGTTAGATGAGACGGGCACAGAGAAGCCCAGGACAAAGCAGGCTTGGTCACTGTCCTCAGCACCTCAACACCCAGAGTCCCCAGAGCTCAGCCCCTGCTTTTGCCTGTGTCCTGCCCGGCCCTCTGTGCTAATCCTGAAGCTTCTCAGAGGCCCGGGTGCGACCCAGAGAGGACCATGCCTCCTTTAGGGCCTCCCAGCCTGGGTTGCAGTGAGTCCTCCCTGAATTACTCCCAGTTTGGGGGGACAGTCAGGCGACATGGGCCCTTCTGCCCCCTCTCTTTCAGTGGCCCTTGTTAAAGGATTGAATTATCTATCACTAAATCAGTTATTGTTTAGAAAAGTGCATACCAACCCAACAGTACACTGTTCTTGTTCTAAGCTCATTCTATAAGTTTTATCTATGCATCATAATACCGTTGCTGGAGAGTGCCATGGACAGGCCCAATTTCCTTTCAGGACAAAGAGGTTAAACTGCATCGACCTCCATCCCATATTTCCACTCTCCTCCTCTCCTCCAAATACAGGCCCTTTGCCACCCATTCCCACATCCCACACTGGCCTGGCCATGGTCCTGGGGGCGGAAGACGAACAGGCGGTGGGCACGGACCCCCTCCACATGGCTCATGGCCCCTGAAGTTCATTAGCACCCTGATATTCAGATCCGCCTCCTCACACCCTCCCGCCTTCTGATGTCATCTCTGACTGTGGCAGTTTTCTCTCCCCAGCCCTCTCCCCCCGCACAGCCCACTGCCACCAGGCCACCATAGCACACCTCATACACACCGGGCCTCGGGGCACCCTCTGCCTGCATCCCCTCCCTCCCTCTCCCCTGCTTCTCCTCTGCAGAATGGGCACTCCTGCCCCACCCCACCCTGGGGCCACAGTGCCCATGTCACCTCCATCAAAGCACCTGTCACCCCACTATACTGTCGCCTCCTTGCTTCCTCCCCCTCTTTGACATTCCCAGGCCTGGCCTGGGACCAACACACACTAATGGCCGTTGAGTCCCATTGGTTTCATAAAAATTTGCCATCAAAAGTGACCCCGGAGACATTGGGACCACCTTCCCCCTTTCAAGTTCTGGCGTCAGGCCCAGACTGACCAAGTAGGGAATTGAACTCAGGGCTCTGCTCCTCAGGGCGGTGCCTTCACCATGGGTTTCAGGAGGTCCAGGCTGCTGGTGGGTGGTCTGGGGCGGACAGGTGAGTTGTCCCCGCCCAGCGGCCTCCACCTCTCAGGCCTGTCCCCTCCCACAGGCGCTGTACTGCAGCTGCTTCATCCCGGTGTACTGTGGCCTCATCCCCCCCACCTACCGCGGCGTGGTGAGTGCTCCCTCGTGGTGAGGGGGGGAGTTGGGATCCTGGGGCACCTCGGGGTCCCTGTAACCCACATCTGGGGGAGGGCTGAGGGGTGGTCTCAGAATGCAGTGGGAGGCCCCAGAGTTAGAAAGTTCTTCTTTTTTTTTTTAAATTCAGAATTCCCAATGTGGCTGGATTTGGGAGGCTTTAAGATGAACTTCCCCAGCTGGTTGGGCTTCTCTCTAGCCCCACCAACCCATCACCGAGCTCGGCACATCAAGGCTCCCCACGCTTGTCTGATGCTCCCAGACTTGATAGACAGTGTAGAACACTGGCCCTGAGCGCTGGGACCCGGAGTCTCAAAGGATGAGGATGTCTGAGACCTTCTAGGCCAGTGCCTCACAGACTTTCATGGCCCAGGAATCTCTCGGGGGGCTGTGAAATAATCCAGATGCTGACCCAGCCGGTCTGGGGAGGGGCTGAGATTGTGCACCTCTAACCAGCATCAGGTCACGCCAGTGCTGCGGGCCCACGGGCCACACTCAGAGTAGTGAGGGTCTAATCCAGGCCTCTCCTCCTTTCATACACAGAGAGAATATGGCCCAGAGACTAGCATTCACGTAGTAGATGGAGCCCACATTGCATGTGGACAATCCTCAGGCACCCCAAGAGTTAGAGCCTTGGTGTTTGTTGTCCTTCGTTTTTAGGTGAGGATGTGGAGGCCCCAGGAAGGGAAGGGCCCTGAGGGTGGACACGCAGTGAGGCTGTGGCAGGGAAGCGTGGTCCCCCTCACAGAGCCCAGGAGCCCCACTCTCAACACCATTAAGATGCTGGGGGGGGGGGCGCAGTGCAGGAACAGAGCACTGGGCTGGGAGTCCAGAGGCCAGTGTGGACTCACCAAGTGGCCTTGGGCACACCACTCACCCACCAGAACCCCAGTCTCAAGGCTCATGCTGAAGGGTCTTCTGTCCCTGCTGCCCCTTGATGTGCTCCCTAAGTGGGGATGAGATCTCTGACCCCAAATGAGCATTTTGCACTCCACCCCTCACAGAGGTACATCGATGGGGGCTTCACGGGCATGCAGCCCTGCTCCTTCTGGACCGACTCCATCACCATCTCCACCTTTAGCGGGCAGCAGGACATCTGCCCCCGGGACTGTCCCGCCATCTTCAACGACTTCCGCATGTTCAACTGCTCCTTCCAGTTCTCCCTGGAGAACGTGGCCAGGATGACCCAAGCACTGTTCCCACCGGACCTGGTGGTGAGAGGCAGGAGGGGCCTAGGAGACAGGGGAATCGGGGGAAGGTGACAGGGCCTGGGGCTGGGATCAGGGAGCCAGTTGGCCCCACTCAAGTTCCATCTGTGTCTCCTCCCCTCAAACAATCCCTTACACCTCCTCCTAGACCAGCATCTTGGCCGTGCTGCTAGCTAGCTGTATGGCCTTCAGTAAGTCCCCTATGCTCTCCCAGCCTCAATTTCCTCCCCTGTTAAATGTGTTGGTGTCAGAACCACTGATAGATGTTAACTGAAGCCTTCTACCCTGACAGTCAATGTACCAAAGCAAGGGTCAGCATACTGTAGCCACGGGCCACATCGAGCCTATGGCTTGTTTTTGTGCAGCCTGTGAGCTAAGGATGGGTTTTCCATTTTTAAAGAGTTGTAAAAAAAAAAAAGAAGAAGAAGAAGAAATAGAAGAACATACGTCAGAGACTGTATGTGGCCAGCAAAGTCCCAAATACTTTGTGTCTGACCCTTTACAGAAAAGGCATCCTAGGCAATATCTCATGTAATCCTCTCGCATCCTCTGCGATAGGTGCTATTACTGCCCCCATTCTACAGGTGAAGAAATTGAGGCTGGGAGAGGTTACATCCGCAGAGCCCAGATCTGAGCACAGACTCCAAAACGGGCTCTTCCCATGGCCTGAATGCGCCTTCTCTGGTTCCGCCGTAACATCTCACCCTCTCCCGCCCAGGGGCGGCTGCGGACCAGCTGGGGATGGTGTGACTCATTAATGCAGCTCTCCTGGGACATGGGACCAGGAATTGCTGCCCAGTTCTTCTTAGCAGATAGTGAGGGAGGGGACACTGACTGGATGGGACGTTTTGCAAAACCCATCAAATAAAGTTCAAGAGCAGTGAAAGTAGCTGCAGCCGTATTTTCCTGGCGCCCCACCCTCAGATCCTGCACAATTACTACTACCGAGGCTACGACGACACGGTCCTGTACTTGAGGCGGCTGAGTAAGTACCCAGGAGGGCCCCGGGACGGGAAGTGTTGGGGGGTAGGGCAGGACAGGAAGCAGAAGGTCTGAGTAGAGGGGCACCCCCCCCCCCGCCCCGGCCTGTGACGTGGAGACACCCTTCACCCGGGAGGGCTGGAAACGGGGGTGGGGACCCGACAGCCCACATTGTCCAGGACACGCCACTGGGGCCAGAAATCAGGATCTCCGTGGAAAGGGGGCTTCGGGGTCAGCTAACCGCACAGTGTCTAGCGTATTCGTGCACATGTATTTATGGATTTAAAAACTATGTTTGGGAAGTATATAGTTCAAATCTTCCTGGAGAATTCCATTTTCATGTTATGTCACTCTCTTCTACTTTATTCTCTTTCCAATAAAACCATACTGCTCACGTAGAACTAGCTGTGCCTAGTTTATATCGTGTAAGACGTTGAGTGACATTGATCAACCAATCAGAGAGCAGAGCCCCGGCCCTGCGCGGGTTGGAAAGGTGCGTCCCTGCGCGTTACCGGCGGGAGGGAAGGTGCGGGTGGCGGCGCTGGATGCGCCCGCTGCGTTAGGCCGTGGCAAGCATCTTCGCTAAGAGAAATGAACAAATTCTCAATTTGCCATATTGAGAATTAATTCCTTCGAACGCATTTTCAGAACAGGGGATTATTGGATCAAAGAGTGCTTTCCTAATGCTCTACCTGAAGCTTTCTCCACGCGGCCACGTGGTCCACGGGACGGGCCCGTCCGCAGTCGTGCGACGTTCCGCCGCAGCGTGCGGCAGGCTTGGCTCAATTGTTCTCTGAGTTTCCAGATGTTCCCTATTAGAGGCAAGGCTGTGGTGACCTTTTTTGTGTGCATAGGTTTAAACAATACTTTCGTGGTGAGATGAAGGGGTTGAATGAGATCGTTCTTCCTAGGATATGTTTACTTTCTTTTCTTCTGCAAAGTTGCTTCTTGCTTTCCCAAACTCCCCTTATCCTGTCCCTTTACTTTCTCCCTGTCCTTCTCCCGGAGAGTGGGCTGGGGGAGGAGAGCCAGGCAGCGGGGTGGGGCGAACGTGGGGAGAACGTGGGCTCCGGAGCAAGAGGCCCTGGACCCCACCCGCCCCCGGTGCTGCAACCTTAGGAAAATTCCTTCTTTCTGAGTCTTGGTTTCCTAATCTACAAAAAAGGGTTTAGATCTTAGTTCCTAACATCTACCCACTACAGCTGGTAATCGGTAGCCTGGGGCCTCAGTTTCCTCATCTGTAAAAGGGGGCTAACCGTGGAACCCACCGCAGAGTTTTGTTATGCGCGTAAAGCGCAGGTTCCACTTCTACCACCTAAATCCTCTTGGATTTGATAGGCTGGATTTTCCTCCTGCATCACATGTGCACAGGAACTACTGACACATACCCAGAAACTGTGGGTGGTGCCCAGAGCCACACTGGTCCCCACCTGCCATCAGGGAACAGAAACGGGAGTCCATCGGCACCTGTCTGCCTTTTGGATGGGGGGCATCTCCAGCAGGAAGCTGCACCCCCAAAAGGTGTCACTCTCACCTCCTCAACTCACATTCTCACATCCTCTTCCTCCTCCCTCCCGAGGCCTCGCATTCACCTAATTATTCCTGCGGCCAGGCAAGCCACCCTCTCCACACTTGGCCTCCCCTGGCAGCAGCCTTCTGCCAAAGGGAAGGGCGCTGCAAGTTGGCATGCTTGGAAACCCCCGTTCCCCACAGTGTGTGAACGGGGGTGTCCACTGAGGTTGGAGCTCAGAAGATGCTGTGTCTAAAACATCCACCGGGCATCCAATCCAGGCATACCCGGCCAGACCTTCCTCCCTCCCTCCTCCTTCCCTCCTTTGTCTCTTCCCTCCTTCCTTTCCTCCTCCTCACAATTTGATAAATTTTCTCTCTCTCTTTCTCTCCCTCTCTCCCTCTCTCGCTCTCACCCGTGTGACACCATTATGATAATCAAGACAGTAAGCCTCCATCATCCCCAAATTCCATCATGCCTTTTTATGATCCCTCCCACCTTCCTTCACCCCTATTCCCAAGCAATCCCTGATCTGCTTTCTGTCATCATAGATTAGGCAGCATTTTCTGAAGTTTTTGATAAATAGAAACTTACAGTGTGAACTCTTTTTTGTCTGAACTTTTGCACTCTGCATAATTAGTCTAAGACTCATTCATGTTATTGCATGTATACATAGTTCATTCCTTTTTTCATTCCATGGCATTGTAGGAATATACCATAGCTCGTTTACCCACTCACCTGTTGTTTCCAGATTTGGAATAAAGCTGCTAGGAACACTCATGCGTAAGTGTTTGTATGGACACATGCTGTCATTTCTCTTGGTAAACACCCAGAGGTGGAATGAGTGGATTGTATGGTATGTGTATGTTTAACATATGTACATAAATATTTAAAAAACACATACCGTAAAATTTACCATCTTAACCATTTTTAAGTGCACAGTTCAGTAGTGTTAACTATATTCATATTGTTGTGCAACAGATCTCTAGAACTTTTTCATCTTGCAAAACTGAAACTCTAGACCCATTGGTCAACAAGCTTTTCTTCCCCCCCACCCCCAGCCCTGGCAACCCTCATTCTACTTTCTATTTCTATGTTTGATTACTTTAGATACCTAATATAAGTAGAATTACATAGTATTTTTTGTGACTAGCTTATTTCACTTAGCATAATGTCCTCAAGGTTCATCCATGTTATAGCATTTGAAAGTATTTTCTTCCTTTTTAAGTCTGAATAATGTTCCACTGTATGTACAGGTTACAGTTTCTTTATCCATCCACCCATCCATCGAAGGACACTTGTGTGGCTTCCACCCTTGGCTATTGTGAATAATGCTGCAATAAACATGGGCGTGTACATATCTCTTTGAGATCCTATTTTCAATTCTTTTGAATATATAACCAGAATATATATTTGAATTTTTAAGAAACTGCCAAATTGTTTTCCAAAGTGGTTGCACCATTTTACATTCCCATCAGCAGTGGATGAGAGTTCCAGTTTCTCCAAATTCTCACCAACACTTAGTATGCTCAGTCTTTTTAATTTTAGCCATTCTAATAGGTGTGTGGTAGTATCTTTAGAGGTTTTAATCTGCATTTCCCTAAGGACTAATGATGGTGACCATGTTTTCATTTGCATATTTGCCATCCATATATCTTCTTTGGTGAAGTGTCTTTCCACTTTTTTGCCCATGTCCCCCCAGACCTTTAATAAGGTTAGTTTTTTAGAACAGTTTTAGATTTATGGAAAAATTACAAAAACAGTTCAGGTCAGGGCATTTCCATGTACTCCACACTCAGTTTCCCCTATTATTAATGTCTCACATTTGTTAGATGTTATAGTATGGTACATATATAATATGGTACATAGTATGGTACATTTGTTACAATTAATGAACCAATATTGATATATTATTATTAATAAAAGGCCATGGTTTATTCAGCTTTTCTTAGTTTTTACCTAATGTCCTTTTCCTGTCCAAGATCTCATCCAGACACATTACATTTTATTTATTTATTTATTTATTTATTTATTTATTTATTTATTTATTAAGCCACACATGGTCAAGTCAAACCACATTACACTTAGTTGTCCTGTCTCCTCAGAAGACACTGGTCATGACAGTTTCTCAGACTTTTCTTGTTTTTGATGACCCTGACAGATTTGACTCCTGGTCAGGTATTTTGTAGAACATCCCTCAATTGGGGTTTGTCTGATGTTTTTCTCATGATTAGCCTGGGGTTATGGGTGTCTGGGAGGAAGGTCACAGGGATAAAGTGCCATTCTCATCACATCATATCAAGGGCACATGCCATCAACATGACTTATCCCTGTTGATGAGGACCTTGATCACCTGACTGAGGGCATTTGTCAGGTTTCTCCATTGCGAAGTTACTCTCTTCTCCCTCCATCCCTACCATAGTCTTGGGGAGGAAGTCACTACATGCAGTCCACACTTAAGGAGTAGGGAGTTACGCTTCACTTCCTTAGGGGCCAACTATCTACATAAATTCTTTGGAATTCTTCTGCACGGGAGGTTTCTCTCTTCTCCCTGATTTGTTTACCTATTATATCATTTGTTTATATCAGTATGGACTCCTGGATAGTTTTTTTTTTTTTTTTAAGACAGGATCTCACTCTGTCACCCAGGCTGGAGTGCAGTGGCACAATCATAGCTCACTGCAACCTCAAACTCCTGGGTTCAAGTGATCCTTCTTCCTCAGCCTCCTGAGTAGCTGGAACTACAGGTGTGCAACACTGCATTTGGCTAATTTTTTAAAAAAATTTTGTAGAAATGAGGTCTCACGATGTTGCCCATGCTGGTGGCAAACTATTGACCTCAAGTAATCCTCCTGCCTCAGCCTCCCAAAGTGTTAGGATTACAGGCGTGAGCCACTGCACCTGGCCAGATAGTTATTTTATACTTTGGGTTATTATTCAGTACTACTTTATTTACTTTGTTTCTCAAATTGTTCCAGCTGTAGGCACTGAAAGCCCTTTCAGCTGGCTCTTTTATCCCTTTTAAAAATTGAATTGCTTGTTTTCTTATGTAAAAGATTTTATATAGTCTAGATCAGGGACGGGGAACCTTTTCATGTTGGAAGGCCTCATTAATTCAGCTATAATCAAATAAGGCTGCATTCAAGAAACTTCAATTAGATATGCTTAAAAATGTATATTATTTTGTAAAAATCTAACTACTGTGTACTTAATAATTTAAAAAAGTGAAAACTATTTGTTAATTTTAAAGGTAACTAACCTTTTAATGACTTTGTTGTGTCTGCTTTTTGTCGACGCATTTGAATATTTATCATGGAGGTCCGCAGTTTCAGCTGATCTTCTAGATGGGTATCAGTCATTTGTGACCGTAAGGACATCTTGATTTGGGTTAGGTAGGAGAATGTAGATTCACAGCAATAAGTGGTTGAAAAGCAAGAAAGCATTTTTCAGGCATGTTGCTGAAGGCTTGTGTATTCTACTGCATTTTTCCATATTGCAATTGAATCTTTCTTAGCACCAAACAATGACTTTAAAATGTCACCTACTGAGAGCTCATTCAATTCCACCTGTAGTTCTTTAGGTGCCTTGGTGATATCAGCGAGGTGAGGCTGAAATGCTAATTTGAGTGTGATGTCATGATCTCAAAGTCAGTGAACCTTTTATTGCATTCTCCAATTAATAGGTCTATAACAGCTACGTATTCTTCAAATGATTCACATATATCATCCTGCTCATCAATGACCTTTGCTAACTGGGGAAAATGTTCATCTGAAATTTCCTTTCAAAGAAGTGTTTTAAAAAAAGATAGCTTTTTACAGGCTGGGTGCGGTGGCTCACACCTGTAATCCTAGCACTCTGGGAGGCCAAGGTAGGTGGTGGATCGTTTGAGCTCAGGAGTTCGAGACCAGCCTGAGCAAGAGTGAGACCCTGTCTCTACTAAAAATAGAAAGAAATTATATGGACAACTAAAAATATCTACAGAAAAAAATAGCTGGGCATGGTGACACATGCCTGTAGTCCCAGCTACTTGGGAGGCTGAGGCAGGAGGATCGCTTAAGCCCAGGAGTTTGAGGTTGCTGTGAGCTAGGCTGATGCCACAGCACTCTAGCCTGGGCAACAGAGTAAGACTCTGTCTCAAAAAATAAATAATAATAAAAAATAAAAAAAATTAAAAAATGAAAAAAGATAGCTTTTTATGAAATTCTTAGATTTTTGCCACATATCATATATAGACTTTGTTTTACCTTGCAAAGAAATATGCACGTTGTTTTGATTTTACAAGATATCATACAGATATTCTGCATTCCTATAGAAATCTTCTTTAAATAATTCACATTGCTGATTCTGTTCTTCATAAAATTTAACTGTCTGTTCTTGCAGAGATAAAACTTTGGCTAACACCTGTCCCTGCAATAGCCAATGTACTTTAGAATGATACAGCAAATCCACACTGAATACCTTATCCCTCAACTTTAGCATGTTATGAAACTGAAGATGCAGTGTTGCGTTTGCATGAATATAGTTAACAATACTTATAACTTGTTGCCAAGTGTCACTTAAAATAGTAGCTTTAGCACAGAGATTTTGCTGATGCAAGATACAATGAAAAGGAATGAGAGCATCTGGATCTGTTAATGCTTTTTTTTAATCTGTGCAATAAATCCTCCATGTTTTCCTGTCATGGAAGGTGCACCGCCTGTATGTACACTCACTAAATTTACCAAATTCAATCCAACTTCATGACACTTATCTTGAAAGTTGTTATATCTATTCCCTGTGTTCTGTTTGCAAGAGTGCCCAAAGTGAGTAACTCTTCATAGCAAAGAAAATCTTCTGTTATGACTCAAATGAAGTATTAAACCTGCACCAAGTCAGTAGCATCATTGATTCATTCAAAGCAATTGAGTAATATAGTAATATATTTTCTTTTTGGAGTATTCATGAGTTGTTCTGTTAAATTTAAGGCTAATTCATGCTGCTGATCAGTTATGGTTCTCCTTGAAAGGGGCAGTAGTACAAACTCCTGCTTCACAGAAAAAATCAAAACCGTCAGAGGGAAGTTCCCTGCTACCATGTACACAGACTCACCTCTTCCTGTCCCCTCCCTCCCAGCACACTGAGGAAGCATCCCTCTCCCTGCCCAAAGCCCACCCCTCCCTTCAGACCCTAACCCTGAGACACAGTTCTCTTCCTCTCACATATCCAACCTCCCCCTCTCAACTCCTCCCCATCCTTACCAGCAACTTTTAAACCTGCCCAATTCTTGCCTATTTTAGAAAACTTGCCCTGCCTTCTGCTCTCACCCTCTCCTGACTCAATCCTGGCTCCTTCCCTCCTCGCTCTGCATTTCCTCCCTAGGCAAGCTCCTCCGCAGCCGCCAGCCTGGCTACCGTCAGCACCCATGTGCGGTGCTCCCAGCTACACATCTCTAACCCTGATGGTCTCTCTCCTGAGATCCGAACCCAACTTCCCACTGTCCTCTCTCCTCGAACATCTCACAGGTCCCTTAAACTCAACGTGTCCCAAAACAAACTGGTAGTCTGTGCTCTCCCACTCCTCCCAGACCCAGGCCCCTTCCACGGTTACCCCCTCAGCAAACGGCACCAGCATCCATGCGTCATGCAAGTCACGACCTTCCCCTCCCACTCCCCAGTCAGTCCATCATCAATTTTCATTTATTTTATCTCCTAAACAGAATCTACTACTTCTTTCTATGTTCTTCCAGGCGCGAGCCCCAAACACCACCCAGCAGCACCCTGGCAGGTTTGCCTGGATCCCCTCTTGCCCCTCTCAGTCAGTCTGCACAGCCACAGTGTCCTTCTCAAGACCAGTCAGCTCATCACCTCCCCTGCCTAAAGGTCATGCCACGAAATGCTGTCCATGGAAATCAAGGATCCTTACTGCTGCCTACCAGCCCTTATGCAGCCTGGCCCCTGCAGCCTCCTCAGCTCCCTGTTCCACCGCAGACCCCGGCCCCCACTCTTGCTCCAGCCACAATGACCTCTGACCTCTTAGGCCCCGCCTCCTAGTTCATCCTCAAGCCCTATGACCATTGTGGGTTTTGTTCCCGCTGCTGAAGTCCTCCTCCCTGTCCTGCCCGGGCCATCCCGGACCACTTGCCCTTCAGAGCTCACTGTCACTCCCTCAGGGAAGCTTCCCTCCCTCCTATACCACATTCCTCTCTTTCCTAGCACTTGCCTCAGTTGAGACTTTAGATTATTTGGGGGGGCAATGCCTGCTTCCCCACACTAGCTCCAAGGGCCCAGGAACCATCACAGTTGTTTTTACTCACTACAAATTCAAGTAAAGAAAAGCCATTGCAAAGCACTAATCCTGTTTCAGAAAACAACTTGGGAAAGCAGTTTTTGCAACGCCATGCTGATACAGGGGTCAATAATGCCACCTGTGACCCCATGTGTTGTTTCTCCTAGATGCTGCCTACCTTAATTCTCCCTCCAAGAGAGTGATTTTTCCCCGGGTGGAAGTGTACTGCCAGATAGAACTCGCCCTTGGCAATGAGTGCCCCGAACACAGTCAACCGAGCCTCCAAACGAAGCAGGCCTGTCTGGAAGGATCTGCACAACTTCACAAGCAGTGGGCTCCCAAAGGGGATGGAAGGGGTGGCCATGTTCCACCTGTGTCCCCACCTGTGCAGGCACCTGCACCCACATGTGAGTGGCCTGTGGAGTCACCTGTTTCACCACCTGTCTCTTCATCTGAGCAGTCACCTGCATGGCCTCTGGCCTCATCCCTGCCACATTCTCCAGCTGACTGGCAGCCGGGATCACTCCCAGCTACGCACTCACCTCCTGGCTCACCACGGCCCATCACACCACCTGGGTTGTCACCTGTGTCACCTGAGCAGTGGGTACAATCATCTGGATCAACACCCAGACCCCCACCCTCCCAGGCGGCCACATCACCCAGGCCATCCCTGGGGCCTTCAGCTGTGAGGGCACCTCCAGCGTCACCTGCACAGCCACCTGTGGAGGAACCGGGCCCAGAACAGCCCCAAGGTAAGAACATTCTGTCTTCTCAGGCTGTCTTCATGTCTGGAGCCCCCTGGCAAGTGTGCAACAACACTGTGGCTGGGCCAGGCGCGTTGGCTCATGCCTGTAATCCTAGCATTCTGGGAGGCTGAGGTCAGGAGTTCGAGACCAGCCTGAACAAGAGCGAGACCCCGTCTCTACTAAAAAATAGAAAGAAATTATCTGGACAACTAAAAAGATATATATAGAAAAAAAATTAGCTGGGCATGGTGGCACATGCCTGTCATCCCAGCTACTGGGGAGGCTGAGGCAGGAGGATCGCTTAAGCCCAGGAGTTTGAGGTTGCTGTGAGCTAGGCTGACACCACAGCACTCTAGCCTGGGCAACAGAGCAAGACTCTGTCTCAAAAAAATAATAAAAATAAAAACAAACAAACAAACAAACAAAAAACCCACCGTGGTTGATAATCACTGCTGTAGGGGGCAGACTGAGGTTAGTTTCAGCGGCTCTGCCTGGTAGAGGACAGGCTGCCACCACAAGGGAGCAGTGTAGTTGACAAGTGTTCATTCCCTTGGCGTCATGTTTCTCAAAGTGTGGTCCCTCCTATGCAACAAAAGCATCACCTGGGAACTTGTTAGAAATGACAATTCTGAGGCCCTGTTTACTAAATCACAAACTTTGGGGGCTTGGCCCAGCTGTCTTTTTACAAGCCCTCCGGGGGATTTTTTGCCTGCTCACATTTGGGAACCACTGTTGCAGTAGAGTCTTACTGTGAAAGCCGCTGCGCCGGGCAGTGCTGCTCAAAGAGCCGTCTGCAGACCAGTCAGCCCCGGAACTGCTTGTGCCCAGCTCAGGATGGAATGAGAGCAGAGACTGAGAGTAAGCATTTAGAAACGTTTACGGCACTAAGATACAGCCACGACATCCAAGAGTTTGACCATGTTTTTACTAATCATTTTTTGCACTGTATTTCACAAAAGTGCTAGTCTGTTAAGAATTGCAAATAAATTTTTTCAAGAAAACGGGTTCCTCACTACAGATAGTTTGAGAAGGGCTTCTATAGAGGTTGCAGAGATGGACACATTTCAACTGTCCTTACTCTCAGGAAACCTCTAGCAGAGGAGATGACATGGATATTAACCTCAAAAATATAAGAAGTATTAAGTACTATTATATATAATTAATAAAAACATGGTGTTGGAGAGCATTTGTAGAGAATAAGATCACTTCTTTCTGGGGGAATATGAAAGGCTTCTTGGAGGTGACAGGTGAGTTAAAATGGGCAGGATCTAGACAATCGTGATTTGTGGGATTGGATGGGATGGAGTAGAAAGAGCATTCCCGAGTTTGTTCATTCACGAGGCTCAGGTGCAGGGTAGGAAAGCACAAGGTACACTCATGTGTGTGAAGAGGACATGTGTGTGACCACCACGGATGGGGACAGAGGAGACGGAGCCAAACGATGGACTGAAGCCAGGTTGCAGAGTCCTCACAGCCCATCAGCCAAACTTCCATTGTTATTATGATAAACATCACAGCAAGGTCTCCTCCTCCGGGCATCTGCCCCAAGTCAGGGGTGACCCCCTTCCTCTGGAATTGATTTACTTTGGTTCTTTTAATTACAGTGAGACAAAAATATCAGGATATTAAGAGTCAGAAAATTGGTCAAAATGTTTTATATGCTTTCTTATGTCCTGTTAAATGCAATGCATTTGTTTAAAGTTATTTACACCTGTGCATAAAGGTGGGCATCTTCAGGTGCCTGGGCAATCCTGGACCTGAGTTGATATTCTTCATGCCAGGGGTGGGCAGAGGGTGCATATCCCCAGTGGTTCTCACCTTGGAGTGATTTGCACACACACCCACCCAGGACACATTTAGTGATACCTGTAGACATTTTTGGTTGTCACCTAGTGGACAGAGGCCAGGGATACTGCTAAATATCCTATAATGCGCAGAACAGCCCCACAGTGAAGAGTTATCTAACCCTTAACGTCAGTAGTATGCACTAAGGTTGAGAAACCCTCTTATGGGACCCAGCTGAGCCTCAGCAGCGACCTCCATCTGTGGGAGCTGGGCAGAGCAGAGTCTGCCCAGACTTAGTGGGGGACAGGAGAATTGTAAAAAGCCCTAGGAAAATCCATAAACAAGGAGACAAGCCTCACTACAAACAGATTTGGGAGAACTAGGGACACCAAGCAGGTTCCTAACAAGAATTCCAGGTGGAAAAATCTAAATATATTTTATATTACTTTATTTACATACATGACATCATTACATAGTAACATTCATATATCATGTACCCCCATACTCATTGAAAACATGCAAAGAGCTTAGTTAAGAACCACGGTCATAAAATTATTCATATTCTTTATTCCAAGAGAAAGGAAAAAAGCATGACATAAAGCGTGTGATGGGAAGTTCGGATCCCTTTAGGGGATCTTCCCGACAGCATCCCTAGCACGCTGCCTTGTGAGGGAGTCGTCTGTCACTGGGCATCCAGGGTCACCATCAGCCCTTCCCAGATGCTCTGGGCTGCGCCTTTGTCAAACCCAGTAACATGATTATGGCTGGAAGTATGAGAATCTGAGAGCAGGAGAGTTCTTGACTGTTTTGAAACGTGCTAGCTTACTAACTATTGTTGTTTCAAAATGACCAAGTTTGCCCTCATTTCACTCACGGCTCCCGCATGTCACTTTCGGCTCTAGCTCCCCTTGCCTCTGCAAGTCAGAGTGGCCCCGCACCTCCACGTCACGCGAGGGGAGCCACCAGCGAGTCTTCCATGTGAGTTTCTCCTTCATTGGAAACATGTTCTTTCCTTTGGGCAGGGGATCGGGGCCAGGCTAGGGAATGTTTTCCATCTCTTTAGCTGCCCCGGGAACCCTGGGATCCTTTCCTAGTACGGTGCACCCCTTTACGTCTCACAAACCACCCCCTTCCTCTTGCCCAGTGAGGGCGATGCGTGGGGAATGACAGAGCCTGTCCGCGTCTGCAGTGTTGCTCTCTGCAGCTCCCTCCTGTGCACACCGGGACGCTCCTTTGAGTGCAGGGAGTGAATGTGCAAACACCCCCAATTTATATTTCACTCTCTAGTGATGCCACAGTCCAAGAGGGCTGGCAGGCATCCCACACCCCAGCCTTAGGTAGCTCCTGATGGTGTGAATTGAGGGACTCTATCAAAAGCCCCCCTTGGTCCAAATTATTTTCTGTCAGCATGATGAGGACCTTATAATAGTCCTATGTTGTAGATTGTCCCCAGAAAATCTTGTTTATAATGCATGTCAGTTGTCTGGGCTGTGTAACATATACTCTGTTGTCACCTTTGCAATAAGTCCTAGAGGGCCTGAGGATCTGTATTTGGGGGCCGCATTTCCCAAGCTCCCCTGCTGGCCGAAGGCCAGTTGGATCAGCCGGAGGAAGGCCCTGCAGATCAGAGGGCGGGTCAAGGGGGTTTCTCACCCCAACCCCACCCTGAACCTCACCCCTCCCTGCCCTCGGGCTGCTCTGGCAGTGGCTGGGTGTCTCTGGAGGGCAGGGCCTGAGGCATTCTTACTTTTGACATTGGCACTTAGCAAGTCAAACATATTAAAATTTACCTGCTTCCCGCATTAAGTATAATTTTAACTATAAAACTTTTTGAAAGAGCTTGTATAAATTTAATAACTTAGAGCTTAGGCATAAACTATGCATTTTGTTCCTATGATTTAAACTTTTTTGTATTTATATATAACTGTATAAAAGCTTGAGTTTCAGTTGACTGGTTGGGGTGATGTCATAATACTTAGATAAATATTCATTGATTATTAAAAAAAAAAAAAAAGTTTGCCAGGAACTGTGATGCTCAGAGTTGAGAGCCACGCTTGGGTGTGTGTACCTTCTGAGCTGAGCAGGGCCTGGTATTGGAGCTCCCAGGACAGGCCAATAACAAACCATCTTCTTCTTCTCTTTGCCCAGGGAGAGCCCAGCTGAAGACTCAAACTGGGTGAATAAGCTCTTCAGGAAGAACATGCAAAAGACAAGTGGCACCAGAAAAGGCTTCCCAAGACCTGAGATCCAAAAAGCCAAGCAGCAGAGTGCAGTGAGCATGACTAATGTTTCTTACATCCCACAGGGAGGAGCGGTTTCGGGAACTATGTGCCAGGAGATTGCAAGGAGCAGAGGGGGAGGGGAGCTTGGGCTTTGGAGTCAGACACGCCCAACACAACGTCCCTGCTCTGCCGGTCTTGTTTTAGTGATCATGGTTAGGACACTTGGTCTCTCTGAGACTTGATTTCCAGATCTGTAAAGTGGAGATGATGCCAGCTCATAAGGTGAGAGTCTAACGCGATCAACTGCGTCCATTGCCTCCCAGAGCACAGAATGTGTGATAGCACTCAGTAATAAGCAGATGTTGTGGTTACACAACTCCCAGAGGTTAACTAGCTCCTGCTTGGCTTCTGAATAGTCTCTGTTAAAAGCCAAACTAGACGTGTGAGTGCCTACGTGACCCTCCACATGTACACCTCCCAGCTGGTGCCAACGTACAGCTAAGAGCTCTAATCGATGCAGGCCTGCTTCTTATAGCCTTTAGACTATATTACATTGTCATTGATTAGTCAACATTTATTGAGCACCTACTAAGTGCCAAACACTCTCCTGGGCTCTGGCAATATCAAAGATGATACTTTCAACATTTGACCCCAAATCTTTATTTTAGACAAAAGGGAAGAATAAAACCTACTAATTTGCTGGACTTTGAACCCTATCTAAACCAAGTCTTATTTATTTATTTTTAATTTTTTTATTTTTTGGAGACAGAGTCTCCTGTCACCCAGACTGTAGTGCAGTGGCACGATCATAGCTCACTGCAGCCTTGAACTCATAGTCTCAGGTGATCTTCCTATGTCGGCCTCCCAAAGTGCCAGGATTACAGGCGTGGGCCACCACACATTTTATTTTTTTACTGAACCATAGTATTTTCATTAAAGGCACATGTGTCTGTATATTCAAAATGCCATGTCAGACACAAACCAGGCTGGGTGCCATCCATAGTTATTTCACTGGGTTATGAAAGTGTTCCCTGAAAGGAACAGGCCCACACTGCTTTTTAATTTGCTTCAAGTCTTTGTTGGTCAGAGAAATCTCTGATCATTCTAAGCAACATCCCTCCTGGTTACTCTTGTCCCCAGTGAGGGTTCTTGGTAGACACAGGGATTTATCAGATATATGAGGGTCAGAGGCTCAGCCTGGTGGCCAAAGGCCCACCCTGAATCTGGGCAAGTGTGTACATGGTGGGGGGGAAGCATATGGTGGGGAGAGCTTCCCAGAGCTGCTGCCGGAAGTGGGGCAAACCCACGCGACCTTTCTGGACTGAAGGTGGGCAGGGAGGGTGCAGGTGGGCAGCTGGGAGTCCCAGAGGTCATGGGATCAGTAATCCCAGCCTGGGATTATTCTCACTCCGTTCCTTGGTCTCCAGCCCCAGGACTTCCCTTGACCTTTGAGTCTCCCTATGTCTGTCTCTGGGAGCTCAGGGTCAAGTTCGTCCTTGGGAAGTTAGGCAGCCTGCGGCAGGTGTGGGGAGCCTCCATGGGGCTAGGAGCGCTATCTGGGAGCCAGGCCCCGACTCGGGTCCCTTGATTCCAGGGCCAGTTCTCTTCCCACCACGGCAGGGCAGTGGGAACTGTGCGATGCAGCCAGAGCTACCTTCACTGATGACCCGTCTAGGAATAAAGGTGCTTTATAAAGAAGCAGGCTGTGGGGAAGACAAACAAGACAGCATTCGTAAGCTACGGGAAGCACTGTTGCCAGTGGGTCACACCCCTTGCACCACGCAGGTGGTCGTCTGCCTGCTCCTTTATAGAACAGGTGATGAGACTCCTCCATCACCAATTGATGATCTTAAGCAAGTCCCGGCTTTGAGCTTCAAAGGCCAGGGCAAGGGGTAGAAAGGAGAATCTGAAAGATATTAGGGACATAGAAGGGAGAGTGATCCAGAAAGAGGAGAAATCTGCTCATTTCCTCCCAAACTACAATCACAAGAGACACTGTCACATCCACAGGCTGGTCCCATGCGAACTCCCGGTCCCCAGCTGATATCCCTGCCAACAAGAGGAGAGAGGCTAGAATAAAAGCTAAAGGGTAGATGTTCCATAGATGAAGCAGTGGTGTTTTTAAGTCAGAGTTTCAAATTCATACTTTGATGCAGGTTGTATTAGTCAGTTATTGCTGCTATAATAACACTGCATAACAGACAACCCGCCAAATCCCAGCAGGTTACAACAACAAAACATCTATTTCTCTCATGAAATCATGAGTTTGAGTTGGCTGGGATGGCTCTGCTCGGGCTGCAGGGTGAGGGCAGGTCTGCTCCAGCCCCTTTCATGCCAGGACCAGTAGCGATGCCAGACTTGCTCTTGTCCGGGAGCATGGCTGGACATATCAGCCCAGCGTTCCTCTGCTGGCCTTGTCTCCCCTGCAACGAAAGCTCAGTGGCCATCTGACTCTGCACTGTGTCACTGCTCTCAAAGTAGAGAGACAGACTGAGAAGTTAAGAGACTACCTACAGGCTACAAGTGGGAAAGGAGGAGGCCCATCCTGCCCCTAAATTCTCCTAATTGCTACCAAGTCTTTCAGACTCCCCAAATTTCCACCCTGAGAGAGCTCCTCCTTTGAATTTCTATGGAATTTCCCTCATTGAAATGTGGATGTAATAATGACAGCTAAAACTTACATAGTACTTGTTACATTCCCAGCACTGTGGCACAGAGAGGTTAAGAAACATGCCCAAAGTTACACAGTTAGTAGGTTGCAGAGCCAGGATCCCAATCCAGGTTGTCTGTCACCGGTGCATAATGTTATCACTAAGTGACACAGCCTCCCAGGGTGGTAGGAGCACTGGAGCAGGAGTCAGAAGTCACAGGGTCAGCCCTGGTTTTTCCATTCGGGCAACTCACGTAATAGGAGTCTCAATTTCTCTCCATGACATCTACCCTGCCCTCATGCCATGGCTATTCGGGGCTTAAACGAGAAGCTGAATGTGCAAGCATACGGTGTAATCCTGGGTGACAAAGACTAGTGTCCAGGCCTGTGTGGGACATCTGGGGGGTTCTGGGGCAGCTCGCAAGCCTGGGGCACTGAGAGAAAGGAGCAGAGAGACAGGGTCTTTGAATGCATGGAGGAAGGACACAAGGAAGTCACCTGCTTGTGATTCTGGACAGTGTAATTCCTACATTAGCCCAGTATAAGTATCACTAAAAAGAGACGTTCTCCATATATTTTTGTTTTATACATGCACTTTTAATAGGATGAACAATTTTATTGCTTTTTCTGGATTTAAAACCAACACGTGCTCATTACAAAAAAAAAAGTCCTAAAATCTAGAAGGCATAAATAGAAAACAAAAATTGCCAGAAACCCCAACACTCAGATATTAATATTTTGGTGAATACCCATCCATATTTTCCAAACTTACGCAGACATCTGTTTTAAAAACTTTTTTATGAAAATGGTATCATATACTACATGCTGTTTTGTAGCCTGCTTTTTAACTAAATAGTATATCATAACTTCTTTCCATGGCACATATAGATGTATTAAGTTTGTAACGGATCCATATTCCATTGCTGTAGATATACTATTAACGTATTGATTTCATCTGTCCTCTACTCATGGACATTTAGGTTGCTTCCAATTTTTTGCTATTATCAATATTGCTATGACAAATATCCCATCGCGGGGTGTGATGGCATGTGCCTGTAGTCCCAGCTACTCTAGAGGCTAAAGCAGGAGGATCACTTGGGGCCAGGAGTTCGAGGCTGCAGTGCACAATTCCTGTCTGTGAATAGCCACTGCCCTCCAGCCTGGGCAACATCGCGAGACCTCGTCACTGCATTAGAATAAATAAATAAATATTCCCATAAACACATCCTTGTACACACAGCCAGTGGTCCCCTTGGCATATATTTCTAGAACTGGGATTTCTCAGTCACAAGGTATGTGAGAGAAAAGTTTTGATGCATGCTGCCAAATTGTCCTCAAGGGGATTATAGTGCTTAACATGGCAACACTTTCACCAGCAAACGAACCGGAGGTGGCTGTCCCCACCACTTGCTCACCAAGCTGGAGCGTCACAGGCCCATCATCCCTTATCTGCAATTCTGAAACTGAAGAAGCTCTGAACTAACAAAAATTTATGGCCACTCTTTTGAAGCTGTAAGGGGTGTCCTCAGTGGAACTAAGGTGAGGGAAGTCCTAGGTTAAGGGCCTCAGAAATGATGAATCTATGTCCTTTTCCTAGGAAGCTGTGAGCCAAACGGGGAAAGCCGAGCTGGCCCAGGAGAGAAGCTGAGCACCCCGAGGCTGAGCCTGCTCCCTACTGCTCTCAGATACCCTCCCCCGACCCCAGGCCTTTCGGGGGCCGGGGCGACACCCACTGCCAGTCCTGATGGTGCAGAGGGTCTCCTTGCAAACAGCCTCTACTTCCCTGTGATCCTTCCCACCCTTCCACTGCCCTGCTCTGGACAGACTGATGGACGTCAACGCTGACCGGTGCTGATGGGCCTTGCTCCCAACCTCGGCCTGAGTTTGCTTCTTGCAGATGGGCCAGATCCTTCCTAGTCTGCCCAGGACCCAGCCCACAGCGCGAAACTCTTGGGGGTCCAGCAGGACGGAGCCAAGGACACAGTTTCCCTGTTTCCTGTGGTGTCAGGAAACCAAGCTCTTCTACTTCTGCTTTGTTTTTGTTCTTGTTGTTCTTGTTTTTGAGAAAGAGTCTCGCTCTGTCACCTGGGCTAGAGTGCAGTGGCGTCAGCCTAGCTCACAGCAACCTCAGACTCCTGGGCTCAAACGATCCTCCTGCCTCAGCCTCCCGAGTAGCTGGGACTACAGTCTCGAGTCACCATGCTCGGCTAATTTTTTTTTTATTTTTACTAGAGACGGGGTCTCACTCTTGCTCAGGCTGGTCTCGAACTCCTGACCTCAAGCAATTCTCCCGCCTCGGCCTCCCAGAGTGCCAGGATTACAGGCGTGAGCCGCAGCGCCCGGCCCTGCTTTGTTTTGAAGTCCCCCAGTGAAGTAAAGGTTGACTTGGAAGCACCGGACCCCCTCAGCTGGCCACTGGACTCGCCTGATGGAGCCCGTCTGGCAGCAGGGACAGCGGGAGCGTTAACAGCCCGCCTGGGATTCTGTGGTGCGCTGCGCTGGGACAGGCTGCCCCGACTTCTTGCACCAGGTGTGGTTGCAGAGGGACATAGAGGAAATGCAGGCCACATGTCCCTTCTCCCCGCCCACACACCTGAGGGCAGAGTCTGCTGTTTGTGGCTCCCTGAAAACGTTCCGTGAGAAACATTCCTTCAGACTCACATTTTCCAGACTGTCCAGAAAAAAATGACTGCCCCCCACCCCCAAGAGCAAACAACCTCCCGCCCCAGCCTGGCCAGTGAGGAAGCCTGGGCTGCCCTTGGGCCTCAGGAACCCAAGCCCGGGAGGATGGGTGGGGGACGCCCCTGCAGATGTGACCCCTGGGGTGGGGGTGGTCAGCAGACGGGGCTGGTTCAGGGAACAAAATGCACCTCTGCACGGCCGAGAAGGAGCCAAGTCCCGGGCGTCTGGCATCCTTTGCCCACCCCGGCCCGGACCAGCCACGGGAGGGAAGCAGGGAAGCCGCCCGAGGTCTGTGTGGCGGGACAGGGTTGACCGAGTGGCCCAGCTGGCCGCCACCCCTCGTCCAGGACTGGTGTCCGCGTTCGCAGAGGCCTGAGGCGCGGGACAGCGGGAAGGAGGGTCTCTCCCTTGCCCACTTCCTGGTACCCAGGGCGGACTCCAGCTTAATAACAATTATTGTTACAACTCAAAGCCCAGGCCCCTCAATGTCAGTTCTGCTACACTATCAGTAAATGCCATTGCATATTCTCCCTCACTTCAGTCACTTTCTCTTTTTCTCCTTTTGAGGTAATTATTAATAAAAGAATTTTTACATTAGTTTCAGAGTTGCCAGATAAAATACAGGACATCTTGTTAAATTTGAATTTCAGATAAACAATGAATAATTATTTAGTAGAAGTAGGCTGCCAATGTTGCAATTATTTATTGTTTATCTGAAATTCAAATTTAACTGGGTCTCTGGTATTTGTATTTGCTAAATCCGGCAACCCTAAATTAGTTCCTTTCTCCTTTCTTTCTCTCTCTCTCTTTTTAATCAACACTAATGGGTCGTTTTGAACGTGCCAGCCGCTGTGCTTTGAAACTGGAGGGTCTCCGAGTGCCAAGGGCAAGGCCATGGTGCCATCTCGCCTTCCAAACAAGCATATCTGAATAGCCGGCCGGGGCCCAGCCCTCCCTGGAACCGGGCTAACACCTCCTAACACCTCCGGCTCAACCGGTTCTGACCCCATTAGCTCTGACTCACCCACTTTGGCTCCTGACTTCCCAGAGGGAGGACATTTAGGTTAATTATGCCCTGATGTCACTTGCCCACCTTTTAAAAACCTTACAAAGCCACGGGATCTCCTATGCACTTCAGTATTCTCATAAAAACATCTGTGGTGGGAGTTGAGGGGGCCCACCTTACACAGCCCCCTCACACGGTGTCCCACTCCCCATACTCCTATTGGGGCAAAAGCTCCATAACCAGTGGGGTCCGTGAGTGTCCTGAGGGCAGGGGCCGTGTCTTTTGCATTTGTATATTCCATAGAGTTCGCATCCTGCTGGTACATAGTGAGTGCTCAATAAATATTGGTTGAATAAATGAACTAATGGATTAGGCCAGGGCTGCCCAACCTACGGTGAATTGTATAAGGTTACAATGTAATAATAATAGAAATAAAGTACACAGTAAATGTAATGTACTTGAATCATACTGAAACCATCTCCTCTCTTCCTCGTCCATGGAAAAATTGTCTTCCATGAAAATGGTCCCTGGTGCCAACAAGGTTGGGGACCACTGAATTAGACAATAAGGGAGAGGGTGCTAAAACTGGAGTTCACAGAGCTGAGTCCTGGCCTGGTTCTTTCTGAAGCTGGCTGTGTGATCTTGAAAAAGGCACTTCACTACTCTGAGCCTGGGTTTCCTTGTCTGTAGAGGAGGATGATAATGCCACCTTCTTCTGCTCCCCTCCGAGCAGCACAGTGAGCCTGCCAGGGTTGGGGAATGGGCATTCATGTGTTATGCGAGAGAGGGGAAGGATGCCTTTGATGTCTTTCCATGGAGAACACATTTCATGGACCAAAAACCCAGTGCTGCATTCTGACAATTTTTACCCTGGTTCGAAGTGACAGAATTTGGTCACCAGAGTTTAGGGACTAGTAAGAGATGATACAGAATCAGGACTGGTCCAGATTTTCCCAGACGTATAATGAACTGTCACCTTGACAGTCACAGCATTGTAAAATGTCAATTCTGGAGAGTATCTTGTCCCCCAGGTCACCCAGCCTAGGGGCAGCTGGACTAAAACCCAGGTCTCTTGATAGCCAGCTCAGGACACTTTCCTTCACTGCCTTGGTGAGGTGGCACTCTCTGGGTCCCAGCTCCAGGTGTCCCGTCCTGGAGAGGATCCAGAGAGAGCCCCAGGCAGGGACAAGGAGGCTGACCCCCACAGCCTTGCAGGCACCAGAGTGCCAGACATGTGTCAGGTGGATATCTGTCTTGCCTCCATGGTGAATAATCCAGATCACAGCTTTGTGCGAGTCAATTTCTTTATTTGCTCAAATAATACAAGTACAAAAATGAGAGTCAGATGCCAGCATCGGGAACTCATAGCAAATACTCACACGGCTTAAAGAACATCATTCCAAATAAGAAAACTGTATAAAAGGTTCCTGACCTTCATTTCCAAACTTATTCCAATTCTTCAGATTTTGGTGCTGTGTTCCTGAACACCGCCTAAAATAAACCCATAAATAACTCACCTCTCCCCTACTCCTCAGAAGCAGCAATAAAACCTAAATGACTTTCAGCATATGCTTAGTTGAGCTTCCTAAAACTTTGTCTCATGTTTGAGGCCAGTCCCATCTAAGTGGCCTCTCTACCCTTGGCTTCTCCCCCTCAGTGCTACCCCACAACACCTACCACAGGGTCCACACGGCAACACCGTATCCACCGTGGGTAACATGATTTAGTTTGCCACTCAGGTTGTGACATCCTCTCCCCTATGACCACATGTTCCAGGCAAAGTCCAAGGGAGCTGGACGTCTGTTTGCAGTTGGGCCTGCTTGTAGATATGGAATGTGGCAAATTGCCCACCTGAATCAAGCTGTTGAAACTGTTCAGCTGCGTAGAAGGCAGAGCCTCTAGCACCCTACATCTCACCTTTGTGCAAATACAAAAAAGGGCCCTTTTCTCAAGACACTTTACTGCCATCAGCTGGAACATTGTCATCATACATCTAGAAATCTACAATGCCTAGGATGTGAATAGCAACCCCTGGGGTATGATGCTCTTGAGCAGTGCACATCTATGCAGCCATCCATGGCAGTCCAGCTTGAAGCCATCCTCTACTTCCTGAAAACCATCTAGATCTAGCTATAATAAGAATAATAACATACATGGACATGGCACGCTGTAATTTTTGGAATTCTTCACATCCATTTTCTCACTGACTCAGCAAACTCCACGAGCTGGGAGAGGTAAAAGGTATCAGCTTCATTTCTCTGGTCATAGAATTATAGCACACAGAGTTAGAAGGATTCTGAGAGACCAGGAGTCCTCAATTTATAGGTCTTTCCTAACTGGGGCCTGCAGAGCTCCTGGGAGGCATCTATAAATCCATATGAGCATTAAACACTGTTGACCAACTGAATAAATGATGTGTTGCACATAGATGCACAACTGTTAGTGTGTGGATGTTCTGGTTAGAGATTAAACAAAAAATTATTTTTAAAACATCTGGAAAACTGTCAGTAGGCCTTCTGAATGACAGTCTAGAATCCAGGGTCTAGAGAGGAGAGGGGACATGTTCAGGGTCCTGCAGGAGGTTTGAGGCAGGGGGACTCCCAGTCTGGTGCAAGATTTCCCCCACCACGGCCTCTGCATCTCGCCCCGTGGGAAAGTGCTTGTGCTTTCTCAGACGATGGTGTGTGGACACAGAGTAGCTGTCTGCTCTTGTCTTCAGTCATCTTTGTGAAGCATGGGATTGGGACATCACGGAGCATCTTCAGGGTCTCCTGGCTAAGACTGCCAATTGTCTGGCCAGTCCAAGGGAAATCTAGCACGAGGCACAGCTTTCAATCTGGACTTTGACTCTCAGGACTTGTGATGTTCTGGGAGGAGAAAAAGAACATAGGTGTTAGCCACAGCCCAGTTATTTGTGGGTCCCACTCTGGTAACAACAGACGTCCCATTATCCCCTCAACACCCCACAGTAGCCCGCACCTCTGTTCCTGCAGCGCCTCCTGCTGACATCGCTCTCCCAATCCCTCCTCCCCAGATGGCCTCCTCGCCTCAAAGGTCAAAATCAGTGCCTGTCACCTCCCAGAAGGCTCCCAGGACCAACTCGCTTTTTTGGCCTCAGCTACCAGTCTTTTGGCATTTGATTGCTGTTTAATTTTGTCATCAGTAAACAGTTGTCTTTCCCATTAACAGATGAAGTCTTTGAAAGCAGAAGGTTGCACAAGCCCTCACTGCACTTTGCATAGCTAAGGAGGCTGTCAGTATCTACTGACTGGGTGAATAAATGCATGAATGAATGGTTAGTAAAACCAGACATGCAGTCAGGGCAACTGTTTGTATAATGCCTTTCACAAAGAAGTCAGATCACTCTGGAAGCTATTACCTACCCCACCCGGGAGGGCAAATTACCCGGAACATCCCCATTCTTGGGGAAAAGACAGTGAGGAGGTGAAAAGAGAGGTCTGTGGTCATGAGAAGCTCCCGCCAGGAAAACAAGCCACGGCAGAGCAGCGCATTTGAGTGACAAGGCAAAACTGTCCTGAGATAGACCAATTTTCTTGCGAGACTTCTCAAAGAAGTCTCGAGAGGCTTCTAAAGGTAACTGCAGGAGAGGAAGACAGAAGTACTTTGGTGATAGTAACTTCACTGCAAAAAGGGTCTGGTTTCCCAGGGGACCACTCAGATGCAGAGTCCTGGTCCTGTTTATCCAACACCAGCAAACAGGATATTTCCTTCCTGTAAAGCCACACCTCCACTCAGTAGCTTCTACACTATAGATCTGGGCCACATGTTTGTAAGCAGGTTATCTTAAGTGAGTTAGAGAAGGATGGGGAAATCTGTTCATCAGAGTCCATCAGAAAACATCAAAGCTCAGAATTTTTAAAAAATTAGTGGCAGATATCATCTCTAAATAGAGTATCTCAAAGCCTTAGGGGAGGGAGGATGATCAGGAATAGCACGGAACCGATCAGAGCAGTGCGGTGCTGGCAGGGGGGAGGCTGTTCTCAATCAGCAAGGCAAGGTCAGGGAGTGGTGGCCTCCTGGCGGCCTTCCAGGACCACACCCCCTGGAGCCTTCTGGTCTACCTCAGCCACCCCCTACTGGATATAGAACCTTACTTTGTTAGTTAAATTTTATGACAGCCTAGAATTGGGAAGCCGAGCAGCAGAACCCGTGAAATAATAACAAGGCAAGCTAAGATAGTGGCCGGCCCAATGTACCACACTGATCTCAAAAAGTGTGAGGATGTACACATGATTGGAGACCAGAGCCAGATAAAATGATGGTAATAATGGGGTAAAATCAGTGAGGTTTGGGAAAAGAAAAAAGTCATTGTGGTATAAAATTGTCTCAGAAGGTCTCATCGAGGAGGAAGTGGCATTTGAGCAGAACTTGGAAAGTTCTGAACTAAGCAGGGGAGGGGAGAGGACAGTAAGTAGATCCCCCTGGAGGCCGACTGTGAGCCCGTGGTCACTGGTGCCACACTGCCACTGCCCTTCCCGCCCTCTCTCACCGGCTGGGACTCCCTGTATGGGAACTCGGTGCAACTGTAGTGGCTTCTTAAGCCCATGAGGATAGACATGGCGTGGCTCTTGTGGCCGGCAAATTTGTTAGTCAAGCCAAAGCCAAACTGGTAGGGTCTCTTGGCGAGGCTCCTGTCCAGCTCAGAGGAGTGGGCCACCCGGCTGCGCAGGGTGGCTACCAGCTTGCTGAGGGAGGATTCTGAGAACTCGTAAAAAAATCTCTTAAAGCTGGGGTGTCGTCTGATCTGGAAGCAGAAAGAAGGCAGGCCGTTAGTGCTGCAGGCAGTACCCCTCCCCCAGCTCCACGCAGCCAGGCTGGCACCTCCGTGTCCCTGGGATGAGCGCCCCTTGTTAAGTTCCTCTACCATCTGCCCCCCACCCCAGCCTCCCAGAATCTGCCCTTCAAGGTCCCGCTCAGAGCAGCAGGACAAAGTCGGGGTGCGGAGGGAGAAAGTGCAGGCCTTTAGACTCAGGTAATTCGGAACCAAACAGCCCCAGAGCCTTCTCTTCTCCCTCAGCCAGCCCCTATTTCATATATAACCTTACTTTATTTAAATTTTATGACAGTGGCGAATCTGGGTGCTTAAGTATCATTTACTAGCTGTGTGGCCTCTCTGAGCCTCTGTTTGGTCATCTGTAAAATGGAGTAATAATATCCCCCCACCCCCAGATTGTTGGGGGGAATTAAGTGAGATAGTTGGTGTAAAATCTTTAGTGCAGAGCAGATGTGAGATAAATTTTGGTTCCCACTCTAGGGTTCCTGCAGTAAGCTCTGTCCTCTTAACACCTAAATGTGTTGGGTTGTTTTACCCCAGGGCAGACCTGGACACAAGGAGCTGGGCGTGGCTAGTTTATTTGTTAGGTGAGCCCGGGGAGCACTGAGGGAGGACTGGAGAGCTGGGACACGGGTGACACAGCAGCCCATTCAGTGCAGCAATTGGAGCTTAACCCACAGAGCAAGCCGGGACCCAGCACAGCACACGCTGCTCAGTTATGTCTCCCAAGGGCGAGGGAGCGGGGGGTCTTCGTACACCAGCTCCCTTCAGCCGCAGGTGGAAGGCTGCGCTTGGGGCAGTGTGGGTGTTAGTTCTGCCTACCACATGGACAGGAAGCGGCTCTGGGTCCACAGGCAAAAGGATGCAGGTGCTGGCAGTTGGGAGCGGGCCGGTGTGCACTCTGGCGGTAAGGTGAGGTGCCAACAGCGTCAGCCACCCTGATGACTCATCTACAACCTGCCCTTCACATGTGATCTGTGTTTGCCTCTCCAAGGAGACTGGTTTTCAAGGGCAGGGAATCTTTTGTTACAGGCTATCTAGCAGGGGAGGAAAATCAACAAGCTTGGAAGAATTGGAGACCATAGAAATGCTGAAGTGTGTGCCCAAGACGGAGAGTCGACAGCGAGACAGCCAAGGACGGGTCAGCCAGGCTGGTGGCCAGGCGTGGGCTGAGGAGGCCTCCAGGGAAGGGGGCAAGAGCTGAACTTCAATGGTGGATCTGGATAGGGGGGGGTCCTGGCTGGCAGAGGGACCGCCATGAGCACTACGTTATTTTAAACTATCTGTTACCCCATCTGCTACGTGGCTGGAACTTTCTACATATGCACGAAGCTTGGTCAAGTAGATAATCATCCCTCTTTTTTGCAAAAGAGGAAACCGAGGCTCAGAGAGGTTAAGGGACACGGCCAAAGGTGCCCAGAGATGCAGACTGGGGACTGAACCCAGGTCTCAGCTGGGGGCAGCGAGGCCCTGCAGTTGGCCCGGGGGACTGCGTGGTGCTCACCTGCCGCCCCAGCTGGCCGTCCACCTCCTGGAGAAGCGCCACCAGCTCCTGGATGATGAGCTCCTCTAAGGGAGATAAAGAAGGACGGAGCAATGGTGACCAGGTGACGCCTAGTCCCCTTTCAACAACAAAGTGCCGCGACAACACATCTATCAGTGAAAGACAGTCTTTTATCTCTAAACCTCAGCACACAGATTAGTTATGACAGGACCAAAAAAAATCTTCCCTTGAACTAAAGTGGGAGCGTGAGAGCTTGGTTTGCATTTGCTTTATAGAACTAGAAGGACTCAGGCTTGCGAGCCTCTCCTGTAACCATATTCAGTTCCATTTGACAGGTGGGAAACCGAGGCCGCCCCAGCGTCCCTTACCCAGGCTACCGTGGGGTCCTGTGGTCAGAAATGGGAGTTTGGACTAGAAGCAGCTAATCAAAATGCCAGGAGGGGAAAACCCAAGGCTGCCGATGCAGCGGGAACGCACCCATCGGCCTGGGTTATAAGCAGTGATGTGCTGGGACTGGCTCCTACTACGTTCGTTGTAATATTCATGAAATTTGTGAACCAGTTGTTATGAACTCTTGGCAGCTTGAAATTGGCCAAGGTAGAAATATTTATAGCATGGAAACGTGCAGATGCTACACAGCAGGGCTTCCCCACAGAGAGCCTGTTTGCCAGCACACCGCTGGCTACAGACCCAGTGCAGGCCAGGAATTTTATACGGAATATCCAGGCAAACTAATGGGGGTGTCAGCTACCTCCCACAGAATGCGGGATAGACAGGCGTCCTCTGGAGGAGGCTCCACTGCAGCTCTGCCCCAGCAGCCCCAGGTTAAAGGCCAAGCCTCTGCCCTCTGCCCTGCTCTAGAGTCTCCTGGGGTATTTGCCCTTCCCAATTCCCTCCCCAGAACCATTCCCTGCTCAGCCTGTGAAATCCACGCAGAAGAGAAGCCCCAAGAAGCTGTCCCAGTGAGAGCAGGGGCAGTACTAACTGGATTCGCATGCTCTGTCCGGCTGAGGTCCCCCTTCTGGCTTGTGGCTTCTGGCCTGGGAAGGTGCTTCTGAGAGCCCAGCTGGCCCCCCTTCTGCAGGTGAGGGCTCCTGCAACTCGAGACCTTCTGCATCTGAGGGCAGAAAAGAGTTGGTGTGTTTTGCACCAGGTGCAAATCCACATGCACAAGCCGATCCCAGGTCCTGAGAAGACGCTGTTCACGCACGAGCACGAGAGGGCTCCTGGCTTCCAGGCTCCTCGGTGAGCTCCCGCCCAGCTCTGCCTCAGAGGCGGGCACAGTGCTACGGTGCTGTCATGGCCTTCTCCACCAGCTCCTCTGCCTCCTCACCGTCTGGGAGTGGGCACAAGTACGCCCACGGGCCTCGCCAAGGGAACGCCCTTCCCGTTTAACTCTTCGAGGCTTTCCAAGCCACTTAGCCTGTCTGAACCTCACTTTTCCCATCTGTCAGATGGGAGTGATGAGACTGCCCTCACAGGGCTGTGAGCTGGCTAAATGAGACAACAGTTGACAGTGGCGTGCAGTAGGCACTCGGTGAATGTCAGGGCAGTTACTGTATAGCAGGGGCCTCAGCTTTGGTGGAGTGAAAAAACAGGCCCGGGCCAGAGCCTACTTCACACTCCAGTCTACTGTTTTCTCTTAGGGTTCCAGGTGATTCTGACGCTCGGATGCTCTGATCTCACGCCACAGTTGTTTTTAAGTGCATGTTGGGGGGGGCATGTGTTATGAGTGGGGGGTCCTACTGGCAACCGGCCCCTCACATCTGCCTGCCTCCCCATGCCTCCCCACTCTGCTCAGAGCAGAAAGCAACAGGGACACGCCACACAGCAGCCACCCCTGCCCTGGAAGAAGCCTCCGTTACCACGGCAACACCAGGCCTGCGTACCAAGGCTGCTAGAGACGGAGGGCCGATGGCCACCCACACACAGGGGCAGATAGCTGGGCCTCTTGTGCCGCTGGGCCTCCGGGCTGGCAGCCCCTGCTTTCTTGGGCTCCTTGGAGTTGTGTTTTCTGTGGGAAAAGCCTCTCTTGAGGCTGGACTTTTTCTCCTGGAATTTCCTCCTGCAGAGTGGGGCTGGGTTTTCTACAGCCACGTCCACCTCCTGGACTTGAGGCTGCTGTGGAGGAGATGAGAGAAACTGAGTCAGGACTCCTGACCTTGAGGACACTGCAGGTGAGCTGGGCAAAGAGACCCGCTGTGGGCTGGCGGGTGTGGCCCAGGGCGGAGAGCGATGGATGCCAAGCAGGGGAAAGGAGCGTGGTCTGGAGCTGGCTGGGCGGCTCCAGGGAGGACGAGGGCCTGGGCCGGGTTTGGCAAGACACAGAATCGGGGGAGGGGCGGGAAGTTATCCTGCCAGGCAGGGTTGGGGGTTCCATAGTGAGGTCAAGGTTACACAGGCAACATCTTCCTTACCTTCTCTCCCCCTTGTTCCTCTGCATCCTGGAGTAGGGCAGTGATCTTCTGGATGAATTCTCCTAAAAAGATCAAAGTGCCTGCTTACACTCCGGTGCTTAGAAAAGCCCTCCTGTGGTCAATCTTCATTTCCTAAGGCGGCTCTCTGGGAGATTCTCACAGGTCCTGACCAGGGCTACACACCCCGGCCCCTCGAGGGTGCCGATGCGCTGTCAGGGGGTCCTGAGGGCAGAGCTGGTTTCCTGGGACACGTGTTCACTTATCTGTTCACCTACCAGGGCCCACACACAGACGCGGGGCCCCAGGCTCCAGCGGAGGCCTGCGCCCCTAGGTCCCTCCTGCGGCACCTCTCTCCCTCCAGGTAGAGCAGGGCCCTTCCCGCTTCCCTTTCAAGGCACGTTGTCGATAAAAAGCAAATGGGGCAGAATAGGGGCGGGGAAGCAACAATCGTTAAAAGTATTTTCAGACACGAAGAACTGACAAGATTACATGATTGATTCTAGGCCTGGCTCTGCCTATGGTAAAATAATAATAATAGTGGTGGCAGCTACCATGTGCTGAGCTTCTCTCCTGTGGCCCCCGCCCCTCTTCCTACCCTCTTTACTTCTCCTGAAGCTCTGTCCCCAAGCTGGGCCACCTAACAACAAGAATAATGACAAGTGTCAGCTAACATGTTATTAGCTGCTAACAGGTCCTGCTCTAAACGCTGTATAGCCATTCATTCATTTAGAACCACCAACAATTCTAGGAAGTGGGTACTATTATTATCCCCATTTTGCAGATGAGGAAACTGAGACCAGAGATGAAGTAACTTGCCCAAGTTCACACAGCTTGATGGGGTCAGAGCCCAGATTCAAGCCCAGGTCCTAAAGATCACACCAGCTCTTGCCGTGGGCCAGCGTGTTCCTCACAGCCTCACGCTGCCCCAAGGAGGCCAGTGCTGTCACTGTTGACATGTACTGAGACTCAGACAGCGCGTGTAACAGGCAGCCTGGCGTGGCCTCCCCAGCCTGCTGGACTCAGAATGGGGTCTGGGCAGGTCACTGCCTGTCTCTGGCTCAGTTTCTCTTCTGCAACTGGAGAGTCACACCCGACGTTTTCCCAGGGGTCTCTGAGGAGAGGAGAGGGACACTGACTGTATTCCGAGGCTCTGTCCAGCTGCGACTCCTCTTCGGGTCCCTGGCTTCCTGGGTGGGTGGAAAGTTCAAAGGGACTGGGACCCCCGCCGTCTGTAGGCAGGGCCCCTTGGGCTTCAGGTTCTTCCAAGCCTGAGAAGCAAATGAAACGGTGGGGGGGCTATGTCAGTCTGAGAAGCTGGCACAGGCTCTAACATGGGCCCCGTGGCTGGATCACGCTAAGGCCGCGGCGGGCTGGAAGTGAGCGGCTAGGCCAGGCCGTGTCTCCGACTTACTGGTCCAGACCAAGCTCCCTTATCCCTTCCTATTTCCATAGAACCGGCTTTCCTGGGCTTTGCTGTCCTCTCCTCCCTCCCTTGGTGCCCCCACCCTGCAACATTCTGGCTTGATCCACAGGTTGAACGGCAGATGCCGGATGCCCTGCATGAAGTAACGGATCATGGTCAGAATCCCCCTACATGAAAATATCTCCCCGTGTGGCCTCAAATTCCACCACTGGAGACCCACTCTTTAGTGTTAAGCATCAAAATGTAAATGCCCCTGGCCAGGACGCCCGATTAGGCTGCTCCTCCCTGACACCCAGGAGGAAACTATCTGATCCTTTCTCCCTCCAGCCCCGGCTCCATCACCGATGGGCCGTGTGACCTTGAGCATATTGTTTCACCTCCCGAAGCCTCCGTTCCCTCATCTGTAAAGTGGGGATAATAACTGTATTT
Source organism: Lemur catta (assembly GCF_020740605.2). Taxonomy (NCBI): domain Eukaryota; kingdom Metazoa; phylum Chordata; class Mammalia; order Primates; family Lemuridae; genus Lemur; species Lemur catta. The sequence continues at coordinate 45,906,388 of NC_059129.1, forward strand.
CATAAGATAGCTCTGAGGACTGACTGAGATACAGGTACACAGTAGGGAAGTATCTTATCTTGTCGGTGAGGAAACTGAGGCGCAGAGATGGGGAATGACACGGAAATCAGCTCAGAACCCAGGGCTCCTGCCTCCTGGTTCCTGTTCCTTCCCACACACGCTACCATCCTCGCCAGCGTGTGGCAGAAGGTGCCGAGAGATGAGGACGGCTGGGGGAGCCCTGAACACGATCTCCGTCACGGGCGTAGCTGGGCTGCCCGGATCTCAGTGAGGCTGTGTGTGGAGGGACCTGCCGGCTTGCCTCCTCTCCTCCCGGGCCCTCCTCTCACCACCCAGGGCCGGGTGCAAAAGTCAGACTGGGCTGCAGCCTTTAAAGCGGCCAATTCCAGCCCCGGGGAAGGTTCCAGAGCAGGAGGCAGCTGCAGGGTTGCTATAGCAACTGTGGGGCCGGCTCACCAAGGCTGCTGGAGATGGAAGGCCGATGGCCACCACCGACACACAGGGCCAGGGGCAGAAAGCTGGGTCTCTTGGGTGGCCGGGCCTCCGGGCTGGGAACATCTGCAGCCCCTGCCTTCTTGGGCTCTTCAGAGCTGTGTTTCTTAAGACAAAAGGCTCTCTTGGGGCTGGACTTTTTCTCTTGGGATTTCTTCCTAGGGGCTGGCGCTGGGCTGTGCAGGGCCATCTCTTGAAAGTGCTGTGGGGGAGAGGAGAGAAGCTGAGTCAGGCCCCTGACCTTGAGGAGAGGGGAAAGCTCCCCTGGCAGCGACCGAAGAGGCCGCCAAGCTGCAGGGCAGCCCCCGGCAAGGGGAGGGCTGAGCTCTGGGAGCAGCAGCAGGAGGCTTCAGGGAGGGGCGGGACAGGAGCCAGGACCGCAAGGACAGGGGGGGCTTGGCAGGGGAGGAAAAGGCATGAGCCCTGGGGATCTGCACAGGCAGTTTGCTCCTCACCTCTTCTTGCCACTGGTCTCCCGCTCTTTTGAGCAATTCCACTATCATCTTGATGATGGCATCCTCTGGAAGAAAGCAGATGTACCCAGTTACTCTTTCTAAATGCCCTGATAACGCTTTTAAACGACTGTCTTGGGCTCCTCTTAAAACAGCTCCTTAGGCCAGGCAAGGGGGGGAAGCACCACATCCCAGGGGCAGGCCCTTCTGCAGAAGGGTCAGAAGGTCCGCACGGGAAGGGCACTAAGTCAAAGCATGCCATTTCATGTAGGAAACTTCAGGTCAGCCCTTCAGGCATTCAACTTGTGCTCCACTCTTTCCTTTGAACTTCACAGATCCGTGAACGTCCACTTTGTGTTCAGTAAGCTGTGTGAACTTGGGTAAGTCTCTTAACCTCTCTGGGCCTTCATCCCTTTCCCTGTGAAATGTGGATCATAATCCTTGTCCTCCCTCCCTCAGAAAGCTGTCAGGACATCAGATAAGGGACTGGGCTTGGAGACACTTTGCAAGGCCAGTGCTGATCTTTCAACCTGCAAAATTCCACTGGGGAAAAGGGTGGATACGCGGCCGAGCTAAGGTGGAGGACAGAAGGACATCAGCAGGCGTGACAAGGAGAGAGCCTGCCACACTCCCCAGTCGTCACAGAGAAGCCACAAACAGCAGAAACGGTTTCCTTTGACCTACTCAAGGACAACGTGCTCAGACTGTCCTCTGCCTGTTGCCCGCTGATCCGTCTACGTGCAAAGAAATGCAGACAGACCCCGCTCCCAGGCTGTCTGCACGGTCCCCTCCCTTCCTCCCTCTCACGTATACACTGTCTGCTTGTGCTCCCGGGCTTGGTCTACCAGCTGATTCCCTCTCATGTGGGAAAATGAGTAGCTGTAAAATAACTGAACAGCCTGCAGAATAACTAACTAAATACCTTTTAGTTATTCTTTGACAGATGCATAGCTCCTCCATTTCATATCTTTTAAAATCTACCCATCTTTTTTTTTACAGGGAATTAGATGAATATGGTATTATTCTCTCTCTCTCTCTGTCTCTCTCTCTCTTTGTTTTTTAGAGATAGGGTCTTGCTATGTTGCCCAGGCTGGCCTTGAACTCCTGGGCTCAAGCAATCCTCCCGCCTCAGCCTCCAGAGTAGCCAGGACTATAGGCATGTGCCACCGCACCCAGCTAAAATAAATTTTAAAAGACTAAAAAACAGTCCCATCCCCATTAACACACAAGGCAGGAGCATTTGCCGGCAGCCTTCCCAATTCCTCAGACTCCCTTCTGGGAGACACTAAAATAAGCAAACGTGGCCAGAAGTACCAGAAGAAAGATCAGTGCACATATTTTGAGAGCCACCAGCCAAGGTCTCAGTCATCATTCAGAGCGCTCCATCTCATCTGGTGACAGCCACCCCGGCCAGGGACAAAAAGACACTAGAGATTCTCACTCACGGTCAGGCTTTTTGACCTCCTCTTCTTGCTGGTGACCGGCGGCTTGGGGAGAAATGTCCGAGGCAGCAGCACCACCCTCCTCAGCGAGCAAGGACTGGTGGGGACCAGAACCCTCGCCTCCTGGAAAGCAGAGGAAAGTAGTGGGTGTGTGGGTGTGTGCGTGGGGGTGTCAGCGACATTCTTCTAACTTTGTTAATCAACATGAGAAAACAACACAATTCACAGCACAACAGGCTCTGCTATAGCCAGCTCTAGGCTTACCAAAAAATGAGGAACCCACCAAGGCTTTTATTTGAAAAGAGGCTGCATCAACCCAGGTGCCCCTCTCGGTCCCCGATCCCTCATCCTGGGTTTTCTCAGGTCCCTTCTCCCCCTCCAAAGCACAGTGGGTTTTGAGTGCTCAGCACAGAGCTCCACCTCCCTGCAGGGGCCAGGTGGCGCCCAGCTCCAGGGTCCCGGGGCCGAATAGGAAGGCCCCTGGGGAGGAGTTCCCTCATTTACGAACGAGGAGCCCAACGTTCCAGCAGGGACAGCTCAAGCTCAAGTTCACAAGGCAAGTTTATTTCCGATGGAGCCAAGTCTAGAACCAAGGCCTAGATCCAGCACCCTAGCAGCACGTGTGGGCCGGTGGGGGCGGGTAGGACTCCCCCCAACCTGCTCCCTGCCTTCCACGTCTCCTGGGTCTGTGCTGCTCATGCCAGAGGGCTTCACAGCAGCGACCAGGCGCTGAGCACTTCCCTGTGGGCCACGGCCTTCCCACGAGAAACTGTTTAATCTTCATTTTATCCAGGAAGAAGATGGAGGCTCAGAGAGGGACGCTGCCAGCCCCAGGCCACACAGCTAGTGATGCTGGAACCTCAGGCAGTTTAGCCTGGAGCTGTCAGCTATGGGGCTGTTCTACCTCAGAGAAGGGTCACAGTGACGCCGTGACACTGTCCCCGCAGCTGAGAGGTGTGTGGAGCAAGCTTAGCACACTCTGGCCCTTGGGGTGGGGCAGTGGGGTTCCCGCAGGAACAGGCAGGTCTGCTCACCCCCGAGGGCTGGGCCCGGGTCCGCCTCCGGGGACAGCCCTGCCTCTGGGCCTCCGGCCGCCTCAGCGTCAGCCTCCTCGGTTTCCTCAGCAACCTGTCTCTTCCGACCATGCTTCCTGCGGGTGGCCTTCCTGTCCTGGGCTCTCTTCCTGAGGGCTGGTTCCCCCGGGGCCTGCGGGGGCTCCGTGGGCTGCGGGAGGCCCTCCCTCCCCTTCGACCTCCTGCTGGTCCCTTCCCGGGGCTCCTCAGGGCCCGTCCCCAGGAGCAAGTTCAGCACCGTCTTCAGCCACCCCTGCTGGGCCCGCCTCTGGCCCTTGTCCTTCTTGGCGTCTTGCGGGGGCCTCTGCTGCGGGGAGAGAAACTCGCTGGCCTCCTCCAAAGTGAGGGCTGCAGCCCCAGTGCCCTGCGCCTCCGCAGACGGAGCCAGGCTCTCGGGACCTCTGGCCCCATCACCGGCCGTCTGGCGAAGCGCCTTCCTGGAGGAGACAGCAGGCGGGGAACGTCGCTGGCAGTCCCGTGCCTCTGAGTCTTTCCGGGGGGCTTGCGGCCTGTCCAGAGACTTGGTTCTCCTGTCTGCCGCCGGCTTCCTGGGGCGCCTCGGATTCTCCATTGGGCTATAATGAAAACAAACGGTTCCCTTAGGACAGGCCTGCCGGAAACTGCCAGCATTGGCCAACAGTGCTGACCAGTGGGCCGCTCACCCTGCCCGTTCACGTGAATCAGGGCAACCTCTTGTGCTGAGCTGTTGTCTAAGTTCCTCAACCACCCCAGGGTACGGAGGTGTCATGGTCCCCGTTTTACAGAGAGCACCACTGAACCCCAGGGGGATGGTGCCCAGATCTCACAGCCGGTCAGTGGCACCTCTAGAGCCTCTGGAAGGGACACAGCCCTGCCCGCACCTTGGTTTAGTCCACTGAGACTGATTTTGGACTTCTGACCTCCAGAACTGTAAGATAATCAATTCGTGTTGCTCCAGAGCCACTGACTTGTGGCATTTTGTTTCAGCAGCAACGGGAAACGAATGCGGCTGGAGCCAGAGGCCAATCCTGCCCCTCCCTGGCCTGGGGACTTGGGGCAGCTCACACACCTTTTCAGGACCCTCGTCCCCACCTGAAACATGCCTGAGACCTGCCCTGTCTCTGTGGCAGGCTGTCACGAATATTTTACGAGGCAGCTCTGTAAACGGCAGCTCTCTTCTTCCGGCTGCTCAGGCCACAACCATGGAGTCGCGCCTGACCCCTTCCTCTCCCCTGCTGGCCGCAGCTCCGCCCCTCCCTCCTTCACCAGGACCCTTCCCACCGCGTCCTTAGCGGTCTCCCTGCTCTCCTCGTGCTCTCCTTACTCTCCCCCTCAGCAGCAGTGGGGGCTTTTACAACAAAAATTTTATTAAAAGTCCCCTTTGTCTATTTTGCTAGGCCTGGTGTCCTCAGTGCCCAGAACAGTGTCTGGCACGTCGCTGGCACTAAGTACTTATTAAATCAACGAATAGATGCATAGCACAGATACACTGTACAGTACCTAAGGTACGTTTGGATGTGTAGTTAACTCGCAGTGAGTCGGCCCTTGCGTTCTCCAGCCCGAGTGGAGCGGCTGCTCGTGGGAAGGAAGGAACCGCCTCCCCGGGCAGCATGGTAAGCAGGCCTGGGTGCGGGCAGGGCACTCAATCTGTGTGTCTTTAATCAGAAACTCTCGGGGCTTTCCAGTTTTGCCGAAATTGTCAGAAACCCTTTGCCCGTTGGTGGATGGTAAAAGAAAAATAAAAGGTGGCTTTGAATCCCAACCCTGCGTTCCCAGAGATTCTTACCAAGCTTGGGACCATGGGTTGCCTACTCCAATTTGTCATTATAGGTTTAGCACGCATTGACTACGTGTTATGTAGAGGCATGGGATGTTAATTATATATTTCCATCTTATCTCCTGCCTTCACCAACCAATTCAGTTACTCTAAAATGTATCTATTGCTGTGTTCAGCTTAGAGGCAGAAATAAGAATCTATAATTACCATTTCATATGTCTGAAATCTATGGCAATGTGAAGAAGATACATAGAAGAAAAGACACAGGGACACAAAGAAAGACTTGAAGGTGACAGTGACATTCAGGGCGCCTTCCCTCCCTCGGCACCCATGGGGGGAGGAAGGACTGGGCGATGTTGCAGCCCCAGGTCGCCAAGACCAAAGGCCGCTGCGTACCACCAGCACAGCTGGGCGTCCACACACAGACGACCTTGGAGGAAATGAGGGATCGGACCAGGGAGGAGGCAGGCAATTTGAAAGGCTTTGTTTGTTGTTTAATGTTCCTTAAAAGGAACATCTGGGCTACACAGAAACTCTTAGCAATAGGTGCATGTGCCTCATATGGAAATTCACTAATGTTCCTGAAGCCTCAGAGGCTGGTTGTGCTTCTGAAATAGGGTAGGGGGTAGGCTAAGGAGAACAAACCATAGAGGGAAATATTTGCGTTTGTTCTCATTTATTTCTTTCAACAAACATTTAATAAGCACGCACTATGCCCCAGAAATCACGCTTGGTGCTAGGGATGTAATCGTGAACAAGACTCAGTGTGTGTTCCCAAAGAGAACATTCTGGTCCCCTTCGAATGGCAGAAGTGGGGACGTACGTAGGTGGTGAGGACAGGAATGCCCCGCTCCGCTGCGTCTGCTCTCTCTCTAGTACCACACGGTCTTAGGAGAAGATAAACTTAAGTGGAAGGTCTCTCTGATTTTAAGATCAAAGTAAGCTGAGCCAGAAACATAAACAGCTTCAGGGTTCTCTCTACTTTTTTCTTATGTTCCTAGGTCAGGGCAAATTGGATGTGGTTGGCAGAGAAGCTGCTCAATAACAAAACCACAAAACCAGCCGAACACACAAGACACTCCTGTTCAGCTCAGCCCCTCTTCCTCCTGCACTAACGTAGCTCCAGGAGACCGAGCGCAGAGGACCAGAGCATCCTTACCCAGCTGGTGGGAAGAGAGGCAGAGTGATCTTTTAAGAAGCTGTCATTGCCATGGAAACGGTTCTCGCCATGCTGACAGTTGCAGTATCCTCTCACTGCATTCAGAGGATGCACTGCTACTTCTAATCAGAACACAAACACAATTCCACCAGCAAAATGTTTTCCTTCTTGATGTTTTCTCAAAAAAGTGGGCTTGATTTGGCCACCCCCTGCCTGGAATAACCACTGCCCTAGCCCACAGGGAGGTGGGACACACTCAGGACAGAGCCGCACAGCCGCTGCTGCGGTGCGGGGGCAGGCAGGGGCTGGGGGACGGGCAGCCTTAGCTGTCCTAAAGGGTCCCCAGTGAAGAGGATTCCAGGATCTCCCAAGGCGCCCAATTCCAAATCCAGTGATCTCTTTCCATTCCTCGTCCTCCCTAAAGTGCTGTAGTGTTTGAGACTGTATCCACTTCCTTCTTCTGTAAGTGTGTCCTCTCTGGGCGGCCCATCTCTCCCCTCCCTCTCTGACTGCTCCTCCTCCTTAATGCTCCAAAGGTGGAGCTAGCTGCTGGCCAGGGTGGGCAACCCCACCCACCCCAAGGGAGACACCTGAAGAACCTCTGGATGTTGTGTCCTCAGATTCTTAGAGTCGCTACACCCTGAGAAGATTGTGGGGGTTTTTTGCTTTTTTTTTGTTTTTTTTTTTGAGACAGAGTCTCACTCTGTTGCCCGGCTAGAGTGAGTGCCGTGGCGTCAGCCTAGCTCACAGCAACCTCAACCTCCTGGGCTTAAGTGATCCTCCTGCCTCAGCCTCCCGAGTAGCTGGGACTACAGGCATGCGCCACCATGCCCGGCTAATTTTTTCTGTATATATTTTAGTTGGCCAGCTAATTTGTTTCTATTTTTAGTAGAGACGGGGTCTAGCTCTTGTTCAGGCTGGTCTCGTCTCGAACTCCTGACCTCGAGCGATCCACCCACCTCGGCCTCCCAGAGTGCTAGGATTACAGGCATGAGCCACCACGCCCGGCTAGAAGATTGTGTTTTAATATTAACAACCTCCCTCACTCTATAGGTGCCAAAACTGAATCGCTCAAGACTTTTTCCAAGCATAAAATTCTGTTTATCTAAAATTCATCAAAGCAAGTCTTTCTTTTCCTTTCCTCCTTTTTTCTTGTTTTGTGCCCAAGGTGTTCACCTACATTTGGCCGGATTGTGGGGGAACCCCACCCTGCCCAGGTCATGCTCCCAGGCCAGTAACCCCAAGACAGCCATGGGGTCATTGCATGGAAATCCAGCTGCTCTTGTAAACTTGTTTATTGCCTTGGCGGAGAGTGGATTTCAGAGCAAAGTCCAAATGAGCTCAGAAATACTTGAGTGATCTGAAGATCACAGGACTTCTGGTAAGTCATGACATACACCAGTGACGTGTCTAACAACAACAGCCGCCCAGAGAAAGCACACAGCTGACCCTGGAGCAGGAAGTTTGCCTATTTTTCCCAAGCATGCTACTGCTGAGTTTGGTTTATTTTCTCTTTTATTTACTCACTTTTTTTTTTTCTTTTGAGACAGAGTTTCGCTCTGTCACTCAGGCTAGAGTGCAGTGGCGTCATCTCATTGGAACCGCCAACTCCTGACCTCAAGCGATCCTCCCGCCTCAGCCTCCTGAGTAGCTGGGACTACAGGCACATGGCACATGCCACCACACCCAGCTAATTGTGTTTGGCTTATTTTCTAAATTGCACACTAACCTCGTCTACATACTGTTCTCAAATTTAGTCATCTGGCCAGTTATTCTGTCACTGCTCTGGTGCCATTTCATAAAGGTATTTTGCACTCCCCTTCTGCACCCCTGCACTTCACACAACAGGTGTTTAGCAAAGAGCCACGTGCTACACACCCACGCCAGTGCTCAGAGGGACAGTGTGCGTGTGGCACACACGTGTGGACCCACAGTCGACACCACAGACACCCATGGGTCACAGGAGCACACTCGTGCACAGATATGTGCAAACACAAACCAGCTCACCTTTATGCTGCCACAGGGCACCCGGAGAGCCCTTTCGTTTACATTTTGCCATTTACTCTTGGCCGTGGGCCAGCAGTGGGGGACTGAGGCTCTGAACCATTAAGAGACTTGCCCAAGGCCCATGGCCAGAAGCAGAGGGTGGAGATTCTAACCCACGTCTCCAGATTCTAAATCCTATCTTCTCTCTCCTACACCAAATGGCCTCATGTAAGCACCGATACACACCGATACACACACGCGTGCACACCAGGACTTAGCGGGGAGCAAATCTGCTGTTGCACGCTGACGGAGAATGCTATTTCACATTCGCACACATCCTTGCTGTGACCTGTGCTCAGAGTCCCTCGTCCACGTGCACCCAGATATAGACACCTGTGCCCCACCCCCACCGCATCCTGTCCTCCACGCAGGACCACGGGCAGTGCAACACTGCAGGCGGAGTGGGGCAGGGCAATGGCTTGTACTCCCCCCACCCCTTAAATCCTCATCAGAGAGAGCAGTAGGCCACCAGAGTTCTTTTCATAAGATCTCCCTGTCTGTGGACTAACTTCCAAAGACCTGGAAAATCACAGAACTTTCACCCAAATACGGTAATAATAACACCTCCTGTTTTCCTGGAGGGTCCCTCTACTATGTACCTTCACTTAAAGTCTATAACTCAACCTCCACAACATCCTTAGGGAAACTAGCAGGTGAGGTATGTAACGCTGCCCCCCTTCTACAGATGAGGAAACTGAGGCCCAAGGAAGTGAAGTTCCTTGCTCAGGGTGGCAGCTAATAAGCAGAATCGGGACTTGAGTACAGAGCTTTTAAGACCAAGTTAGTGCAGAGCTCTTCGAGTAACACATAGTTGAGATCATGTCATTGAACCCGGCTCCATCTTTTTAGAAATAAGGAAACTGAGGCCCAGGGTGGGCCCAGCAGGAATTGGGACTGGACTCAGGATCTGACTCCTAGGACTATTCTCCTCTTAGGACCCCAAGATACCTTACCCACTACCCCAGAGCCCAAGGGAGAGGGTATTGTTCAACCAACCTCAGACCGCAGAAGTCGCTGCTGTCCTGGGCCACACTGGGCTGGGACCCCCAGAGCAGGGGGCTCTGTGTTGGGCACAGCTCCCTGTGGGCTGGAAGTTGTGTCTGATGAGGGCTTAGGTCCAGCTCTCCCAGGGAGCAGATGCTGCTATTTGCTGCTGGCAATTTTCAGATTGTCTCAGAAGATGCTTTGGTCACATATATATATGGTCATATATACTGTATCTCCCAGAGCTGAGCTCACAAACAGCCAATCCGGCTGCCAAGGGCCGGCCCCCTGGCCTTCACCTGCTACGCTTCACCTCTGCCGCTGATAGGACGCTCAGCTCAGCAACCCTGGAAAAACACAGTTTCACCTGACAACTTCCTTATTGCACCCAAACCCCAACAAGAAACCAAGCTCAGAAAAAACCTCAGGCCTGGCTGGGGGAGGCCAGTCTGTGGAATTGAAAACAAGCCTTTATGGGAAAAGCAGGTTGGGGGAAGGAGTTTTATCAGCCCCACACCCTCCCTCAGTTCTCCCTGACAGACCCATGTGGACGGAAGGATCTAGAAAGAAGCTCCCGATGGAACACACGCACTTCCTGACCTGGAAGGAAGAGCCGAAATGGGCCGTGTTTTCCAGGTCCTGCTGCCCCTGAGCAGAGTTGCCGTAGATCTGGGGAGAACATTCTAAGAAGTCTTCAAAAAACCAGACTTCCGCTTTCTATAGTGCCTGATTTTTTGTTACAGAGAGTACATACGTGTTTATAATCAGAAAAGAAAAACTAGTTTTGTTTAAATGCAAGCAAGCAATGTTAGAAATCCCATTTTGGTTCATTAAGGTAGAGAGACATTGAACAACAACTACGGAAGCAGCTGGGGTTGCCCCTGCTGGAGCTGTCACCAGCTGTGGGACTCCGGGCAGGGGATGCGATGTCCCTGAGCTTGCTTCTCACTTAGAAAGGAACAGTCACCTCAGAGGGCAACTGTAGGACCAAGTGGGGTAATCCTTAGAAAGTCAGGAAGAAAATGTGTTGAGTGCCAGACACTTTCCTAAGTTCCTTCTGTGTATTCACAGTGCCTGGCCCTCGGTGAGTGTTTGATAAAGGGCCAGTGTTTTAGTATTGGTAGCAGAGTTATTAATGCTTCATTCATGTAGTCAACAGACAGGTTTTAGACCCAGCTGTGTGCTAGGCACTGTCTCAGCACTAAATTTAGAGAACTTATTAGCCCAAGAGGTAACCCATCCTCCAAGCAAGAGTTTTTCACTTACTTCTTGAAACCGGGTCTGGCTAAGCGCTTCCTCCAGGCCCTGTGTGTGCTGCACATGTTCTCTCTCACCCAGAGGGGAGTAGGCCCAGCCCAGCCTGGCCCTCGTGGGGTCCACAGAGGAGTTGGGAAGAGAGAAACACACAGAAACAATTATAAAAGCAAGTGGAGGGGACGGGAAGTTGGTGTTTAGTGGGCACAGAGCTTCCGTCCTGGAGGATGAAACAGTTCTGGAGATGGCTGAATGGCGGAGGTGGCTGTACAGCACTATGAATGAGTGTATACTTAAAAATGGTTAAAACAGTGAATTTATGTCATGCATATTTTGTCTCACGCACACACAGCAGAGGGAAGGGCAGGGGCAGGAGCAGGCGGGACACTGAGGGGCTGCGGCCCAGGACCCAGCGCTCCCGTCCTCAGGCCGTGCGCTTCCAGGAGGGAGAACCCTCACGCTGCTGTGGCCGTTCCACACCTTGTCCTGTCAGGGGGCCGCAGGGGCAGCCTCGCCCTGTCCTCGGGGCCCGCCAAAGACCCCATCCTGGGCCGGATCTGGGGAGAGACTCTGGCAGCTGCCTGTCCCGATGGCTGGGCCGGCTGCGTCGTGTATCGGCACCTGTGCGAAATGAAAACAGAGGTCCCTTGTTCAAAAAGTATTAAGAATCTCAAGACAGCAGAGCGTTAAACCAAGTGCTGGGCCTTTCTGAGTGCAGGCCCTGTGCAACTGTCCCAGTCACACAGCCACGAAGGGGCCTCTGATGAGGACAGTTCCCAGCCAAGTGCCGGGAGGGAAGATGGCAGAGGGAGGGAGAGTGGGAGATGGAGAGAGAACACTTTCTGAAATTTTTAAGTATAATGTATAGAAAAGTGCACCGATCATTAAGTATACAGCCTGATGAATTTCCACAAAGGGAACAAATCCATGTAACCAGCACCCAGATCAGGAAACAGAACATTCCTGGTGCCCCAGAGGCCTCCTTGGTCCCCTCACAACTGCCACCACCTGACAGCTGACAACAATGGACTGGTTTTGCCCGTGTCTGGGCTGCATGTAGACGGGAATCCGATCGCGTGCTTTCCTGCATGTCCGTCCGTTTTCACTCCGTGTTTGCGAGATGCAGCCACACTGCCGTGTGTCGCTGGAGTTTTGCTTCTCAGATGGACAATGCCAAGCGTCAGAGGGTACAAGGCAACCGGAACTCTCACATGCTGCTGGTAGGAGTGGAAAGTGGTACAAGTGCTTTGAAAAATTGGGTGGCGCTCTCTGCCGACACATCCCTACCCACTACCCGGCGGTCCCACTCCTAGTCCCACGCACAGCAGAAAGGCAAACACGGGTTCTGCTCACACAATGCTTACGAGTGTTTATCTCCGTGCTGTTTGTAAGAGGCAAACACTCAAAAACTTAAAACTACTCAAATTCAGTAACAGGAAAATGAATAAAGAGTGGCACATTCACAAAATGGTGAGAACTGTTTTCCCTGAGAGTCTGTGTATTTGTTTGGAAAGACTATTTGCCCTCCTGTGTGGCCCGGGTACACAACACGGGACACAGAAGATAAGCTTGGCCTGGAGTGAAAAGGAAGGTATCAGGTGGAGAGGGGTGAAGAGAGGGCCCCTGTCCCAGGAGCCCTGGGTGTGCAGTTCTGAGTGACAAATCTAAGAGAAGACTTTTCACTAGGGACATTCAAACCTCTCTGCGTGTGGAACCTGCTTCCCAGAAACCTGTCCCCATCCTGGCAAAACCGTTTACAGATGGAAATTCCAGAGCAAAGAGCAGGCTGGCACTGGCGAACTCACCTTCCCTGCAGGGCCCGCCTCTGCCTGGCACCTGCCAGCTCGAGGTCCAGCCCCCACCGGGGTTTTGGGATCCAACCCACGGAGCCTCCTGGCACTTCCTCCTCCCCCCAGCGAGTGGTATCAGAAAACTGTGACGTTACCCTCTGCCAATCCCTGTCAGGACCGAGGACCAAAGTCCCTGGCTCGAAAGTAGTCTCAGAATATTGTTTCGGTTGCCGTCTAAAACAATCGATTCAAGTCTCGTGCCTGAATCGCCTCCAGGCTGCCCGGCTTCGTGACTCTTCCTGTCCCTCCAATGGCTTCCAGCGGCCCCCAGAATCTCCCCTCTCTCAGTTGTTCCTGGGTCCCCGCTGCAAGTGGGCAACTCAGGTGACCTTCCTGATGGAGGGGAAAAGCCACGGCTTTGGCACTGGACAGAGCTGCAGGGCAAGCCAGCTGCCCCCTGCCGTGGGCATCCTCACAGCGACAAAGTGGCCCACACTAAGAACTTGGACAATACATTATTGGTGTTTACCCCCACAGTGATGTTTATAAAGAATATATTGTTACCTTACAGATCAGTAAATTGAGGTTCAAAACGATAAAATAAAATGTTTAAATGATACTGCTAGTGAATGGCAGATTAAAACCTGCCAGTCAGTCTTCAAACCATGACACAGGGGCACATCCTGTGTATGGTGGAACGCTTAGCATCATCCCCGACCTATTCACCTGATGACAGTAGTACCCCTCCCACCAAATGTCCCCAGGAGGGCAGAATCACCCCCAACTGAGAATGACTGGCTTAGGCAATAACAACTTGTAATGACATCGTAATTTGGAGTCCCCGAAGGAGGGTAGTTCCAGGCTTGACGCAGCAGCTCAGCGGTGCCATCGAGGACCAGTTTGTGCAGATGCTCACCGCCTCACAATCCCAAGACGGCTGCCACAGACCCCACTGTGCCACCACCGCAATCCCATTCAAGAGCAGGCAAGAGGGGGAAAGTGATGGTGTCATTTGTGGCATCGCCTTTAATCTGAAGAGTTTTACCAGACATTGCTCAGCAGATCTCTGCTATGTCTCATTGGCCAACACGGAGCTGTGGGTCCAGTCCCAGCCGCAAGGGAGCTGGGAAAATGACCAGGTGCCACGGGGGAGGAGGGCTGGGAATGGAGTAGCCTTCCTCAAACATGGCAGAGCGGACGCTCTTCGTACTTGCAGAATTATTTTTCTATCTGTCTGCTTTTCTCACTAGACTGTGAGCAGCTTCGGGACAGGCATCCTCCTGTTTTCCTCTGTATCCTCAGAACCTAGTCTTGTGCTCAGCGCTCAGAAGGTGCTCAACCTGGCTGGGCACGGTGGCTCATGGCTGTAATCCTAATACTCTGGGAAGCTGAGGAGGAAGGATGACCTGAGCTCAGGAGTTCGAGACCAGCCTGAGCAAGAGCGAGACCCTGTATCTACTAAAAATAGAAAAATTAGCCAGGCAATGGTGGTGCATGCCTATAGGCCCAGCTACTCGGGAGGCTGAGGCAGGAGGATTGCTTGAGCCCAGGAGTTTGAGGTTGCTGTGAGCTCAGCTGACGCCACGGCACTCTAGCCTGCCTCAAAAAAAAGAAGGTGCTCAGTCAATGCTCATTGAAAGAATGAATGAGGAAATGAATAATTTAACCTTCCGCTTTCCTTGCTGATATCCCTGAGCTGTAAATAGCCAATTATTTATTCATATGCAAATTAACTTATCTAACTACAAATAAGCCTATGTCCCAAATGATAGTGCAACATTTCCCATTTTTTCCAGCAATCCCTGATCCCTCTGGCCATGGGACATGATGTTCTACTTGCCCAGAACGTTTTTCCTGCCACCTCCAACCTCCCCCAACCCCTCTCCATCTGGCCAGCTCCTTCTCACTTTCTAGGTCTCAGCTCAGACACCACTGTCTCCGAGGAGCCGTCCCTCCCCTCCCCAGTGTGGCTCAGAGTCCCCTGTGCTGCTCCATCCTAGCACTTGTCACCCTGTGCTGTGACTGTCCCCCTAGCAGAATAGTAAATGTTCATGGCGACCAGAACAGCTTGTTCTCCACCAGTAGGTTCTCCATAAACTTTTGTCGACTGAATTATTGGTAACAGGGGTTGGCCAAGCTCTTCTGCAACCAGACAGCATTTTCAGCTTTGCAGACAATCTGATCTCTGTTGCAACTACTCAACTCTGTGGTTAGAGCAAGAAAGCAGCCATAGATAATACTTAAACAAGTGAGTATGGCTGTGTTCCAATAAAACTCTATTTATGGGCACTGAAATTTGAGTTTCATATAAATTTTACATGTCATGAAATATTATTCTTTAAAAAAAAAATGGGTCAGGGTGCTGTGGCTCATGCTTGTAATCCCAGCACTTTGGGAGGATGAGGCAGGAGGATCACTTGAGGCCAGGAGTTCATTCAAGACCAGCCTGGGCAATATAGCAAGACCCCATCTCTACAAAAAATAAAATAAAATAAGATAAAAATTAGCTGGGCGAGGTAGCACACACCCATAGTGTCAGCTACTCAGGAGGCTGAGGCAGGAGAATCACTTGAGCCCAGGAGTTTGAGGCTGCAGTGAGCTGTGAGCTGTGATCATGCTGAGATAAGGAACTGGCAGGTACTGCTTTGGGCACTGCGTTGGGCATTGCTCTGGGCATTGCCTGACTGAGTCAGGAAGTCTCAAATCAAAGTTTCACATTACCCTGATCAAAACACAATGGATTTTGTGACTTTAAATCAGAGTAAAAAAAAAAAAAACCAACCAAACAAACAAACAAAAAACCAGGATGGACGCAGGGCAAGTTCCAACCCGTTAGAACCCAGATGGTGAAACACCAACCCTGCCATGAATATTCCTCCCCTTGCTTAGCCTATAATTAAGCCGCAGCTCAAATAGAAAGGCAACAGGAACCAGGAGGCTGGTTCTCTTCTGCAGGGAGAACAGCCTCTGCTCTGTGGAGTAGGCTTTCTATAGTTTCTGCATAACTCTCACTTTCACTTTATGCTGTTAGCTCGCTCCTGAATTCTTTCTTGCGTGAAGCTAATGACCCACCTGGACCTCGAGAGGCTCCCAGCCCTGAAAGGCACTTTCCCGTGTCAGTGCCACTGTACTCCAGCCTGGGTGGCAGAGCAAGACCTTGTCTCAAAAAAAAAAATTTTTTTTTCAACCATCTAAAAATGAAAAAACATTCTTAAAGGCTTTGGGGACATACAAAAACAGGTGACAGGCCAGTTTGCTGACCCTGATTAATACTGAGAGTCAAATGCTTTGAGTTTTCCAGGTCATTCTCAGGGATGCAGCAGGATCACTTAAAGCAGCACTACACAGTATTTCTTAAGAGCAAGCAGTAAACTTGAAAGCGCATTAAATGATTTAGCCATCCACAATCCAAAAGACTATATTTTAGGAAATCTAAATGAACATTAATTTAAGATTAGGAAACTATCACTACCTAGACCCACATCAATAGGTTCAAACAAAAATGCTTGACAATTTCTATATGCAATCTTGATGGAAATTCTAAAAACTAGGCATAGAAGAACATTTCTTTTCCATGATAAAATGATTTATCTTAAATAATATGCAAAATATTATTTAGATTAATGAAAGTAATCACTGGAAAGACTGAAAACAAATTAACTGAGACTGGCTGCCCCTAGGGAGTGGGAGTGAGGGTGGATTTCCTGTAATGCCAGTTTTTTAAAAAACTAGGTTTCATGTATGGCTATAACATGTTGGCCAGGTCATCCATGGGGACATAGGACCTTCCATGCACTGGTTTTGGAGGGTGGGTATAAAAAGCAGTGCAGCCATTCTGGAAAACAGTCAGGCACTATTAGTCATATTAGTCAAAATTGGTGTATGTATTTTCAGGATCCAGCAATGCCACTCCTAGATACATGTTCCAAAGAAATTCTTATCCAGCTTCTGAAGGGCACTTGTACAAGTGTGTCCACAGCAGCACAGTCTGCGGTTGCAGGGAGTTGAAAGATCCTAGGAGAAGGATAGAGAAAATGTAGTGGATGTGCACCCTGGAGAATTATGTACATGTTGGAGGCATCCAATTGGGCGAACATATAGCAATTTGGAAGTATCCTAAAAATAGCGTGTTTAGTGAAAAAAAGGTAAGAAACAGAATGAGATGCACCCAGTAACATTTGTGTAAACTAAACATACAAACATGCAAAACAACGATGCCCTGATTGTAAGAACACACACAGAAAGATACACATTAAATGCATAAGAAGGGTTACTTTGGGAGAGGAAGACATGGGATAAACACACATGGCACATACAAGAGGGGGCCTTGCTTAGGCCAATGATGTTGCATAATGAACTGCACCAGAGGTTCCGAAAAAACTCAAAAACAAAACAAAAGCAAATAAGAAAACAATAAATCTTTTAAATTTACAAACATCATACCCAACAGTGAAACACCAGAGGCATTCCTATGGAAAAGAGAAAGTCAATTATCTCATAATTAGTTAATATTGTTTTTGGAATTGCTGACCAACACAGTAAGACATGAAACAGAAATAAAAGATTCCTAGGTAGATGGGCATGTAAAATGGTGCAGTCACATGGAAAACAGTATGGAAGTTTCTCAAAAAATTAAAAATAGAATTATTACATGGATTAGCAATCCTATTTCTGGATATTTAGCAGAAAAAATCAAAATCAGGATCTCAAAGAGATAACTGCACTGCCATATTCATTGCAGGATTATTCACAACAGCCAAGATGTAGAAACAACCTAAATGTCCATTGATAGACAGATAGATAAAGAAAATGTCTTGTATACACACAATGTAATGTTATTCATCCATGAAAAAGAAGGAAATCCTGCCACGTGTGACAACATAGGTAAACCTTGAGAACTAGATGAAATAAGCAAGACACAGAAGGACAAATACTTAGTGATTTCACTTTCATGAGGTAGGTAAAATAGGCTCATAGAAACAGAAAGTACAATGGTGGCTGCCAGGGGATACGAGAGGGGGAAATAGGAAGGTGCTCTTCAACAGATACACAGTTTTGGCCGGGTGTGGTGGCTCACGTCTGTAATCCTAACACTCTGGGAGGCTGAGGCAGGAGGATCGTTTGAGCTCAGGAGTTCAAGACTAGCCTGAGCAAGAGCGAGACCCCGTCTCTACTAAAAAATAGAAAGAAATTAGCTGGACAACTAAAAATATATAGAAAAAAATAGCTGGGCATGGTAGTGCATGCCTGTAGTCCCAGCTACTCAAGAGGCTGAGGCAGAAGGATTGCTTGAACCCAGGAGTTTGAGGTTGCTGTGAGCTAGGCTGACGCCACAGCACTCTAGCCCTGGCAACAGAGCAAGACTCTGTCTCAAAAAAATAATTAAATAAATAAATAATAAATAAATAAAAATAGATACACAGTTTCAGCTGTGCAAGATGAGTAAGTTCTAGAGATCTGCTGTACAAAATTGTGCTCATCATTAACAATACTGTCCTGTACAGTTAGAAGTTTGCTAAGGGGGTAGATCTCATGTTATCTGTTCTTACCACAATTAAAAAATATACATAGCTAGACAGAGGTAGAAGTAGAAATAAAGATAAAGGAAAAATTACCATCACTTGCAAAAATACAATTGCACATCCAGAAAATTGGGATCAACTTAAAACTTTTAGAATTAATAACACAAAAGAGCCTGCCTGCAAAAGAAATATACATTAAAAATTCAAAAGTTTCCACTTACTATTATTTACTAATATTTTCTATTTATTTCTTTTAATATGTAACCAGCTAGAAAGTGTAGCAGCAGAAAATAGTCCATCCACCATAGCAATTTAAAAACATACCAAATACCCCTAAAAACAAATGTGTGACATCTACAAGAGATGTAAAAGAATATTTGAGTAAATATTTTAAAAATCCACATTGAAAAATGGAAATGGAAAACTTATGAAAAAAAATTTCAATTCCTTCCTGGTTAATTCATAGCTTACCACTCTTCCAATTGAAATTCTAGTAGAATTTAACACAATTAGAATTTAGAAATGGATGAAATTTCCCTGGCTGTATTTCATCTGGAAAATTAACAAGTAAGATTACTAAAAGAATTTTGGAAAATAAGTAATTGGGCTGAGGAAGGGACACCACTTTCTCTGCTATATATTAAATGTATTATAAAGCTAAGGAAGTAAAAATGCTGTATGAACAACAGTTAATGGGAAAATCAATGGGGAAAAAAATAGATAGCTCTGAAACCATTTCAAATAATACAAGAATTTCATGCATGAGAAAACAAGCTCACAAACCAATAAGAAGAGGTACATCAGGCATCAAATGGTATCAGAGAAATTGGCTAGAGGGTGGGAGAGGATCAGTTTAGATCCACACTTTATACCGTGCCCAGAGAACAATTTCCTGATGAATTAAAGCATTACATGTAAAAGTAATGTTGTCACAGTTTTTAAAAACTGTAAAAAAATGAGCAAATAATTAAATTTGAGTGAAAGACTTTCTAAAAATAAAAGCAATAATGAGAGGAATCACATAAGGAAAGAATGATAGATTTGACCAAGTCAAAATTATAAACTTGCTCATACAAAAACACTATAAAAAGTTAAAAGACAAACAACTAAGCTAGGAACAATTATTTGCAACAAATAGTATGGGCCAAAGGTTACTCTTCTTATTTTACAAAGGACTCAAAAATAAATTTAAATTTTGAAAATAACAAACACATAAAAAATGTTTAACTTCACTGTTAATGTATAATTGCACCTCACATACACAGTTTACTTCCATGGATATATGCTGTGACATGATGTTAAATAGATACATCAGGATATAAAATTGTATGTGTTACTAAATAACATCATATGAATGATATTAAAACATATACACATGTTCTTTAAAATTGAATATAATCACCTAAATATTTTAAATGATTTTTATTTGGAATAGAATTGCAGGTGATTTTTATTTATTATATTTTGTATTCTTTGCCAAGTGTTCCAAATGTTCCATGGCCAATGTATATTATTTCTATACCCAGTTTTTGAAAATTAGTTAACAGAGTTTCCCTGGCTTGGCCCCCAACCAGGTAAATTACACAGACAGGCATTTTGTCAAAGGGGATTTGAGGGGAGGGTTTTTGGAGTATGTCCCATAGTGACAGCTGCCAGGCCACTGTGCCCCATGGAGAGCTTCTTCCCGTCCTCAGAGGGCTTCAGATGCTGCCCCGGCCTCTGTAGTTTCACGGAGAAGCCCCAGCTGCACGGCCAGGCCTTCCCTGTCATAAAGCGGGTGCCAAGCAGTGGTTCCAGCTCTCCGGACACTGAACAAATCCAAATCAAGCCCTCCCCCTTGGGGAGTGGGGTGGTCTCCCAGCCAGCACAGGCCTGGGGGTGACTACAAGCAGAGAGGAGGGGAGGTGCTCCAGAAGGCCCTTGTCTTCACGAGCCAACCATCCGCCCCAAATGCCTGTCTGTGTCTCCTTCCATTGAGCACCTCAGTTTCTTCTGCAAATGGCCCCACTGCGCCACCCTCCAGCCAGGTACGAACTGGCTGAAAGGATGCAATTTAGGCCTCAGGAGCTGGGGCCTCTTTTACAGATATGAAGTTATGCGAATGATTAGTCCAGGAGAGATTAGCAACCACCACTCCACAGCCACCATGACTAACTGCGGTAGCTTGAAGGGCAAGGACAGCAGCAACTGTCCTCGGCTATGTCGGGTCCCCCTCTGTAGTGGGCTAAACAATGGCCTCAAAAGGGTATGGGCAAGTCCTAGTGCCCAGAGCTTGTGAATGTGACTGCATTTGGGAAAAGGGTCTTTGCAGATGTAATTAAGTTAAGGATCTCAAGATGAGATTGTCCTGGATTTGCAGTGAGTCTTAAATCCAATGACAGGTGTCCTTATATAAGAAAGGCAGGAGGAGGTTTGCAATTCACAGAGACACACGGGGAAGCAGCCGTGTGAGGGTGGAGGCAGCAGGTGCCCGCAGGCGACCTTTGAATAAGCTGGTCCAGGCACGTAGCATCATGCATTATGTGGATAGTTGGAAACATTCAATAGATACGGTTTCATAACTCGCTCTTTTTTATTTTTCCTTTTTTTATTTTGGTTTTTGGGTTTTGTTGTTGTTGTTTTTGGGGTGGTGATGGTGGCTGGTGGCTCCCCCAGTAAACGTTGTCTTAAGGGAGCTTTTGGCCACAGAGCAGGGGAGACTCCCTTCTCCCTCCCAAATCTGAATAGTTTCTTTTTTTAACCTTAGTGGGCAAAAAGGTTCAGAACGCCAAGAGGTCATCAGTACTCAGGAGGGTGGTGTCAGCCAAGTCCTTGCACCTGCCACACGAGGTAACAGCAAGGAATGGCTGCATTTTACCCACACGGGCTTCTTGGCCTGCACCTGATGCCATTTCTCCTGGAAACTTCCAAAGCAGGAGTGGAAACTGCAGCCCCTGCTCCCACTCCCACCTAGGCTGGCAGGGATGGGGGAAGAGGATGAGGAGGTGGACCCAAATCAGCTTGTCCCCAGTGAGGTCACCACCTCCCTCCCCGAGGCGACGCCCTCCCTCTATAAACCCCAGACAGTTGACAATTAAGACGTCCAAGTCCGACGTCTCCTTCCTCGCTTGGGGCACCGAGAGGTAAATAAAAATCTCGTGACGTATGGAAGACATGAAGGCTAGAGAATATTCCATGCTTTTAGTCTAATTTCTTGAAATAATTTATAGAACTTATCTTACGAAACAAAACTGACTACGCCTTGCTGTGCATGGTCTCTACATGATGGTTTTACCAATTCCAAATGTTCACAGACAAGGGTGGCATCGCCACTTGGCGAATGGCCCAGAGACCCAAGCCCTGCACCTGCAGGAGCCTCCCTGGTCCCTTCCCCGCCAGTTCTCACAGATCTCCTCACACTAGCTGCAGAGTGTTCCAGTGTGTTTATTACCCAAACTCCATTGCTAGCCATTTGGTTTCCCCCCACGTTCTGTAGCCATAACCAGTGCTTCAAAGAACATCCCTATCAATAAATCTTTGTGTGCATGTGAGAACATTTCTGAGAGGTGTGTTCTCATAAATAGAATGTCTGGGTCACCGGGGAGACACACGGAAAATCTTGGTGGCCCTGCTAAGTTTCCTTCCAAAAGTTTGACCTCTCTACCTGCAGCTACGGCAACAGCGGGACTGCTCCCTCCCACTCTCGCCTCCTGGGGGCGCTGTTGAGCCTAACTGCTGTCCCCCGGGCGAGCCACTCTTGTTTTAATTTGCCTTTATTTATTAGTGAAGTGAAACATCTTCTCAAATGCTTCTTGGCCTCTGAGTTTGTTCCTGCGCAGCTAATTCTTTACTGAAAAAAAATTCCCGTTACAAGTTCTATTGTTTCCTCCCGGAAGTGCTCATTACGCCCAAGCGAGTGCTGGAAGCGCTTTGTTCCCGCCGCGCACGGGCCGTTCTCGCCTCCCGCAGGACCGGGGGCCGCTCGCGCCAGCATCGCCGGACGGCGCCGGCCCGGGTTCGAGGCCCCGGGAAGCCACTTCTCCAGCCCTCCAGGGCGCCGGCGTCCACACGCCACACACAGGAAAAAGCCATTTCACGCCGCAAATATGATTTTTACACAGACATAAATAAAAGGATTGTCAGTTATCTCCAGGAAGTGTTGAACCAGAGTGAGTGTTCAATCTCGACGGAAGCAGGCGGCCCGGTGGATCGGCCATTCGCCTCCGGCCCAGCCTCCTTCGAGGGCCCCTTCCCGCCCCTCCGAGGCCGCCAAGCGAGAAGACATGTCCCAGCTCGGCGCCCGAGTTTCAGTGGGGGCTGGATCTGACAGCTGTCTGTCTGCCCCGCCGAGCATCGGGGAGGAGGGGGATGGGGGCATTTCCCTGTGGGTCCGGCTGCGGCTGGAACAAGCAAGGTCAGGGAGAAGCCGCGTCCTTTCAGCCTGTGCCGGCCCCGTGGGCGGCCTGGCTCCCCGCTGTCTGCCACAAGCCACACGGGCGTGTTCCGGCTCTTTCCTGGAGCCCCAGCTGGAACTCGCTCCTCCGACCCTTCCGATGACTTTGCAAGGGTCTGATTCCTTGTCTGCTAAAAATAGCAGGCGTGGTTTCGTTTCCTCCAGCTGAACGGCCCGCAAACACTCTTTATCTTGCCCGAGCCATGCGAGGTAGGAGGGAAAGAAGCCTAGACAAAGGTCAACACGGTCGTGAATCGTGCTGACTATGGTTTTCCTAGTAGCACTTTAATCAGGTACCTTGTACCTGTAGACAGTTTGAGACGTACACAAAGAATGAAATAAAAATCATTTGTTATTCCACAAGAATCAAATATTGACGAGCAGAAAACATTCAGCCCCACTGAGATGTCGCCCCGGTCGGCAGCCGCGGTCCACCCGAGTGCAGAATTCCCGGGAGTGAGGGAGAGAGTTGTGGCAACAAAGTGTGATGATAACTTACCCCATTTGTCTCCCGGCAGAAAACCCGAATGCCACAGTGTCTAGTCCTAATCACAGACCTGGCAACACGAGTGGGAGCCTGAGTGTCTGTACTCTACCTGCCACCAGTCACCTCCCTGAACCACAGGGACCACCTGCCGTGCCTGGAGAGGGTCCTCCCAATCCTTCTGGCCCAAGCTAGCACCTAAAATCTATTTGTCTACTTATTTAAGCTGGGCCTGTTCTTTCCACCCTTAGTTCAAGGTCAAAGTTGCCTTCTGAAGACCTCTTTCCTTGGTAATAATAAAATAATAATTAAAATACCTATCATTTAGTGAATAGTGCAAGCTATCAAGCAGTTGATCCTCATAAGAACCCCAAAAAGTCGGAATTATTCTCATTTTACAGATGAGAGGCTCAGAGAGATTGAGTCAATTTTCCAACATTCCACAGCTCGTAAGACATGGATGCAGAATTCAAACCCACAACCATTCAGGATTCAAAGCCTGGGTTCTTAGTCCTTAGGCTACATCCCATTCTTCCAGGTCTAGGGAAGTGCCCCTGACCTGCTGCCCTCTCTGGAGAAGCTGCCATTCCATATAGAGGCTCTGTTTGCTCAGAGATTTGTTTTGTTTTGTTTTGTTTTAAAAATAAGAGCTTTATTGAGACTAATTCACAAGCCATAAAATTCACTCTTTAAAAGTGTACAGTTCAGTGGGTTTTAGTCTATTCACAGAGCTGTGTATCAATCCCCACTGTCTACTCCACAACATTTTCATCACCCTGGAAGGAAATCCCATACCCATTAGCAGTCGCTCCCCATTCCCTCCTCCCCCAACCCCAGGCAGCCATTAATCCTGTGTCTGTCTATTCTGGACATTTCATACAAATGGAATCATACAGAATGTGGCCTTTTGTGTTTTGTGTCTGGATTCTTACACTCAGCAAAATGTTTTCAAAGTTCATCCATGTTCCATGTTACAGCATGTATTAAAACTTTATTCCTTTTTTTTTCCATCTGTCGCCCAGGCTGGAGTTCAGTGACCCAATCATAGCTCACTGCAGCCTTGAACTCCTGGGCTCAAACAATGTTCCTGCCTCAGCCTCCTGAGTAGCTAGAACTACAGGCACATGCTACCACTCCCAGATCATTTTTCTTATTTTATTTTGTTTTTGTAGAGATGGGGTCTCACTATGTTGCCCAGGCTAGTCTCAAACTCCTGGCCTTAAGTGATCCTCCAGCTTTGGCCTCCCAAAATGCTGGGATTACAGGTATGAGTCACTGTGCCTGGCCTTATTCCTTTGTATGACTGAATGATATTCCATTGTGTGGCTATATCACGTTTTGTTTATCCATTCAGCAGTTGATGGCCATTTGGGTTTTTGGGTTTTTGTTTACTTTTGCCTATTATGAATAATGCTGCTATGAACATTTGTGTACAAATTTTTGTGTGGATGTATATTTTCAATTTTCTTGGGTATATATACTTAGGAGTAGGATTGCTAGTTCATATGCTAACTCTATTTTAGCTTTTTGAGAAGCTGTGAAACTGTTTTCTACAGCAGCCGGACCAGTTTACATTCCCACCAGCAATGTGTGAGGGTTCCAATCTCTCCACATCCTCTCCAATACTTGTTATTGTCCATCTTTTTTTATTCTAGCCATCCTAGTGGGTGTGAAGTAGTATCTCATTGTAGTTTGAGCCACATTTCCCTAATGATTTATGATGTTAGCATCTTTTCATGTGCTTATTGGCTATTTTTGGAGGAATGCCCATTTGTGTCCTTGCCCATTTTTAAATTGGGTTATTTGTGTCTTTAGCGTTGAGTTATAAGAGTTCTTTATAAGTCCTAGATACAAGTCCCTTATGAGATATATGATTTGGAGATACTTTCGCCCATTCTGTGGGTTATCTTTTCACTTTCTTGATGGTGTCCTCTGAGGCACACAAGTTTTTAATTTTTTTTGTTTGTTTGTTTTGTTTTTTTTTGAGACAGAGTCTCGCTCTGTTGCCCGGGCTAGAGTGAGTGCCATGGCGTCAGCCTAGCTCACAGCAACCTCAAACTCCTGGGCTTAAGCGATCCTACTGCTTCAGCCTCCCCAGTAGCTGGGACTACAGTCATGCGCCACCATGCCCAGCTAATTTTTTTTTCTATATATATATTTTAGTTAGCCAGATAATTTCTATTTTTTTTTTTTTTAGTAGAGACAGGGTCTCGCTCTTGCTGAGGCTGGTCTCGAACTCCTGACCTCGAGCAATCCACCCACCTCGGCCTCCTAGAGTACTAGGATTACAGGCGTGAGCCACCGCGCCTAGCCACAAGTTTTTAATTTTGGTAAAATTCACCTATTTTTTCTTTTTTTGTTTGTGCTTTTGGGGTTATATTTAAGAAATGGTTGCCTAATCCAAGGTCATAAACATTTACTACTATGTTTTCTTCTAAGAGTTTTATAGTTTTAGCTCTTACATTTATGTCTTTGTTATATTTTGAATTAATTTTTATATATGGTGTGAGGTAAGGGTACAATTTTATTCTTTTCAGTATGGATACCCTGTTTTCCCAACACCATTTGTTGAAGAAACTATTCTTTCCCTATTGAATGGTCTTGGCACTTGTCAAAAATCAATTGCCATAGATGTTTGTGTTTATTTCAGGAATCTCAATTCTATACCATTGATCTGTATCCTTTTGTTAGTATCATACTGTTTTTACTATAGCTTTGTAGTAAGTTTTGAAATCAGGAAATGTGGATTCTCCACTTTGCTTTTCTTTTCAAGGTTGTTTTGGCTATTCGGGGTCACTTCAATTTTATATGAATATTAGGATGGGCTTGTCCATTTTTGCAAAAGCAGTTGGAATTTTTAGAGGGATTGCACTGAATATGCAGATCAATTTAGGGAGTGTTGCTATCTGAACAATATTAAGTCTCACAATCCAAGAACATGGGATGTCTGCCCATTTATTTAGGTCTTCTTTGATTTCTTTCAACAATGCATTACAGTTTTCAGAATATATGTGTTATACCTTCTTTAAGTTTATTCTTAAGTATTTTATTCTTGTTGATGCTATGTAATAGAATATTTTTAAATTTCATTTTCAGATTGTTCGTTGTTAATGTATAGAAATACAATTGACTTTTTTTTGTAGAGTGATCTTGTATCCTGCAACCTTACTGAACTCGTTTATTAATTCTAATCTTTTGTGGATTCCTTAGAATTTTTAATATACAATATCAAGTCATCTCTAAACAGAGATAGTTTTACTTCTTCCTTTCCAACCTGGATGCATATTACTTTTTATTGCCTCGTTTCCCCGGCTAGGACCTCCTGATATTAGGGAGGAAGCATCTAGTCTTTCGCCATTAAGTAAGACGGTAGCTGTAGGGTTTTCGTAGATGGGCTTGATTATGTTGAGGAAGTTCTCTTCTTATCTTGGTTTGCTGATTATTTTTATCACAAGAGCATTTGGATTTTGTCAAATGCTTTTTCTGTGCCTATTGAGATGATCATGTGGGTTTTGTCTTTCATCTTATTAGTATGGTATGTTACACTGATGCTCATAAACTCTTGACATATGAGTTTGAGAGAAAAATAGAACCATATCCAAATACCAGGCCTTTGACCCCTGCAGGAGGAGACTGCCCACAACAGGATCAGTGACTGTTACCAGGAATATTCGATAGCACCCAGTTAAATCTCCCTCGTTCCCATGCAGCCACCCTGACAAAGGACCCCTAGATACAGGAACTCACCTCCTGGGAAGGAGAGAAGTGCCAGCCCTCGGAGTGAACTTGAAGGGTGCCAAACGATCCTTTGGGTAAAAACCGCACCTCCTCTTCAAAAAATAGAACTTTCTTAATTGTCCAGGACAGAAATCCCAACTCCAACCAACTTAAGAAAAAAGGAGATTTATTAAAAAGCTACAGAATTGAAAGGAGATCCGCGGGGATCAGGACAGCTCCCAGAGCCCCAGGATTGGAAGTGCAGGCCAGAGCCTGCTGGGACTTAAAGTCACCCTCCTGCCTCTCTGGTGTCCCCTTATGGCAGATGGCACAGCCACCACCAGCTTGGGCTCACTTCCCAGCCAGAGCCAGTTAGAAAAATCCCAGGGAAGGACTCCAGATGGCCTGGGTAATGTACCATGGACCAGTTGCTGGTCATGGGAATGAGCTTCTCTTAGTGACCCAGCCTGGGTGTCAGGACTCATCCTCACTGTCAAGGGCAGGACAGAGGAGTCGCTCCCAGAGGCAAAATCATGTTGTTACCAGGAGGATGGCATGAGGGTTGCTGAGCAGAGACCTGTGTTACCTCATTGCCAATATCTCTTGGGGGTTAAGGCATTGTCCTTTGAAGATTCATGTTTCGAGTATAGATGTGCTATCGAGGGAAATTTGAGGGACCCCATTACCACCCATTAAACCAACATTACGCCAAAATACTGAGCCGTAACACAGAGAGGCCTTAAAGGGCTGGACCCAGGGTGGAGAGGTTCTGATGGGGAGTTGGGGGAAGATACGTGGCAGGCAGTGGATTATGGATCACCTCTTTTTTGGAGTGAGAAGGAGAAACCTATGTCTGAGTCCATGCGTAGGGAGGCAGGTATCTCAGGGCAACCAAGATACTATCTATTTACTGGAGGGGCTACTGACTGTCAGTTGAACAGATTTCTTGGTATCCAGCCATTTGTTTTACAGATGAGGAAACTGGGCACCAGTGAAGAGGAATTGCCTAAGGTCACGCAAACGAACAGCACATGCAGAAAAGCAAAAAAAAAAAAAAAAAAAAGCATAGAGGCCGGGCACGGTGGCTCACGCCTGTAATCCTAGCACTCTGGGAGGCTGAGGCGGGTGGATCGCTCGAGGTCAGGAGTTCGAGACCAGCCTGAGTGAGACCCCGTCTCTACTAAAAAAATAGAAAGAAATTATCTGGTCAACTAAAAATATATATAGCAAAAAATTAGCCGGGCATGGTGGCGCATGCCTGTAGTCCCAGCTACTCAGGAGGCTGAGGCAGTAGGATCGCTTAAGCCCAGGAGTTTGAGGTTGCTGTGAGCTAGGCTGATGCCACGGCACTCACTCTAGCCCGAGCAACAAAGTGAGACTCTGTCTCAAAAAAAAAAAAAAAAAAAAAAAAGCATAGAGAAGTGGGCAGGCACAGTAGCTCACCCCTATAATCCCAACACTTTGGGACGTTGAGGCAGGAGGATCACTTGAGGCCAGGAGTTCAAGACCAGCCTGGGCAACATAGCAGGACCTCATCTCTATAAAAAATAGAAGAAAAATTAGCAGAGCATGGTGGCACATGCCTATAGTCCCAGTTACTCAGGAGGCTGAGGCAGGAGGATCACTTGAGCCCAGGAGTTGGAGGTTGCTGTGAGCTAGGCTGATGCCACAGCACTCTAGCCCAGGCAACTGAGCAAGACTCTGTCTCAAAAACAAAAAAAAAAAAGAAAGAAAGAAAGGCATTTCATCTTGCTCAAAATAAAGATGTGGTTGAGCTGGCAAGCTTCTGCTTCTGTTAGTTCACTAGGGATCTTCTGCTGCTGCCTCTAGTTCAGGTCTCTTGCTTTGTCAAAGGTCCTTTTCTCTTTTTGAGTCCAACCAAGACATAAGTTGGTGAATTAGTCACTAGTCAGGCAGCAAAACATGTTCTTCACTGCCAATCACTTTCGAGTTTGTAGAGGGCTAGGTTGGCGTGGTCTATTCCAGAGTTTGAAAGGGGCTCTGAATGAAAACTGGGATCCTGGACCCTCGAGCTCTCCTTGGAATCTCTGACCTTCGGTTCCCCCTTCCCCAGAACTGGGTTGGCTCACTGATGTGCGTGGGGGCGGGTGGGGAGGAAAGAGCCCTTGTCAGGTGCTTCCGAAGCTCTCTGGAGATTCGCATGCCACGTCTGGCCACCCCCAATCAGCCATAGCCTGAGGATCTGATGTGCGCCCCCAACCCTGCACCACAGGTTGAGGACCTAAGCTTGTCGCTGGCTGGAGTGTGATCATGGTACTGAGAGGAAATCTCTTCCTGCTCAGAATTCCTGGGATTTCAAGAGCCGTATTTAAGAACTCCAGGGCTTTCCAGCCAGAGCACTTCTGCCAATACACGGTGCGTCCTTGGGTTGGGAGGTTTAGATAAGCCTGACCCGGGAGCTGAAGTGTGTTCCGGAGACTTTGCGATCCGGTGGTCTTGGCTTATGGCTCCCCCACAGGCAAGGGCAGGGACAGAGGGGGCAGCTCTGGGCCAAGCTGGTCTTCTCCTCCCAGCCTTTCTGTCTGTTATTCATACCTGTTAGGATTGCATTTGATCACTCACAGTGGCATCTAACTACAATGTCCACCTTTCGTGGTGGGACCTGCAGGCCAGACAGAAAGGGGACAGACAGACTACAGGGGAGAAACTGATGTAGGTGAAGACGACTTGCTCCTACTTTCATACGCTTTTTACATCCTGACAGCTCAATTTAAGGTTGTCTCCCTCCCCTGACTCCATTTTATTTTCCTTCATAGTATGCATCATTCTGCATTGACTTGTTTACTTACCTGTTTGGTCACCACTATACTCCCCAGTTTCTAGAACAGTGACTAGCATATGGTAGGTACTCAAGAAATATTTGTTAAATAAGTGAATATATCATTTCATTTGAAATTTCTCAACAACTTCAGGGGCAAGCAGGACAGACCATGCTGTCTTTCATTTTACAGAAGGAGAAACTGAGGCTTCACTAAAGCCACTAGGAAGTTAGGGAAGCCTTGGTCCCCTCAGTTCCCAACCAGGGCTACACGTGTGGGGGGAGGGCATATGTCCCAGACCCGTAAGAGGTCTCACCCAGGCCCCTGCTCAGAAGTTCGGTAAACTACTCAAGGATAAAGTGATCGTAAGAAAAGGCAATAAGAGGTTTTTCCTGACCTAGAGACTGGGATGCCAGCAGTTTCAGAAACCAGGTTCTGCACGTTGGGAGAGGAAGGGTGACGCTACCATTGGGCACGTGGCTCCTTGGTGCCCCTCAGTTCCACCTCACCGCCGCTACTCACTCTGGCCCCGGGAAGTGTGAGCGCCGCGTCGCCGGAGGTCTCCGAGCAGGCTGGGTGTCAAGTACGCAGCATCCCGGTGACAGAGCGCCGACGGCCCCAGCACCAACACGAAGGGGCTTTGCGCCGCCTAGTGGACATGGTTCTAAACTGCAGGCCTCTCCGCGGAGAGACGCCCACGCCCGGGCCTTGCGGAGCCCGGTTGTCCCTGCGTTCTCCGAGCCCTCAAGGGTCAGAAGGCCCGCGGCCCCCGTGCGCCTCCACACCGCAGCCCTCCAGAAGGGAAGGGCAACAGAGAGCGGAAGCCTGCATGATTCTCCTGAGGGACACTCTCCCTGGCGCCTCCAGCACCGCGTGGTCCCCCGCTGTCCCCAGCAGGCACACTGCCCACCGCAGCTCTCCCTGGGGACTGCCATGGTCTGCCCACGTCTTCCCCCTCTTCTGTGCGAACTTCCCAAGGCCAGGCCCTTATTCCCTTTGTACCCTTGCCGCCATCTCCCCCACCCCCCATGTATGAGCAATTAACTCACAAGGATTTCAGAATTTTAAAAATTAAGATCATGATGAAAATATTTCTTAAATATTTCTGATTTGCATATTCTAATTTCAGAACAACCCACTTTAAACTCCTCACCCAAATCTTGGAGATGTCCCAGCGGCGGCTCAGTTCAGAGGTCCCACTGAGCGACCAGGCCCACAGGGGGCCCCAGCACCAGCCTTCGACAGGGCTCCTGGGCCCACGGCCCTGCCCATTTGCCACCAGATGCCGGGCACTTCGGAGGCACAGGACCTGGCCCGGTAAAGGGATGTGTCTCTATAGAACTCTCGTGAGAACACTTGAGTAGAAATGTGGATTCATGTCATGGGGAAGGACCAGAGGAAGAAGCCAAGGAAGGCTGTCGCCACTAGGGTCCTCTGAGAGAAAGACAATGCGTCACCTGCATCAGCCCAGGCTTCCTGCAGAAAAAGCCCAAGACACAGCAGAGCCACCAGGATTAAAGAAAGTGCTAGATCAGGAACTTCCTTGAGAGGGAAGGAGGCTTTGTTGGCAAGAATCAACACAACAGAGATGGTGGAGGCTAGAGCTCGTGCTCATGGGTTGATGCAGTAAATGGCTTGGTGGGACCAAGACAGTGGTTCGTATCATTTGTTTCATTAATGAACCTCTTAATATAGTCAGTTGTTTCATAAACTATTTATTATTGACACTAATATAATCTGGAAAAAATAAGGAAATAAAAAAAGACATGCCTGGCTACTTTTTCAAACCATTAGAATGTATCTTCTGCTTTTTGAAATTCTTTGTGGCCAGGTGCAGTGGCTCTTGGCCATAATCTTAGCGCTTTGAGAGGCCAAGGTGGGAAGATTGCATAAGCCAGGAGTTCAAGACCAGCCTGGGCAATATATTGAGATTCTTTCTCTACAAAATATTTAAAAAATAGCTGGGCATGGTGGCCTGCAACTGTAGTCCCAGCTACTTGGGAGGCCAAGTTGGGAGGCTCACTTGAGCCTAGGAGTTGGAGGCTGCAGTGAGCTATGATGGTGCTACTTCAGTCTGGGTGACAGAATGAGATCGTGTCTCAAAAAAATAAAATAAAATTCTTGGCTGTGCATGATGGCTTACACCTGTAATCCTACCACTCTGGGAGGCCGAGGCAGGAGACCAGCCTGAGCAAGAATGAGACCCCGTGTCTACTAAAAATTTAAAAATTAGCTGGGTGTTGTAGTGTGCACCTGTAGTCCCAGCTACTTGGGAAGCTGAGGCAGGAGGATTGCTGAACCCAGGAGTTTGAGGTCACTGTGAGCTATGATGACACACCCTACTCAGGGTGATAGAGCGAGACTGTCTCAAAAAAAAATTCTTTATGAGAAAGTCTGTTTTGACATATGCAGTTTTCAGGGACCTTCCATTTTTCAGGACTCAGTGTGAAAAATGTATGTAAACTTGGAGCATCACCTGGTGCCACGTACAGAGCAGGTGCTCAACTGGTGCTTGTGGAAGGAAGGCCCAAATGAATCCGTCTATTCCTGGCATGCGGGGGGCCGTCCCCAGACAAGGCCCTGATGTGCCTGGTGGACCTGCCCACGCCTGCCCTCCCAGACGCCCACTCCTGGCCCTGACGGTCCCAGCGCTGGGTGAGATCCATCACCCGGGGGTAAGGCATAGCCCCTGGGAGAGCAGCTGTAGACGGCCATTGACACACTAGCAAGTAAATGCCACTGTTGTAACTGGAAGAAGTGGCCTAAGAATCCAACCTGTCGTTAAACCTCTTTATCTTGGACCCACGAGGACGATGAGACAAGAAGAAATGAGGGCACATCAGCAGCCCGGAGGCCAGGCTGGGCTGGGCTGTGTGATCTTGGGCAAGTCACTTCCTCTGGCCGCAGTGCCCGGATCTATGGATGAGGGCCTGGACAAGTGGATTTCAGCAGTCCCCCCAGGCCAGCTGTGCAGTTCCGGGGTGAGGAGGTGATGGGAAAAGCTCTGGCGCACAGATTCACCCTGGAGCAAGGTCAGGAGATGGGAGTCTCAGAGGGAAAGTGAAAGGGCCGGGCATTTTCCTACCGAACCTTGTTTCCAAAGCCACCTGCCTGGCCCCTTCGGGTGTGTACTGTGGCCCCAGCCAGGACCAAGCCAGGAGTTTGCCTGCTCATAAGCTGTCACAGCTTTGCGTCCCAAAGTCCAAGAATCCTTGTCAACTTCTCCTGTGCAGGGACTCAGGCCAGCGCAGGCTCCACGGAGACGGGGGTTTCCTGACCTGCAGAGGGTGGGGGCAGAGGTGCTTCCTCCTTCCGAGGAAGAAGATGTGCATCCAAGTTCTGTTTTCGAGTCAGTGAAAACACTCCCTGCTCTTTCTGCCCCGTCCTTCCCTGGGGGATTGCAAGGGCACAGGCCCCACTTGGTGCTGGGGTTGGGGGGCAGGGGAGGGAGCTGAACCCACGGGACGCAGGTGCTTTTGGTTTGCAGTGTTCTTGGCTACCGCAGAGCAGGCGTGTACATGCACCGCGCGAATAC
This sequence comes from Lemur catta, assembly GCF_020740605.2. Taxonomy (NCBI): domain Eukaryota; kingdom Metazoa; phylum Chordata; class Mammalia; order Primates; family Lemuridae; genus Lemur; species Lemur catta. The sequence goes on from NC_059129.1 coordinate 45,939,306, forward strand.
CGCCTTACTGGGGCTTCCCGGCAACCCTGTGAGGCCAGGTCAGGAGGAGCATCCCCATTTTACAGAAGAGAAGCCTGAGGCTCCAGAGAGGAAGAGCATCTTGCCCAAGGTCACACGGCAGATGCAGGGACAGGAGCGCAGAAGTGAAGCCTGAGAGCGCGGGCCAGCGCCTCCATCTGAGGATTGCCCGGATACGTTCAGAGGCGCTGAAGGAAAACAGGTCACTGCGCTGTGTTTTGGAGGGACACGCCAGCTCTGCGAGCCTCTGCCTCAGTTTCTTTGTCTTTAAACCTGAGGGGGTTGGTGTGTGAACTAAGTGCGATAAAACATGTGCGAGGCCCTCAGCACAAGGCCCAGCATGTAGCAAGCACTTGAGCAACATCAGCGACAGATGTTGTTATTGTTCCAAAGGCTGACAGAGCACTGACCTTTCTCCCACTTCACGCAGCAGCCCCCGAGGGTGGGTTATTAGGAGCCCCTTTTACAGATGAGGAAATCTGAGGCCCACTCCCTTCCCACTCCCACTCCACTCCCTTCTTCTGCAAACTGAAGGTGTTGGGCTGGATGCCCTGTCCACGCCTGGCTTCCTCTCGGAGGTGGGCAGGTCCCAAGGGGTAGGGCATTCTACCCAAAGGATGACCCTCTACCTCCACTGTCCTGGATGTGAGGCGTCCCAGCCCTCCCAGGTCCCCAGGCAGCTCTGAGGCCCAAGACGACAGCTGCGGTCCCATGGGTACAAAGCCCCGCTGGGGATCCCTACTGCCCGGGTAGGAGGAAGGAGACTGTCTTCATGGGAGTCCTCCTGCCCTTCACAGAGAGACTTCTGGCATCTCGTCCTTGAACTCCTGGCTCTCCAGCCGTTCCAAGCAGCTGTCCTTGTCCTGGACCATCCTTCCCGGAGTCTTTAGAAATCTGGAATTCAGGGCGTAACTGAGAATCAGCCCCTGCCCCAGCCCACCCAACCCCAGCCCTGCTTCCCCTTTTCACCTCAGCCCCTAGGCTGCTCACCTGAACAGGAGTTTCTGCCCCGGCTCCTTCTTAATGATGTTCAGCTTATAATAGTGGCGCAGGGCACGGGACATCTTCTCGTAGGTCATGTTCACCCGGTTCTGGAACGCAAAGCGGCCCACATCAGACCCCCACTCCACACCCTGCTTCTTCCAGGCCTCGTTTTCCACACCTGGAAGGGAGCAGGTCAGACCAGGTGGCTTCTTACGCCCCTCTGCCCAGGGTTCTGTGAGGGTTTATAAGCGCTTGCTAGAGTTTGGAAGGGGAAAGGGAGGGGAAGATTGGGGAAGAAATAACAGGATGTTTTCTCACCTACCCAGCTGAGACTGTGGGGCGGGAGTGAACTGTATGTCACTTTCAAATAGCAAATGTCACAAGCAGTAACAAACAAGTGTACACATTTGTGGGGAATGCAATCAGAGAGATACCATGGTGCAGTGGCACGGATGGCCTTGCCACCAGCTGTGTGACTTTTTTGAGACAGAGTCTCGCTGTGTTGCCCGGGCTACAGTGAGTGCCGTGGCGTCAGCCTAGCTCACAGCAACCTCAAACTCCTGGGCTTAAGCGATCCTCCTGCCTCAGCCTCCCGAGTAGCTGGGACTACAGGCATGTGCCACCATGCCCAGCTAATTTTTTTCTATATATATTTTTAGCTTTTAGTCTTTCTTCCTGTCTGTGGAGTGTAGGCAGTGCAGGGTCAGAGCAAAGAGCCTGGGGTTCGGCATTAAGCCCCAGCTCCACCACTTGGCAGCTGTGTGACCTTGGACAACTGTCCTTACCTCTCTGAGTCTGTTTTCCCGGCTATATAAGGAGAAGGACAGCATCTGTCTCACATGTTGCTTGTGAGGATTGAATTAGCTAATCCATGAAGCCACTTAGCACAGTGCTTGGCACATAGTATGAGTTCATTAAATGGAATTGCTGCTCGCTGGGCATCTCCCTCCCTGTGTTCTATGGGGATTGGACCAGACAAGTAACCAGAACTGCTGCTGTTTGCATCCTTTTGGCCACCAGCAATGCTAAGAGCAACATAATACAGTGGAGCATGGGCCACACAGCCTGGGTCCAAGTCTCTTGGCCCGGGGAGGGGAGTATACTCCGGGGCAAGTCGTTAACCCTCGCTGTGCCTCAGTTTCTGCATCCAATAACACTCACCTCACAAGGTGGTTCAAGCATTAAATGAGTTAACGCAGCTAAAGCGCTCAGACCGGTGCCTGGCAATCAGACACAACTGCATTTTAGGAATCACTATAAATTGCCGATTACCATTATTGTTAATAGTTTTCTTTAAAAGATCCATTTTTTTTTTAGTTAAACTTCTTTATATTTTAAAAAGGACACATTCTTTACATTACTACTATAAATCATGAAATAGGAATAGTAGTCACATTTTTAAATCTTAATTCAAAAATAAATACTTAATTATGAGAATTTGGGGTCAACCACCTAAGATCACCTCACAGACACCTGTGTAGGTGTCGTCATTCTCCATCATGGGATGCGGCCTCAGCCACTCCCAGGCCTTTCTGGCTGTGACATCTGATGCTCCCGTGGGGCCTGAGACCCGGGTTTCTGTCCCAGCTTCCTCATCGGGCCCAACCACCCACAGCATTCACTGTGCAATTCATGTAAACATGCTTTGAAAGCCTCAAATGTTAAGCAAAGGTAAGATTAAGCAATCAGAAGGCACAATTGTTGAGTTTCAGGGACATTCCCCACCCATAGGAGGTAACTGCCTGTCCCTGAGTATCTCCCAAAATGAAATGATCCTGGCACTTCTGGGGCTACTGGTGAAGGCCCCATCGGTTGAGGACTGTCTTCTAGCACTGAGGGGTCCACTCTGACCCCCTCCTCTATTTTCTTCTGGAAATGTTGCAGCCATTTCACCTGCTGACTGAGGTTCACCTTGTGGTTTCCCCAGAGTCTGGCGAGCCCATTTGGATCCACAACTCGAAAGATCTTGGCGTCCTTGTCTTCCCACCTGATGTAGGGCTCATACCTGGTGTCCAGGAGCAGCTGATACACGTAATCCCACAGTAGCCGGCAGTCTGCAATTTAGCACAGGGGTGCAGCAGCCTTATTGGAACTATAAGGACAGGTGTTAGAAAGGTGGCCTCAGGAACCTTGAGGCCAGGGCCCTGGGAGCACCAGCAGGGTGATGAAGATGATGGTACTAGCAGAAATAGCCAATTATGGGGTCTCCTTCACTGTCTAATTCAGTGGACACAACTCTAGGAAGTGGCTACCTTTATCCCAGGAAGAGGTGAGGAAATGGGGTCGGAGAGGTCCAGATGTGTCTGCAGTGGCCAAGCCCCTAAGTATGAGGCAGGTGGGGAGTCGAGCCCAGCAAAGCCAGGCTCCTTTGTGACAGAGCAGGCAGGGGGCCCCGGGGTCGGTGGCCGGGCCTCGGACTCCAGGTCCTTCTCTGCCCCCGCCCAGCCGCTCAGCCCCTTGACGTCTAATCCTTATAACACCCATCCTCCCGAGCCCCTAAAGGGGAGGCTCAGGAACAGTGAACGTGCCATCATGCAGGGCAGGTGGCAGCGGGATCTGGGAGCAACTGTGGTCTTAACTGCCACTGCCTGGGCCTGCCGCCTGGGCCCTCCCAGGCAAGTCACCTGGCCTCTTCTGAGCCACAGTTTCCTCGCCGGGGTGGTATGAGGATTAGAACACAGCAGGCCAAAACCCTTAGTGCAGTGCCTGGTGTACGGTAAGTGCTCCAAGAATGCCAGCATTACAATTAAACAGATCCAATAATTGTGTTTTTAACTGATACATAATACTTGTACATATATATATATTTTTTGAGACAGTCTCGCTGTGTTGCCCAGGCTACAGTGAGTGCCGTGGCGTCAGCCTAGCTCACAGCAACCTCAAACTCCTGGGCTTAAGCGATCCTCCTGCCTCAGCCTCCCGAGTAGCTGGGACTACAGGCATGCGCCACCATGCCCGGCTAATTTTTTTCTATATATATTTTTAGCTGTCCAAATCATTTCTTTCTATTTTTAGTAGAGACGGGGTCTCGCTCTTGCTCAGGCTGGTCTCGAACTCCTGACCTCGAGCGATCCTCCCACCTCAGCCTCCCAGAGTGCTAGGATTAAAAGCGTGAGCCACCGCGCCCGGCCTACTTGTACATATTTATGGGGTATAAGTGACATTTGGTTACATGCACAGAATGTGTCATGGTCAAGTCAGGGTTTTTAGGGTATCCATCACCTCAAGTATTTATCATTCTTATGTGTTGGGCCAATAACTGTGTTTTTAGTGACCTTCAGTTATTTCCAACCCGGATGCCAGGCTCCTGCCCCCTCTGTGGTGGCCCCACCATGGCTAGAAAACATGCTTCAGAAAGTTGGGCAGCTGTTCTGTCAGTCTGTCTGGTTGCCCATCTGTTAATCAATCCTTCAAGAATGAATGCAAAGTGGAAGTGTATTATTTGGTTGGAGCTCAGGCTCTGGAGCCAGACTGCCCTCGTTCACAACCCAACTCCACCAGTGCTGGGTGATCTTGGGGAAGTTACTTAACCTCTCTGTGCCTTGGTTTCCTTATCTGTGAAACGGGCAGCCCATTCACCCCCCAGCCCCCCAGTACAAACCCCCTGTCATCCAGGCAAAACAACCCTGGTCCTTATCACCCATGACCCCTCTGGGACTTGGCCTCACCCACCTTCCCCTCCCCCAGAAACAGCCTCCTACTCACTGGCGATCCTGCCGTCCATGGGGGCCTGTGGCATCGTGGGGAAGGAGAAGACCCCCTCGGTCTTGCAGCCGAGCTCCGCACAGTGAGATAAGCTGAGGGACTCCTCCCTGCCAAGGGGCAACCTGGCCAGGCCCGGGGCATCCAGGTGGCTGAAGGAGCTGGCAAGCCCTGGGTGTGGTGGCTGCTGTAGGAGGCCCCTTCGGTGGCCCGCCCGAAAGGGCCCAGTCCCCTCTGCAAGCGGATGAGCACGTTGATTCTGTGGGCCCCAAGCCTCCCCCACCCCAGCCCCTTAATGGCGAGCCTGGGGCCCCGTGGGGCAGCACCCCTAATGCTCTGCCTCCACCCAGCCCCTGGTTAGAAGGTCAGGGAGGGAGTGGAGGGCAGGGCGTGAGGGCCAGCAGCCCAGGTGCCAACTGTGGCCCCTAGACAAGTAACTTAACCTCCCAAGCCTGTTTCCTCATCCGTGAAACTGGTTGCAAAGCCAGAGGTGACAGAGCTGGGTCTAGAACCCAGGTGCCCTGTATCCAGTGTCTCCTGTATTTGCCCAATACATATTTATTGAGAAACTTCTATGAACCAGGCATTGTTCTAAGAATCTTGAGGACAGTTCATTGAGCCCAAAAAAAACCCCTGCCCTTGGGGAACTTATATTCTAGTGGGTGGGTAGACGATTAAAATAAAACAAGAAATAGAAACAGTATATAATATGGGGAGAAAAAAATAAAATGCCATAAGGCAGATAGAGAGATGGTGAAAGGCGCAGGGCTGCAATTTTAGAGAGGTCCGTCCGGCCTCACTCACATGGTCACATTTGAACAGGGACCTGCAGGAGGCAAGGCGTGAGCTACGTGGGTATCTAGAGCAGAGGGGAGAATGCCAGGCAGCGGGAACAGCAAGTGCAAAGGCCCTGAGGCAGGAGTGTCTCAGGCTTGCTCCATGAACCAGGAGTCCTGGCTGGCTGGATCGGCATGAGCAAGGGGGAGAGAGGTGGGAGAGGAGGGCAGGGGCAGGATGTCATTGTAAGGACTGTGGCTGTGGCTCCGAGTGAGAAGGGAGCCACTGGAGGACTCTGAGCAGCGGAGTGACTTGACCTGGCCGCTCTGTTGAGAACAGACCACAGGAGGTCAAGAGCAGAGGTGAGCAGACCAGTGCGGAGGTTCTGCAGAGGCGATGGGGCGGGAGTGGGGGCCGCAGTGGAGGACTGGAAGAGGCTGGATTCTGGATGAATTTGAAGATAGAGCTGACAAGGATTTGTGGACAGTTGGGATGAGGGTGGGGAGAAAGAGAGGAATCAAAGATGATGTCTAGGCCAGGTGGGGTGGCTCATGCCTGTAATCCTAGCACTCTGGGAGGCTGAGGTGGGCAGATCGTTTGAGCTCAGGAGTTCGAGACCAGCCTGAGCAAGAGCGAGACCCCATCTCTACTAAAAATAGAAAGAAATTAGCTGGACAGCTAAAAATATATATAGAAAAAATTAGCCGGGCATGGTGGCGCATGCCTGTAGTCCCAGCTACTCGGGAGGCTGAGGCAGGAGGATCGCTTGAGCCCAGGAGTTTGAGGTTGCTGTGAGCTAGGCTGACGCCATGGCACTCTAGCCCGGGCAACAGAGTGAGACTGTCTCAAAAAAAAAAAAAAAAAAAAAGATGATGTCTAGTGTCTTGGTTTGAGCAACTGGAAGAATGGAGCTGGGGTTTGCTGGGGTGGGGGGCCTGGGAGAGGAGGGGACGTTTGGGTTAGGGCTGTCGGGGCCATCCCAGTGGAGGCGTGAGACAGGCAGTGCGCAGCGTGCACGTGTGGAATTTGGAGGTCGAGGCATGTATGGGAATTATTGGCCCCTCATGGTGTCTAACACCCGGGCTCTGAGTGCAGATAGAGAACATGAGAGGCCCTTGACCCTGGGGTGCCTCGGCATTTAGCAGTGGGGAGAAGAGGAGAAACCAGAAAAGGAGATGGAGAAGGGAAGACCAGGCGGGCAGAGGAGACCCAGGTGAGTGGGGTGTCCTGGAAGCCAAGGGGAGACAGAGTTTGGGGGAAAGGGGTGACCCACTGGGTCAAAGGCTATGAGAGGTCACAGTGAATAACGACTGAGCGTGGACACGGACATCCCCATGTTCAGGTCCCTGGGACCCTGACAGGAACGGTTTCCATGGAGAGATCAGGAGAGGAAACTGAGGCCCGATACAGACAACGCTTTGCTGGAGAGGACAGCAGAGCAGTGGGGGGAGATGGGAGGGCTGCGGCAGGCAGGGCTGCCAGGAGTGCCCAGGCCGGGAGGGCAGAGCCCACGCCGGTCTCTTTCCTCCCTCCACCCGGAGCAAGCCCTGCCCGCCCAGTGAGGCTCATCTGAGGGGCTCAGAGCTCCACGAAGAGCTTCCTCACCTTCCCCTTCCAGGGGCCCGGCGGGGTGCTGGGTGAGCATCTTCTGCCTGAAGGCCCCTCCAAAAAAGGGCCCACACACCAGGGCCCGCCGCTGGGTCTGGATGTACTGGAGCAGCTCGTACAGGACGTCACCTGGGGTGGGCGGATGGGAGGGCCGGACGCTGAGCAGGCCGGGAGGGGAGGTCACCGCTCTGTGCGGTCACCTACCTCTCAAGCCTGTGCCGGTGGAGGTCAGGCTCCTGCTGCAGCTGCAGGAGGCCGGGGGCTGGGGACCGGCTGGGCCCGTGTCGCCCCCTGGTGGATGCATATTAGAAAGCCATCCCTTCCTGCCCCGGATGCAGCCGCCTCCAGGGCACAGCTTGCAGAAGCAGCCCACACACACCCCTGGCTGAGGGCCTGTGTGCAGTGCACAAACTGTACAACTGTACCTCATGTTCCTGGGGGCAGCAACAGTTCTTCTAAGGCTCGTGGGATTCCCAAGCTTTATTAAAAGGCTGCCCCGGCTTTCTAAGGAGCAAAACAGTCCTAGTCTCTTCCTACAAGGCGGGATCGAGCCCTGTCCATGGTCGCACCTTTGGGCTAAGGTGCTGACGGTAGGGCAGGAAAGAGGGGGATCCATGGGCCCAGAGCCAGCCTGGGGGTCCCGGGCAGCCAGCGGGGTAAGGTGTAGGTGGTGGGCACTCAAGGACCAGAGGTGCTTGTGGGGAGCAGGAAAGACAGACACAGGCGTGACGGGGACCAGCCCCAAGCTCACCTGCTCCCCAGGGTCGCCTGGGTGTAGGACTGTCACAGCTGTGCTGGGAGCCTGAAGCCTTGTCTGTGTGTCCCTGCCCGCCCCCACCATGCCCCAGAGCTCTTAAATCCGAGGACTAAAGGGACTAAAGTCCCAACAGCCACTGGCAGAGGCTCACGGGGGAAAGTGGGTGACAGGACTTGGGATGTGACATGAGACTGGCTGTGGGCTTGGTAGGAGAAAAGGAGTGAACAGAATATTTGAGAAAATCTCTTTGCCACAAATGCCATGGGCTTGCTTGGCCAAAAGACGGGCTACAAACAAAACATGAGTGTATTTTTAAGGAAAAGATACCAGACGCGCACAGACATGAAGCGCCTCCTGAATACAGGTGCAGAGAGCATCCGAGGTGATTCCAGAGACTCCGAAGGGCTGTGCTGCCCCCCGCCCCCCACTGCTCTCCCGGCCAAGCTCCGTGCTGCGGAAACACCGTCACAGGACATTCGTTCCCTTGACCTCAGACCAGACCTAGTTTCTGGTTACAAACTCACGTTGAGGGTGAAGGCTTTTGCTGTTATCAGTCACTTATACCTCAGTGTGAATGAATTTTGGACCTTTCCCTGGTGGTGGCGGTTGTTTTAATATCGACAGATGTAGGGGGCGAGGGAGGCAGGAGGGCGGAAATGGAAGAGGAGACAAGGGCCGCGGCAAGGGGAGGGGAGAGGGAGAGAGGACAGGCCCCTGCAGCTCCGAAACAAGCGGCCAAACCGCCTCCTTCGCCAAGGCCCGCCCCGCTGGGAACCACCAGGCAGACATTTAAGGACAGAGGGGCACCTGCAGTGCTGGGATGTGAGCACAGTTCCCTAAGGAAGACCCCCTCGGTCTCCCTCCCTGGGTCCCTCTGGCCTCCCAGGGAGGCCAGTGAGTTTCCCTGACCTGAACCCGGGGCGCGGTGCCGGAAGTCGTCCTTGGTGAGGATGCAGAGGGCGCGGCCGTTCATCTGGAAGCTGTGCTCCCGGGTGCGCTGCAGGGAGTACTCCTGCTCCGCCCAGCGCAGCCAGTGCAGCACGTCCTCCCTGCTCCAGAGCGCAGGCTGGATGCCTGCAAGCGGCAAGGACAGGGGCTGGGGGGAGGTGGAGGGAGAGGGCACTCGGTAGGACCGGGACCTCTCCCCGTCCATCGGTCATCAGTCCTGTGTCAGGCCCTGCTTGCCCTGAGAGCTCTCTGAGCAGATGCTCTCCTGTCCTGCTCCCCGAGCCCCATCATCTGCTCTACCACTGTGTCCCATTCTTTCCGTTCCTGGTACCTTACTTTCTTTGTAATTACATTTCACATTTGATATATGTTCATGTTTATCATTATATGTACATGCACACATACATAATATGTATCCACTTATTTATTGTTGGTACTCCCTCCCTCCGACCTGTTTTCCAATCATTCGTTCAACAAATGTTTAATTAGGAGCTACTATGTGCCAGGCACTGGACTGGGTGTGCTGGGGTGCACTGTCGTGTGTATTCAGCACCTAGAACAGTGCCTGGAATACAGCAGGTGCCTAATCAACACGTGTTGGATGACTGTCCTATGAATGGGGTGTTATTGCTACTGTTTCCCAGAGGAGGAAGTGAGGCTCCCGGAGGCTAAGTGATTAGCCCACAGTCACGCAGGTAGCAGGAGGTACAGCCAGGCCTGGAGCCCAGGTCTCTCTGCTCCATGGTGCCAGCTCAGAGCTGGGTTTCCTCTGGAACATCCCAGAAGACAGGCAGTCTCCTGCACCCGTCTCCAGTCTGTGCACCCTTATTTCTGGCAATCCCCGGGCAAGTGGCTGCTTTATTCTCCCCACATTTCCACTCTGCCTGGGCCTACTGTGCTCCTAATGCCAGTTATTTACATCACTGATTTGGGCTGTGTTTAACGGGGCCACATCATGACTTTCATGGACCCTTGGCATATTTGCCTTTGTGGGCACCTTCCTGAATTTAAAAACATATTTAAAATTAAATTTTATGACTGCATTGGTATAAAGACTCAGATCTCACCGGGTTCAGTTTTACAAGTAAGAAAGCTGAAGCAGAGGAGAGAAGCAACTGTCCAAGGCCACACCCTGGCAATGACAAAGGCTAAACCAACCTCTGACTGCCCTCTACTCAAAACAACACACGAAATAAAATTAATGTTTTTTTGTGTTTTGGTTTTTTTAGACAGAATCTCACTCTGTTGCCCAGGCTAGAGTGCCATGGCATCAGCCTAGCTCACAGCAACCTCAGACTCCTGGGCTCAAACAATCCTCCTGCCTCAGCCTCCCGAGTAGCTGGGACTACAGGCATGCGCCACCATGCCCAGTTAATTTTTCTATATATGTTTTTAGCTGTCCATATAATTTCTTTCTATTTTTAGTAGAGACGGGGTCTCGCTCTTGCTCAGGCTGGTTTCGAACTCCTGACCTCAAGCAATCCTCCCTCCTCAGCCTCCCAGAGTGCTAGGATTACAGGCGTGAGCCACCGCGCCCGGCCAAATTAATGTTTTTTTAAAAAAAGGTCTGCATCATTCACTTGTTTATTCACTCAGCCAATACCTAATGAGCACCAGCCACTTGCCAGGCACTATGTCACTGCCAGGACACGGCATGGGGCGCGTGTGGCAGCAGGGAGGGACCCCACAACCAGTGCCTAATGACAATCCTAGTCAGAGCACAAGTTAGGAGAGGTTTCCCTTACTTCTATTTGGGGACTCAAGAATGAATAAGAGGGAAGAATAAATGTCTGAAATTGCCCCAAAGATTATTTAGAGGGGAAAAAAAGAACAGAGGTGAGAAGTGACCTTAGTGCCGTGTAAGTCAGATCTACTGGTCTTAAGCTCAGGCCTGACTGGAAAACAGGCCGGAGGGAGGGACGGAGGACCTGGACAAGAAGATGGAGCCCAGGAATAAGTGATGTCCAACTCGCGTGCGTGTGTGCACAGCTGATGCAGGACAGAGGTGGGATTTTAATTCAGTGCTAAGACATGGTAAAAACACAACTGGCCCTCCACCTGGAAAAAAATATATTTAGACCCTCCCCTCCCACCATTCACAAAAATCACTTCCAGGTAGATTAAATGCCACCCCCACACCCCCACCCTCTGTTATGGGTTCTATTAAATGTTGTATTAGAGAATAGAACAATGTAAGTCTTAATAGCAGTAGAAACAGAAAATAATATGCATTAACAAGGGTAGGGAACACCTCAACCACGACAGGAAACTCAGAGGCTGTAATCAAAATGAAAGAGACACATTTGACTACACTAATTTTTTATGCGTGTGACAAAAGATACCATAAACAAAACTAAAAGGGATAGGTTTCGGGGAAATAGTTGCAATGCAGATGAGAGATAAAAGGCTAATGCCTATCATAGGGCAAGAGCATCTTAAATTGATTTTTTTTAAAGACAAAAAAATCTTACCAATCATTCAGAGTGGAGCAGGATTTCTCAACCTTGGCACTAGTGACACTCTGGGCCTGATCATTCTTTGCTGTAGGGGCTGTCCTGTGCATCGTGGGATGTTTAGCAGCACCCCTGGTCTCTACCCACTCCATGCCAGCCCAGTTCTAACAACCAAAAATGTCTCCAGACACGGCCAAATGTCCCTGGGGGCAGGGGGCAAAATTGCCGCCAGGTGAGAACCCTGTGGTAGAGCAAATTCATCAATAAACAAGAGACAGGACGCGTCACCTCTATGGTCAGGGACAGACACAATCAGGAAAGAATGAGCTATCATTTTAACAGCAGGAGTGCTGGGAAAAAGATGCCTTGCTATTGAAAATAGGAATTTAGAGTCTCCATGGGGGTATCAGTCTGGTGATACATAAATGAGGCATAAAAAGCTGAAAAGTGTAAAATGCAGAGATCGCATGATGGTCAATGTCAGTCCTCCACAGCCTGCCAGGGCTTCTGGGGCTGGGGGGCAACTGCCAATTGCATGTTACCTGAATTCACATTTTTTGCACAGTTCCCTGGTCCACTATACTTGATGCTGTCAGCCTAAAAACTCAAAATTATGATTTCTGAGTCAGAGGGGTATGTTTTCCTGGGTTTGGCTGGAGGGTGGAGGTGGATTACACACCCATCTGGCTGTTACACCTTCCTGAAAACATTAAAATTACACTGAGAGGGGAAACCCTGCACTTGGCAGACACCATCAACCACAGATACAGTCCTGCTCCCCAGGTCCAGAGACATGGGCAGGGGACTTACCAAGATGTCTCCAAGGAACCATGAGGTCACACACAGCCTGCAGTAGCACCTGGAAACTTCAGGCCTGTCACCACTCTCTTTGATTACCCCGTGCTCACTCCAGCTTCACCTTTCATCCCGTTGCCATCAGCACCTCCAGTACAACAATAAGGAAGAGGGACCTTTTTGTTCACCATGTTTTCAAAGAATACTCATGTCCAAGGGCTTCCCAATGGACTTGAGTCCCCACCACATGACCAGGTCCCGAGCAGTGGGTCGGCCACCAGGGTCTCAGTCAGACCTAGCAGTGGCTAAAAGGCCCTCACACCTGTAGCACTGCCACTCACAGATCAGCCACCTAGTGCTGGACCAAATCCCCAAGCTCAAGGTCCAGGTTCCAGCTCAGCCCTTTGCTAACCAAGTGTCTTAGTCCATTTTCTGTTGCTTATAACAGAATACCTGAAACTGGAGAATTTATCAAGAAGAGGAATTTATTTCTCACACTTATGGGGACTGAGAAGTCCAAGGTTGAGGGGCTGCATCTAGCGAGATCCTTCTTGCTGGTGGGGACTCTGCGGAGTCCCAAGGCAGTGCAGGGCATCTCACCGCCAGGGGCTGAGCGTGCTCAAGCGCTAGCTCAGGTCTCTTCTCTTCTTATAAGGCCACCAGTTCCCCTCCAGTGATAACCCACTAATCCATCGACCCATTAATCCATTCATCTCTGAATAACCCATTCATGTGGGCGGAGCCCTCCTGACCCAATCACCTCTTAAAGGCTCCACGTCTCAATACTGTGACACTGGGGATTAAGTTTCAACATGAGTTTTGAAGGGGACATTCAAACCATAGCACCAAGTCACCTCAGATAAGCCACCCACCCTGTCTAAGCCTCAATCTCCCCTCTGTGAAATGGGGCAATAATACCGCCTCTCTGGTGGGCTCCCCTGCTGTTTGAGGGTCAGTGTGCAACAGCGGTCAGGAGCCTGGGCCACATGCCACCCAGCACTGCCACTCCCAGGTAGAGACCCAAGAGCTGGTGAACACCTCCACCCACAACGTGCATCTGAACGTCCACAGGGGCTTTGTTCATAAAAGAAAAGAACCAGAAACATCCTAAACGTCCATCAGCTGGAGAATGGACACACTGTGGTATTTCCATGCAACAGGCTGCTGCTCAGGGAAGCCAGAAAGTACACACACTGCTAGACATGACAGGTGGATAAAGCTCAAAGACACTATGTCGAGGAGGAAAAAGCCAGACATAAAACTATGATCACGAACAAACATGCTAATCTGGGGATAAGAGTCAGAATAGTGGTCACCTTTTGGATAGGAATTGACTGGGAAGAGGCACAAGGGACACTTCTGGGGCGTTGGAAATGTTCTACACCTCGGTCTGGGTGGTGGCTACACAGGTGTACACATAAAACTCACGGAGCTGCACACTTGATATCTGTCCACTTGACTGTATGTAAGTTATACCCCCCAAAAAAGTAAAAGTAAAAACAATGACAGCATCAAAAGCACAGATGATGGTGCTGGAGCAGCTGTAAACTGTGACTTAAGACTATGCCTAAGTTTCCTCATCTATAAAATGGGGATGATGACAAGACTGTACCAGCCACACAGAGCTGTCACACGGATGCTGGGGATAACCAGTTTAAAGAGAAGTGTCTGGCATGTGGTACGTGCTTTCCGAGATAAATGGAGCTCTGCGTGTCAGATGAGGCAACACGTGCAAAATGCACAGGGGCCAGCACACATGCCGGCAAGTATTACCTAAGGTGTCGATTACTCCCAAGAAGTCTCCCTGACCTAGTCGCCAGGATGAGCCTAACTGACCTCCCTTAACAATCTAACCAAGTTAAATTCCGGGGCTTCGCCAGCAGACCAGCCCACGGCCTCTTCCTCTCTCAGCATAATCCACTGCATTTGCAGTTCCTTCCCATTAGCCGTCTTTGTCTCTCGAGACTCCAGCCAGATACCATCTTACTCTCCCTGCTTGGTGGCCTGCTCACCAGGGATTTCCAGCTCCCGGGACAGATCTAGACAGAGCCCCCAGCTGGTCGGCCAGAGGAGCTGCCGACACAGCTGGAGAGCTTGGTGCCTCCCCCATCGCCCCAGCAGGGCTGACTGCAGGGGTTCTTCTCTGCCTGCTCAGCCGCATGGCCCTCCAGGGCCCGTGGTGCTCCTGTACATAGTCACTGCTTCCCGACTAAAACGACTAAAACGTCAGCTCCAGGAGGTGCAGACTTTGCCTGTCTCGTCACTGTTGTCTCTCTGGCACCTACAGCACTGCCTGGCACAGAACAGATGCTCAATAAATACGAATTGCCTAAATAAGTGAGCTGTGGAAATCAGTGTGGGGCTCCCCCAGGCCTCCTGGCCAGCCCCCTCTTCAGCTCCCCACCCCACCCCGACCAGACCTCTCTTCCCACAGCACCCCTTTCACTCTCTTGCTCAAGAAATCAAATTAGCAAGCCCATCAAGTCAAAACCTCTCTGTCCTGGTTTCAAGACCCCTCAAGCTGCCCCTCCCCACCTGATCAAGCTATTTCCCACGACACCCCTGTGGTTTACTAGGTCTGGTGACCTCCAGGAGCAACAGAGCTGGACTAGCCTTCAGCAACCGAATCAGAACAAACAGCTGGCTTCTGTCTACCTTGTAGGGTCCCCTTGCAGGAAGAATGCAGGAAACAGTTAAAGTGCTTGGCCAGTACCCTAAAACTGGGAGCTATCGTCACCTGATGTGCTGGAAGCTGTTGCTCAGAATAAACGACAGCTGTGGGGTCTGAGGGATGCAGGTTCAAGATTCAACTCCACCATTTTACTGTTGGTGACTGGACAAGATCATTCACCTCATTCCAAGGCCCAGTTTTCACATCTGTAAGGCAGGGATAATAAAAGAAGCTACTTCTGAGCCCTATTGAGTATATTCAATCAGACAAGAAATACAACATGCACAATACAACAGTGCAAGCTCAGCAAATGGCCTTTAATATGGTTGTCAGCATCCTCATTGGTGAAGCCCAGCCTGAAAACAGAGGGACTAGCCTGTTACTCTGCCATGATGCCTACGGCTTGTCACTCATCACTGCTCTCAGTTTATTGCGTTACCATGTCTTCAGAGACCCCTCCAATCTGTCACCCCAGTGCTTGGCCCCGTTGTCCCAGCTTACAGTCCTTTCTTGGTGAGCACACTGAGCTTTATGGGCATCCCCAGACCGTGGGGGCAGGGCCAGTGCATACAGCTGTGTCGTGTCCTGCACAAAGGCACCGACTGAGGGGAGGAATGAGAGAGTGGAGGGAAAATCCAGCCAGGGCTTTGCTTGCCTTCTTTCCAAATGAGGAGTCTTTTCAATTTGCACAAAAATGCACATGGTCTAGCCCTGGGCCCTGCGTTTAGGGAAGAGGGAGGTTCTCTTTCCCTAAATTAATAGTTTTTGGAATTTCCCATCTGTCCACTGTTTGCCATATTCCTGTTCATTGTCAGGTGATGACATCACTGTCAATACTAACAACTTCCAGAACATTCACTTCAAATCCCCATCCTCCCCACTCCACCCCACCCCTCTCTCATATGCGTGCGTCCATCTCATTTCCTGCTTCTAATGTGCCACGATCTAGGGTAACATTTCTCACACTACCTTGACCTCTGCCCAAGGTAAACAAGCACATTGTATAACCCGCCCCACCCACATGTATATAAATAGCCTAAACCAAGGGTTCATGAAATCACAATTGCCTTTACTATTTACCATGGACTCTGATATGTTCTATTTCATTTTTTAAAAATATTTACCTTGATCCACTAAGTTGATTTCACTTCCTTGGTGATTCTTGACCAGCATTTTGAAAATAAAGTGTAGTCCTCAAGCCAGCGGCAGCAGCATCACCCTGAGTTTACCAGAAATGCCAACTCTCAGTCCGCTCCAGACCTACTGAGTCAGATCTGCATTTCAACAAGGTCTCCAGGAGATTCAAGTGCACATTAAAATCTGAGAAGCCCTGGTCTAGGATACCAGGAAGCCACACCTATCAGAGCTGCTCCATTCAGTTAAGTGCCCGGGAATTCTCTTACAAGCGAAGGATGTGAACTTGCCACAGCATCTAAAATCTGTTCGAGCTCCCCAGAGGCCCTTTCCTCTTGCGTTACACTCCAGGGAGTTGCAGAGAGGTGTCACCCCTCTCCCTGTGACTCGGAATACAGGAGGTGGTGCTGTATGTCTCTTCCCAAGGCTTATGTACAACTAGGAGCTTTGAAAGGCACTAACTTCAAACACAAGATGTCTCAATTCCTCAGCATCCGAAGTGGGAAGTTCACAACCTCTTCCCAGGGAAACCAGCTCCAGGGAACAACCAAGAGACTCAGGACCAGAAACTAAGAGTACTGGGTTTGAGGCCCAGTCTGGTCATTAGTGTCACAGATAACTCTCTGGCCCTCACTGAGTCTCAATTTCTCTGTCATTGAATGGGGTGGTGTCACTGAGTGGTGGTGACCATCTCTAAACTGCCTCCTCTCAAAATTCCCCCAAGTTGCCCCTGGAGGGTTCATCACTTCCCAGACGCACTTCTCTGTGACCTCCGCAGGACCACACAGTCCTAGGGCCTGCCCTGACAGCTGTCCCTGCCCTACAGCTGTGTCCCTTCATAGCTCCTGACCCACCCCAGCCTTGGGCAGACCCTCCTGGCCACAGACCAGGGATGGGGAGTGAGATCCTCCTTCTGTCCCCACTTTCTTGCAGGAAGTGTAGTTGTGAATCTCGTGGACACCCTGCCAGAGCCTCCCAGATCCCACTCCTCCACCCCAGCCCATCTCCTGTCACTGGCCACAACACAATTGTCCTCAGGGTGGCCTTGCCACTACTCTACAGCACATCTTTGTCAGGCAAATAAACACAGAAAAGAGAGCTCTACAGGCAAACAGGTTGTGTGCTCCATGTAGCGCCAACCCACAGGAGCTAGGCAGAATTTGTTTTGTTTGTTCACTTCCTGCTGAGGCCGATGGGTCCTGACTATTAGAATGGAGCCTGGAGGAGAAGGAGGGAATGGGGTAGGCGACTGGGAATAAATGCCAGAGAGATGCCCAGAGATGGAGATCCTATTTCCAGGACTGTGGGAACAGGAGGTTGGTACCACCCGAGCCAACTGAAAAGTCACACCCTCATTTGGCATCAGCAGTTTGCTTATTTGGGATGTTGTTGACAGGAAAATGAGTCATTTAGTGTACTTTGTCTTTTGAGACTGTTAGATATTTACTAAGGGCACTGTGTTGTCTGAATACTTCCAGAAGTTCCAATAATCATGAGTCATGGGGTCTAAAGGGAGATAGAGAAGATGCTCTTGGGGCCCCACCCCCAGCCCCTGGCTCTCAGGGCTACACTCTGAAGGCTACTTAATGCCGGCAGCTGACTCTGCCCTGGGGCGTTTTTCTGGCTGCAGGACCCCTCCGCCAGCATAGAGGGTAACTTGGAAATGCTGGAGAATCAACAGCCCCGGAAGGAGACTCCCCCATCACGGATGGGAAGTAAGTGGAGAAAGCCCAGCCTCCTTACCCCTGGGTTGGGGTGACTCAGCTCCGCTCTACACTGTCCCCAGAAAGCCTCACTGGGCTTGAGCTCCAGTCGCCTGCAGTGCTGACTGGCCCGAGAGAACATTTTTTGGAATTCCTTTTCTTCTCCGTTTTTCTTCCCCACCCCTCCGCAGTATTTCAGGGTCTGCTTCTGGGGAAATGTAATCCGAGGCAATAGGATTACTACCTCGGGGGTTCTAACCTGGGAGAAAATAGGCCACCGCGACTTGTACCCGAGTCATACAGCCAGGGAACAGGCTGCCCTAAGAGGGAGGGATTCCTGTCACTAGAAGTGTGCAGGAAGACCTGGTGACCATCTCAGAGGGGCCCACTGGACGGGTCCTGCATTGGTTGGAGGTCCTCATGTCCTTGATGAAGACCTCTAGCGGTCCATTCACTCATTCAACAAATATTTAGTGAGCTTCTGAGCTTGAGAAGTTTGGCCTTATGGAAATATGACTTCGCAGTGCTCCGAGGAGAGTTATAGATCGTGTGTTTGAACTTCATTCTTAGGAATTGTTTCTTAGAAGTGCTAAAATTTCTATCCTTGTGTCTTTAGTTAATAGATAGGTGTGTATCGTAAAATCATATTAGGTGGTACTTTTTTGTTTGTTTGTTTTATAACCAAGGTTCAGAGAAAACAAGAACTCCATAAGTCTTTTCTCAAAGTATCTGAAAGTGCAATCATGGCGGGTACCTGATCTTCACCTTCTACAGTCTTATCAATTCTTTCCCACTCCTAGTCCCAGATCTGACACCACGCTCACCTTCTAGGCTTACCTTCAACCTCAAACTCCCCCCCGCCAGGTCCCAGTGAACACACATCTGGGTCCCCATGACAAACACATAAACAAAAGAAAATGCAGGCCGGGTGGCTCACACCTGTAATCCTAGCACTCTGGGAGGCCGAGGTGGGAGGATCACTTGAGCTCAGGAGTCCGAGACCAGCCTGAGCAAGAGCAAGACCCTATCTCTACTAAAAATAGAAATTATCTGGCCAACTAAAAATATATATAGAAAAAATTAGCTGGGCATGGTGGCGCATGCCTGTAGTCCCAGCTACTCGGGAAGCTGAGACAGGAGGATGGCTTGAGCCCAAGAGTTTGAGGTTGCTGTGAGCTAGGCTGACACCATGGCACTCTAGCCCGGGCAACAGAGTGAGACTCTGTCTCAAAAAAAAAAAGAAACAAACAAACAAACAAAATGCACTCTTCAAAAAATTAAAAGGTTTGCAGATTTGTATTTTCCAAGGTGACGACTAAACTTTCTAAATCCTCACTTCTCCTGTACCCTCTCACCCAGTAACCTTGAGCCAGCCCGTGTGGAAGGGAAGAAACTGAAGGTTACATGACCTTGGGCAGAACACAGTCTCCTGGGCCTTGCTTTCCTAATATGGAATACAAAAGAGTTATTTGATGCAACAATAAAGGCCTCCACCAGCTGGACATTCTAGGACTTGGTGAGTGGGACAGATTGAAGCAACAGACAGTCCTTGTAGAGCTCCCCAGACCTCTCCCAAAGTGGAGTTGCCACTTCCCTCCGCCACTGCCCTGTGGCACCAGGGCCTCCTCTATGCTCCTCTCCCTCCAGAGCCTGCTCCTGGGCGAGGCTGAAGTGTCAGTCCCAACTTCCCTCCAACTGTGGAAAGACGGGCATGTTCCCCATTAAAAGGACGTCAGGCTGTGGACGGCAGAGGTTGTAGGCCTTTGAGCACCTTCTGCTCAACCCTCAGCTCAGTCCTGTCAGTGGCTCAATAAGCAGGTTGTGGCCAGGAAGTCAGAAGGGAGTGAAATCAGTAGAGCAGGGTTCCAGCCACTGGGCCAGCTGGGAAGGAAGTGTCCCGGAGGCTTCACAATCCAGCTCAGATGTGCCTGCCCCCAGCTGCCCCAAGACTCCCACCCAGATCAGAGACCCCAGCCAGCCAGCTGTCCATCTGCTGATTTCATGGCGCGGGAAGTGCACTTCTATTAATAAATCTCTTAGAAGTGACCAGCAGGACCAAGGTCTGGCTTTAGCATCCATCAAGAGCCTGTGTGACCTTGAGCATGTCACTTAGCTTTTCTGCCTCTCAGCTTTGCCATTTGAAACACAGGCATAAATACATTAATCAGCCTGCTCCATGCTTGTGAGTTTCCTCAGGTAAGAGCTCTACTTAGGAAAAGGAAATGAAGAGATGGCCCGTATGTTCCCATGGTTATCTCTGGGTAGACTTGGCGATTCCATATATTTTTCTTATGCTTCTTTGTCATTTCCAAATTGCTGACAATAAGCACATGCTAATTTTGTAACCATAAAAATTAAACATAATTATTTAAAAGAGGGTTCTACATACAGACAACTACATACATAATAAACACACACTGTTTAGTCTCATCTGGTTTCCTCACTGGCAATGTCTCCAACTCTTTGTCTTTAGGCTGCAAGAGACCCAGTGGCTCATTTGATCCCAACCCTCATCTTACCAATGAGGAAACTGTCTGCCCCTCACCCTTGGCCATGTCAGCTGTGCACCTTCTCTGACTTCCTCACCAAGGAAAGTTAAAGAAAACCTAGCAAAGATATAGCAAACAGAGAGAAAGTAATTCCTTAGATAACAGGAGTCTGCACATCATGTTTATGTTTATAAAATTAGCTTTTCTATTTGCAACAACATGGATGAATCTGGAGGATATTATGCTAAGTGAAATAAGCCAGGCACCAATGGACAAATACCACATGTTCTCACTTATGAGTGGAATCTAATACAACAGAACTCATAGCAGCAGAGAGTAGAATAGTGGTAATCAGAGACTGAGGGGTGGGGAGACTGGGAGATGTTGGTCAAAGAGTACAGAGTTGCAGTTAGGAAGAATAAATGATATGTATTTAAGGTGATGGCTATGTTAATTAGCTTGATGCAATCATTCCACGTTGTATACACATATCATAATATTACTTTGTACCCCATAAATATATACAATTATAATGTATAATTTTCAATTAAAAATTAATTTTAAAAAATCAGCTTTTCTCCTCCCATCTACTTACGGAGTCGTCCTGGCAGCTTGCAGATCCCCCCCTCATCCAGCAGGTGCAATTGAGCTTCACATCTGGCTTGGACTTGGGTGCCTCGGGGTGGCATGGCTGCCATGGGGCTTACAGGAGAACCAGCCAATGCTCCCTCCTAGGAGAAAAAACCAGGACAGTCAAGAAAGAGCAACTCAGCCATCTTTAAATGTATTAAGAATTTTTTTTGGAAGGGAAAGAGTCTTGTTCATCTCTACCAAAAGACTGCATCAATCTTAAAGTAGGAACCATGTATGTCTTCAACGTGGTACCATCAATATTTTGTACAGAGTAGATACTTGATAAATTTCATCCTTTTGATTCAAGCTTTCCATGCATGTGCCTAACTCTACCAGAGTGATCCCCTGCCAAGGCTTGACTCAAAAGATTGAAATCTGAAGGCCTAGGACTGACTACTCACTGGAAACTTGATAAGAGAACTCAGGATAAAAAGGCCTTAAATCAGAAACAAACAAATAAATACTATTTTCAAAAGAGAAAAAGAAAGTATAAATTTCTGAACCCCAAGGTCTTGGCAAGGGAAGTCTGTCTCTTTACAGTTTTACAAGCAGCATAGACCCCAAAGTGATTTGGTTCGTTAGAGAATTTAAAAAGTGGCAGGATTTTGTAGAAACAGGAGGCTCCTTGGGTCGCATACCTGGCCACAGGCTGCCACACGGAGGAAAGGAAAAGTGAAACCCCTTCTAGCAAGAGTCGTTTTTTCATTCTAGTATCTTCAAGAGCTTACATTCATCTCTCTGGGTCTGAGGACAGAAATCTGCAGTGAAAGATTTTTGGAGCTAGAGCCAGCAAAGTGAACTCCAGAAGGCTTGGCTGCCAAAAGGGGATTCAACACCTTTTGGGGTAGTTCTCACTTCATTTCTGGCTGGCCCCTCCCTCCTGCCCCAGTTGGTGCTGTTCCCCAGGTAACCAAGCCTCAGAGGTTGCCACCTGGTGGGGGAAGGGGGCTTTTCCTTGCTGGAGAAGGGGCTCAAGGCCAAGGACTTCCCTAGGACTTGCAGGAGGCTCCTTGTCTACTTCTCTGTCCTCCACGTAAGAGGAACGGGGAATTCCGGGGCTGTAACTGCCTGGGAAATGCCAGCCGGGGAGCTGCTGAGGGTCATGCCTCTGCCAGGAAGGGGTCTGATACACGGTACGGACCTTGGAGAGAGGGGAGTGTAGAAAGGCCTTGGGGCTGGGACTGGTTCCAGCTCTACGGGGCAGTTCTGAGGCTCCTAGGGAAAAGCGCTAAGGGGGAGGGAGTCACAGCACGAGTGCGTTTGCCAGCTGTGAGGACCTGACTTGTGCAGGAACCTCCATGGACCTCACATCTGGTTGGTGTAGAGGTGACGAGCATGACGCCTTCCAAATCGTATGTAACGTGGGGCGGGGGGAGGGTGGTGACCAGTGTCTAGAGATAGACAGGGAGGTTGGTGAGGGATGGATGGTGAGGTTTAGGAATGTGATGGAAAGTGAGATTCCAGCCAGGAAAAAGTCTGATAAAATGGATTTGGAAATTGAGGTCGTGGAGAAAGGATGGGGTGCAGGTGGTTCCGCGTGCGCGCTGCATGTTCAGCCTCCAGGCTCTTACCTGCATTCCAGGTGGAGGGGAGGGAGCCACCCGGCTTTCTGTCGTGAGCGCTCCCCTGGCTGAAGCTGCTGGGGCCCTAGGCTTGCGCTCCCTGAGACCTCCTCCCTCAAACCCCTAACTTGGCCCCGAGAACTGGTAGGTTGCGAGGGAGGAAATCTCTTTCGAGAAGCGCCAGAGCGTGTGCGCTCGGGTCCCCAGGCGAGCAGGCGCGCGATGCGCTAGGGTAATCGCTATCCTTCCCGGAAACGAAAACGAAAGAGCAGGATCCGGCTTCCACTCCTGCCCACGCGGGCTAGCGGGAGGGCAGGGGCTACCCCTGCGGGAGCGACGCCGCCGAGCGACGCCCACTCGCCCGCCCGGGAGGTGTGGAGCCTGCTGGCCACTTCCCGCAGGTGGACAGCCCCTAGGGCAGACTGATCGTGGCTCCAGTGGGGACAGAGGTGGGATTCTGCGGGATCTGAGAAGCCCAGGGAACCGCTGGTCCTGGCAACTTCAGGTCGCCCCTGTGCGTCTCCGCAGATGGATGGGAGGGGGCCGCTTAGGCGGTTTTCGTGCACCAGGTACCTCTCCCCTTAGGGAACCCCCACAGCCCCCGTCGGTAACGCCACGGTGAGAGGCTGTGGTTCTCCTCCTGGCTGAGGTTCCTATTGACACCTCTCCCAGGCCTCTGGCTGCTCCAGGGTGGTGCCGGCTCACCCATCACTGTGTCCACCTGCCTCAGCTCCCTATGCCTTGAGGGGAAGCCGAGAGAGGTTGTAAACACAAAAGCAAACCAACACACGCCAAAAACAAGGAAGGAAAAAGCCTTCAAAACGTTCTGCTGAAAATATGAGGGTGTAGATGCTGTTATAAAGAAGGTTTAGTACTAGCATATCATAAGCTTGAGGCCAGCAATAAGAAACCAACAAGAACAAGAACGAGGCCAGCAACTCAACAGAAAAATGAGCAAAGGATATGAATAAACAGTCCACTTAAAACAAAATGCCAAATGGCCCCTGAACACAGAAGAAGATGCTCAGACTAATTCATTATTTAAAATCTGCAAATTAAAGTTTTTCTGAGTTATCATTTTTTACCCATAAATTTGGCAACAAATTAGAAATTTAATAACATAATCTGCTGGAGAGGCTGAAGGGAACAGGCATTACACTGGGAGTTCAAAGTACTCATGGAAGGTATTATGGCAGGATCTAGCCAAGTTATTAATACAAATGCATTTAGCCTTGACCTAGAAATTCTACTATGAGATGTTTACTCAACAAATATCCACAATATACACGGTAATTTATTTTATCATGGTTTATAACAGCAAATGATTAGAAATAACTCAGGTGTTCATATAAGGGGGCTAATGAACTAAATTGTGGTATATCCATTTTAACAGAAATGGATACTGTGGAGAATCTGATGACACTCTGTGGACCATAGCAAGTTCTCCAAGAGGCAGTACAGCATAGCAGCTAAGAATACGGATTCAGGATAGCTGCCAGGGTTGGAATCCGAACCACGTCATTCACTGCCTGTGTGCCCTTGAGCAAGTTAGTTAACCTCTCTACTGCCTCTCTAAATTAACTACTGTTTCAGTTTTTTTTTTGTTTTGTGAGAGAGTCTCACTCCATTGCCTGGGCCAGTGCCATGGCGTCAGCCTAGCTCACAGCAACCTCAAACTCCTGGACTCAAGCGATCCTCCTGCCTCCGCCTCCCAGAGTGCTAGGATTACAGGTGTGAGCCAGTACTGCTGCCTCAGTTTTCTTAATGGTAAAATAAAGCTAATAATAACACCTATCTCCTAAGATTGTTATAGAGTAAATGAGTTAACATTTGTAAAGCACCTAGAATAGTGCCTGATCACCATGCTAAGCAAAAAAAAAAAAAAAAATCAAGGTACAGAATAGTATTACATGATATATATATATGTGTGTATATTATTTATACAAACTCTGGAAGGATACATAACAAACCATAAACATAACTGGAATTCAGAGTAGAAAATAAGAGACAGGGTTTTCACTATAAACCCTATTATGTTTTTATTTTTTTGAGAGTCTCACTCTGTCACCCCAGCTAGAGTGTAGTGGCATCATCATAGCTCACTGCAACCTCTCCTGGGCTCTAGTGATCCTTCTGCCTCAGCCTCCCAAGTAGCTGGGACTACAGGCCTACACTAACTTGCCTGGCTAACTTTTCTATTTTTGGTAGATGGGGGTCTTGCCATGTTGCTCAGGCTGGTCTTGAACTCCTGACCTCAAGCCATTCTCCCACCTTGGCCTCCCAGAGTGCTAGGGTATACGCGTGAACCACCATGCCCAGCCTGTTTTGATTTTTGAACCACATAAATAAATACCTATTCAAAAAAATAAAAAGTAAATAAAATGGAAGCGTTAGGGTCTGTTCCATGTCAGCCAACCATAACCTCAGTGGTGATGGAAACAAATGGGCATTGCCTGAGAAAGACTTAAAAGATGGAGACATTTTCCATCAGAAAGACAAAGGCAATGCTAGGTACAACCAAAGTTTACAAACCAGTATGAACAGGAATAAGTGGAATCCCTCCTTCACAAAAGAAATATGCACAGGTGTTTCATGCTTAATAACATAACAATATTTATTTTTTAAATAACACTTTTCCTATGAAGTCAAGATGCATACAATGAACTTTTAATTTATAACAACAAACTTTCTTAATACTTGTAATTCTTTCAAAAAGGGGAAGAGAGGGAATTTGAGGTAGACAAAAAAGGTAAAAGGAGAAGAATGAAGGTGAAAGAACTGCATAAGAGAGGGTAGAAGAGAGTAACGAAAATAAAAACCGACAAAGGGCCCACCAACCAACAGCAAAACCATCCAGCACTAAGAAATAGTTAACAAGTTTTTGCCTTGTAATGAATTCCTAACTCATTCAGGCCGTGCACTCCTCTAGAAGGCAGGACTGTTGGCCAAGGACTAAGCACTCCCTATATTACGCAGGGAAGCCTAAAGGACGACGGCAGGGTAGAATAATAATAATAAAAAAATCCAAGTGGTTAAAGAAGATTGAAGGGGGGTCACAGAGTAGTGAGAGGATGAAAAAAAAATGAGAAAAGAACTTAAATGTAGAATCAGAGCCTGAGAAGTGTCTGGAAACACCCGACAGTGGTGGTGGTGGTAGCGGGGCCTCTAGGCATGGAACTGGAAATGCAGATGGGCCATATGTTGGATTTGAGTTTGAGAGACAGGTTTCCTTTCATTTTCCAGAAAGGGTAGGAGTTGGAACTGGGGTGCTGGAGGTGGGGAAGTGTGGCTGAGGAGAAGCTGGCACTGCAGATCTGGACATGGGTAACAAGAGTGGGGCCAACAGGTCACTAGAGAACATGGGACCCAGGGAGAAGCCCAGGAGAAAGTGCCAATTTCTGTGACTTCTGCTTTGAGGATGAGGTTCTATTAGTATTTTATTCATGGGAGGAAATGCTCAAGATTTCCTTATGAGGAGCACTGAGATCCTCCACAGCACTGGTGTTTTCTGGGTGGCAAGGCTTCCTGGGTTCCTAATTACTCTTTGGGCTTCACCATGAGGCAATCGCAGACATCTCCTAGCTCGTTGCTCTGAACAAATGGTTCTCCAACAAAACAGCATAGACCAACAGTGATGGGTGAAAACAGAGGAAGATGGAGAAGGGTGTCTTCCCATCTGTCCCAGTGGGATTCATGCTTCTTAGAGGATAGAAGGAAAACAGAATTTGACATTTACATTCCTTTTACAGCAAATGGTTATTCAAAAAAAAGCGCAGGAACACCCGAACTCTTCTAAAGAAAAAGATGATAAAACGATCCCGTGGATCTCTGCCATCCTGCTGAAGGTCCTGTTTAAAAAGAGAGAGAAAGAGGTTAAAAAAAAAAAAAGCAACAGAATAATCCAAAGTTAGAAGTTTAACATTGGAGTTGAATGTGATGATCAGAAATTTAAATAAAAAGAAATTTAACAAAAAATAAAATATTCATCAATCAATCTTGCAGACAATCTTCTTGGGTTGCTTTATCAATTGTATGAGCTGAAGGAGAGTCCCTAGGTTTGTTCCATATGTCTGTATCCTCCACATCACCTTGGAAACTTTCCACTGGACGTGTTTTTCCACCTTGACCATCAGCAAGTGGGGTACTCTTCAGGGCTGAGAACCTGTCCCTCTGGCTTCCTCAAACACTTTCTCAGTCCTCTCAAAGAAGCGAGAGAGTTTGCTTTGGGGCTAGAAGAATGGATATGACGTAGATGGGCTAAGAGGTGAGGTTGAATATTAGGAAAACTGGAGGTTACATATTGCTCACCAGGTTTGTGGAGCAGTAAATAAATGCCACAGTTTACATGAACCTCTGGAAAAGGAGACACAAATGGTCTCCCTGCCTCTGCCCTGTGCAGTCCGTTCTCTACACAGCTACCTCAGAGGACTGTTGAAATGTGCTCAATGCTCTCCAAAGCCGCCACCTCACTCAGAGGAAAAGTCCTTTGGGTGGCCTCAGGGCAACAAGTAATCTGCCCACCACTTGTATCACTATCTGACCATATCTTTTACTACTTTCTCCCTCACTCAGCTTCAGCCACACTGGCCTCCTTGCTATCCTTCAAACATCCAGACACATCCTGCCTCAGGGTCTTTGTTATCCTCCTGCCTCCCATCCTCTGCTCCTGCCTGCCCCCATATCCCCTGCTTACCACCTCTTTTAAGGTTTTGCTCAGAAGTCACCTTCTCAGCGAAGCCCTCCCTAGACATCTCTACTGCAAATTGCAACACCCCCAACATTCCTCTTCTCTTCCCTTGCTTAATTTTTCTCCAAAACATTTATCACTATCTGATAAACCACATACGTTATTTGTTTGTTTATTGTTTGTGTTCCTCATTATACTCCTTAAGATCAGGGATTTTGTGTCTTTTGATCACTGCCATATCTCCAGTACTTAAACAGAGCCTGACATACAGCAGGTGCTCAATAAATATTAGTTGAATAAATGAATGATAAACCACTACCAGCAGGCTAAGGAATTTAGACTTTGTCCTGTCAGTAACTGATAATCATTAAAGGATTATTTTTTCCCCTTTTATAGTTGATATTAGTTAGGAAAACTGAATGAATTTCCTCTTAGCATGGCAGACAAGAAAAAGTATAGAACACTGAGACTCAGATGCTCATATATTTAAATTCCAGTTTTGCCACTTAGAAGCTGAGTAACCTGAGACAGAGTGTGTAATCTCTTTGAAATTCAACTGCTCTCCTGAAATACTTATGAAAGTGATTTATAGGACTACTGGAAAAATTCAATATTAAATAAAACATGTAAAAGTGTCTCAAAGAGTACCTAGAAGAAATTGTTTAATAAATGTTAGTTTCCTCACCTCTTTCTAACAAACTAAGAAATTCCCTATGTATCACTGTATCTGTCCAAGTACCACAGGAGACAGATAGCACACCCAAATTAGGCTAATTCGAAGTGGGTTAAATAAAGAAAACTATTTAGACTATCTACAAAGAGAAGATAGTGGGAAACCACAGGGGATGGTGCCGCACCCTTGCCTGGTAACAACAGTATGTCACCACTCCTAGAGCCTGCAGAGACAGAGAGGGAACAGTTTCCAGAACCCAGAAGGAGAGAATCCTGTGGAGAAAAATTTCAAAGGCACATTTAAGATCCTAAGAGTGATAAGAAGCCTAACTATTTTAAAAACATGCTTTGTATTTAGAAAAATTACATGCCCCAGGTTAAAAACAAAACAAAACAAAAAAAACAGGTACTTGAACCAAAACCCCACATAACTAAACAGCAAAATAGAAGATATTATTTTGAGAAACACAGAACACTTCTGAAAACAGAGTACCTGCTTAAGTGAAAAGAACAAGAGAGCAAGAAATGTGGCAATTCAAGAACAATTCAGCAGACAAAAATATAACTTGATGAGCTTCTTGCTAGGCAGTTCCAAAAGCAAGAATAAAAGTTTCTATAAATACATGAACAGCAAGAAGGCATCTAGAGAATCAATGTGATCACTTGATTAAACAAAGTACGAAAGGTAAACAAATGATGAGTACATATGAAAGAAATGTGCCCTGCCAGATCTGAAATCCCATTACAATTGCTTTAAAAGCAGCAAAGGTTTCAGCAATTTAGAGCCAAATTTAGGGGGAATTTTAAAAATTATTTTTTTAAAGTGCTGTGGTTTATTTAAAGGTGTTCTAAAATGCAAGTTTGTAGTACAGGACAAGACATCTTTAAAAGTCTAGGTCAAGGCTAGCTATGTAAAACCCTGCAAGAAAAGCTGGGGCAGGCATAAGGATATAGATCAATGGAATACAATTGAGAGTCCAGAAACAAACCTTCACATTTACAGTCAACTGATTTTCAACAAGGGTGCCAAGACAAATCACAGGGAAAGAACAGTCTTTTCAACAAATGGTGCTGGGACAATTGGAAACCCACATCAAAAAAATGAAGATGGACTCAAAATGTATACAAAAATTAACTGCAAATGGGTCAAAGACCTAAATTTAACAGCTAAAACTATAAAGCTTCTAGAAGAAAATATAAGTGTAAATCTTTAGGACCTTGGATTAGGCAATCATTTCTTAGATATGACACCAAAAGCACTAGCAACAAAAGAAAAAACAGATAAACTGAACTTCCTCAAAATTTTTTTCATTTTCCTTTTCACTTTTTTATTTCTTTTTCTTACCCTTAGACTCTTGAAATAAGACAAAATTTAAAACTTTTGTACTTCAAAGAACTCTATACAGAAAGTGAAAGGACAACCTATAGAATGTGAGAAAATATTTGCAAATCATGTATCTGATAATGAACTTACATCTAGAATATAAAAAGGACTCCTACAACTCAGTAACAAAAAAGACAAACCAATTAAAAATGGGCAAAGGACATGAATGGACATTTCTCCAAAGAGATAAACAAATGACCAATAAGTACATGAAAAGATGAGCATTAGTCATCAGGGAAATACAAATCAAAACCACAATGAGGTACCACTTCACAACCACTAAGATGGCTAGAATCAAAAAGACAGTCAATAACAAATGTTAACAAGGATGTGGAGAAACTGGAACCCTCACACACTGCTAGTGGACCCTGATGTAAAATGGTGCAACCACTTCAAAAAACAGTCCGAAAGTTCCTCAAAAACTGAAATATAGGCCAGGTGTGGTGGCTCATGCCTATAATCCTAACACTCTGGGAGGCCGAGGTAGGAGGATCGCTTTAGCTCAGGAGTTCAAGACCAGCCTGAGCAAGAGCAAGACCCTCTCTCTAGTAAAAATAGAAAAATTAGCTGGGCATGGTGGTGACTGCCTGTAGTCCCAGTTACTCGGGAGGCTGAGGCAGGAGGATTGCTTGAGCCCAGGAGTTTGAGGTTACTGTGAGCTAAACTGATGCCATGGCATTCGCCAGGGCAACAGAGTGAGACTGTCTCAAAAAAAAAAAATTATAAAAAAGTGAAATACAGAGTTGTCATATGACCTAGCAATTCCATTCCTAGGTATGTACCCAAAAGAATCGAAAACACATGTCTACACAAAAACTTATACACAAATGATCATAACATCATTATTCCTAATAGCCAAAAGGTGGAAACAACCCAAATGTCCACCAACTGATAAATGGATAAACAAAATGTGGCATATATTAATACATATAAGGGATATTCAGCCATATAAAGAAATGAAGTACTGACACATGCTACAACATGGATAAACCTTGAAAAAGCAGTATGTTAAGTGATATAAGCCAAACTCAAAAGACGCCACATTGTGTTATTCCTCTTATATGAAACGTCCAGAATAGGCAAATCTGTAAAGACAGAAAGTAGACTGATGGGGCCAGGCGTGGTGGCTCACACCTGTAATTCTAGCATTTGGGGAGGCCAAGGTGGGAGGATCACTTAAGCCCAGGAGTTCAAGGTTGCAGTGAACAGTGATCACACCACTGCACTCCCAGTCTAGCTTGGGTGATAGGGCTAGACCCTGTCTATTAAAAAAAAAAAAAAAGAAAGAAAGAAAGAAAGAAATGAAAGTAGATTGGTAGGGGCCAGGCTTTGCACTCTCACTGTTTCCTCTGCCTGCAACGAACTCCAGGTGTTCCCATGGCTAGCTCCCTCATTTCCAATGTCTGCTCAAATTTCACATCCCCAGAGAGCCCTTCCCTGACCACACATCCAAAGTCACTCTCCATCACTCAGTGTCACCTCATTCTGCTTTGAGCCCACATTCGTGTCTGACTAGGCTGTTGATGGTTCATCTGCTTTACCATCTGTCTCCCCGCTACATTATGAGTTCTATGAGCACAGGCTCATCTTCTGTCCTGCTCACTGCTCTAGCTACCAGTGTCTAGAACTGATCTGGCATATAGCAGGCACTCAATAAATATTTGTTTGAATGAAAGTGGTTTATCAAATATTTCACTAGACTGTGCTTTTCTCTTTGTTTCCTTCTTGCTTTTATAGCATTATTGTTGGGATCTCATATTCATGTTTTGTCTCGGGGGATGTTTTATTTGAGGGAAAGGCTGTGTATTTTCCACATTTGGACTAGAGTATAAAGAGGCATGCATGCTGTAGCATGCATTGCTGGTGAATAGCATGGTCGCAACTGCAGTGATTAACAAGACATCATCACAGGATAGGTGAATTTAAGGGCAAGAAGTTGGGCTCTGAGGGGCAGCCACCCCTCCTACCACGTAGCACCATGTGATCATTCTCTGCTGCCAACTATAGGCTGTTCTGGGGGAAAACTAAGCTAGCTGTGGATTTTATCACCCCCAAGATTTCAAACAGTAACCATTAGTCATTCCTATTTTCCCTTATAATCTCTTATAATAATCAGGAGAAACTAAGAAACTGGTAGGGGTGGGGCTCACATCATAACCTTCAGGCTGGTTCAAGGGAAATAACCACAATTGAAGGCTCAGGTTCTCCTCCCTGACTACGTGTTAGATTCACCTGAGGAGCATTTAAAATGCCAGATGCCCAGGCCTTACCTTATACCAATGAAATCAGAATTTCTCAGGGTTGGGCCCATGCATCTGTAGTTTGCAAAACTCTACAGGTGGCTCTAATATGCATCCTATTTTGAGGGTGTAGAGCACTTTCTCACACTTTAATAGGCGCACAAATCCCCTGGGGAAAGTGTAAAAAGGTACATTCTGATTCTGGCTCTGTGGGCTGGGGCCTGAGAGTTACACATCTAACCAGCTGCCAAGTGATGCTGACGCTGCCAGTCCACAAACCACAGTTTGAATGGCAAGTGTGAGATCAGATGCTGGCTTTGATTCAGCTTCACAACTTTTAGATCTAATGTTTGGTAATCCAGACAATATTAATCCATGAGTTCTGATAGTTCCTGAGCATCCCAGCCACTTGGCAGCCACTGTTTTGTTTGCTGTTTCCTCCCACCTGACAGGCCCTTGCTGAGGGAAATGAAGTCTCACCCCTTGAACCATCATCCTATGATCCATGCTGTCCCCAATTTGTCTCAGCTGCATGGCCATCTTGTGGATTACTTCCTCCTGGTGATGCTTCTGGCCAACGTTACTCTCCTTGGGCTGAGAAGGTAGACTGTGATCTGCATTGACAGAAAAGAGTTCAAAAGAGATAACTCCATTTAACTATCTGTAAATTTTGCCAGTCACTTAAAACTGTCTTAGACAATGAGAGGGTTGAAATCCAGGCATTGTAATATTCAACAAAAAGCAAAGCCTTGGCCAGGTGCAGTGGCTCATGCCTGTAATCCTAGCACTCTGGGAGGCCGAGGCGAGAGGATCGTTTGAGCTCAGGAGTTTGAGACCAGCCTGAGCAAGAGCAAGACCCCGTCTCTACTAAAAATAGAAAGAAATTATCTGGCCAACTAAAAATATATAGAGAAAAAATTAGCCGGGCATGGTGGCGCATGCCTGTAGTCCCAGCTACTCGAGAGGCTGAGGCAGGGTTGCTTGAGCTGAGGAATTTGAGGTTGCTGTGAGCTAGGCTAACGCCACAGCACTGTAGCCCGGGCAGAGCAAGACTCTGTCTCAAAAAAAAAAAAAAAAAGCAAAGCCTCGCGCTGGAATAGATCAGCTCTCTCCAACAGAAATATAACTCAAGCCACATAACGAATTTTAAATTTTCTAGTAGCGAAATCAGGTAAAATTAATGTTAGTAATTTATTTTACTTAAGCCAATATACCTAAAATATTATCATTTTAATACATAATCAATATAAAATTTTAATGGTATATTTTACATTTTAAAAATTATACCTAAGTCTTTGAAATCCAGAGTTTATTTTATATTTATAGCACATCTCAATTCAGGTACTAACTTTTTCTCCGATCTGTATTTAGATTTCATGAAGTTGATAGTTAAAAAAGTAGATTCACAAATCCAAGCTGTTTCAAACATACTTAAAAATTTTCCAACAATTAAATCAAGTATCAGTTTTTAAATTTAATTAAAATTAAATAAAACCTAAAATTCAGCTCCTCAATTGCACTAGCTACATTCCAAGTGCTCAATAATCAAATGTGGTTAGTAGCTACTGTATGTGATATGCAAGACTAGATATTTACAGTTTTTTAAAATAGATTTTTCCATTTCATACTTTTAACCACTGCCCTTGTATGAGGCCTCGAAACCTTACTTGCTTCCAGCAACCAATGAGTGTTTTTAAGCAACACCATGAGTAAACTACTTGCTGGGTGCTTTGAGGAAACTTTAAAGAATAAAGACAAGGTTTTTGTCCTTTAGTTGCTTAGAACCCACAGGTTCTAAGAGGGATAATACAATTCTCAAGTGCTTTAAGAATACAGAGAAGGAAATAAATTTGGGCTCAAGTATCAGTAGGTAGAAGTATAGCTTCATAGACAAAGCAAGTTTTGTGTTGGACCTGTTTCATTTCAATAAAATTTGAGGACCTTTGATTTTTCAGGCCTGTCCTCCAAGAGTCCAGTGGGAGAGAGAGACACAAACTGAAATTCAATATGTTACAGCAAGAGCAAGGTTTGCACAGAGGGGTCAGGAAGATGTCCCATAGAAGATGATATCTGAGTTGAGTCTTGAAGGATGAAGGATTAATAAGAAACAGCCAGAAGAGACAGATGGGTTGGGGGGGGCGTGGAACTGGGAGGGAGTGGCAAACAGGACATCCCAGGCAGAAGGATAACATGAGCAAAGGTAGGGGGGTGGATTGTGGTAAGAGAAGGGGAAGTTTTGTAAACTCTAAATAATGCTGTTATTGAAAGGCAGGGAGCCATAGGAGACAAAGCAAATAGAGTAGGCAAGCGAAAAGCTAATAGCTAATACAGAAGGCACAGAAAGAGGTTGGACTTAATCCAATAGAGATAAACGGGAAGCTTTTATAAAACTCCCAAATGCTCAGGCCTTGCTCAATTCCACTGAAATCAGAATTCTTGGAGTTGGACCAAGTGTCAATGTTTTTTTTAAGTTTCCCAGGTGGTTCCCCTGTGCAGCCAAGTTTGAGGATTGATGGTTTAGATTGGTTGAGTAATTTACCCAGTGTTTGAAAGCCACTGAATGTGAGAGTCAGGATTTAGACTCAGGTCTGTCTGCTGCAAAGCCCATCCATGCTCTTAACTTTAGCATAGAGCCTAAACTAAAACAGCTCCAACAGGGATATAATGGCGAAAAGAGATTCTATAAATATTTAAGAAACAGAATAGGCTGGGATTTGGTAATAGATTAAATGGAAAAAGTAAGGAAAAGAGAAAACTCCCACTTTTCAGGCTTGGGAGATTGGAAAGGCAAATGGCAACATCAGCCCCAACAGAGAATAGGGGTGGAGGGCAGGTGTGGAAGGCAGAGGAGGCCAGCGGAAAGAGAAAGAACAAAATTTGAGTTCATTTATAAATTTAAGGTACCTATAAGACATCTCAGCAAGCATTTGGATATTTAAAGCACAGAGGATGTTGGAACTTAAGACTTAAGAGTCATCATTCTCTCATTTATTCAAGAAAAATGTAGGAAAGTAGATATCTCAGGGGGGAGTTGTATAGCTGACAACAGAACCTCTGGATAAGATGGGTGGTTTACACAGTAGGCAGAGGAACAAAAGTCCACAGAAATGACTAAGAAGGAATAATTAAAGGGGTAAAAAGGGGACCAGGAAAAATGGTGTTAAGATAGTCATCTTTTAAGTCTCACCGAAAATTTCCTTTTAAAATGTACTAATGGGCATTGTTACTTGGTTAACTACAGTATAAGAATACAGTCATGAGCCATATAACACTTCCAGTCAACCATGGACCACATATATGATTGTGGTCCCATAAGATTATAACGGAGCTGAAAAATTCCTATCGCCTAGTGATATCATCAACACATTACTCACGTGTTTGGTGATGTTGGTGTAAACAAACCTACTGTGCTGCCCGTTGTATAAATGTCTAGCACATACATTTACGTACAGTACATAATACTTGATTACGATAATGTCTGTTACTGGTTTATGTATTTATTATACTATACTTTTTATCATTATTAGAGTATACTCCTTCTACTTATAAAAAAAAAAGTTAACTGTAAAACAGCCTCAGGTAGGTCCTTCAAGAGGTGTTCCAGAAGAAGGCACTGTTATCCTAAGCGATAACTCCAGGCATGTAACTGCCCCTGAAGGACATAGTGTAGGCATACGCTAATGTGTTCATATCTTAGTTTTTAACAAAAAAATTTGAAAAGTAAAAAATAAACTGAAAATGTTTTAAATAGAAAAAAGCTTCTAGAATAAGGATATAAGAAAGAAAATATTTTTGTACAGCTGTACAATGTGTTTGTATTTTAAGCTAAGTGTTGTTATTACAAGAGTCAACAAGTTTTTAAAAAGCTGGGCAAGGTGGCTCACACTTGTAATCCTAGATCTATGGGAGGCCAAGGAGGGAGGATTGCTTGAGGCCAGGAATTCAAGACCAGCCTGGAAATACTAAGACACCATCTCTAAAAATATTAAAATATTAGCTGGGTATAGTGGTGCATGCCTGTAGTCCCAGCTACTCAGGAGGCTGAGACAGGAGGAAGGCTTGAGCTTAGGAGTTGGAGGCTATGGTGAGCTATCATGACACCACTGCACTCCAGTCTAGGTGATAGAGCAAGACCCTGTCTCAAAAAAAAAAAAAAAAAAGTTTTAAAAAATTTTAA
Organism: Lemur catta; assembly: GCF_020740605.2. Classification (NCBI taxonomy): domain Eukaryota; kingdom Metazoa; phylum Chordata; class Mammalia; order Primates; family Lemuridae; genus Lemur; species Lemur catta. Next base: position 45,974,700 of record NC_059129.1, read on the forward strand.
AGTTTATAAAATAAAAAGTTACAGTAAGCTAAGGTTAATTTATTATTGGAGAAAAACTTGTTTTTGTAAATTTAATGTAGCTTAAGCATACAGTGTTTATAAAGTCTACAGTAATGTGCAGTAATGTCCCAGACATTCACATTCACTCACCACTCACCCACTAACTCACCCAGAACAACTTCCAGTCCTACAAGCTCTAGTGCCCTAGACAGGTGTAGTATTTTTTTATCTTTTATACTGTATTTTTACTGTACCTTGTCTATGTTTAGATATGCTTAAATACATGAATACTTACCATTGTGTTACAATTGGCCTACAGTATTCAGTACAGTAACCTGCTATACATGTTTATACCCTAGGAACAATAGGCTGTATCATACAAGCTAGGTGTGTAGTAGGCTATGCCATCTAGGTTTGTGTAAGTACACTGTATGATGTTCTCACAATGACAAAATAGCTTAACAACAAATTTCTCAGAATGTATCCCCAGTGTTAAGCCATGCATAATGATTGTGTGTGTGTGTGTATGTGTGTGTGTGAGTGAGATAATGATGATTCAGAATCCTGAAACACACCTTAGGGTCCCTGCCGATTGTTATTTGATTTGCCCACACCCTATTCCAGAAGAATCTGTCCTATTGCCTAAGCAATCAGGTTCTTTCCTGCGTGTTTCCCAACCCCAGGCCACAATTGATTGAATCAGAGATAGACCCCTGACCCAAGAACAAATAGTCCATTGGCTGGCCAGGTACTCAGAACCTAGTTTCAAAAGAACAGGGTTAGGCAGCTTCCTCTCTGCTCAGTGTAGACTCAGGAGACTAAGGGAATTAGTTGCTAGTGGGATCACAAATGCCACAGTATTGTGTTGGGTTCAGGATAAGTTAAAGACACTTGCAAGTGAAAATTATGAAGAGAAAGAAAACATTTAAAGCAGAGGCAGAGGATGATCACTGATAGAAAAGAAGTGAGCAGACACTCAGAAAGAAACCAAGACTTAAAAAAAAAAAGACTGACCCCCCCCCCAGAGCCAGAACCCTCCACATTCAGTTCCTTTTCATAGGCATCCTCACCAGAAACCAGATCTTTCTGGAGGTGACTAGAGTAGGTTTCTCTTCCCTGCAACTAAACAAATAATCATAAATACCTATATCAATTACCACTGTCCAGAGCTGTCCAATGTAGATAAAACTGTGTAGGAGAATATGCTGGCTATGTATCAGCTTGAGCACAGACTCGGAAAGTGAAATTTTAAAATTAAGTTCCTGATATTGGTGGGTTGTGGTTTTGGTTCCAGTCCTTTACCATGCCTCAAAAAAGTTGAATGCAAAAACAGATTGAGAGTTCTGCAGTACTTGAACCATATATGACATTATATTTGCTAACTAAAGAGAGTTGGTGTCCCTGTCCTACAGACATTAAGATGGCCATACCACCATATTATAAGAAACATTAAAACAGGAAAGAAATCATTAAATCACAGCTCTAAATTGGTCATATATTGAAGGCAAGTGAAAGTCCTTTGACAAGATCATCAAAATGAACAAAATAAAAACGTAAAAACTCTGTATTATTTTCCAAGTATTAAACTTTTAATATCCAGAGGAAAAAAGTATCTTACTCCATAACTGTTACTGAAAAGTTGTGAAAATACATATATATCCACACAGAGTTCTGAAAATAAAGGCATAGTCTAAATGGACTAGTGAGGAATTTGGAAAAACCTCATGGTTAATCTTTTTGCAAGAAAAATTCTTCTGTAAAGCAATTAATTGGTCTCAATATGTTGGAGCTTTTAAAAAATCTTGTACATTGAGAATCCTATGTGGACCTTTGACCAGCTGTCCCTTCAGTTGCATTTACAAAAGCTTTTAAGCAAATATGTTCTGAAGGTTTTATAAGTGCTTTTCCAGTGCCACTTATAATGTTAATATTTTATTTTCTCATATAATGGTTATCCTTTTATACTCCTGATTTTGTTCACTAAAAAGGGGGTCTAGGGACCTATGGTTCACATGCACTAGCTTCGCCATCTCTCCTAATCTCCCCCAAGACCTCACCAAAATGATAGTATAAAAAAGAATAAAGCCACAACATTGAGGAGAATGGGAGGCAGGGTCAGCAACAAATGAGAGATTTATACATGCTTCTGGAAGGCAGGAAGCAGATGAGACAAGATGCAGACAAACAAACCAGGCTGAGAAAGCACCACGAAGCCACTACAGGGGATCCTAGCGCTTGGAAACCCATCTACCCCATCAAGACCCAGAGGCTGGGAGACGGAGAGACACCACTAACTGGAAGTCTGATGGGGATCAACTATACCACTTGCTACCCTTGGCACCCCCAGCTCACTGAACCCAGCACACGTTTCAGGCAAAAACAAAGAAAGAAAAAACACTGGGTGCGGCAGCTCATGTCTGTAATCCTAGCACTCTGGGAGGCTGAGGCGGGTCGATCATTTGAGCTCAGGAGTTCGAGACCAGCCTGAGCAAAAGCGAGACCCCATCTCTACTAAAAATAGAAAGAAATTATATGGAAAACTAAAAATATATGCAGAAAAAATTAGCTGGGCATGGTGGTACATGCCTGTAGTCCCAGCTACTCGGGAGGCTGAGGCAGTAGGATTGCTTGAGCCCAGGAGTTTGAGGCTGCGGTGAGCTGGGCTGACGCCACAGCAAGCTAGCCTAGGCAACAGAGTGAGACTCTGTCTCAAAAACGAAAAAGAAAAGAAAGAAAGAAGAAAGAAAGAAAGGAAGGAAGGAAGGAAGGAAGGAAGGAAGGAAGGAAGGAAGGAAGGAAGGAAGGAAGGAAGGAGAGAGAGAAAGAAAGAAAGAAAGACGAAAGAAAGAAGAAAAGAAAGAAAGAAAAAGAAAGAAAGAAAGAAAGAAAGAAAGAAAGAAAGAAAGAAAGAAAGAAAGAAAGAAAGAAAGAAAGAAAGAGAAAGAAAGAAAGAAAGAAAGAAAAAAAAGCCAACCCACTCTTCTCTAATAGAAGAGAACAAATCTTGCAGAGAAAACAGAGGCTTCCTTATGGATATTGGTGCCTCAGATTAAGGGTCTCTCTATTCTGGCATTTGGGGGATATGGAGCCAGAGGTAGCTCTCTAACTCATCTCCCTCCAAAGCAGAATCCTCCTAAGCCCCATTTGAGTCTCCAGTCAGCTGGGAGCCCTGGAGAGGCCGTCAGGCATAGTGGTAGAATTCTGAAGCCAGAAAGCTTAAGTTCCAATATATTACTTATTAACTATGTAATGTGGGGCAAGTTATTTAATTTCTCCACGACTCAGTTTCTTCTTTTGTAAAATGGGAATAGTAATGTATTGTTTCATCAATTCTAAGATCTAAGATCTAGAATTCTGTGCCAGCTAAACTATCAATAGTGTGTTAGAGGTGAATAAAGACATTTGTAGCATGCAAGGACTCAGGAAGTTTTCTTCCATACATAATTTGTTAGGAAGTTTCTTGAAGTATTCCAGCAAAACGGTAAATATCACACCTGTAATCCTAGCACTCTGGGAGGCTGAGGTGGGAGGACTGTTTGAGCTCATGACTTCCAGAACAGCATGAGCAAGAGCAAAACCGGTCTTTACAAAAAAAAATTAGTGCAGTGTGGTGACATGCCTACAGTCTCAGCTACTCCAGAGTCTGAGGCAGGAGGATTGCTTGAGCCCAGGAGTTTGAGGTTTCAGTGAGCTATCATGATGCCACTGTGCCCTAGCCATCTAGCCAGGATGACAGAGTGAGACTGTTTCAAAAAAAAAAAAAAAACAGACTAAATAGAGTAAGATTAACTTAAGAAAGAAAAAGCCATGAGACTTAGCAAAAGGTGAATCCAACCCATGTGAAAGGAAGTCCCAGGGTCTCAATGGTGCAGTGGGCCTAGAAGGTAACTAGACTGAACAAGAGAACAGCTGTAGAAGGAAAGTCCCCAGTAGAAAGGGAGACTTGATAGAAGAGATAGTATAGTTGAGAATTTGGGGAAATTTTAGGATATAGTAATAACAAATTATGTGGGCGAGGGAGGAAATGCAAGGAGAATGCCCAGAAAACAAAAGATTACATAGAAAGTTTATGGTCCAGATGTGAAGCAAATTAAAATGTAGCTTCAGTTTAAACTGAAGGAACTGTTTTATAGTTCCATCCAAAAGGATATTCCCCTGAGTTAAACATGGCAGTCCTTTATCTGTATGACTAGGCATAATTTTAAGCAATCACAGCCTCGGTCCCTTATTTCATTACTGAGAGGTGATTATTCTCAACGGAAAATCATTACTGCTGGTAGTCACTACTCCCTAAATCCCAGACCTTTAAGGGAATTTGAAGAAAGTATTTGAATAACCTTTTACCTTTGGAACGTTGACACAACAGGTGGTCAAAAATGAGGTTGAGAGTACTGGAAGTCTTGGCCTCTCCACACACTGGACCATCTGTTTTCAGATTGGAAATAAATACCTTGCTTTCTTGGGAACAAACCACCTTACCGGAACTCAAGGCTTCATCTCACATTCAAAGTGATCACTTCTTCTAGTTGAGGAAAGTGGGGTTTTTTATGAAGGTTTTAGGGCATTAGCTAGAGCTTTAAATTCAATCACTTTAAATATTTAAGTATTTCCAGTACAAAATCAATAGTTGTTGCTCCATCTCAAAGGACATGCCCTTTCATAATCAAATATATTATGGTTGAATGTTTAATTCCCAACAATCTGTAAAATAATTTGCTTAAATTTAGTAGGCCTACTAATCAATCTTGGGAAGGCTCAAAGTCTCTTGCCAAGGACAAACTGATCCTTTAAAAAGGGTTCCTGGCATAACCCACAATTGAAGTATCAGAAAACATAATTCAATTGGAAATGCAGTAGGGATGAAAGGAATTTTGCATGACTTTGAACTCCCACAGTAGCCTTGGCATCAATAAGTGTAGACTGCTCTTCCAAGAGTGCCCTGATGAAGGAATGAGAGAACTGGCAGTAGCTAGAAAAAGAAGTGTGTTGGAGGAATTTTCTAAGTTGAAAATCTTGAGCAGGTTTGTAGATTGAGGAGAGGAATTAGATCAGGAGCAATGGAAAATGGGAAATAGAGTAGTACAAATTGTTGACGCAATGAGAATAAAAACATGTGCAAGGATTAGCTTTGAACAGGAGGAGGGCCCCCCTTCCTTTGAGATAGGCTACGAGGTAAGATGTGATATGTGATGCTTATGAAAGGAAGTCTGGAACAAGGGAGAAGATTCAAGTGCTTATTCCTGATGAAATCAATTTTGCACATGGAGCAGAAGACTAGGCCATCTGCTGAGGAGGAAGATCCTGAAGTGGCTGAAATTAGTCACTATTAGAAATGGAAAAAAAGAAAACTGAACAGAGCTGAAGACCATCACCTCCCCCCCCCCAAAAAAATAACAGAGAAATAAAAAATATGTATTTGACCTTGATGTACATTCTTTTTTCAGTTGTCAAGGACCCTAAACTTATACCTAAAGAGAAGAAAATTTTACCCTATCCTTCCATAGGGGAGGGTTCAAGTCCTAGGTCAGCCACTTTCTAATTTACTGTTCTAGGACAAGTTACTTAACTTCCCTGTGCCTTGGTTTCCCCATTTGTTAAAAGGGACCTTCAGATTATTATAACTATTAAACAATGATGTTCACAAAGTACTTAGTATACAATAAATCCTATATTGTATAAGTGTTAGCTACTACCACTAGTGTTAGACACTATTTACATAGATATTATAATGTAAACCAAGTTTATTGGTTTTTAATTTTTAGAATGGACTGATGGACAAAGCATGGAAGAGCTGGTTGTGGCTGGAGGGCAGAATGCAAATGTTAGCAACCTTGAACATGTAAAAATAAAAAGTAAAGAAGACAAATAGCAGGCTGTGGAAGGGTGAGAAAACATGGAAGTTAGCATCTTCATTTTATAAAATGGGGATTCATGTGATATTGCTGAAAATAGATGAAATAAAAAATAGGAGTTTACCATTACCCAAATACAGACTTTTAAATACATTGGGCAACTAGTGGGAACCATTTCTGCTGAGACGAAAGGGCAACCACCTACATAGGGTGATACAGGTAGAAAAAACCGCCGTTCACAATGGGCAACAGGGCTGCAAGCTGACCAGAAGACAAGACCAAGGGAGGAGTGCTAAGGGCACTGGAGAGTACCCACCCACTTCCACTGTCACATACTCCTTCTCCTCTAGAGACCAGGGTCAGGGCCGCCCATTTGGGTTCCAAAGTAAAGAGCTCTGATGGCAATGGTCCCCAGAGCTCCAGGACCCTACAACAGAGCAAAGTGGGAGAAGATAGGGCATAGCAGGGAGGGCCAGGGTCTCAATGCATTAATTCACCTCAGCCAAGCATAAACTCTCAGATAGGTGGCTTAAATACTAGGTAAAATATATGACCTTTTGATCAAAATTGCAACCCTGCTGCCTGTCATTTCAGTTTTCTGTAAAACTGTACCTTGAAACATACATATATGTGTATTTGACTATTGTCTGCTTCCTGTATGCTCCAAGAGGGAAAGGACAGTTACTGTTTTTATTTACTATTGTCACCCAGTACATAGCACAATGCCTGGAATATAGGAGGTCGTAGTATTTTTTGAATGAAAAAAAAAATGTAGACATCTAGAGGAGGGCGAGTCGGTTAGCCTTATACAAATTTAAAAAAAAAAAAAAAAGGCAAAGAAAGCATCCAAGCACTCGAAAGGGAAAAAGAAGGTGAACAACTGAACTCTCTACTGGTTTCCACAATTATATATCCCACTTATACTACATACACACGTTTTTTTTTTTTTTGGAGACAGAGTCTCTGTTGCCCGGGCTAGAGTGAGTGCCGTGGCATCAGCCTAGCTCACAGCAACCTCAGACTCCTGGGCTCAAGCGATCCTCCTGCCTCAGCCTCCCGAGTAGCTGGGACTACAGGCATGCGCCACCATGCCCGGCTAATTTTTTCTATATATATTTTAGTTGGCCAGATAACTTCTTTCTATTTATAGTAAAGGCGGGGTCTCGCTCTTGCTCAGGCTGGTCTCGAACTCCCGACCTTGAGCGATCGTCCTGCCTCGGCCTCCCAGAGTGCTGGGATTACAGGCCTGAGCCACCGTGCCCCGCCGAGCAGACACACTTTTTATTTTGCCCTTTTTTTTCTATCAATAATTATTGTAGGCCGGGCGCGGTGGCTCACGCCTGTAATCCTAGCACTCTGGGAGGCCGAGGCGGGCGGATTGTTTGAGTTCAGGAGTTCGAGACCCGCCTGAGCAAGAGCGAGACCCCCGTCTCTACTATAAATAGAAAGAAATTAGCCAAACAACTAAAAATACAAAAAACTAGCCGGGCATGGTGGCACACGCCTGTAGTCCCAGCTACTCGGGAGGCTGAGGCAGGAGGATCGCTTGAGCCCAGGAGTTTGAGGTTGCTGTGAGCGAGGCTGACGCCACGGCACTCTAGCCTGGGCAACAGAGTGAGACTCTGTCTCAAAACACAATAATAATTATTGTATTTTTGTCCTTTGTCAAATCATTTCATTCCCCGAACAATGGTGGGCAGGGCCTCCTTTTGCTTTTACTCAACTTTGTTTCCCCAGGAGTCTCTAATTTCCCTTAAATGTCTTTAGGATGGTGCTCTGGACGCTACCCACCCCTCAACTCGGCTAAGACAAAGTGGCTTTAAATTCCTCACACAAAGATTATGTATTTTTCTCCAAAGAGTTATATTTATACGTGTAGATTTCCCCAAAGTAACAGATAAGTCGGGACTTCAGCGAGTCACTTTTCAGTCAGTGATGGCTTCTAATTTCCATTTTCGGTCTGCGTCACAGTCCCGGACAAATCCCACTGAGGGGAGAGGCGAAACTCCTCAATTACAAGTTTCCTCACTAACAGTTTTACTTTGGGCAGTACTTGGGGTTTTTTGGTTTGTTTTTTTTCAGGTTCCTAGCCAAACAAACTCCCGTACCTTAGCGGGGCCTGCGACGCGCCCGACGCGACCCACTGCTCCAGCCGCCGGCGTTCCTGTGGCTGGAAAAGCGCGCGCTCCGCCGGGCGTGTGAGACGGTAGAGGTCACGTGGGCCGGCTGCGGCCAATGGGGAGCGCGCATGGCGGCGCGGCCGCCACACACGGAGCTCTGGCGCCCGGAGCGGCGCGCGCGTGGCGCTTTCCTCGCCACTGGCGGGAGCGGGCGGCAGGGAGGCGGGGAGCCCGGGAGCCGGAGAAGCAGATCACACAGCCCAGCGTCATGCTGTCCGCGCTTGGTTACTCTGGCATTCTCCACCCGTATTAGCAATTCCCTGCCCTTCTCACATACCCCCCGAGTCCGCACTTCCCCCACGGCAACACCGTGAAGCACAAGCGGAGAAGCGCAGCCCCGGTGCCCGGGGGAGGGAAGGCGCGGCCCAGTGCACACCGGGGCCCACGGGCTAAAATACGTCACAAGCAAGATTTTACATACGGCGGACGCTAAAACGACGGTTCTAGGCATGAGAACAAATATGGAGATTAGGTTGTGGGCTGTTATTCTATAAATGAAGGTAGTAGCGTTAATTCTTCACCCTGCCCCTGCTTTTACAGAGAAAAGAATTAGGACAGCATTTTAGGTGGCAGCGCCCACGGGGCACCTCAGAAGATACCGGGCAGCTTCACAGGAATCTCTGAGGATCAAGCGGTAGAGTGAGTGTAAAAACATACTGGAAAAGGTTTACAATAAAATACTTAATACAAGTTCTAGAATAGTGGAGACGATTGCACAACTTTGTGAGTACACTAAAAACCACTGTGTTCTGCATTTTAAAAGGGCGGGCGGGCTCAGACCTGGAATGCTGGTACTCAGGCAGGAGGATTGCTGGAGCCCCGAGTTCGAGACCAGACGGAGGAAAATACTGAGACCCTCCCCGCCACCCGCCCAACCCCGTCTCTACGAAAAATAGAAAAATTAGCCGGGCATGGTGACACCGCCGGCGCCTGTAGTCCCAGCTACTCGGGAGGCTGAGGCAGGAGGATCGCTTGAGCCCAGGAGTTTGAGGCTGCAGTGAGCTGTGATGACGCCCCTGCACTCTAGCCAGGGTGACAGAGCGATACCCTGTCTCTAAAAAAAAAATTAAAATTAAAAAAGGGGGTGAACTCTATAGTATATAAAGTGTATCTCCATTTAAAACAAAAAATGTAAGTTCTAGAAGGTGTTCCTGGGTGACAGAATCTCAGGCTTTGAAAAATAATTGTTGCTGACACCTGCACAGATAAAAATCGAAAATTTTAGGCAATTGAGTCTTTTCTGAAAAATGGATACCATATTTGGTGTGGTAGCAAGCAACTATCAGGGTGCTTGAAATTGCCACTTTCTCAGTGGCATGTAATTCTTTTAAAAATAGATAATAGTTTGAAATTAATGTTAATAATTCTTTTCAGGTATCTAGCATATTTTTAATCTAAAAGAGTAAGACTCCATAAATTTAATCCCAACTGCTCCCCTTTAATGCTTTTCACAATATAAGACTTTAATTTTCCAGCATTCTGCAACATTTAGGAATCACACATTTTTGCAAAACAAATTTTCAAATTTATCTTTCCTTCATGTTCTCTCTTATGTTGGCAAATTCAAGAAGGAACCTAATCTGAATGTTCTCTGCCTTAACAATGCAGACGTTGTCAGGTCAAGTTTAAAGACAAATTTTTATTAAAAGATAAATATGATCTATTTTAGTCCATTTGGGATCATCTTAATTGGTTGTCACATCAATGATTCATGGCTAATAGAAACTAAGAGATTTAGTACCATGAAGCAGTCAGTTTTAGGCTATTACCACCTAAGAAGCTGGATAGATTTACCACTATCTTCTTACAGTTAATTTTTAAAGAATATACTTAATGCCCAATTTTATATCCTTAATATCAAGAAAAATGCATGCTAAGTAGAATATTTATCGTAGTTTAATACAAATAAAATCTTACCTGGGTTCCTTGGCATGGCTGGAACTGGCTGGGAGCTGACAAGTTGGGTCATGTATGCCTCCTGAAAACTGTATGTTACCCACAGTGATTTGCAACAATTTGTTACTTTGGGGGTTGGATTCAGAACTTCCTCAGGTTCATAAACAATACCATCATGTTTTTTCTTCATGGTTTTTCCCTGTTGAAAAATAGGTCTTCAGAGGATTTCCTCATTTGTCAGAAAATACTTGGGATATGTTAGATGAATATTGATGTTTTAACATTAGCAGGCTTTATTCCACATATAAGAGGGTTATGGATTTGGGTGGAACGGGGGTGATATATAAGGTCTTTTTCCATTTAGTTAAACATCTTTCTAGGTTGCTTGGTATTTAGATCTGCTACACCACCCCACCTCCTCATCTCCCATTAGTTCTTGTCATCTTTTAATACCGGTATTTCATCGGGGAAGAGTCTAAATTGGTACACACGGAAAAAGAGAGACAAATTAGTGTAGCCAAAAGAAAACTAGATCAAAACTTAGAAAGGTGGGGAGGGGTGGAGGTGAATACGACATATTCCTCCTGTGTGTGTTTCTTCCCCAGAACCATTCTTAGAGTTTCTCTTTAATCCTCCACACACGCACGGTCCATGTCTACAAACACTGATGAAGGTTATTCTTCTGTTCTTTCCCCCTTTTCCCCTGATATTGTAGCACCAATCCAATAAGATGAAGAATATAATTAAGACTTTCATTGTCTTCCTGGGCATTTAATTCTCTTGACTTAAAGTTTGGCCACAGAGTTCAGCTTTCTATTCTACCTTCTAAATCTAAGCAGCTACTGGAAAGGAAAGGAATGGGTAAGACCATAATGAGGGACTAAAGAAGGTAATAGAGGTGGCCCTTAGGAGCTTTAAATCAGTTCTAATAAAAATAAGTGACTCACATGTAGTTTTAAGTTTTCTAATAGTTATAATACGTTTAAAAAATAAAAAGAAGGCCAGGCGTAGTGGCTCATGCCTGTAATCCTAGCACTCTGGGAGGCGGAGGCAGGAGGATCACCTGAGGTCAGGAGTTCAAGACCATCCTGAGCAGGAGTGAGACCTCATCTCTACTAAAATGGAAAAAGTTAGCTGGGCATGTTCGCTCTTGCCTGTAGTCCCAGCTACTCGGGAGGCTGAGGCAGTAGGATTGCTTGAGCCCAGGAGTCTGAGGTTGCTGTGAGCTAGGCTGACGCCACGGCACTCTAGCCCAGGCAACAGAGCAAGACTCTGTCTCAAAAAAAAAAAAGGAAAAAGAAACAAGTGATATTAACTGTAGTAATATATTTTATTTAATCTAATATATTCCAAATGTTATCATTTCAACACGTAATCAATATAAAAAAATTATTTTATTTTTTTATTTTTTTTGAGACAGAGTCTCGCTCTGTTGCCCAGGCTAGAGTGAGTGCTGTGGCGTCAGCCCAGCTCACAGCAACCTCAAACTCCTGGGCTCAAGCGATCCTCCTGCCTCAGCCTCCCGAGCAGCTGGGACTACAGGCATGTGCCACCATACCCGGCTAACTTTTTCTATATATTTTTAGTTGTCTGGTTAATTTCTTTCTATTTTTTAGTAGAGACAGGGTCTCACTCTTGCTCAGGCTGGTCTCGAACTCCTGACCCCGAGTGATCCTCCCACCTCAGCCTCCCAAAGTGCTGGGATTACAGGCGTGAGCCACATCACCTGGCTAAAAAAATTATTAATGAAATATTTTACATTCTCATTAATGTAAATCTTAAAATTCTGGTATGTATTTTGCACTGACAGCACATTTGAATTCAGACTAGCCAAATTTCCGGTGCTCAGTAGTCACATTTGGCCAGTGGTCACTGTATTAGACAGCATTGCTTTAGAGGAATAAGCAAGAATTGAGAAGAAATGACTTTGAAAGAATGGTAATAAATGGCTTGCTCAGCTATCCAAACCAAGGGGAGAAAGATCATCAAGTAGAACTCTGACCCATTATTTTTCAAATGTACCACATTTTTCAGTGTAGAATGTTACTTCCATATATTGATTAAATTTGTAATTTGGGCCACATTGAAGAAGAGGGAGCTGAGGGATGAGGGATTTGGGCTTTGGGGCATTTTTAGTGCCTGACATTTTACCTATACTCATCAGGCAAACTTTTGAGCTTAACTTAATTTATCAAATAAACTTTTTCTTGAGAAAAAGACATGATCTCCTGCTAATACATCAGAGCCAGATCAGCCCTGGATGAACTGATAAAATTATTAAAATTCCTAAGTGGGCAAAGTTAGTAATCAAGATGCACCTACCAGGTGAGGTTCTTACCTGAAAGAGCCAGCTGACAGCTTTACACATCAGCCCATTGTGGAATTGTCATTTTGTCTAGTTATTCGCATGACATTGTATATAACTAAGAATAAAACATCTAACCGTGGCCTTTTTAAATAAACTATCAAGGATGTTGGACTTCTACATTTTAAACAACATAAAACACACTTCTTGCCAAGAGTCTATAAGGATCCTATAGTTCTTCCAAACAAGTATAATTTTACTCAATGTTTAACTTAATTCTGACTATCAAACATCCATAACCTTTTGCTGTCAAGAGTTATAAAATCTATTTCTCCCAATTCTACAGCTTATAGACTTAATAATAAAAACAACAGGTAAAATGCTTTATTTCTAAAATGTAGACGTGTTCCTAATTAGATAAATATTAATAGGTCCTCTCCCCCTTCTCCAACAAAAGATATTTCAAAGACTAGTACAGTCAATAAATTGACAGTATTTATCAATACCAATAAAAACAAAAAGGCTTTAATTATTCTCAATTCTAAGACTAGTTTCCATAATCATTTTGTCATTGGAACATATGACTAATTGACTAATTCTGAAATGTCCTCTCTATTATTACATGTTTTATATTATCATAGATCCTTGTTTGATCATGTATATTGAGGAATCCCTAAAGTTTTCTTATTATTTGGGGATCTCATCCCCTCTTATTGTGTCCTTCTCCTTGGCCATGTTCATTTGCAAGAGTGCAACTTCCTTTTATTTTCTTGTCAGAAAAAAAGTGTCAGAAAAACTGATGAACTATTTCCTAAACTATATATGCTGAAGAGTGATTAGAAAGATGCATGAACATTAACTACCAATTTCCTTAAGATATTTCTTTCAAAATATTAGGCAGAAATGGAATACCTGTGCTTATTTTTGCTGTAATTGCATCACAATATGTCTATTCAGCACATTGTAAAAGGCAGTAACAATAACAACCAAATCCAATACAAGAAAACTTTGAAAAGAAAGGAGAAAAATTAATCACTTAAAAAAAAAAAAGAATGTTGGACTTGATTTTTCCCAAGTAGACTTCTATTATAGTGTAACTTTTCTTAAACAATTCTGCAGGATATTAATAGGTATTTATTCAAAATAATCAATGCTAATTGTATTTTGCATCTAAAACTTATTTAAAACATATGTAAGAAAAAGACTATGCTCTTTTATGTAACTGTTATAAATGGTATATTATAACTGTTATAAATGATATAATTGGATAATTACCTCTAAGAAGTGGTGTGTCTACCTGAAAATACCAGGAAATCCCAGAATTCATGAAAACATGAGTGGACTTGCACATAGAAGCCTAGGCAATCATTAAGTTGATGTATGTTGTCCATTTAATAATCATTGGTTTATGTGAAGTATCTTACTATTTCAATATATACTTCTGAAATGTTTCACTTAATAAAATTATTTAATCTACTTTTGGGTTGTTCTGATATAAAGTTTAAAATATATAGAAGTACCATTTTTATCATTTCTTGCAGCAATTAATCCATCTATGGGTTCACATTTTGCTGTCTATGTGTGGTAAACTGAATAATGGCCCCCCAAAGGTGTCTACCTCCTAATCCGCAAAACCTGTGAATGTTACCTTACCTGGCAAATTGGACTTTGCAGATATAATTAAATTAAGGCTCTTGAGATAAGGAGATTATTCTTGATTATCTGGGCCCAACCTAATCACATAGGTCCTCACAGAGGGAGGCAGGAGGATCAGAGTCAGAGAAGGAAGTGTGACAATGGAAGCAGAGGAAAGAGTCATGTGAGAAAGGGTCTATGAGCCAACAATGCAGGCAGCCTCTAGAAGCTGGAAAAGGCGAGAAAATGGCTTCTCCCCTCACCGCCAGAAGGAATGCAGCCCTCCCAACTCATTTACACTTCTAACCTTCAGAACTCTAAGATAGTAAGTTCATCTTGTTTTAAGCCACTGGGTTTGTGGTTATTTGTTACAGCAGCAATAGAAAATTTATACACTATGTTAATCTGAGTGCATAATATTATTACTGTCAGTACATTATAATTTTAAAAGTGCTAATTGTAAAATAAATTTGGAAATGTAATTATGGAAACACTACACTGAAGCATGGGCTCTTGTCCTTAATAAGAAATAAACAATCATAATAATTAGGAATGCTGAACTCTGCGAACTAGTTATTAGTGACGGTACTGTAAACTAAGCTACAAATCTGTATAGCAAGCAATATATGTTGTTTGACAATGAATAATATATATTGATCCCCTACTGCAGCGGTCCCCAACCTTTTTGGCACCAAGGACTGGTTTCATGGAAGAAATGTTTCCACAGACTGGGGCAGGGTCGGGGGTGGGGATGGCGAACGATGGGGAATGACTGTAAATACAGATGAAGCTTCACTAGCTCGTTAGCCTGCAGCTCACCTCCTGCTGCTCAGCCCACTTCCTAACAGGCCACGGACCAGTACCAGTCCTCAGCCCAGGGGTTGGGGACCACAGCCCTACTAAATGCCAAGCACTGCAATAGACACTGGGGATATAGCAGTGAACAAGACAGACATGGTCCCTTTCCTTATGAAGCTGACAGTCTAATAGAAGAAACAGGCATATATACTTAATTAGAGTCATGTTAGTTGGTAGAAGAATATATCATGGGGGGAGACCTAACCTAGTCTGGGTGGTCAGGAAGGATTCATCTAGGAGTTGGAGTTGGGACCTAAAAGATGACTTGGGCTGGTCACGGTGGGTCATGCTTGTAGACTGAGGCGGGAGGATCGCTTGAGGCCAGGAGTTCAACACCAGCCTGGGCAACATGGTGAGACCCTGTCTCTATAAAAAATTTAAAAAATTAATGCAGTGTGATGACATGCCTGTAGTCCCAGCTACTCCAGAGGCTGAGGCAGGAGGATCACTTGAACCCCGGAGTTTGAGGTTACAGTGAGCTAAGATTGTGCCACTATACTCCAGTCTGGGCAATAGGGCAAAATCATGTCTATTTTTCTTTTTTTCTATAAAAAAAAGAAGAGATCCTGTCTTGCTCTATTTTTCTTTTTTTCTATAAAAAAAGAAAAAGATGATTTGGAATTGGCCAAGAGGGAGGGAAAAAGAATGTTTCAGATAGCTGGAATACTAAGTGCAAAAGCCCAAAGGCAATAAAGAATTCAAGGCCTGTGAAGAACTAAAAATAAAAACAGTGAGAATTTTTCAATTCAAGATAGCTGAGATCTTCCCCACACCACTCTCTCAAAAATAACAAGGAGAAAAAAACCCACCCAGAAACATCCATTTCACTTTTATTGAACCGGGAGTCACCCCAAACCACAATACATGAAAATGGAAAATGGATGGAGGCTGTTAAAGGACTTAGCAGACCCAAGCAAGGTCAAGCCTAAGTGCCCAGGAGAAAAACCAAGAAGAAACAAAGAGGGTCACCCTGAGAAACCCTGGAAAGGCTCAGGTGTCAAAAGCAGGTAAGGTGCAGAGGGAAGTTAAAGGAATGGAGATAGGAGAAATGTAATGCTTCAACAGGGAGATTTGTTTGAAAATCTGTTTAAGATATGGTCAGATCCCCAGGGCTCCACTCCATCTAATGTAATCAAGCTATTACTTTTACCTCAATAGGAAACAGGAAATTTCAGCGCTGGAGAAAAGTAAACTAAAGGAGTACTGGATAGGGGGACACCTGCCACAGATCAGAGTAGGAGTCAAACATACCGCAAAAAGAGAAGGATTCACTGAAACTGAAAATGAGAATCCAGGCCTCTTCTGCTCAGATACAGAACTTCGTAGCCAGGTTCTACTCTCTAGCAGAAAAAATGGGTACTTAGGAAAATGATGCTGGAAAGAGCCACAGAGACTGACACTTGAGGGCCCTCTCAGAAAAAGGCTACAGTGAATGCCTTCAATTGACAAGGCTCAAACATATATACTCAGAGCCTCCAATCAGCATTTAGTATTTGACTCTTAAAATATGAATATGACAAAAATCACCAGATACCAGAGGAAAACCTTCACCGTGAAAAAAATAAAAGACTTCCAACATGGTAGAATCAGGAGAAAAAAAGAACCATAGAAACCTGAGACAATGCAGGGAACATAAAAATACTTCAATGAAATTATAATATTAGCAGAGAAATATTGTATCCATGAAACAAGAACAGGATGCTAAAAGAAGAAACACTCTTAGAATAATAAAGAGCAGTTGGAAATTACAAATATTATAATTAAAATTCTGTAAAAAATTATATGTTGAAAGATAAGACAAATTCTCCGAAGTGGAATGACCTTGGAAATTGCTACAAGTCAGAAAAAGTCATGAGAAAATTCCACAAGATCACTGCCCTGACCTCTTTAAGAAATTAGTATGGTGGGGGATAAAATGGTGGGCAGATGTGGGGGCACTGCTCAGATTAAAAGAGGCTAAAGAGAATACACCCAAATATAATACATGAAGCTTGGATCCTGGTTTAAAAAAAATCTCCTATAAAAATGATATTAAGGAATTATTGTTATTTGTATTAGATGTACTAATGCTATAATAGGCATATGGAGAATGTCCTTAATTTTAGGAGTTGCATTTTGCAGTATTTTGTGGTGAAATGTCATATTGTCTGCCATTTACTTTCAAACAATTCAGGAAAAATAATTGGATAAATATGAAGATAAAGAAAATATGGGGAAATGTTAACAATGTTTATTTATTTATTTATAGTTTTTGAGACAGAGTCTTGCTCTGTTGCCCTGGGTAGAGTGGAGTGGTGTCATCACAGCTCACTGCAACCTCAAACTCCTGGGCTCAAAGGATCCTCTTGCCTCAGCCTCCCGAGTAGCTGGACTACAGGCATGCACCACCATGCCTGGCTAATTTTTCTCCTTTTAGGAGAGACAGGGTCCCGCTCTTGCTCAGGCAGGTCTCAAACTCCTGACCTCAGTGATCCTCCCACCTCGGCCTCCCAGAGTGCTAGGATTACATGTGCGAACCACCATGCCCGGCATTAACAATTGTTTAAATAGCGAGTGTACTAGTGTTGATCATATTATTCTCTCAACTTTTCTTTTTTTTTCTTTTTTCTTTTTTTTTGAGACAGTCTCGCTCTGTTGCCCGGGCTAGAGTGCGGTGGCATCAGCCTAGCTCACAGCAACCTCAAACTCTTGGGTTCAAGGAATCCTTCTGCCTCAGCCTCCCAAGTAGCTGGGACTATAGGCATGTACTACCACGCCCAGCTAATTTTTTCTATATATTTTTAGTTGTCCCGCTAATTTGTTGCTATTTTTAGTAGAGACGGGGTCTCGCTCTTGCTCAAGCTGGTCTCGAACTCCTGACCTCGAGCGATCCTCCCGCCTCGGCCTCCCAGAGTGCTAGGATTACAGTGAGCCACCGCGCCCGGCCTCAACTTTTCTTTACGTTTGAAATTTTTCATAATAAACAGCTATAAAGATAAAGCAGATGTCAAATGCTGATTACTGCATTTAAATAATGGGTATACTGGGGTTGAATATATTATACCTTCCACTTCTCTTTATGTTTGAAGCTTTTCATAATAAAAATTTGGGGGAAAAAGTCATGAGAAATATCTAAAATTTAATAAATTTTATGTTAATGTCTGTAAGAATTATGGCTTATTTTGAGAAAAATTCAAAATAGAGTTAAGCAGTAAATAAATTAATTGAATCCAATCAAATGAGGGGCCATTACAGGTTCCAATCAGGTTGGAAAGTTAATGATAGAACTGAAATCCTCCTTAGTTTTGATGGCCAGAGAACACCAGCATGGAATTGACATTTTGCCTCATTAGTTGGAATAGTTGGACACATAAGGCCAGGAAAAATCAAACCAACACTTGTAATAGCCAAAAGAAGTTGGCATATAAGAGAATTAACAATCACTCATAGTTCCAAGTTTATTAGGTTCACAATAAAGGAATGCTTAAGTACTTGAGGAGTTTTGTCAGTCAGACAATTTAGGTATGTAAAGAAGAAATCAATTAGCCTAAATGCATGTGGTCTGAAAAGATTTGTATCTAGTTAAGTGGCAAAGGCCCCTTTTCAACTGATTGCTAAAATTTGCTAGACTTTTAACTAAAATCATAAAATATCTCAGCTGAAATGTTATAATTTTCTCTATATTCCTCTTTAAATGGCCTAGGAAGATTAACTTCTGGCAGATATAAAAAAATTCAGTTGTCACGAAGACAAACATATGGACAATAGAAAAAAAAGATAAGATTAAAGAATCTAAAAGTTATAATGTCTGAATAATAGGAATTCCAGAGAAAAGAAAGCCAGCAAAAGCTTTAGAGAAGAAATTATCAAAGGAACAAATGCAGGAAAACATCTCAGAACCAACCAAAAGACATATGTCCCATGGATGAGAAGGCCCACTGAGTTCCCAGCATGATCAATGGAAAAGACCTACCCCAAGATAAACATAAATTTTGACATTTTAAACATAATTGACAAACAATAGATCCTAAAATCTTTCAGATTGAAAAAAATATCAATTAAGAACAAGCTCAATTATACTATTGGAAGTAAGAAAACAATAGAGCCTTCAAAATTTTGAGAGAAATGTTTTCTAATTTAGACTGTACACCTACTTACACTAACAAGTAAGACTAGAATAAGCCTCATTTTCCTACAGTACCTCAAAAAATTAACCTTCTGTGCATCTTTTCACAGGAAGCTACTAGAAAAGGAGAAGCCTCCACCAAAAGAAAGGAGTAAATCAACAGAGATGAAAGCGGGCATCCTGGAAAACAAGATTATGTCATAAACTTTTTTCCTCCATAAACTATTTAGCAATGATTGGTTTTAAATTGTGTTCCTGGATTAGTTTAATAAAAATAAAATATAATTTTAAAAAAAAAGGCCAGGGTGATTGGAGAATTGTGGGTAAGTAGCCCAAAATAAGAAAAGATATATATGCAGGAGCCAAATCATGCAGGGTCTTATATGCCCTGCTAAGAGTTTTAGATTTTATTCTAAAAGAAAAAACCATTTAAAGAATTTAAACAGAGAAGTGACCTGATGAGATTTCTGTTTTAAAAGACCACTCTGGCTGCTGGATGCAGGGTGGTTTGGAAGTAGGCAAGAGGTCATTGTAATAATTCAGCAAGCCACTAGGGTGGTAGCACTGGAGATGGAAAGAAGGGGATAAATTTGAGAAGATTTAGGAACTATTAATAGAATTGGTTGATTAGAAAATGGGATGATAGGGAGAGAGGAGTCATGGATAATGACCAGGTTTTTAATGAGCAAGCAAGTGGATTATGGTGGCACTTAACTAAACCAGAGACCACCAGCATGGAATTAACATTGTGTCTCGCTGTTTTTACTTGGAGGAGGGGTACAATGGCAGAAAATGATGAGTTCAATTGTGGACATATTTAGTGTTTAAGGTATCTGAAAGTCATTCAAGTGGAAATGTTAAGTGAGCATTTGCCAAAATGAATTTGGAGCTCAGAAGACTGAGGAGTCAGGGCTGGAAATATGAATTTGTGAGTCATTATCATAGAGAAGATGAAAAATGCCGCCCAAAGTAAAAGGAGCACCTTTATTGGCAGGCAGGGTGGCTCAGCCTGTAATCCTAGCACTTCGGGAGGCCAAGGTAGAGCGGGAGGATCGCTTGAGCCCAGGAGTTTGAGGTTGGTAGTGAGCTATGATGAGTCACTCTAGCCCTGCAGTCCAGAAACCTCAGGCCATGGCTCGCTATCAGTCCCTGGCCTGCTGGGAACCAGGCCACACATCACTGTCTGAGCTCCTACCGCCCCCCACCCCCTTGGGCCATGAAAAAATTGTCTCCCATGAAACTTAGTAACCAGCCACACAGCAGGAGGCAAAGCAAGCTTAGCTTCATCTGTATTTACAGCCCCTGCAGCCACTCTGCATCACTGGCATCACCACCTGAGCTCTGCCTATTCCTCCCTGGCCCCACCCACCCCCCATTGGTCCATGGAAGACTTGTCTTCCATGAAACTGGGCACTGGTGCCAAGAACGTTGGGGACTGCTGGCCCCAAGTGACACAGAGAGACGCTGTCTCAAAAAAAAAAAAAAAAAAAGAACACCTTTGTGTTCATTCGCTCAAGAAATATTTATTAAACTCCACCATGTGCCAGGCACTATACTAGGTGCTAGGTCACAGTCGTGAGCAAAAACTTTATGGTACACGATATGTGATATGGGGACTCCAACTAGGGGGAGTTGTTCAAAATGTTGGAGTGCCTTTTTATAGTTACATTGATGGGAGATTATATTCAAATTTAATAAGTAGAGACAGGTATACTAGACCTCCTCCAATGCCTATAAAAGTCCTACCCCACACAAAAAATTGTCCTACATCCTATATTGCTTTTGACTGTCCCTCTGGATATTCATGTGGCAAAAAATATGTTCATAATGATCTGAGTCTAGAATGTGTCTGCTTCACATATAAACAAAAATATTTTTTGCATGTGTTTTATATACGCTGGATTTTCCAGGAATGCATCTATGGTATGAATCAAGGGAAACTTGTACTTTTGTTATCGTTTTATGTTTTTCTGAATTCTATCAAGATTAGTTCATTATATCAGAAAATCAGATCATTGACTGCAATAGCACACATGGTAATTGAGTAACTAATTTTAATAGTATGTATGTATTCTCTCTCTCTCTCTCTCTGGCCCCAATTCTTTACTTCTCCCTGCATCTACACCTTTGCAATGGCTTCATGAGACAGAGGCAGAAGTGACAATGCACTATTCCAAGCCCCAGCCTACAGAGGCCTGGTAACCTTCTGCTTGCCCTTTTGCACCTCTGCTGTCTCCATAAGAAGAGTTTTCCCTTAGTGGTGCTGCCCTTCAAACTGAACCCCAGAAAGAATGCAAAAGACCCCAAGATGTCAGTAATGTCAGTAGGCTAGAATTAGAGACTCCATTCCAGCCTCTCTTCTCCAAATTTTCTAAATGAGCATAAATTATCTTCATTATCAGAAAGGAAGAAAAACCAAATTACTAAGAAATGAAATCACTGATTCTGCTTGGGGTTAGACCATGAGTAATGCATATTTTTTTCTCCCAGAGAATGCATTTATCACGGTGCCTTGCAGACCATGGTTGGGTAATAAATATTAGTTGAATGCAAAAAGGAACTCCCTTAAACCATCCCTCCTGGCTTCCTCCGTGATTCCTTGTTCTAGCCTTTATGTCTTCCCAATACCAGCCTCCTCTTATTCTGACCCTCTCAGTTTCTTTCTCCCTCTCTTATTTTTCCTTTCCCTTCCCTACCTTTCTTCTTTGCGACTCTTCTTTTCCTTCTCCCCAACTCTCAATTTTTCTTCTGCCTTTTTCTCCTTTTCATTTTTCTTTGCCCTTTTTCTCTTTCATTCGGTATTGCCTTCTCCTTCTTTCCTCTCTCCCATCTCCTCCTTTCATGGGAATTCTCCCCCTTAGCTAGACATAATAATTATTTATTATATTTATCAAAAGTTAGTTACCTATAAAAATTTTATTTCCTACTTTTAGTGCTAAAAATAACTTTAAAATGTAATATGTCTATATTTGTTCTTAGTTTCAAGAACTATTTTAAGGTACATTAAGAGCTAAATTAAGTTGCCTTTTAATTATGTGCGACTTTTCTTTGACTTTTCAGTGGTTCTTGATGTAAAAGTTTCCCTATCTTTATTTTCTAAGGAAAAGGAATGCCTTCTGATGACCTTCAAATCTTGGAAATTCTGCTTATTTGGACAGACAATATTTACACATATATGTAAGGTTATCTTCAGGAAGCTTTTGAAGCCCAGGCCAAATTCCACTTCCTAATCTATCTTTCCATAAATGTTTCTTTTTTTTTTGCCTGGGCTAGAGTGCCGTGGCGTCAGCCTAGTTCACAGCAACCTCAAACTCCTGGGCTCAAGCAATCCTTCTGCCTCAGCCTCCTGAGTAGCTGGGACTACAGGCATATGCCACCATGCCCAGCTTATTTTATCTATATATTTTTAGTTGTCCAGCTAATTTCTTTCTATTTTTAGTAGAGACGGGGTCTCGCTCTTGCTCAGGCTGGTCTTGAACTCTGGAGCTCAAGCAATCCTCCTGCCTCAGCCTCCCAGAGTGCTAGGATTATAGGCGTGAGTCACCACACGCAGCCTCCATATATGTTTCTATACAGGCAGAATCAGGTTATAATGGCATTATGGACAAACTTGAAAGAGAAAATAAATCATAACCCTGAGCTGGTCACGGATCTTCTTTGGGCCTTAGATCCCTTCTTCACAAGTGAAAAACCTGGCGCTAATGATTTCTGAGTCCCTATTCACATTTGGCATTCCACGACAAACAATGGAATTTTTAAAAGGAGGATCATGAAGCCCAACAGGTAGATTTCCTCTCCAAAGAATCCTAGAATTTCGAAGCCTAAATGATTCCGTGGTGTTTACCTGATGTGATCTAAAATGATAATTTCATCTCTCTGAGCCTTGATTTTTGCATGTGTAATATGGAACTAATAAGGCTGCTGGGAAAATTAGAGTTAGTGCCTGCCTACCATACGGAAAGCACTTAGCCAATGGTAGCTATCATTTCACCCAAACGTCCTCATTTTTATTATTTATTTATTTTGAGACAGGGTCTTGCTCTGTTGCCTGGGTTAGAATGCAGTGGCATCATCATAGCTCACTGCAATCTCAAAGTTCTGGGCTCAAGCAATCCTCTTGCTGCAGCCTCCTGAGTATCTGCGACTACAGGTGTGCACCACCATGCCCAGCTAATTTTTAAAAAATTTTTTAGAGATGGAGTCTCACTATGTTGCCCAGGCTGGTCTTGAACTTCTGGCCTCAAGTGATCCTCCTGCCTCAGCCTCCCAGAATGCTGGGATTACAGATGTGAGCCACTGTACCCAGTCATCCTCATTTTTAGATAAAAATAAATGAGACCACAGAGGCAATGACTGACATAAAGGTGACCATGCTGGTACCAGATGTCAGATCTCCTTAATTCCTATTCAACTTTTTCTCACCTAGAACCTTCTCAAGGTTAATTTTTAAATATTTTAATTTAAGGCAAACACTTAAATATTTTATTAAACATTTTTAAATATTCCCACCCCAAGGCCGAGGAGTCTATTTCCATTTACAATAAATTAAAAAACAAGAGAGACCAATCCAAATAATTAGCTAAACTTAAGTTTAGCTTAATCTCTGTAGCACAGAAATTCAAAGTAAGAAGAGGAACTTTCTGAAATTGCTCTTGTCAATTTGTTCACATGTTGCTATCATGTGGTTTATTAAAAACCAAAGAAAAGCTGAGGAAGGAATGAACTAGCAATTCCTAATAATTCCTTCCAGATCCAGCCTGGAGTGTTGACATTGTGTGTGTGTGTGTGTGTGTGTGTGTGTGTTTCACAACCTTTTAAGAATAAGAATCTATGAGGGCAATTATTCCATGTATCATTAAAAAATGCATTAAAGTTTCCTTCACAATAGAGGAGGAAAAAGAAAGAAAAAAGAAAAAAATATATATTAAAGACACATTTGGTAGAAAACTAAATATCCCCTTAAGAAGTGATGTTTAATTTTCTTTTTTTTTTTTTTTTTTTTGAGACAGAGTCTCGCTTTGTTGCCCAGGCTAGAGTGAGTGCCATGGCATCAGCCTAGCTCACAGCAACCTCAAACTCCTGGGCTTAAGCGATCCTACTGCCTCAGCCTCCCGAGTAGCTGGGACTACAGGCATGCGCCACCATGCCTGGCTAATTTTTTCTATATATATTTTTAGTTGGCCAGATAATTTCTTTCTATTTTCAGTAGAGACGGGGTCTCGCTCAGGCTGGTCTCAAACTCCTGACCTTGAGCAATCCACCCGCCTCGGCCTCCCAGAGTGCTAGGATTACAGGCGTGAGCCACCGCGCCCGGCCCTAATTTTCTTTAAAATAATAACTTTATTATTAGCAGTGATCATGGATAAAAGGAGAAAATAGTGAAAATATTTTGTCACTGTAACATGTTTTTATTTTTATTCAAACTACATAACCAATGTTAATGAAACTTGTGTATTGTGATATACAAACAATTTAAGGTTGACATTAAGGAGGGCAATTTACCTTACAAAAATGTCTTTTGGTGTTCCTTTTAGAGATAATATTAGTTTGGATGATACTAGCTTGGATGGGTTGATATTAATACTATTTAATAGTAGTGCCTTAAATTTCTCTAGTGTTTTGAGCTATAAAATAGTTTGGCATACATTTTCTTTATTTTTTCTTCTTCCTTGAATCTCATGGCAAAGGTAGGTGGGTTATTATCTTACAGATTAGGAAACCTAAGCTGTGTGACTGGTTCAGTCAGTAAGTGGTGCAATGAACAGCCACAAACAGAGGTCATTTGGCTCTTCCTCCGATGTTTTTTTCACTACATCATACTGCCTTATGAATATATCACTTCATGTTTTTACGCTTCCTTTTTCACATACTTTACATATTCAACACTGCCTCGTTTCCAAGTAGGCATCACAATTCCAAATAAGCAAGGAGAAAGCTTTGTTTGGGCTCTTGGCTAACAAGTAGAAGAAATCTTTCTGAATTTACCTAGTTGTCATTATGTATCTTATTGTTTATTTGTTTTTCACTATGAACTTTCTCAGAGTGGAGATCAGGGGCCAGGACACAAGCTTTGATAAACACATTTTGCATGTTTTGGTTATTGAAATTTTGGGGAAAGGAGGTATGATTTGAGCAAGGTAAAAGAATCTCATGGTTTTCTGTGGTGGCTCAGTTGGGTGACTGGAGCCTATTTTGTAAGCCTAAAGTTCACAAGTTCAAACCCTAGTTTAAATAATGTATCTTTTGGGGCTTGTTTATTTGTTTTTTTCTTCAAATGCAGTTTGTTTAAAACCCATATAAGGTTAAAAACAAAACAAACTTCCCAGCATTCTTGGTGTTGAGTTCAAGAATGAGTGTTGTGTGTTCACAGACAAGAGGCAATGTGAGCTGTCAGGGCTGGTGCATGGGATAGGAAGGTTGGAGTCTGTAACCCGGTAACAGCCATAATAAGAGATAAACATATAATATCAGTTTACACCCAGCCTCCGCTGAGGCCCAAGATAACACACTTACATGTTTCCTCACTCCTCCATTCTGATGCGCCATAGGACTTTTATTTACAGAGGTGTATTTGACTATTGAGTCTCAAACTTAGCATTCTGTGTACTTTTAAAAAGTCATACTATGCTGAGGTGAATTGTCCTGGCATGTGGGTAAGAAACGGAGGAGCTCATGCCCTCATCAAAATTTCAACAGGAAATGTTTATAGATCACTCTCCTGGCTATTACTGGAGACTAGTCTGCTTGTCCTTTGTCATTCCTGTTTATCTTTCCTCAAGATACACTCTACTACCTACTTGTCCATTACCTTTTCAAAAAAAGAATGTCTAAATAAAATTCCCAAATTGTATTACAATGTGTAATACCCTTCTAAAAATCTGTTTTTTCTTAAAACATTTATTTTTCTTTTAGAATAATCTAACCTTAATATTGTCCCAGAAAGGCAAATGGATACACTTGCAACTAGCTTAGTGTGGAGAAAATATATTTTACCTCTGAAGTAGGACTGACCTCTGCTTTCAAACTTTTTCTTTTAAAATCTTTTTATTATAAAATAAAACACGGAAACAAAACCACACAAAGGAAATGTTTGCCTTAATGAATTATTCTCAGGCAGACACCCTTGTAAGTACCACCAGGTCAAGAAACAACTTCACCACCCATCTTAGAAGCCCCTTCCATGTGTCCCGTGTCAATAACTACTCTACCCCCCAATCCTGTAAGTAACCACTATCCTGACTTAGAGTAATCACTTTTACTTCATTTTTTCTTTAATGGCTTTATCACCCAAATGTGCACCCCTAGACAGTATAATCTCCTCTACCACACACACATTTTTAAAAAATTTGATATATCTTTTAATGTTTTGTTTTTACTTTACAATTTATCTCTTTAAAGACAGAGGCCTTTGCCCTATGGAGTCTTCCAGAATCAGGACTTTGCAGATTGCACACTCATGGTGCTGTTCAACATGTTCTTCCATTCCCTGTATTTCCTAAAAATTGGCGGCTGGATTCTTTTTTTTTTTTTTTTTTTTTTAAGAGATGGGAATCTCACTATGTTGCCCAGGCTGACTTGAACTCCTGGGCTCAAGGGATCCTCCCACCTCAGCCTCCCAAGTAACCAGGACTATAGGCACGTGCCACCACGCCTGGCTTGGATCTTGAGGATGGATCAAACTTAGGTCTGATCCCTTTGGTAGAATTTTAGATGGTGGTGTGGTCTTCCCCCAGGAGGCACATAACATCTGAGCTTCTTTTTGATTTTAGGAGGTGTTGATGTATAATGCCTATATTCATTCACAGAGGTTTACAAAATCGGGATATTCTATCATTTCCTCTTTACTTAATAGTGTAATACTTTTATGTAGATTCACTTCTGCTTATCTCCTATTTGGTTACTCAATTTTGGTTACTTAACTTTAACTTTTAAAAGTTCCTTTAGAGCAGTGATCCTGCAGTCATCTTCATAGCCTTTTTGGGGTCCTATACCTTTGGACTGGCTAGATATTTATTGCATTTAGAGATGAGACATTTCCTTTAAATGAGACTGAAAGCCACACTGAAGCCATACATAGAGCAAATGGAGTGCAGTGGATGTTCACAGACATGATCATAGCATACTGCAGCCTCAAACTCCTGGGCTCAAGCAAGTAAGGTTTTAATAGCAAATTCTAGCCACTAGAAACTTATAATTCTTGATTTTCTTGTTGATCATGTATTCAAGGTACAGTCTTTGTTTCCTGCTGATCATTAGCCTTTATAATTTTCATGAAGAGATTTTTAACAAAAGTGAACTGATGGAACTGAAGTAAAAAGATTCTTGTGAATCTGTTCTGGATTAACATGCAGGGTCTCCCTCACCCCCGAAAGTCAGAAATTATACAATTACTTACATCTATATTTGAGCACAATTTTGGACTTCCAGATGAAGGTGATTATTCTTTCAAAAAGTCTCATTTGATATGTCTGCAGTGATATAGAGATCATATAACTGAAAGCATCTAGTTGAAAAAAAATTAGCAAATTTAATTATTTTGAAAGAGTTAAAAAACCTTGAAATTTTGGGAGTTTTTTTGGTATTTACTATATATGATGTAGTAGGTAGAAAGCATAATTATTTTTTATATTATAATTAATAATAGCTATTATTGAAAAAATATTTTCATTCTTAAGATAGAGTTAACCTTAAATTAGTTGTCCGGTGTTAACAGCTGAAGGCATTTAACAGTCTCATGGTCTACCGACTGAGCTATCCGGGTGACCGCCAGCAGCTGAAGGCATTTAAAGTGCCTCCTGGAAGTGCTGAGGACTTCACCCAGAAGCAGTTAGATGGAATTGTCACATGCTCAGTGGATGGTGAGCAAGAACTTTGGGGTAAGATAACCTGGGTTCTGAATCCAGAAGCACCCCTTAGTAGTCTAATGATTTAAACACTTTACTTGTTTATGTCTTGTCTTCCTCATTTGTAAATCTGAGTAATAAAATCTATCTCCCATGTTTGTTGAGAAGTTTAAATGATGTAAAATATTGGGGTGAGTGCTTTCTAATATTTACTGGTGGTAGATACTATTAATATATTTAAGGAGATTTAAATAACTCAGTGCATCAGGTGAACTATATCGCCCTTTACATTGGCTATTACAAAACTGAAAACTTCAGGCCTATCACTTTGACATTAGAAAGGGTTTTGGCCCAGCATGGAGGCTCATTCCTATAATCCTAGCACTTTGGGAGGGTGTTGTGGGAGGAGTTGGAGACCAGCCTGAGCTAGAACCCATCTCTACAAAAAAACAAAAAAATTAGCCTGGCAAGGTAGCGTGGGCCTGTAAATCCCAGCTACTCAGGAGGCTGAGGCAAGAGGATCGCTTAGCCCAGGAGTTTGAGGTTGCTGTGAGTTAATGATCACACTATTGCACTCTAGCCTGGGTGACAGAGAAAGACCTTGTCTCAAACAAACAAACAAACAAACAAAAAACTGAAAGAAAGAAAGGGTTTCAGCTTCATATACAAATACATCTCAGAGCTCAGAGATTCAGGGCTTTGAGATACATACATTAAATTGGAAGTAAAATGATAAAAATCAGCAAACACCTGTGCTTTCTGTGAATACGTATTTCTCATACCCCATATCCTTGATGTCTACCCCAAAAAAGTATCAGGTCTGATAGGCTATTTATTAAATGAAATTTAAGCCAAAAATAGAAATAGAACCATTTAGTCTTAACTATTCATTGAAAGACATCACTTTTTATTTTGGATGATGAATAATGGGTATCAATTATATTTTACTATATGGGTTTTTTTGTTTTGTTTTGTTTTGTTTTTAAGAGACAGGGTTTCACTCTGTTGCCCAAGCTGGGATGCAGTGGCCTGATCCTAGCTCACTGCAGCCCTTATCTCCTGGGCTCCAGTAATCCTGCCTCAGCCTCCGGAGTAGCTGGGACTACAGTAGGTGTCTGCCACCACCACTGGCTAATTTTTCTATTTTTTGTAGGGAACGGGTCTTGTTATGTTGCTCAGGCTGGTTGTGACCTCCCTGGCCTTAAGTGACCCTTCTGCTTCAGCCTCCCAAAGTGCTAGGATTAATGTATAGTTTTTAATTTCTAAAACAAAAGTAATTTAAGGAAAAAAAGACAGTAGTTAGCCTGATTCTACAAACTTTGGGGCAAATTTGTGTATATCGCAAATCTACAGGGAGAAATCTTTCCAGAAAGGAAAACTTTGTTTCAAGAATCCTCTTGCAGGAATATCAAAAGTTCTGTTCTGTTTTTTGTTTTTTTTTAACTAGAAGACTATATATAATACTGTACTTTATCAAAATGGAAATAAAGTCATCAGTTTGAACTATCCTCTATGCTACTTTGGTTGTAAAGTTTGGATCCTACAGCACGTATTCAAATTGGTTTATACCTATGTGTTCACCAAATGTTTTTCATATTCCTTTTTCCCAGGCACACAGGAAGTTATAATCTCACAGTCTTCTTCCAGTCAGCCAGGTTGAGCCATATGACTAGTTCAGGCCAATGAAATGTCAGCAGAAGTGGAAAGACCACTTCTGGCAGAGGCAAATCCTTGCAGGATTCTCCAGTCTAGCTCTTCTGCCATCCCTGTTGTGCTGGAATGGAGCGCCAAGGATGGAGGCAGCTGGGGGTGCTGAGTCACCACACGGAGGCGAGCGGCGAGCTGCTCGGGACAGTCAGCTGACTTACAGGTGACTAGTGCAGCATCTTAACCTAGCCCATCCTGAGATAAACACAATACTGCCCTGCATACTTTATGATCATAAGTGAGGTTAAAGAGTAGAAATGAGAAATGGCCCTCAATTATAAGGAAAAATTGACACCTTCAGTTTTGAAAATTAAAATTGTTGACTATGGTAAAGCAATTTTGCTATACAAGTATCTGTTAATCATTTGAAACCTATTAGAATGAGTCAAACTATTTCTCACATTCCTTCCATTTCAATGCCAATCCTAATCCTTGGCCCCAAATTAGTTTTTAGAGGCTCCCTTGTAAGGAAAACAATCCTTAAATTTAAATCTCAATTTTAAAAACATGCTATTAGTTTATATAGCTTTCAATAACAATTTAAAAATAGCAAAGCTTGCATAATCAGAATAAATATTTAATTAGTGTAATTTTTAAAATTACAAAAGCCACTAGAAACCATGACAGTAAGAACTGATGCTATTTTCTTTCTTTTGTTTTTTGTGTTAAAATATTTTACACAGCTGGTTTTCCAATAATTTGCTTCTAGTTGATTTAAAATTTGGAGCTCAACTTTGCCGTAAGAGGTAGTTTCATGAAATCAGTTAGACGAAAACATGAGGCTTTTTTCTTTCTTTTGGCCAAAAAGCACATCCAGGATAGGGGCTTTCAAGGAAAATGCGTTTAAGTAACTCCAGTATTCTTACAAACATTGTCCCCCAATGTCCGGGGACATCGGGGCTTCACATTTTTCTGTAAGCATTAGCTGTCCTGGGGCTGCACGAGCTTATTGCACAATTCAGAAAACAACTAACTTTTCCGTCTTAGACCTTTAATAATTGAGAGAGGGTATCCGCAGCTCGAACACCGAACCTGCCCAGGCTGTTCGGGCAGGCCGCGCCCTCCCCGGGCCCCCAACCGCTCGGCCCCCGGCGGGAGCCCCCCGCGCCTTCCCGGCGTGCCCCGCGCGGCGGGGACTCTTAACGTGAAGCGCCGGGTGACTCAGCCGCGTGGCCGCGCCGGCCAGGGCGGGGGGCGCGCGCCGCTGCGGCACGGCCGGTCCCGGCGGCGGCTTCTGGCGGCGCGGCCTGCGCGCGCCTCCCGGGCGGATTCCCGCTCCGAGCTCCGGAGCGTTGTAGGCGGCGGCGAGTGAGCGGCGGCGCGGGAAGGGTTCAGGCGCGAAGACCCGGCAGGGCGAACGACGGCGGGCGTGGCCCGAGTCCTGCCTTTGTGACCCGGTGGCGTCTCCTCGGGACGCTCGCGGCAGCCCGGACCCCGGATCGAAAGGCCGCGGGACTAAACTCTGCGCGAGGAGAACGTCGGCAGATGGGTGACGGGCGCCTGCTTTCGTGCTGAGGGTAAAGTCTGATCATCGGGGAAGGGAGGTCACTTTTTGCCGAAATGGTAAACACAGCCCTGGGGACAGCTGAAATAGAACTTGACTGCTTTCTGCAGGCCTCCGGTGGCTTATCCCGCCGGGAGAAACGGGACGAACCCTGGAGTGTTTACTGGCAAAACACATGCAGACGCGTTTTTTCTGGCAATTAATTGAATCCAATAAATTGGGTAGTCGGTTGCACTTCCTCCTCAACTCGGGAGCACAGAGGGCCTTTTGCTCGGTGTTTTCACCCCTGCTTCGGAGTCTTCCTTCCCCGCCACCCACAAATTACTGGCTCTCATCGGTGGCTCTGAGTGCAACAGAGATCCTTAACCGGTCATCTGCTTTTAAATAAAACCTTACTTTCTGTACCAGACAGTGTCTACAGGTTTACGAGGCCAGTTCTGCACTATCAGAAAACTTGTATTATGCAGTTTGTGATTCTTTCTGAAATTTCCTGGGTTGAACTGATTTATTTTAAAATGAGAATCCAGTGAAAAAGCTGACATGATAAGCAGAGCTGTGAAGGAACTGTTTAACCAGCTTAGGAAACTATATTTCCAAGTCCCCCCCCCCCTTTTTTTTTTTTGAGACAGAGTCTCTCTCGCCCCCGGTAGAGTGCAGTGGCATCATCACAGCTCGCTGCAGCCTCAAACTCCTGGGCTCAAGCAGTCCTCCTGCCTCAGCCTCCCGAGTAGCTGGGACTACAGGCGTATGCCGCCATGCTTGCCAGTTTTTTCTATTTTTAATAGAGATGGGGTCTTGCACATGCTCAGGCTGTTGTCCAACTCTTGAGCTCAAGCCATACTTTGCCGCCCCCCCCACCCCGCCCCCGCCTCCCAGAGTGCTAGGGTTACAGGCGTGAGCCAACTCCTGTTTGCTATGAAACCACTACCTGCAACTGTTAAAATTGAGGTGGTTTTTTAGTGGTCCCCAAAACAGAGTGTTGTAGTAACATCACTTAATGTGACAAATCCAGAGTCAGAGAACTTCACCCTCAACTTCTCTATCCCCTAGAAAATTCTCTGGGCTGGAGTTCTAGAACATAAGGTTGCTCCTTAATAATAAAGTTGCAGTAACCTAGCACCACTTCTAGAAATTTGATCCTAAAGATCTGTGATGGGTCCCTGAGTGCACATTTAAGCAAGCACTTCCTTCCTCCGTTGGTCTATTACCGGTGATCCAGGGACCATACTTTGAGAAACATCACCATTGGGCTGGGCTAGGATTTGGGTTTTTTTGTTTTTTTTTTTTCCAATAGAGTTAGGGAGTGCAGGTGTTTTTTGTTAGATGGATGAATTGTATAGTGGTGGAATTGTATAGTGAAAGTCAGGGCTTCTAGTATATCAGTCACCAGAATGGTGTACATGGTACTCAATAGGTAATTTTTGCTGGAAATTTTTAAAATTACCCAACTCCCTTATCCTTTTGATGACTTATTCCTCCTCTGCCTCCAACCAGTCATATAGGCCAAGAAACCCTGACTCTCTGGAAGGCAATGTGAGGAAAGATAGTGTTTTCTTGGACCCTGTCACCAGGGTAGGAAATGACTTTCATACATATTCTGATATTGCCTTGGTGGTTCAGAGTTAGCCCAGGCCTGATTAATCTGTACTTTTTCCTTGTGAGGGCTGCTTCCAATATCATCAGAGCTTAAGCAATGCCCAATCTCCCCGCTTCCAGCTCACTCCCCCAGAGACCCAGGGCAGCCAATTCCCATGGCCTTGAGCTCTCAGATTCTCTGAGCTATAATAGTACTAGTATTTATGAGGGCTTTCAGTTCAGCTGTACGTTAATTCAGTCACCAAATATCTGAGTAATGTCTGTTTTGTGCAAAGCACTGTAGCAGGCCATTTTATCAACAACATTGCAAATATGGCATAGAGTTGCATTGCCCCTTTGAGGCAGAAATGAGGGCTGAATAACCTCTACTGCTGCCAAAACCTTTTTCTATTTCTTATTCCTCCTTCAAATAGATGTGTAGAAATGAGATTAGAGTTAGGCCATGTGTTTCTGACTTTTTTCCTGTCTTTGGTTTTTTTTTTTTTGGTGTCTCATTTCTCTTATTAATGGATCTTTTTCTGTTGATTCACAAGATGTCATGTCTTTCCTTCTGTAGCCTTGGGCTTCCTGATTATCGTGTCTTTCTGGAACCCGGAATCTGACCTTCTTGCCCCTCCTTGGCTAAATGGAATAGAAAATTAAGGAGAATTGTTGGAAAACAATGTTTTCTAGTTGGAAGACCCAGAGTTATGGAAATATGAGGCTTAGAGATATAAGGGAACCTATTACAAATTTATTGAGTGCAATCCTCTCATCTTTCAGATAACCTGAGAGATGAGGTGACAGTGAGGATTCCTGGCTCCTAGCCCAGTGTTCTTCCCACTAAATCATATCAAGAAAAATGCTTCAAAAATGGAAGAGGTCCAGAGAAATTATGAGTAGATGAAGAAAATGGAGAGACTTTGATATAACTACAAAAGCAATATTATCTTATCTGGAAAGATGGAGATTGAAAGAGAATATGATCCAACCATATAAATCATGAAGAGTAGGAATACTAATATAAGGAATGCTTTTAAATTTGAAATAAGTGAAAGGACAAATAAGAGCGAGCAGATAGCTATCTTATAAAACCCAAGAGATGTTATGAACTCAGTATTTTAAAAAAGATTCAGTAAAGGTTTAGATAAATACTTAGGTGATTTTTTTTATTAGATATTATATATGCTTGAGCAATGTCCAGAATCTTTTGAAGTTGTCATTGTAAGTATACTAATGCCTTACCAGAGTTATTAGATATTTCTAGGTATCTCTGAGGTAGAATTTAAGACTGATCTAACCTCATTTATTTCTTAAGTTATGGGAAGTGAGATTGTTGGCATAGTACATGTATTTCTGGAATAGTAGGAAGGAAAGAAGTATGGATGAAAGAAGAAGGCCATTTGATATTTTAGCTTGGAGTCTCCAATTTTAGACAGTGTTGGATTGTTCTTGTATATTTATAAAAGTAATAGAAATAAAAATAGCAATAGTAAGGGCTTACCAAGTATACATTATGTACCAGACACTGCACTAAATGGTTTTATATCATTGTCCCATTTAATTATCTCCATTTTGTAGATGAAGAATCTAAGGCACAGAGACTGAGTGCCCAAAATCATACACCTAGTAAGTGGCTAAGCCTGTGTTCAAATTTAAGTCCACCTGACTTCAGTGCCATTAAAATATATGCTTGATAGTGTCCTAGTTACACTTCATTGGGTAGTAGTTAAGAATGTGGGCTCTGGAGTCAGTCTTGCCTGAGTTCAAATCCTGCCTCCTCCAGTTACTAGCTTGTATGGAGTACTCATCACCTTCTATGTCTATGAAATAGTACCTACCTCAGAGGACTTTTAGGATTGAGTTAATTCATGTAAAATGCTTAGAACCATGCCTGACAAATTTTAAGTTTTTGGAAAATGCTGGTTGTTAATGTTTTTTAAAATATTATAATTTATTTCAAGATAACTATTTAAATTTAGATTGTTCTTTCCATTATTTGAAATACTAAGGTTTTATGATAAGTATAGATATAAAGTAGACTTTATCTCTGTGCTTACCAAGGCAGGGGAGCCTTACTAAAATTGTGGAAAGCTTTGGGATGTAGTATAAAGATCCATGACCCAGGCCAGAGGATTTGCTTCTAGTTGTCTGTTACTGCTAGCTCTGTGATCCTAGGCTCAAAACTTCTGTTTCATAGAGAAGGTTGTAAGGATCAGACAAAGTAATAAATGTAAATGAAATTTGAATTTCATATGTTATACAAATGTAAAATAGTGTTATTAAAATTATGGAGGAAAGTTACAATGAATTATTGTTGGGTTTTTTGTTTGTTTGGTTGGTTTTTGGGTTTTTTGTGAGACAGGGTCTCGCTCTGTTGCCCAGGCTAGAGTGCAGGGGCATCATCATAGTTCACTGCAGCCTCAAACTCCTGGCCTGTAATCCTACCACTTTGGGAGGCTGAGGTGGGAGGATCATTTGAGGCCAGGAGTTAGAGGTTGCAGTGAGCTATGATGACTCACTGCATTGTAGCGTCAGAGACAGAGCAAGACCCTGTCACAATTACAAAAAAAAAAAGTCAAGTGCTTTAGGCCTCAGATAATACTGTGTGTGTGGGGGGGGGGGGGTTGGTTTTTTTTTTCGTTTTTTGAGGGGACAGAGTCTTGCTCTGTTGCCTGGGCTAGAGTGTCCTCGCGTCAGCCTAGCTCACAGCAACCTCAAACTCCTGGGCTCAAGCAATCCTACTGCCTCAACCTCCCAAGTAGCTGGGACTACAGGCATGCGCCACCATGCCTGGCTAATTTATATATATGTATTTTTTTAGTTGTCCAGCTAATTTCTTCCTATTTTTTTAGTAGAGACGGGGTCTCACTCTTGCTCAGGCTGGTCTCGAACTCCTGACCTGGAGCGATCCTCCCGCCTCGGCCTCCCAGAGTGCTAGGATTATAGGCGTGAGCTACTGCGCCCGGCCTGTGTGTGTTACATTATCTACTTGTCCCCGTTTTTGCCAAGAATGCATGAAAACTTATACTGATTGGCATTGGTCCTTAACTAGATGACCTTTTTTACACCATCTTCTGACACAGTGATTTTGAACTGTCTCCAGAATTTTCTGCGTGTTCTCTTGCTCCAGTACTGATTTATTGTTCAAGCCTTCAGCTCTTTTTCTTGCCATGTGAACACTTAGCTTTTTTCTATAAAATAGCTTAATGCATTTTTTATTTTTTCATTGCACTGCCTTTAAAAATGTTATTGCTAATAGTATATTCTTTGGATTTACTAGAAGTTTGTCATTGAATTATCCTTAAAAGCCTGCATATCTCTTCTTTAGGAGTTTTAGTTAATAGCAAACAGAAGAGTATCCTGGATATTAGAGACCTCATCCTGGAGATTCTATCATATGTTGACTGGTCTTTTCTTAAGAGTCATGAGCTTTGCTTGGCCTACTGTGTGCCTTCGATTGTTCCTAGCTAAAGGTATCATTAGAATGATCTTAACTAATTAAATCTAATCAAAAGATGCAATACTTTGTGTGGAAATTATCAAATTTTGTCTATCCAATTTTTAGGTAATAAAGTTGAAAGAAGTTATAGCAGAATTAGGTAAAATCTTAATTTGAACTCAGATCATAAAACCAACACCCATCTGGGGGTAACTGATTTAGAGGTCCTTTTGTAGCAATTATTTAAACAGAAAAAGTGTGCCCATTATGAACACAGAAAGGTTGTATGAATCAGACCTATAAGGAGAGAGCGCACAGCATGATGGTAAACAGCATAAACTATGATGCCAGCAGCCTGGCTCCACTACTTGGTAGCTGTGTGACTGTGGGAAGTTTCTTTAACCTCCTCCTTCCTCGGTTTTCTCATCTGTAAAATGAAGGTAATAATGGCACCTATTTCATAAAGTTTTTTGAGTCTTAAGTATTTATAAAGTATTTAAACAATATATAAAATGTGTGTTAAATCAATAATTTGACATTAAAGAATCTCAGCAAATTAATTTGTTCTCATTTAAGATATGTTCTTGAGTAGTTGGTTTAGATTTGATTATTAGTTTAAGGATGAAAAAAATTGCTGAGTTTGAAAACAATGATGTAATATTTAGGAACTTTTTATATATACTATTTCTAAAAAAACTTGTTTTGGTAGACATGAAGTCTTGCTGTGTTGCCCAGGCTGGTCTCAAACTCCTGGCCTCAAAGGATCCTCCCGCCTTGGCCTCCCAAAGCACTGGGATTACAGGCATGAGCCACTGTGCCCAGCTATACTTTGTTTATAAGTTTAATTTTTAAAGATTTACTGGAACTTTTTGAGTACTTAAAATTTGCTTGGTAGGCAGTTGAAGTGCTAACACAAGAAAAAAAATATATGAAGATTATAAAGATAGTTTACAATTTTTGATGGAAATACCAAACTTAGGGGATTCATGTTTTATATTTTACACTGGATAGTGTGGACAAGAGTTTTTACTGTTCTTTAAATCTTTTTGTTTAGAGTACATTAAATTTTTTAATTTGGCTGATAAAGTTATAAAAGAAACTGTTTAAGGGGCTTTAGACTGTTTAACTATAAATTGAATTTAAGGTCTTAGTCTTAATATAAATCCAGGTAACTTAATATGGTATTTTATGTGCACAAAAGTTGTCCTTAATAGGTTATATGGACAAAAAGGTACTAAGGTGGTAAGTTAGGCGTGTCAAGTACAGGAGACAGGAAAGTTTATCCAAGCAATTAGGATTTTGTCACTACTGTCATTGCATTTTTATCTGTCAGCTTGTTAGCCTGGCCTGTGATTCACAGAGAAGGAAGGAAAAGGGAAGTGGAATCAGCTTTGCTGTGAAGTTGTAATACCCTCTTCTCTCCTGCTTCCCTTCTTGTTGTAGTTTTATTCCAAGGAAGAAATGAAGAACAGAAGTGGTTCTGGCAATAAACATCCTTTGAATATTCTGCCTTGCCCAACTTGTGTAGTTTGTTTTGCCTTAAATTCTACTTTGCAGGTTATTATTAAAGTTTCACCAACTCTCTTTTGGGTATTTGCCCCTTTTTTCATCCTTTTGTCATTTTTCCATTGGGTTAGTTTCAAGTATTTTCATAAACTTCGTGGAATATTGTGATAATAACCCTTTGTAGTCTGTTAGAAAGGTAGTTTTTCAAGTCTCTTGTCTTTGTTTATAGGATCCTTTGTCATAAAAATGTTTTCAGATTTTTTTGTAGTTAGATTTGTCTTCTTTTAGCTTTCGTGTTTTGGGTCTTGATTTAAAAGGCCCCCCTACCCGTAGATTGTAATTTCTTAGAATATTCTTGGTGAAGAATGCTGTTGTGATTCAGCCTCTCATCCATGAAATGAAAAGGTAATACTAGATCAGTGATTCTCAAACATGTTCAGTTATTGGGATCACTTGAGGAGCTTGTTACACATTCGGATTCTCCAGCTCCAACCCCAGATTTAATGAATCAGAATCTTTGGGGAGTGGGGCCCAAGCATATGTTGTTAACAACTCCTCTAGGTGATTCTGATCATCAGCTAAATTTGGGAATTGGACAATATCACTAAAGTTTCTTCTGATTCTAAAATATCACTTTTATTATGTAATTCTTGTATAATCTCAACAATTAGATTATAAACTTTTTGAAGGGAGACAAGACTGTTTTAGGCATTACCCTTCTCTTTGCTGTCAATTCATTAATATCCTTACTACCTCACTCCTAGACAAATCCAGCAACTTCCTCTTATAACCCCTTCAGTCTGTCTATGGCCTTATTTATCTTACAGGAATATTTTGAACATGATACTTCTCTGCAAAAATTTGGCTTCACAAGAAAATTCTAACTCTGTTCTACCTCATAATTCAATGGCCTCTTTAAACTGGTCCCAATTGGTGTGTGGCAGTTGGTGTGCAGCCATCCAAGCTGTGCGTTGTACACAGTTCCTTAGAGGATGGTATGCATGGCGTTCCAGGAGTTGTATGTGATGGTGACCCTGATTTTTCCCACCTTTTTGCATTACTCTGTCTAGCCTGATTGGTTTACTCTCTCTCTCTCTTTCATGTAATAATAAAGTCTTGTTTGTTCTTACTTTCCTGGCAGTTATTTGCTATTCACCCTGTCTGGAATGCCCCGTTTCCCCTTTTTGTTATTGAAGTTCTGCATATTACCAGCTACATGGTGGAATATCATGCAGCCATGATAAAGAATGAGAAAGATCTCAGAATTCCTATGGAGTGATATCCAGGATATATTGTTAAGCAAAAATAGCAAGGTACAAAAGACTGGATATGGTGTTCTATCATTTGTACACTGTTGGTGGGAATATAAATTAGTACAGCCACTATGGAGAACGGTATGGCCATACCTCCAAAAAACTAAAAGTAGAACTTCCATATGATCTAGCAATTATATTACTGGGTATATATCCAAAAGAAAGGAAATAAATGTATCAAAGAGATATCTGTACTCTCATGTTTATTATAGCACTATTCACAATAGCAAAAATATGGGATCAACCTAAGTGCCCATCAGTGGATGAATGGGTAAAAAAAAATGTGGGATATCTACACAATGGAATATTATTTAGCCATAAAAAAGAGTGAAATCCTGTCTTTCACAAGAACATGGATGGAACTAGAGGGCATTATGTTAAGTGAAACAAGCCAAGCACAGAAAGACAAATATTGCATGTTCGTACTCATATGTGGGAGCGAAAAATGGATCTCATGAAAATAGAGACGAGATTGGTAGTTAGTTACCAGAGGCTGGGGGAGAAGAAAGGCAAAAAGAATATAAATGTATTTATTACCACTGATCTGTATACTTAAAAATGGTAAAGATGGTAAATTATAATTTTACCTCAATAAAAAATGAAAAAACAATATATGTATACACACATATTTGCTTATTTCTACAAAGAGAAACATGGAAGATAAGCAGAAACTAATAAAATCCATGCTATGATTGAACGTATGTGTTCCTCCAAAATTCATGTGTTGGAATTTAAACTCCCAAGGCAATGGCAGTATTAAAAGGCGGGGCTTAATCCTAGCACTCTGGGAGGCCGAGGCAGGAGGATCGCTCAAAGTCAGGAGTTGGAGACCAGCCTGAGCAAGAGCGAGACCCCGTCTCTACTAAAAAAAAAAAAAAAATAGAAATTAGCTGGACAACTAAAAAATATATATATATAAAAAATTAGCTGGGCATGGTGGCGCATGCCTGTAGTCGCAGCTACTCGGGAGGCTGAGGCAGGAGGTTCACTTGAGCCCAGGAGTCTGAGGTTGCTGTGAGCTGGGCTGACGCCACGGCACTCTAGCCCAGGCAACAGAGCGAGACTCTGGGGAAAAAAAAAAAAGCATGGCTTTTGGGAGATGATTAGGCCATGAAGGCAGAGCCTCATATATGGGAGTAGTGCCTTCTAAAAGGGGATTGAAGGGGGCTAGCTAGCCCTTCTGCTCCTTCCACCATGTGAGGAGGACACCTACATGGCGTCATCTATGAGGAGCAGCCACCTCACCAGACATCCAATCTGCCAGTGCCTTAATCTTGGACTTCTCGGGCTCCAGAATTGTGAGAAAATAAATTTCTGTTCTTTATAAATCAGGTATTTTGTTACAGTAGCACAAATAGACTAAGACAACTAGTCCTCTGTAGGGAATAAATGGGAACAGATTGGAGGGGAAGGGAAAAGGAGAGATACTTGTCTGAGCATTCTTTTTTTATGTGACTAACTTTTGAACCATGTGTTTTATATATTCAAAAAATAAATTCAAATAAATTTTAAAAAATAATGAAAAATATGCTATAATTGATATAAAGAGAACCTAACTTACAGAATACACAGAGAAAAAATAACTTTTGAACATAGCATGCTGACCATACGTCCTTAGTGGGATGTACTTAAGGACAAAAAGAACTGCCGCCCCCCAAACACCTAAACTTAGTGGGTTTATTGTTAGTAGTGGTATTCACATTATAATTCTGAAACCAGTTATGGACCAAGATTTTCAATGTGAGGGAAAATATATACTAATATAAAATAAATGAGGAAAAACTAGTATTAAATTTGAATTGAAGATATCAGTATAAACTCATGGTTGCTTTTTAGAAAAAAAAATCCCCAACTTGTCCACTGAAGGTGGCCTAGAAGCAGTGACAGCCCACTAGCAATGAGAACATCTAGTGTTTAGATAGTTAAAAAAAAAAAAAGGCTATAAAAGCAAACATGAAACCAGTTGGGTAGATTTGATTATGGATTGTATATTGATGGAATTATGGAATTGTTAATTTTCTTAGGTGTGAAGATGGCACTGATCTGTAGAAAAAATTTCTAATTTTCAAGATACACATGCTAAAGCATCAGGAATGAAGTATTGTGATGTCTATAACTTTCAAGTGATTTGGAAAAATATGTATATATGTATACAGTGGTTCCCCCTTATCTGAAGCGGGTATATTCCAAGACTTGCCAGTAGTACCAAACCCGATTGCTGTCAGTCAGAAAACATTTCTGTTAATGGCTTCCACCCACAAACTTAATGCCTTTTCCATCTTG
This sequence comes from Lemur catta, assembly GCF_020740605.2. NCBI lineage: Eukaryota > Metazoa > Chordata > Mammalia > Primates > Lemuridae > Lemur > Lemur catta. The sequence goes on from NC_059129.1 coordinate 46,015,704, forward strand.
ACTAAGCATTTGCCATGAACTGTGGCTGTAACTTTTGCAGTGTGGGGTGTGACAGCAAAACTAGCACAAATTTCTTTTTCCTTCTTCACTATTTCCCAGGTAGAAGATTCATTCTTACTGTAGATATTAGCAACCTTTGTATTTTTTCTTAAGTCAAGAACTTTAACCACGGCCATGCACGATGGCTCACGCCTGTAATCCTAGCACTCTGGGAGGCCGAGGCGGGTGGATCGCCCGAGGTCAGGAGTTCGAGACCAGCCTGAGCAAGAGCGAGACCCTGTCTCTACTAAAAATAGAAAGAAATTATCTGGACAACTAAAAATATATAGAAAAAATTAGCCGGGCATGGTGGCACATGCCTGTAGTCCCAGCTACTCGGGAGGCTGAGGCAGGAGGATCGCTTAAGCCCAGGAGTTTGAGGTTGCTGTGAGCAAGGCTGACGCCACGGCACTCACTCTAGCCCAGGCAACAGAGTGAGACTCTCTCAAAAAAAAAAAAAAAAAAAGAACTTTAACCTTTTCACTTAAAGGAAGGACTTCATGGCTTCTCGCTGGCATATCTAAATTGCCAGCGTCACTACTCTCGGGCTTTGGGGCTGTTACTAAGTAAAATAAGGGTTACTTGAACACAAACACAGCAATACCACAGCAGTCAACCCAATAACCAGGATGGCTACTAAGTGACTGATGAGTGGGTAGTGTAGACAGCATGAATACCCTGGACAAAAGGGGTGATTAATGTCCTGGGCAGGACAAAGCGGGACAGCAAATGAGATTTCATCACACTGCTCAGAACAATATGATGAATTGTTTTTATCTCTGAAATTTTCATTTAATATTTTTGGACCACAGGAACCTCGGATAAGGAGGGACAACTGCATCTATGTATATATATATATAGAGAGAGAGAGTGTGGGTGCAGGATGTGAAGCAGGATGATCACTGGTGAATCTGAGTAATGGGTATAAAAGTACCGATTATAATGTTTCAGTTTTCCTATAGATTTGAAGTTTCAAAATAAAAAGTTAGGGAGAAAATCTTACCTATACTTTAGAGCCCTGCTCAGATTTTGTCTCTTTTATGAAAACTTCCTTTTCCCAATCACACTAGTGATCCTCAAACCTAAATGTGGGTGAGAACTGCCTTAGAAGTTGTTTTTTCTTTTTTTTAAATTACAAATTCCCAAACCACAGTGTAAGCTCATGGAGAAAGACTCTCAGAGGACAGGCTTAAGAATCTGGAACCACTGGTCTGTACTACCTATTGTGTATCTACTGAAGTTTACTTATCTTTTTCATATATCCCCACTTAACCCAGCTTGGGAGCTGAGGGCCAGCCCTTGAAAGTGTTGCTCAATCTCGTGTGTCTCAGTGCTGGCACCGTGCCTTCCACCCAGTAGACATTTGGTAAATATACATTGAGTATTTTTTTTTTTTTTTTTGAGACAGAGTCTCACTCTGTTGCCCGGGCTAGAGTGAGTGCCGTGGCGTCAGCCTAGCTCACAGCAACCTCAGACTCCTGGGCTCAAGCAATCCTCCTGCCTCAGCCTCCCGAGTAGCTGGGACTACAGGCATGCGCCACCATGCCCGGCTAATTTCTTATATATATATTTTTAGTTGTCCAGATAATTTTTATTTCTGTTTTTAGTAGAGATGGGGTCTCGCTCAGGCTGGTCGCGAACTCCTGACCTCGAGCGATCCACCCACCTCGAGCGATCCACCCGCCTCAGCCTCCCAGAGTGCTAGGATTACAGGCGTGAGCCACCGCGCCCGGCCCTCTACAGCTTTGACATATTAAAAAAGAAACCACGCTGATATGAGTGCTTAGACAATACAGAAGATCCAGTTACATCATTGGAAAGCTGTGTAGTGTTTAGTTTTAAAACTACAGGTTTGACGTATAGAAATAATATGTTCATTATCAGTAACCATTTGGGATTGTGTTAACAGTGGTACCATAATTGAGTTTTATTACCTCTGCCAGAACCTGCTTTGCTTTCATCTGGTGGGTGATCTTGTCATTGTGTCTTATTATCTCATAGACTTCCAGGGAGATGGGAGCAAGTCATGGGAAGCATCCAGTGATTCTAATGAAGCCAGACAAACTTGGTAGGAATAAATCACTGCTCTTACCTAGTATCCATCAAGCATGAGTTTTAACTCCAGCACCCAAAATTTTTAAGGCTCTCAAAGGTGAAATTTTGGCGTATTGTTGAGAATGAATGACTTTTTAAATGACCACATTAAAATGAGCTGTCTTCTTTATCAGATAAAGATGAGGAAGACTGAAACAATGACTGTTAACAAGGGTTCTGGAGAATGGACACTCCATGCTGTTGGAAGGGTAAATTGATGTTTATAGAGGTCAATCTGGCAGTACATCTCAAACCTTTAAAATTACCATTTTCCACAGCGATTTTACCTCTAGGAGTTTATTCCAAGGAAATAATGGGGTAACTGCCCAAAGATACATGTGCAAAGATTTCACCACAACATCATTAATTTTTCAAATGTTTATATTTTTCTATATTGACTGAATTTTTTTAATGAGCACATATTAATTTTATGAGCAGTAAAACACCAATAATGTTTCAATCACTGGATTTTTGCATTACTTCCCTAACTCCTACTTGATATGAACTTCAGCAGCAGTGACCCTGGAAAATACTGATTTTCTCTTCACTTCTGACAAACGATAGAGGAAAGAATAACTTCTAGAATCAGTAATGGATGGAAGACAAGATGGTTTGGGGAAGCAGTGTGATGGGATGGAAAGAATATGGAAATCCAAGGACCCAGGTTTGGAATCTATCCCTGCCTCTTAGCTTGAGTTATGATTGGGGAAAGGGCCTAACCTCTCTCTCATAGGTCAAGAGATTTTTGTTTTGTCATTCTGGGATTATAGGGGACTTTGGGAAATGCTGGATTAGGTGATTTCTTAAAGTGTGTGCCATTAAACATTAGTAGTCCTGAGAAGGTTTCTTGCAAAAAGGAGTTCTGAGGCCAGATCCATTTGGGAAATCTCTGCAAACTGGATCCTCTCTTGGAGTTTCATAGTACAGTCTGATCTTGTTCACTGAAGCATTGTTATAGTTAAGTTATAAACAAATATTCATAGATAGGATCAGAATACTATGCAGCAGTTTAGAAGGAGTGAACTAGATCTTCCAACATGGATGGTTCTCAACATTAATTTAGAAAAACACTACAGAATGAGAATTATGCATATAGTATATAGTTTGTGTTTTAAATTTATCTGTATAGTATAAATGCCTTTTAATATTCTAAAAGGATTCATACCAAGCAAATAGTGATAGTTATTTGGAGAAGAGACTGGGATTGAGGATGATCAAAGGGTCCTTTTTGCCTTATCTGTAAGGTTTGCATTTTCTTAAAAGGCAGTATATTCGTGTATTACTTATAAAAAGTAAGTACAAATGTCTATGAAGTGTTCAGAAAGTTACTTTTTTTTTTTTTTTAAGACAGAGTCTCTTGACTGGCTTAAAAAAAAAAGACAGAGTCTCACTCTGTTGCCCAGGCTAGAGTGCAGTGGCTTCATCACAGCTCACTACAACCTCAAACTCCTGGGCTCAAGCAATCCTGCCTCAGCCTCCCGAGTAGCTGGGACTATACATGCATGCCACCAGCCTGGCTAATTTTTTCTATTTTCAGTAGAGACGGGGTCTTGCTCTTGCTCAGGCTGGTCTCGAACTCCTGAGCTCAAGTGATCCTCCCACCTCGGCCTCCCTGAGTGCTAGTATTACGGGTGTGAGCCACCACAGCCAGCCTTAGTTTTGAGCAGCTAGAGAAGCAATAGCTATTGGTAGATTGGAACATTATGGTTCAAAACCGATTAAGCTTAAAGAACCAGACTCCCTTTGGTTGTTAATGCTCTTTGGGATGTCAGTGCTCTTTCCAGTTCTGTGGACCTTCTTTATCTTGTTCTCTAGACTTTATTTTGACATCTTCTGGGTCAAACTTGAAGTATTGGTGGTTCTACCAATCACTAGAGATAATTTCATGTGTCTGCATTTATTGTAATGTGAATATGTTTTTTCTTTACGAAAGAGTAATCCTGAAAAAGCTGAAGCCACAGAGCAGGTTTTGTGCCAGTACATTCACTTTATTTCTTCAGTTTGCTTTATGTTGTAAGAGCCATTATCTGAGAATAAAGATTTCATCAGCTTGAAAGTATCTCTTTTTAAAAATGATTTATTTTCAGGCACATGCATTGATCCCTCTTTTCAAAGTGGTCATTTTTATATTTCATCCAAGTGAAAATAGACAGTAAACTGATCAACCTTGTGCTCAAAATATTTTAATACAGGTTATGAAGGGATTCAAAATTTAATTCATTTCTTCTGGAAAGAGGCTAAAAGAAAGAGAAAAAAATTTAATTCACATTACACATATTTATTATGTGTATTATAGATGTTTGTTGGCACCTACTACATGCTTGGTATGTCTGGAAATTTGGAGTATTAAAATTTGTTACTACCCTTGGTGAATTTCCTGCTTCCTAAAATATTGTTAAGCATGCAATCCATATACGTACAAATTACTGGTGATTGAAGATGATTCTTCCAGCAGAATGCCAAGTGAAAATTAGTAGAGTATAAACTGTGAAAATGCTAAGTAGGGTGAACTTCAGGAATGTTTTGAGTAGTTGGGCAGCTGGTGAGGATGGAAGAGTTGCAGGGTGTGATTACCCCATAGAAAGGTGTGTGCTCCTCCCTTCTCCCTGGTCAGTGAGTGTCTTGCACATGTCAGTCACTTGGTATGTGCTGTTCATGGCATGGGGATTGTGAGTTTCTTGCAGGAGAGATGACCTGGTTAGCCTTACAGCAATATGATTTTGAGGTGGAGTTTGGGAGTTGAGCATAAGGTACACAGGGTAAAAGAAAGAAAAGGGAAGATAAAAGAGAGAACTTGAGCACTACAAACCAAAGTTTGTTTTTGTTTTTAAGCACAGATGGCTCTCATACAGACATTATGGTTGTGATTGTTTTTAATTTCCTGGTGTTTAATTGTTAGAAGAGTGTATGTGTCAGTTTTTTAAAACATGGGCAGGTTTTCTTTAATTGAACAATTGCCCCTGACCATGTCTCTATCGTATAAACAACACTGAATTATTTTACCACCATTTAATATGTAGAATGGATCATGAATGTGGCCAATCAGTGAATTTGATGTCTATTTATGGATAAAGCTTAAAATTATTCCCTGGTAGCAAGTTTATCAGCATTCTTTGTGGTTTGGTAAAGACCATTTAAATCAGCCCAATTCCTCTCAATATAAAATCACAAAAATGTTTCAGATGCCCATTTCTCCTGAGAACAAGAATGAGAGCTGTCCATCAATTTTCTGTTTTGGCTTTCATACCATGGAATTTCTTAGAAACCTGTTTTATGAGTTCTAAATCATGTTTATTCCTGTCTTGTAGGATTTCATTCTGATCAAGCAGACAGTTCAAGATACAGAGTCCAAGGATGAATGTTCACCGCAGCAGTGATGGCGACAGGTTATTGCGACAGGAGGCCAGCTGCCTAGTGGATGATACTTCAGCTGCAGCCCAAGAAAAAGAAACAAATGGCTTGGCTTCATCTGGTCTTCATAGTCTTACTTATCCCCTAGGTCCCAGGAATGAAGGTGCAGTGATTACCTCTTGACCTAATTTAGGAGTCTTTCTGACACTTCAGCATCTACTCTGCTCAGAAGGCATGAATGTTCTTTTTTTTTTTTTTTTTTTTTTTTTTTGAGACAGAGTGTCACTTTGTTGCCCGGGCTAGAGTGAGTGCCGTGGCATCAGCCTAGCTCACAGCAACCTCAGACTCCTGGGCTTAAGCGATCCTACTGCCTCAGCCTCCCTAGTAGCTGGGACTACAGGCATGAGCCACCATGCCCAGCTAATTTTTTTGTATATATATTTTTTAGTTGGCCAGATAATTTCTTTCTATTTTTAGTAGAGACGGGGTCTCACTCTTGCTCAGGCTGGTCTCGAACTCCTGACCTCGAGCGATCCACCCGCCTCGGCCTCCCAGAGCTAGGATTACAGGCGTGAGCCACCGCGCCCGGCCATGAATGTTCTTAATATAAATAAATCATACAAGGCCAGGCACAGTGGCTCATACCTATAATCCCAGCACTTGGGGAGGCCAAGGTGGGAGGATCGCTTGAGCCCAGCAGTTCAAGGCTGAAGTGAGCTATGATTGCACCACTGCACTCTAGCTTGGACAACAGAGAGTGAGACCCTGTCTCTTAATTAATTAATTAATTAATTAATAACTAACTAACTGACTGAGCTTGGACAACAGAGAGTGAGACTCTGTCTCTAAATAAACAAATGAATGAATGACCGACTGACCCACCAATTGGCTTAGCCTACATATCACAATTACACAAAGCTGATCTTCACAGAAATCTCCACTTATTTAATCGGTCTAGCACATCCAACTTGGTGGTGACGGTGTAAGAAAAACAGCCACAGGTTTGGAGGCAGAAGACATATTCAAAATCTAGCTCAGCTACCTGTTAGCTGTAACCATGGATAAGATTCTTAATCTTTCTGAGCCCTGCTTTCTTAATCTAGAAAACAAGGATATTAATATTCTTTCTACCTTGCAAGGCTGGTGGATTAATGAGTTAATTGATGTGAAAGCTCCTGATAAACTGTTAGGTTCTTTTTAACTTTTAATAAAAACAACAGCAACAATAATAGCAACTACCATTTATTGAGCATGCACCGTGGTAGGAACTTTACATACATTCTTTAGATCAGGGTGGCAAACTATGGCCAAATCTGGCTACCTGTTTTTGTAAATAAAATTTTATTGAAACACAGCCATCATGTCTATTTGTTACATATTGTCTGTGGCTGCTTTCTTGCTCCGTAGTGGCAGAGGCTGTGACCCACAAAGCCTAAAATGTTTACTTTCTGGCTCTTTGTGGAAAGTTTGCTGATCCCTACTCTAGATTAATCCTTACAACTACTATCCTTGTTTTATAGATGAGGAAACTGAGGCTTCGAAAGGTTAGATAACTTGCTCAGATTCACATTGCTAGGAGGTAGTGGGCCAGGGTTTGAATCTGTGTCTTTCTGGCCAGGCTGTGTTATATATTTAATATCTGTCAACTGACAGAAAAGCAGGTGACTGCCACCCTAGAGTGCACCGTTAGGGAGAACTTGTGCAATGAGTCTCTTTTCCTGCTCACCCATTTAAGCAGGGTAGAACCTGAGGCTTCTTCCTTGGGTTTGGGAATCAACCCAATTTAATTGCTTCATTGTTGGGGGAAATCAAGCATTCTAAAGTACTGCTGAATTAGTAATTCCAGTACCTGTTTCATTTTTAAGAACAGCACCTCAAGTGTGAAAGCCTAGTCTGGTGATCACAGTGTTACTTGTGACAAGCTTGCCTGTGAACTGCATGGAAGCTTAGCTCTTGGTGTGCAAACGTGAGACCACGTTGAAAATTTATCAGAAGCTGTAGGATGTGAACTCTAAATTTGTTTTTGGTCTAGATTTTTGTTTCCTTTTATCTACAAGCAAATGAGGAAAAAAATTAAGTGTCCTCTAGCTAACAATTTATTTGGTTGTCTGAGTACAAGAAATCAGAATAAATAGGCCGGGCGCGGTGGCTCACGCCTGTAATCCTAGCACTCTGGGAGGCCGAGGCGGGTGGATTGCTCAAGGTCAGGAGGCCAGCCTGAGCGAGACCCCGTCTCTACTAAAAATAGAAATAAAAATTATCTGGACAACTAAAAATATATATAGAAAAAATTAGCCGGGCATGGTGGTGCATGCCTGTAGTCCCAGCTACTCGGGAGGCTGAGGCAGGAGGATCGCTGAAGCCCAGGAGTTTGAGGTTGCTGTGAGCTAGGCTGACGCCACAGCACTCACTCTAGCCTGGGCAACAAAGTGAGACTCTGTCTCAAAAAAAAAAAAAAAAAAAAGAAATCAGAATAAATAATTCCCAGAGGTCATGGGCAGTAATTATGTTCATGAATAATTATATACAAATTTTAAAAACACAAGGGGTGGGAGTGAGACATTCAGTTGCATCTAAAACATTTTATTTCTTTTAAAAAAGGGGGCTTGAAGAAAAGGTAGGAAAATGTTAACCAAACTTGCCAAATCTAGATGATGGGACATATGTAAAATGTTGAGTCTGTGCTTCCATATGCACTCAAATGTTTGTTTACAATATTTCATTAAAAAACTTTTTTTTTTGAGACAGAGTCTCACTCTGTTGCCCGGGCTAGAGTGAGTGCCGTGGCGTCAGCCTAGCTCACAGCAACCTCCAACTCCTGGGCTCAAGCGATCCTCCTGCCTCAGCCTCCCGAGTAGCTGGGACTACAGGCATGTGCCACCATGCCTGGCTAATTTTTTCTGTATATATTTTTAGTTGTCCATATAATTTCTTTCTATTTTTAGTAGAGACGGGGGTCTCGCTCTTGCTCAGGCTGGTCTCGAACTCCTGACCTCGAGTCATCCACCCGCCTCGGCTTCCCAGAGTGCTAGGATTACAGGCATGAGCCACCGCGCCCGGCCAAAAACTTTTTTTTTTTTTTTTTTTACATTAAATTAGACTACCTATTTGAAAGAACCCTCTGGTAATCTTTTTGTAAGTATTTACTTGTGATTGTCTCCTGTATACATCCAGATTTCATATATTAATATTTAGTTTTAAGCCTAATTTGTGTCATGCAGTATTGTATACTTTTAAGGGCTCTCAAGTCCTTAATTTCAGTTGATAATCAAAACAAAAAGCCCTGTGAAGTAGATGGAGTGAACATTGTTATCCTCGTTTTACAGATGATGGACTAGGTTTAGAAATATTAAATAAATTGCTTAAGAAAACAGCTTTTTGGTGATACTAGGATTCCTTGAAAGAATCCTAATGCCATTTGCACTGGAACTTTTCTGCTGAGAGTCAGACCTGCCTTTTTTAAAATTGTGTAGGTGATATTAGGATTCTCCTGTACATAGTGAAAATGTATTTGTGTGTGTGTGTGTGAGAATTTCTAGGAAGAATGGTATATTAGACAATCAGAGACTATCATCCTTTCTGGAAAATAAAATTTAAATACAGTTTTTGAAGAATATGAACAGTTTTGTTACACAGGCGTAGCTAGTTCCTTAACTAAGGCACAGGAGATACAAGAGTATTAGAGGTAGAAGTGAAACAAGTAAAAAGCGATTGCTTCTGTGAACCAACACTGGGGAGATGAGGGGAGTGGTGGGGGACTGCTGAGCTGCCACTTAAATTCTTCTCTATTTAATTTTTTTAACCACGTACATAGTTTACTTTAGAAATTTTAAATCTTTTATTTTCAAGTGTGGGTATTCCTGCCTTCATTCACCCACCCCCACCCCCACCCATACATGGAAAAAAGTTCAGGGAGATCCAGGATGAGTCTTGTTTCTTGTTTATTTCTTTTTTACTTGTTCTAGGGAAGATTTTTTGCCTACGAACACCTAAAAGCTTGGTTTTTTGTTTGTTTACTTATTGTTTTAAAGAAGACAGAGTGTATTTTGCTCTCAAGTTATTTTGGTTTGTTTGTATATTCTTTTAGACCTGTCACTTGACTACGCCTCTCCGCCAGCAAATCTGCAGTTCTCTCACATAATGCCACTTCCTGACGACATCAAAGGCTCTTGCTTCCAAAATGGGAATAAACGGAACCATGAACCCTTTATTGCTCCAGAAAGATTTGGAAACAGCAGCGTAGGCTTTGGCACTAACTCCCATTCCCAAGCGCTGGAGAAAGTGACGCTTCTTGTAGATGGCACACGTTTTGTTGTGAATCCACAAATTTTCACTGCTCATCCGGATACCATGTTGGGAAGGTAAGCAATGATAATTTTCTTTCAAATCCACTCTGTTCATTATAGATAGAAATATCTGCTGTTTATCTTGCATTAGCTGTGAGTATAAGAAGCATTGCATTGCCCATTTCCCCCCCTTCACTTTGTGAAAAAGGGAGGGCAAGCTAGTAAAAGCCTGATATGTGTTAGTGATTTGGGTGAGGGGGAGTGTACTTATTTCATTTGCAAAGCCAGTATGGTAAATGAGCCTCCACAAAAGGAAGTAAAATCTAGTTGAACTATAAAAAATAACCTGCTGAATCTCATTCCCTACTCCTCCATAAACTCACCGTAAAGTAATGTTTTTGGCTAGGCGCAGTGGCTCGAGCCTATAATCCCAGTGCTTTGGGAGATCAAGGTGGGAGGATAACTTGAGGCCAGGAGTTCATGACAACATAGCCTGGGCAACATAGCGAGACCCTATATCTATTTAAACAAAAAATTAGGGATGGTGGCGTGCACCTGTAGTCCTAGTTGCTCAGGAGGCTGAGGCAGGAGGATCACCTAACCCAGAGGTTGGAAGCTGCAGTGAGCTAAGATTGTGCCACTGTACTCCAGCCTGAGTGACAGAGCAAGACTCTGTCTTGAAAAAAAAAAAAAAAATCCAGCCAGGCGCGGTGGCTCACGCCTGTAATCCTAGCACTCTGGGAGGCCGAGGCGGGTGGATTGCTCGAGGTCAGGAGTTCGAGACCAGCCTGAGCGAGACCCCGTCTCTACTAAAAATAGAAATAAATTATCTGGCCAACTAAAAATATATATAGAAAAAATTAGCCGGGCATGGTGGCGCATGCCTGTAGTCCCAGCTGCTCGGGAGGCTGAGGCAGTAGGATCCCTTAAGCCCAGGAGTTTGAGGTTGCTTTGAGCTAGGCTGATGCCACGGCACTCACTCTAGCCCGGGCAACAAAGTGAGGTTCTGTCTCAAAAAAAAAAAAAAAATCAGGCCCGGCACAGTGGCTCATGCCTGTAATCGTAGCACTCAGGAGTTCGAAACCAGCCTGAGCAAGAGCAAGACCCCGTCTCTACTAATAAAAAAAAAGAAAGAAATTAGCTGGACAACTAAAAATATATAGAAAAAATTAGCCGGGCATGGTGGCGCATGCCTGTAGTCCCAGCTACTCGGGAGACTAAGGCAGGAGGATTGCTTGAGCCCAGGAGTTTGAGGTTGCTGTGAACTAGGCTGACGCCATGGCACTCTAGCCTGGGTGACAGACTAAGACTCTGCCTCAAAAAAAAAAATCTTTTCTGAGTTCCACAGGTCAAAGATGCTGGGGGGTAAGGTGAGACCTAGGTTTTGTTTTATTTTGTTTAAATAAAAAACAGAATTAGACAAACGTTCCACATGACACAAGAACAAAGCCATTTTACTGAAAACATTTTGCCCGCCATTTATTGCCAGTTTCATGCTTGGCAGTGGATGCTCTGCTGTTATTTTCTGATGCCTCCATTACTATTCAGTTTGCTTGAAATGGAATCTTTATATCTAGCTGTTTTGTTTTTCGTGTTTCATGTTGCTCTCTTTATTCTTCATGGTCTACTCTCTGTGCTGCTTCATTCAAACTTACTCTCCTCTCTCAGGCTCCAGCCCTCAGATTTTTGGAGTTAGAATTTTGGAAATGAAAATAGGTGCTAAGGAGGAGTACTGTCCAGGAAGGAGTCTTGGAGCTTGGGCTGGGAGTTAAGAGATTCTCTTTCCTGGGCAACCATAGACCTTAACCTGAGGAAGAGCAACTTGGGATGTGAAAATAACAATAATGATAGTGTGTTTGTAGGTTTGGCTTTTAAGGATTTTCATCTACTTTTATTTTGTTTAAAGATCTAACCTCAGGACTTTGGACAAATTTGAAATAAACTAGAAGTCAGAATGGATCATTCTATTACGCTGAATTCTAGGCTGAATGGAAGCCAGCTATTTAGATATGTGTATATTTGAAGTTATAAATTCACAACAAACTGTTCTTAACTACAACCAAACCTGTCTATATACAAACATCTAAAGTAAGATGAAAGTAGAACATTAAAACATTTTCCACATTGGCCCTGTATTTTATCAGGCTTGACTTCCTGCTCTTAGTTTCGGTATCTCCACCATTGCCTGCCTTCCCCACGCCCCAAAAAGGTGTTCCTGGGTGTAGGCTGGCTCTTTTAGGTATGTTGCCTTTGAAAGTAGCGAACAAGAGAAGAAAGGCAAGCATTTTCTGGGTAACAGATTCTCAGGTGACACTGGTTCTTTGAATCTAGGAATGAGTTGTCCCATGAAGAGGAGAGAGTCTGCTTCTTTATCCACGTGGTTCATTCGGCTGAGTAGGCCAAGGTCACAAATTCTGTGAGTTACTTAGGTTTGTTCTGTCTTGTGGCTGCCTGTCCTGTGGCTACATACAGTACTCATAAGCCTTGCCAGTGAGCTTACAGATGGGGCCACTAGTCACAAGCTGAGAGAATGAGAATGGATTAATGAAAATCCATGCCACTACTAAATAAACAGCTCAGCTCAAGTTCTACTGATGATAGAGGGGATTATATTTCCAACATGTTGTTCACTATTTTGATTCATAGCTCTCTCAGCTAGACTTCAACCAGTGTTCTAGGAAAAAAGTCAGCATTTTTTGGAGGCTACTTTTACCAGGATGGATTTCTTACGCATGGTGCAATGATTTGGAAAGCACGTGATATGGAATCATTTTTCGACCTCTGAAAAGCAGCCAGTTCAGGGTGGAGGATAACAGTTGTGAACAGCAGCACTTCCCAGCAGGTTAAGGAAGGAAATGGCAGTGAGCCCCCACCGGGAAATCGAATCAGGCTGGCTGAAGATAGCGACAGCCTGCCCTGTCCTTCATGCTGTCTTCCCATTCCACAGCTCATATGCAAAAGTACAGCAGCAGGAGAAGTCATGAGGTCAGTTAGACTGGAGGGGATCTGGCAGAAGGGAGGAAGGATGGGAGAGGTGAATAAGAAAAGTAAGCCCTCCTCCCTGTACCCTCATGACTTCTGAGTTCATGCCAAGAGCAGACCTGTCTCTCTGAAACGTGTCAAACTGCAGATGAACCTAATGCTTATTAGGCTTTTCTACTTGACCTGAAAGTACCATTGTCAAAGTTACTCCTTAGATGGAATAAGGCCATTTTTTCCAGAGCTCCACTATTAAGACATACCAGGAAAAGGAAAGTATTAACATAGCCTAAAATACACATTCATCTGTCAGATTAGATGCTGAAAAGCAACACTCAGAAATATTGAGGAATGGCATACTGGATAGGTCACTGTTGGTAGAGGAGGGAAAGGAATAGGAATGGTTAGGAGCAGAGATGCTGTCTTCTTGAGTTGTCATGTTTTCCAGTGGCCGCCTCTGCAGTTGCTGTTTTACTGCATTTGCTGCCAAAGAAACTCACTACAGATGAAGCTGTAGACTTGCTGCTTCATTTCTCTTTGCACACAAATGTTTAAAGCAATTGCTATCTTTTCCTTTCTGAAGGGAGTTTCCTAAGACTTGAGTTGTCTTATAGGCATTAGGTCCCAGTGCTGTGTTTCTATCTTACACTATAAGAGAGTGGAATGGAGTCTTCCAGAATGAGGTGAAGAGGGGAGAAGTCTCACTGGTGAAGAATCCTGCCTGGAGAAGGTAACATTGCTGCCTGGTTGTCTTTCAGGATGTTTGGGCCAGGAAGAGAGTACAACTTCACGCGGCCCAATGAGAAGGGAGAATATGAAATTGCCGAAGGAATCAGCGCAACAGTATTTCGCACCGTGCTGGTATGTAGAAAGAAGCCTTTTTTGTTACATCCTCTTCCCCGGGGACATGCATGGTCAATAGCCTTGAGAATTCCATCAACTACGTTATTGACTTTAGGGTCTGTGGTTTCCAGTTGTTTCTTTGTCCTCTTTATGCCTGTAACTTTTAAGTCTGTCCTGCTTGTGTGAGCTCAGTTACCACGTCTGATTAAACATGTCAGGATAGTCAGGAGCCGCTTTGCCATCTAGTGAATCATTCAACTTGGTGATAATTGCAGTAACCCATTGCTTTAACAGAACCAAGAATGAATAGGGATAATGAAGTAATTTTTTATCTTGTTCTTTGCCTACATATCTTCTTCCTAATCTGTTTACAGGACTATTACAAAACTGGTATCATTAATTGTCCTGATGGCATCTCTATCCCAGACCTTAGAGATACATGTGATTATCTCTGCATTAATTTTGACTTCAACACTATCCGATGTCAGGACCTGAGTAAGTACAGGAGCAGCTGCCATCTGCACTAGAGTTGCTGAACTTTGAGTTTGGTGGAAATAACTGATATTTTTTATTACTAAACAAGAGTTTTGAGTGTGGGTTGAAAATTATCTACAGAGGCAAAAATGTGATACTAATTAACCTGTTCCCTTTCTTGCTTCAAAGCACTATGAGGAAATGGAATAAACAAAGGAAAACAGGTAGTAGGTTCTAAGTCTAGCTTATCAGTGAGTGTCCAAGTTTACTGCTCCTCTCTTGGGACCTTGGTGTCTCAACGCTAACAGACAAGGATACTGATTGTCCAGCATGAGGAAAGGCTCACTAATAAAGTCAAACAGCATAGATTGGTTGGGGGGTTCTTACCATTATTTTTATCATTATTAATTAACTTAGTGTTTTCTAAGTGCTTTATAGATGTGGACTTGCTTAAACCTCGTAAGTTAACCCTAAAAGATGGGCGATAACCTCAACTAACAAATGAGAAGACTGAGAAATTAAGTTTGTTCAAAGCTAAGCATTAAAGCTAAGATTAGAACTAGTCAGATTGTCTGACTACAAACTCCATGCTCTTATAATTACCCAGGCTTCCTGAAATTATTTAAAGATTTATTCTTTGAATTTAATGATGCATTTCCCTGCATGTTACATAAAGACCTCTGGACTTGTGATTTCTATACTGGGTCTAGTACACACTTAGAGTAAGTGTTTTGGTGTCACTAAAACTCATATTATTCCTCTACGGTAGTACTTTAACTCCATGAAATAAGGGTCCAGAGTGTGGTTCCATCTCTTGTAGAATTAACATCTATGATCTGACACTGTATGTCCAACAGAACCTCAATTGATCAGAATGCTCAGGGATTATTAAACATGAGTAATTGAAGAGTGATAGAATATGAAAGACGAATTAACAAGGTCAGTGTAATTATCACCTTTGGCAGGAAATAATCTCTTTCCCTTTAAATGTGCCACTTCTCTGGACCTTATTAATGATAACAGCCATTACTTCATCAATATTCTTCACTCCAGTAATATTTGCATTTGGACAGATAGCATGCTTATCTGCGTTTTCTCTCCCCAGGTGCTTTACTACATGAACTGTCTAACGATGGTGCTCATAAGCAGTTTGATCACTACCTCGAAGAGCTGATCTTGCCCATCATGGTGGGCTGTGCCAAGAAAGGGGAGCGAGAGTGCCACATCGTTGTGCTGACAGATGAGGATTCTGTGGACTGGGATGAAGACCATCCCCCACCCATGGGGGAGGAATATTCCCAAAGTAGGAGCTTCCTGCATGGTGTAGATATTTTCAGCAAGAAACATGCTGCCCAGAGTAGCAGCTAGATCTTAGAACCAATATGAGTATTGGTTCCATGATGTGCACATTCACCTGGATGATAAACCCCTAGTAATGCAGGTCTAACTTTCATGCTGGGGAATATAGTGAATTTTGTTAAACCGTCCACTCCTATCCCTGCTATCTAGTACTGTGTCAAAACTGAGGCAGCACGTTAAATGGTTTGTCATTCTTCTTTTCATTCATTTCATTTTTAAATCCTTTTGAATTGGTAATAATTCAAAATTCAAAAAGTATAAAAGGATATATATATTAAGAAATTTTGTTCCCACCCCGCCCCATCTCCCGTTTTCCTCTTCAGTTTATTTTATATCCTTCCAAGTATATTCAATGCACATACATAAACAGTTTTCCCCCTTTTTTTTGAAATGATACTGTATTATACAGACTATTCTGTACCCTTTCTTACATAAAAATTTTCCATATTCTTTTTTATGGTTGCATAGTATTCTGTTACACAAATGTGCCATCATTGATTTAACCAGCTCTGTTGTTGGACATGTAAGCTATAAATTATAAATGATACTGTAGTGAATATCCTTTTTTTTTTTTTGAGACAGAGTCTCACTCTATTGCCCGAGCTAGAGTGCTGTAGCGTCAGCCTAGCTCACAGCAACCTCAAACTCCTGGGCTTAAGCCATCCTACTGCCTCAGCCTCCCGAGTAGCTGGGACTACAGGCATGCGCCACCATGCCCGGCTAATTTTTTCTATATATTTTTAGTTGTCCAGCTAACTTCTTTCTATTTTTAGTAGAGATGGGGGTCTTGCTCTTGCTCAGGGTGGTCTCGAACTCCTGACCTCTAGCAATCCACCCACCTCGGCCGGCCCAGAGTGCTAGGATTACAGGCGTGAGCTACCGCGCCCAGCCTGAATATCCTTTTAAACACAATCTTTTCATGTATGTATATGTCTCTACAGAATGTATCAAAAGCTTTGTGCCTTTATAATTTTGATAGATGTTGCCAAATTATCCTCCATAAAGATTATACCAATCTATACTCACAAAACAATATATGGCAAGTTTGTTTCCCACACTGTCTCCAAAACAGTGTTTTAAAAACTTGCTGTGGCATCAGCCTAGCTCATAGCAACCTCAAACTCCTGGGCTCAAGCAATCCTCCTGCCTCAGCCTCCCGAGTAGCTGGGAATACAGGCACGTACCACCATGCCCAACTAATTTTTTCTATTTTTAGTAGAGTTAGGGTCTTGCTCTTGCTCAGGATGGTCTTGAACTCCTGACCTCAAGTGATCCTACCATCTCAGCCTCCCAGAGTGCTAGGATTACAGGCATTTGCCATGGCACCTGGCATGTTTTAAAAACTTTTATCTTTACTACTTTCTTAGTAGGTTAAAAAAAAAACTGTATCTCATGATCAGCATCAGTTTTAATTTGCATTTCTCATTTCATTAGTGAGGCTGAACATCTTTTTAATTTTTAAGAACCATTCTAATTTCTGTTAACACTGTTGTGCCTTTTGCCTAATACAAAATTGGATTATTAGTCTTTTACTTAGTGATTTGCTCTCTATTTGTGACAGCTCTTTCTACATATTATATTAAGGAAATTAGCCCTTTGTAATATGAGTTGCAAATATTTTCCCCATTTGGTTTCTTTTTAGCTTTGTTAAATAGTGGTTTGGGCTATGCAGAGATATTATTTCTGTATAGTCATCAATTTTTCTTTTATGGCTTCTAGGTTTTATGTCATACCCAGAAAGGCCTTTTCTCCTCTAAGATTATAAAATTTCTCTTATGGTTTATGTATTATTTAACATTTAACCTTTGATCCATCTGGATTATTTTGACATGAGAGGTCAAGTGTACCTTCTGTTAGTTTGATTCTGTTAGCTTATCTCCCTCCTATTACCAAGGTCTTCACACCATGATTAATCCTAAATTTTTTCTTTTTCAGTTCTTTATAGCTCCAAGCTCTACAGATTCTTCAAATATATCGAGAATCGGGATGTTGCAAAAACAGTGTTAAAGGAACGGGGCCTGAAAAACATTCGCATTGGAATTGAAGGTAAAAAAAAAAAAAAAAACCCCAGTGAGTGTTCAGGTTGCATGCTTATGAAGCACATTGGAAATTCAGCTTCCAGAGGGCTAGAGAGTAGACATACATGAAAATCACATTCCTACTCAAATGTGAAGGATTCCTATTTTTGTTTTTATTTTATTTCCTTTTTATTTTTATCTCCAGTTGAAAATGCTTTAAAACAACCACAGGCTTAGGTTCAAGCTTACTACTTCCAGGATAAAGAGCAGTGAAGGCAGAGGATGCTGGTGGACAGACGCAGCAGGGCTTGTGGGCTCACCAAGTGGTAGGATCATTCTGCCAACACTCTTTGTGAGGATGTTTCTGGGATCTGGAAGAGTCATTCTGAAAAATACAGCTTGAGGACTCAAAATTTAAGATTATTCCATACCTTTGAAGAATGTCTGGATATATGACAGAACTACTTTAAGTGATCTTGAGCAACGGCTCCCAACCTGTGGTCCCCATGGGAGGGCCCCAGAGACTGATTCTTGGAGAGTGCTGGAGCCATCCTGGTCTCTCCTCCATGGATCTTTGACTCTTGTGCTTCACTACTCTTGCTGCCTCACTTCTGCCCACAGAACCCATCAAACCTTCAGTGTCTGACTTAGACTGAAATTTAAAGTGGGAGGAAAATTTTGAGATTATCTGTTAAACCTCCTTCCCCTATATCTTTTCTTATCTCTTGGGAAACCCTAAGGTTATAGTAAATAGGGATCAGAACCTTCTTCCATACATCTGATGGATAACTGCCTCCTTCTGCCCGTAGCTTTGGAAGCTGTGTTGAATGAGATCTCTCCCATTTCCATGTGAGAGTCTTTTAGGTATTTTAGGCAGCATCCCTGTTTTTTCTTTAGGCTAAACATTCCACATTTCCTTAACTGTTTCTCATACAGTGTGCCCTCTAAGCAACAGAATTAAGAGGACTAGAGTAGCCATGTACTGGCAGAATTTTTGTCCTATGATAATTGTTGCCAGCGACTAAAGGTTCCTGAATTAGTAAAAGGCTTCTCTCCCCCTTCCATTAGCAGGGATAGAATTCTTGTTACTTCTCTTACATTAGTCCCTTCTGGGGACAAGACCTACTAACCTGAGCAGGAGGGAAGCGAGCATGAAGGTGGTTGGGGCTGGGAAAGCATGGGGCAGGGATTGGACACTTCTCATGTCGTTTTTCATGCTGTCTATAGATTTGGGAAAAAAATTGATGTGGTTAGGGAGGACACCAGAGTGAGCACAATCTGCCAATTATGAGAATGGCCTTTTTCTCTGCTTCAGGTTACCCTACCTGTAAAGAAAAAATTAAGAGAAGACCTGGTGGCCGGTCTGAAGTCATCTATAATTACGTACAACGCCCCTTTATCCAGATGTCATGGGAAAAGGAAGAAGGAAAGAGTCGCCATGTAGATTTCCAGTGTGTTCGAAGTAAATCCCTCACCAATCTGGTAGCTGCTGGTGAGGACGTCTTGGAAGACCAGGAGATATTAATGCATCACCCGCCCCAAGTGGATGAACTTGACCGGCTAAATGCCCCACTTTCTCAGATGGCTTCTAATGACTTTCAGGATTAGGCCAGCTGTGGGTCCACCCCTCATTGGAGCTCTTCTCAGTCTGGGAGGCCCACAGCCAGCCCTCCCCAGCCTCCCCAGGATTTGTCTCGCCCCAAGTAGGAGATATGCTTCTCCCCTATCCTTTTCCTTTCTCCCATAATTAACATGTGTCCTTTGCAGTAAGTCCGTGCCTCTGGCAGGGGATGAAGAAGTACTCACTGGTAATTACGCTACCAGCTTTGCAGCAGCCCTGGTAACTTGAAAATTTTGGATCTGGTGCTGTTCACTGAGTCTTTGCATAACTGCAAAAGCAGGAAAGGAAGTCAGGACTCCTGTTGCCCCATGTTTAGCAAAGCAGTCCTTGTCATTTATACTCTCTTCTTGGGTTTTGCTTGCTTTGTTTTATACCAGGCAAATTGCTTAGTAGCAAAGGGACCAAACTTAAAAGGAGACAATCTCTATCTTCTAAAAGCAGGCACTAATGAGATGCTCATTAGAGGTTATTGAAGATGCCATGCTTGGTGGCCTGTGCACTCAGATTGCATCTGGGGAGAACTAGACTGTCATTCAAAATGTCCAAAAGGAAATTCTTAAGAGCTTAATTCAGTTTTGTTTCTCATTAATGCAATGAACAATCCAAAACACACAGATTCCTTGGCAGGAAGGATAATGGAATAACAATGTTTATGAAACCTTTTTAGCTTTTAGGTTTTTGAGCCTAAACAAATTGATGATTCATTTGGAATGAAACTCACTACTCAAGTAGAAGAACCTCTCCAAATCAGACCAGTTGGATTATTGTGGCTTGGAATCTGGTATGAAAACATAGGTTTTGACACCCTTGGGCAGCATATTGCCCTGGGTGTGGCTGGGAGACCTTAAATATGGACTAAAGGCTTTCAAGATGAGGGCAGAAATTTCTCACAAGTGCTCAGTTTCTCAATAGAAAGACTTATAAGAGTTCCAGGGAGGAGGTATTTGGTGTGAAGCTGGGTGGGAAATGTCACCTGCACAGGCTCTGTCTTGGTGTAGGATTTTTCTATATATGTAATTTTCATACCATGAATTTTTTTTGAATATCAGTATATTTAAGTTTTTGAAATAGCCTAATAGCTGCTCATATACTGGGTAAGAAAATGATACTAATGTCAGCCCTAAAGAGTGGTTTGAAGGGAAATTAGGCCTAGTCATTTCATTTGATTTGTCAGCTCTGTTAACAGTGTGTGGTAAATGACAACCCCGATCACTGACTCCATGCCCACCTCCCTCTTCCTCTCTCTGTGGATGTTAATAGCAGAGCTAAATTTAGAGTCCAGAGCCAGATAAAAGTATTTTGGGATTATCTCTCACTTTGTAGTAGAAGTTGACCTTCCAATCACTCACCTGGGGTGTTTACTCATCACAAATTGTGAAGAGGTACATAGTTTCCATTAATTTCTTTGAAAATATGAACCAAGTTCATATGCTCACAGGTTGAGCATCTCTATCCAAAATGCCTGGGACCAGGAGTATTTTGGATTTCGGATTTTTTCAGTTTTTGGAATATTTACAGAGTACTTGCTGGTTGAACACTGCACATCTAAAAATCTTAAATGGTCCAAGGAGTATTTTTTTTGAACATCATGTTGGTACTGAAAAATTTTTGGATTTGAGAACATTTCTGATTTTGGATTTTTGGATTTGGGATACTCACCTGTGTAGGGCAAGCTACTTGATTCCATTTTTATGACGCCCTAGTTAAAATCCTCCAAAGATAAAAGTTAGATAGGTGTTCAAGACTCCTCTTTCCAGGCTTGAAGAACAAGAGTGTGCTTCTGTTCTCTGTGCATGTGACCAGCATCACAGCGGAAATCAAAGCTCTATTGCTTACTTGGAAAAACTAGTAGTAAGGGGTTAAACTGAGCCATCCTTTACCTAGAATTCTTCTGATAACCATTGGCATCCATTTGCAAGGCTGACGGCCACAGGGTCAAGGGTTAGGGTTATTTGTAGCCAGAAGAAACTTTTATTTCTGTGAAACTAATTGGCTCATATTTGAGGTCAGGTTTGGTCTTGACCTTACCAGCACCACATTCATACCCACTAGCAGTTGGCCAGCCCAGATAATTGTTAAATGGTGCTTCCTTTACGTTTCTCAGTGGATGTCCATGCCATTACAAAGGAAATTTGAATTATCTAATGTTTGTGTATTCTACTATACAGTTTATATATTGTTAACATTTAAATATAAACATGCCACAGCTAACACTTTAAAACTAATTAGTCCTTGCTTAGGTAAAAAGCCAGATATGAAAGTATGGCATATATTTAACTCTTTGTTCTATGTATTCAATTTCCTCAGGCTTTTAAGAACTAGGTCTTTTCCCCCAAATTGGGTTAACATGCATCTGGCCTCAACCCATGGGGTGTGAGTAAGCTGGAAATCTGTGAAGGTGTATCTGCTGTTGTTACCGGGTGGTAGTGACTAAAGGAGAGGCTGGAACCACGGGTTCCCTCTGGTGGAGAGGAAGTTTCCTCTGCACCCCTCTCACTCCGCTCCCCCAAGGTGGAGCTCAGCTTCACTGTAATTTGGTGGCTCCTCCCAGCCAATCCTGCTCTATTCCAGGGTCAGGACATTTTACAATGGCAGGACCTCTCAGTCCTCACAGGAACAAGAGCTGGGCTTTGGTCATCCCCTTCAGAGTCAGTTGCTGGCCAGATGGGCAAGAGGCCTTTCTCTCTAATAAAAAAAAGGTAGAACTCGGGTTTGGTGTTTTTTCTAAGTGCCTAAATAAGTAAGCCAGGCTGTTTATACAGAAACATTTTCATAAGAAAATGGTTTTAGCTAGAGTATCTTAGAGCATCTCAGCAAGCCAAGATGAACCTGAATTTGAGGTTTAGAATCTTGAGTTTGTGTCTGCATCATATCATGTATAGTTGATAGGAAACATTTGCCATTGAGGAGCTGGAGAGATGGCAAGGGGACCATGCTAAAATGTGTCAGGTTATTTAATGGTTTCTCCTAAGTGGAGGAAAGACACTGAAAGTGACAGCAAAAAGGGAAGGAAGACAGCCCTTACCTCACCCCGCCCCCATCATCCCCTTCCTCCCTTCCAAAAAATAAAAAAAGGGAAGGAAGACGGAAAGTAGCTGGATTAACTGCACAATATTCAGTAGCCAATATAATTTAAACTAAATCCCAAGAGAACTGTGGGATATCTAATGTACACGTCTATAAAAAAATACTGTGGAATAAGCCCAGGAAGTATAGATGTATTTGCAAGTGGTGTCCCAAAGCATCCTTCTTTAAGTAAAACAAATATTCAGACCACAGGCTTTAATTCATATGCAGATTTCTTAAAAATCAAGTGTCAACAGAAAGTTAAAAATCAAGGATTTTTAGTAATATATACAATGCCACTTCTTGCCATCATTTTGAAATTATTAAAATGGGCGGGCGTAGTGAGCTCAGAAAGCAAACCTAATGCCTTCGTGGAAGATGGAGCCACATTTGTGTTCTGGGTGGGATCACCTCTGCAGGAGAACATTACATTTTCTCCTCAAGGCAAAATGCTTGTAGGTTTTGCCTCTTTAATTTGTATTTACTTTTAAATTGCACTTGTTCACCTACCAGTGTTTACGAAATCCTATATTTGGGATGCTTTTTCTATAATAAAATATTATCATTTCTGTGTCTGTGTTGTTTTTTTAGCAGAAAATAAAATTGGAAATCAAGATGTTAAAAGGGACTTAAAGGGGTGGCACCCAGACTGCCCAGAGCAAACCTCTTCCTTTCCTAAAGGAGACATGGAGCTTGCCCAGAGCTTGCATGTGCTTTTCCCACCCTGATTATTTCTTTATAACTCACAGGTTCCAGAGCCCTTAATGGTCTGCCTTCTCTTGAGTTCCTGGTTGACTTGTATTTGAGACCCCTTGAACACTTAAATCCAACTAAGCAGGACCCCACAAGGCCAAACATAAAATTGAAAGATAAGGGGATCCATGAACTTCTGTGTTCTAGTTTTGGTTTAAAGCGAGAAACGATGGCAGAAATGAAAGGCAGGTGGAGTCCAGGCAGGTACCTCAGAAACACTGCTAGAATGGATGGCCATGCCCTTAAATTATGCATGTTTACTCATGGGAGCCATGTACAAAGGTGCTAAGGTTTCTGGCTTGGACGTCTGGGCAGACTGAGCTAGAAAAAAGGGTATAGGAGCAAGAGTAGCTCCATTTGGATAGCTTTAGTTTGAGCCTATAGGGAGGCCTTTCAGGTGACAGTGTCTAGTAGGTACCTGGTTACGTGGGATTTAGAGTTCTGGGAAGGGGTCTAGGTAGATTGGTAAACAGGTCTTTGAAAACCTCACCACAAAAGTGGTAGCTGAAGTCACCATATGGGGATGGTCACCAAGAGATCACGTGAGTGGAAAGAGCAAAGGCATGGCTCTGAGGAGCACCAACATTTAAGTGGTGGGCAGAGGGATCATTAAAAAAGGAGTCAGAGGCTGGGCACAGTGGCTCATCCCTGTAATCCTAGCAGTTTGGGAGGCCAAGACAGGAGAATTGCTAGAGGCCAGGAATTTGAGACCAGCCTGAATAACACAGCAAGACCCCCAACTCTATAAAAAAAATAGAAAAATTAGCCGGGCATGGTGGCGCATGCCTGTAGTCCCAGCTACTCGAGAGGCTGAGGCAGGAGATCACTTGAGCCCAGGAGTTTGCGGTTGCTGTGAGCTATGATATCACTGCACTCTAGCCTGGGCAACAGAATGAGACTGTCTCAAAAAAAAAAAAAAAAGAAGTCATGTGGGAGGAAGAGTTTAAAACAAAAAAAGGTTAACTGTGAGTGCAACAGGTTGATCAAATAAGATGAGGACTAAAGGGAACCCAATGGATACAGCAGAACATCAGTGACGAGGAATGATAATTAATACCAGCATGTTTTATACATGGGATGATTAATACTAACATGGTTCACATATGGGATAAACCAGACTGGCGTGGGTTGAAGGAGGAGAGGGAAAATGAGGAAGTAACAAAAGTGACTGTGGTGTCCTGCCATTCTTCACAAAGTAATGCTTATTCACAGCTCCATGCCTCTTCCACAGCACAAGACCATACCTACCACCTCCAAAATCCTGGAGTGCTCACTTCTTTCCCTTCTGCCAAATCACTGCTACTTAAATGCAAACACCTGGGAAGCTTCCCTAAGCTACTCAGTTTGGGCTGGCTTGTCAGCACTCACACCGACACTAATGTAATCACATTAAGTTGATGCTGCAATCTGTTAAGCCACTTGGTGGGAATTCTCTACCCAAACTGATCTGCAAGTCAGAACCATGGTGCGCTCCCTATTGCATCCCCAGAGTTCCTGGGTATTGAGTTCTGCACATTATGGATGCTTAAATGTTTGGGCAAGATGTTTTCCTCTGAAGATGCGTCAAAAAGCATCACAGAGGCTGTTTTTAACTCAGTGTTGGCACTGATAGATTATTCCAGGGAAATGTATGCTGTGTAAGAAATGAAATATCATTCAGTGTGTCCTGTTGAGTTCAATTAAAAGCACCATTTGGGTTACATAGAGGCCCAGGACAAACAGGACAAGGTGATGCCAAAAATACACTTTCCAAGGAAATGATTCTGAGAAAAAGCATTAGCAACTGATGGCAGAGGACTCCTATTAGATCACATAAATGAGATTTTAAATTAGCAGCCTGTTATTCAGAACCTGAATATTAATCCTGAATGAACTCATCTGAATCTTACTTTTGAAAGTAATTCTAAAAAAAAAAAAAGTACTAAATAAAATTGTGATGCATTCATGAATCAAAAGGAGACTGACTGACATCAGTGTTTAGTTTCATTTTCATATACAGTAAAGTTTATTATTTTCTAACTCCCCCCATGAGAGTAGAAAACAGAATTATCTATGAACAGGATCAACACTGAGCCAGTGTTTTCCCAACATGTTTCTTGGGATCCATAAAAGACATGACCCATTCTGGCTGCATTTAGCTTCCCTCTGCCTGCAGGTTCTACTCTAAGCAGTCTTCATCCCTCTGTTCTCAACTCTTTCCAAGGCTCCCTTCCCTACCAGAAAAGGGGCTAGCAAGTGGGACATGCAGGACTCCTCCTGTACACATCTCAGAGACTGAACCCTGCTCTGGTGCACATGGAGAGCTCAGAAATCCCATCCTGTGATTTCAGGGGATTTCTAGTTGAACCCCAGGCTGGAAAAAATGGGGCTGTAAACAGCTGTGTAAAAGGTCCACCAGTTGACAGCACTTTGTCAGGTGTCCCTGGCCTCACTGCGAGTGGGGAACCAATGTCCTATAATGCTGCACCAGGTAGAAAAAAGTATGTGCAGTGGGGCAACAGTCATTTCATCTGGACACCAATTCAGAAGACTAGCTCCCTGGGAACAAAAACATCAGTCCCAGCTTCCCTGGGACAGAAAGCACTTTGCATGGAGATGGTAATGCAGTTTTGAAATTTAACATTTTAAATTAGATATTCTGAAAATATATGGACAAACGGGTTACAAAGGAAGCCACCAGCACTCTGCCTCTTTGAATTACAAGCCACGTTTGCTTTAAAACACATCACAGATTTCCACTACTGTTTTTACACAGTTTATTCAGAAGTTTCAAAGTTAAAATGTGGGCATTTTCCCCTAAAACAAACCATTCGCTACCACTCCCCAACACAAACTCTCCCACTCACTGCTCTCTTCACTCCTCTCTACCCGCACTTACCCCACACACTCTTGCAGAACACATGGGGCTCAAGGCCCCAACTATTTGGTAATACAAAGAGACCAAAGTTACACAAAAGAATTTCATTTACTTCCTTTTCACTAACAGGCTATGAATGAAAATTGGGGGGCAAACACATCACCTTCATCCAGAGTTAAGACTTCCCTAACCTTCCTTTTAGTTCCTCTAAGATGTTAAAACCCAAAGCCGTTTCACTTACGACTGTAACTCTGATACTCGATTTTTCTCTTCTCAATGGCTACACTAGGACATACTTTCCTTTCCAAGCTGATATTCACAACCACAGACTGGCAAAGAGCAGTTTCCCAGTTGTAGCTTGGCCATGACGGCCATGATGCTCTGCAACAGGCAGTTACCACACAGGTGCAAATGATGCTTTAGATTTACCAAAACTTTAAAAAAAAAAAAAGTAATAATGCATTAATAGGAAGCCTCCATATTTTTCTGACAAAATTCCTCTAAAGGTAGTGGCAGCTGTGAAAAAGAAGGCACTTTGTGCTAAAATTCAGAGGGTCTCTCATGAGAGAACACCACAGTGGAGTGGCCCGGTCAGCAGGCGACCCTTTAGGGTGAGGGGGAGTACCCCCCAGGAAGGCATCTGCAAAGGAAAACTTGTAATCATGATTCCAAGGCAAAATGGCTACTTAAAGTTGGGAGAGAAGGAATACCAAAAGAGAAGACAAAACACGGTTGCACCAAGGATTGAGGAGTGAACTCTACAAGGACTTGACTTGTCAGCTGGCACCGCACTTTCTGTTGGGTTGGTTCCTTCACCACTTCCAGGAGGTTCTGGAGACCTTGCAGGAGCAGCACCTTAGTCAAGAGGGTTCCTCCTTTCTATGTTCCCAGGAATAAATTGAATTCCTGTTGGTAGCACTTGCAGGTATTGCTGGTCCACGGCAGCATCTGTTTTAGGATTTTCTGGTAACAGCCGTGAAAAGAAAGTCAGGGTTTTCCACATGATCTGGGATCCCTTGGCAATGCCCAGTGGCTTTTTTGGGCCTTCTTAGCAACAATGGGTCAAGGTGGTATCCCCCACCACCATGGGCACTCAGAAAAGCAGCATGAGTATTTCAGATAGGTGGGAGGGAGGAGATAAATCAATGGATTGAGGGTCTTTATCTTAGTACCATAAATAAAGTGCACCATGAATGGAGGCTGTAAAAAGCCACTTGCCCGAGGCCGAGGTATGGGGACAAGTTACCATCACCACCCCTAAGGGTGGTGGATCATTTCCCTCAGCCAGAATGCTGGCTGCTGAGACTTTCATTATTGCTTTATTTCCTTAGTGGAACTGTTA
This sequence comes from Lemur catta, assembly GCF_020740605.2. Taxonomy (NCBI): domain Eukaryota; kingdom Metazoa; phylum Chordata; class Mammalia; order Primates; family Lemuridae; genus Lemur; species Lemur catta. The sequence goes on from NC_059129.1 coordinate 46,042,786, forward strand.
GCTACAAAGAAAAAAAAATACTTGGTGGGCTTGGCTGACGGTGTGTCACATCAAGGAATTGGCTGACATCCGATGAGTATACATTACAATCTCAACAATGTTGGATGATGGCTGTATTTCCCCTTTATTCTGATGAACTTAGGAAAAATTGTTTTTAAAACACCTATCAAATTGGCTCATGATGCTTCTGAAGAAGCAGGACAGCTGTTTGTGGCTGATGTAGTAGAAATGGTTGTCTTTGTTCTATAGGTTTTCAGATGCATTATGGAAGAAAATCCTCTTACTATCATATTTCAGGAGACTTTACTATGACATATTGGTGGGTTCCATAAACTTCTTGGAAGCTCTTTCAGAAGAGTATGAGAAGAAAACCATGATGTTGTATAAAGAACTCTGCTCCATTTAGGATTCCGTGACAAGGGCACTATTTTGCTGCTTTCATGTAGGAAGGTATTGCCCCCCTCGCAGTCAGGCCCTCAAAGCGCTTGTACGTGTAATTGATGAAGACCCAGTCTTTGTTCTTGTAGTCAGTTTCAGGGTGATTACTTGTGGCCACTGGGAAAGAAATAGATGTGAGAGCTGATTCACTGCCTTACCTCTACTGGCCGACCCACAGTACTCAAGACATGATACTGAACATACCACGGTTTCCATTTGGGAAAGGTTATTTTTCACTTTGCAAATTTTCTACATTCACTTGCCTGTGTTCTTTGACCCTCATATTTCTTCACAAATATTTTTAAAGTTTTATTCTCCCATTCCTGTCATTTCAGGTTACCTAACCTTTAATTTAATAAATCACAAAATAACAGATTTTTGTGGCTTCCTCACAAAAGCCAGCTCAGCAGTCTAAACATGGGAGTTGACACTCGTTTCCATTCAGCAAGGTTTCACCACTACCCCGCAGTAGCACTGGAAAAATACTTACAAAGAACCTAAAGAAGTTCCTCTCCATGTTCTCTACCCTGATTTGTAACATCACCCCAAAACTGGGGGGAAATTAATGTGCTTATAAAGCAGTGGGAGGCAATGCTGGTGATATTACCTGTTGGCTTAAGAATATCAGATTCTGGAAACTCATCGAAGTTTGACGTATCATCAATGCTTTTGATTTCGATAGATATTGCAGCAGGTCTCTCTCTGCCAAGAATACATATGCCATTAGTAATCATGTGGATCATACTAATCAAGTCTTTCTCCAAAAAAGACCCCTGGTCAGACATGAGAAGACTATTCACTGGCAGGCAGCATTTATTTTCTCTGAAAAGCTTGTAAACACTGACCAACCAAGTCAACTGACTGCATCCAAATAAATTAGGAGGAAAAATATCATTCATATCCATAAAGAAAGACAGGAATAATAAGGAATAACTAAAATCTAAAGTTAATGTACTACCCTCAATGGCCTATCCTGTCCACTAAAAATGGAAACTGAACCCCTAAGTGTCCCCCTCCTGTAGGGTTCTGCCCTTCTTCCCCTGGAGGTGCCAATGAGTGGGGTGGCTAAAAAAGTGGCAAAAAGGAGGAAAAGGTAAAAATCACCAGGATGTAAATCAGAACACAATTATAAAATAAATGAAAGCGTCTTCACCTTCTGTTTAACACCCAAGGAATGCTGAGTAAGGAGGTCTGGACTGCAGCGGGCAGTGCAGGCTCTCATGGCCGTCAGCAGCACTCTGCCACCCCCACCAGGACAATTTCCACATCCTTTCCCTGTCCACTTCCCTTCCCCCAATCCTTCCTCCACTCTTTTCTCCCTTCTCTATCTCCAGGGAGAACCTCTACCCTGGGCAAGGACAGTCCTGCTGGTGGCCCCAAGAGGTTGCTGAGTTCTAGGTAAAAGCAAGGGCAACATGCTTCTCAGATGCTTCCTTCACCACGGAACCCAAAGTTCACTCACTTTTGCAAATAACTTCTGGGTTCAATGTATCCCCTGGCACACAGCTGACAAGAAGGCCAACTTATCTTCACCATGAATGAAAATCAGGAAAAGACCCTAAATTTCTAAGAAGCTCTCTTCCCTTAACTTGGTTTGCCAATGACGGTTCTTTCAAATAAGTATTAAGCAAACTATAGACTTTTTGAAATAATTCTAAAAGTTTTTATAGGAGTATACCTGATATGTTCCCAGTCAACACCTTCAAAAAAAGAGTTACTTTTGATTTCCTCAACTCCAGAGGCTCCAATTCTATGTTCCCACTCACAGCAGAATCTGGAAAAGACAGAGGCCTTTCAGCACACTTCAAGCAATCTCTTCAGAAAAAGGAAAGGAATAACCTTTCTCTATTTTTTTTTCAAGAGAGAAATGGGAGGAAACAGGCAGATATAGGAGATAATGATTCACTCATGTCAAAAAGCCTGGGCAGGAGCTGGAGGGATGTTCTCTAATACCTCAAAATTAGATCCTTGGCTTTCTCAGAGATGGGAACTTCTGGAGGAAAAGTCAAAGTTTCTTTCCAGTTCATCACCTTCTTATATGTCTCTTGGGGAGTCTCAGAACAGAAAGGTGGGTAGCCTGTAACAAAAAAGGAACTTCGGAGCTTTTACACCCCAGAACTTTGAATCTAAGATTATGCTCCCTAGTATGACTCTGTATGTCTTTAAGGACTACTGGATACTTCTGTATATCCATCCCCCCATGGCATGGGCAGGATTTCTACTCATCCTAGAAAACATCTGGACCAATTTTTCATTTTCCCCCAAATTCCTAAACCCAAAGTTAAGTTGTACCTCTGGTACCGATAGGAAGCCAGCTAGTAGTTGGGAAAAGAAAGGAGGGGACAAGTAGAGTTGCAGGTGTGGGAATCACCATGCCCAAGAAATGAGGAAATCAAAGGATGCAACACTACCACTAAGAAACAACTCCATTCCAGGAAAGCCTTACATGGGTAAAGTGCCAAACAAGTTGAATAAGAAAAAAACACTTAAGTTTTAAAAGTGACCACTATGCCTTTTTTAGAGAACTGCAGGCAAGAGGATAAACATTCACCCTATTACCCCATCTGCCCTCCACACACAGGGTATGCACACCTACCTCCACAGGCATCCTTCCAATGTTCTCAAAGACAACACAGCCAGACAGACTCACTTGGGACCACCACAGATATACTCCCTGTCCTACTGTTCACTGGCACACGGCCACCCCCACAGATGTGTCCCCTAAATACAGAGACATACCAACCCAATAGAAGAGGGAGAATCCAGTGGGTTCCATGCTTTGAAGGCTTTGACAGAGGAAGGGGGTAGCAAATTAGAAGCAAAGAGTGAGAGAAGCAATGCCCAGTTAAAACACTCTGCATACAATGGATGTTTAATAAATGCTAGTAATTAAAAGAGCTGCTAGATGGACAGCATGAAAATGTAAAAGGAAGAAAATGATAAATGATCAGCAAAGCAACCACAGGATGCCAGTAAGCCCAAGAATACAGTGGGATACATTTGATTGAAAGAGCTATCTAGGAAACTTCACTTTGAAGGGGGGAAAAGTGCTTAGATCACCCCCTACTGAAAGAGAGTCTAATATTAATGCAGAAGTCTTTCTTGGATGCACAAAAAAGTCCTCTGAAAGCATGCAACTTACCAATGAGCATCTCATACATGATCACCCCAAGCGACCACCAATCACAGAGCTTGTTGTACCCGGTCTGCATGAACACCTCAGGAGCAATGTAGTCAGGAGTGCCTACTGTGGAAAAGGCCTGAAACATGGACCACACATCAGGGAGGCCCAGCCAGGCAGGAGGGTGCCCAGAGTTCTGTTCTAGAGACCAAAGGCTACAAGCACCACCTGGAGCTACCCCCAAAGTAAATAAGCAGGACTGCCCAGTAGCTTAATGGCAAGCTTGATTTGCCAAAGCACTTTCCAAAATGAACAATAAAGCTTTGTTAATGAGGTGAGAGAGGCTTCCTAAACACATCCAAAGCCCATAATTCACTAGGTCAAAGTTATCTCTACCATAACTAGTACCATAATTTGGTACTGAGCCCCAATAAATACCAGGCTCTGTACTTCTTAATATGCGTATGAGCCTATTTAATCCCAAAAAAACTTCTCTAAGAAGGACCTTATTAGCCCAACTTTAAAGATAAAATAGACAAAATTTGATGCCCAAAATGGCTTTGCCCAAGGCCTCAGAACTAATTAAGTGGCAGAGCCCAGTCTGGAAGTTAATTTTGCTCCAAATCATCCCTCCTTCCACTATATATATTCTTTGATTTGAGAAAATCATAAAGGGAAGTTTTATTATCAAAAGCTATCCCATTAGTCAAATGTTTCTAAATGTCTATTTATCAAACTTCATCATTTCTGTAAATAGTTCTTAGAGGAACACTTTTTAAGTTCCAGTATTTTACTCTAATATACCGGGACTGCAAAATACTAGGAGAAAGTACAGTCAAATCCTTAAAATGTGCTTAACATTTGAGGGCTTAGCATGTGCAAGGCACTAATATAGGTGCTTTAAATGTTATAAAACTTTTAAAATTAAAAATTATAGCTGTGTTGTCTTTTAAAATATTATGAAATATTATAAACATACAGGAAAAAACAGATAATACAACACATATATACCCATTACCCACATTAAAGAGGTTAATAATCTGCTATATTTGTCTCGGACCATTTGTCTTTTTGAAAGAAACAGAACTGTAAAAACAATTAAAGCTCTGCCCAATATATCTCCTTTCCGCCTTCCCCACTGAAGTAAAAACTACCCTGAAATTGCTGTGTTCTTATATAAGTATGCTCATAATTAACACAGTATTACTTTTTGTATATTTAAACTTTTAATAAAGGGTTTCATACCAAACTGCATTATTCTTCAATGCTACAACTTGCTTTTTTTACTCAACATTCGGTTTTGACATTTATTCATGGAGCTCTAGTTCACTCATTTTTCTATGTCATTGTATAAATAAATCATAATTGTTTTAATCCATTCTTCTGTAAATGAACACTTACGTTACTTCCAATGTTTCTCTATGGCAACGCCTGAATAAACATTCTTGTAATACCTCCTTGGGCACTGTGTAAGAATTTCTCTAGGGTATAGACTCATAATAGTAATGCTGGGTCCTGGGTTATGAGCATTGCAACTTAATAAGCTATCCTCCGACTGTCCTCCAAAGTGGTTAGTCCTATTTATACTGGCCCAGTAGGGACGAACTCCTGGTGTTCTACATCTTACCAAGACTTGGCTTTGTCGGAATTTTACATTTTTACCAATCTGATAAATATGAAATGAAATCTCATTGTGTTTTATTTTTTAGTTTTTTCCTCTTAGAGATGGAGTCTTGCCATGTTGCCCAGGCTGGAGTGTAGTTGCTAGGTGATCTTCAATCTTCTGGCCCTAGCCAACTGAGTAGCTGGGACTAACTAAAGGGGCCCACCACAGTACCTGGCTGGGATCTCTTTGTTTTAATTTACATTTCCCTTACTTCCAGCAAGGCTGAGCATATATTCTAATTAGGCATCCTGGTCTTTTTTTTCTGTGAATTCCTGTTCAGATCCTTTGCCCACTGGTTTCTGCAGTTGTGTTGTCTTTTTTCTTATTGATTCATAGGAATGCTTTATGAATTCAGGGTATTAAACCTTTAAAGTTTTGCATATTGCAAATATCTTCTCCCAGTCTGAGCCTTATTATTTTTATTATAGTTGTTTAAATGAAGTAATATTTGTTACATACATACCAAAAATAAATGTCATATACATACATGTGTAATTATCAAATTATGACACATAACAATGAAAATGAATATCCATGAGTTCAATTAAAGAACTAAAGACTACCAATTTTTTTTTTAAGGAAAAGTTTTGCTCTGTCATCCAGGCTGGAGTGCAGTGGTATGATCATAGGTCAGAGCTCATTGCAACCTCAAACTCCTGTGCTCAAGCAATCTTCTTGCCTCAGACTCCCAAGTAGCTGAGACCAGGCGCACGCCACCACACCCAGCTAATTTTTCTATATTTTGTAGACATTGGGTCTCACTTGTGCTCAGGCTGGTCTTGAACTCCTGGCTTCAAGCAGTACTCCTGCCTCGGCCTCCCAAACTGCTAGAATTACAGGCGTGACCACCACACCAGGCCGAATAGCAACATTATTAAAGCTAACAAGTACTCCTCCCCATCCATTCCCCTGCCTCTCCTAACCATGGTGAATTTCATGTTTATTATTCCTCTGTTTTTAAAAAGAATATAGTTTTTCCATGTGCCTCTCTAAATGAAATATTTAGTTTATTTTTGAGCTTTATGAAAACGGTATCATTCTATATGCAGTCTTCTATTTGATTTTTCCTCTCAACGTTATTGATTCACACTGTCACATGTAGCTTTAGTTCAATTATTTTTACTATTGCAAAATATTCTATTCCACAACATAACCATTTTCCTGTCAACAGACATTAAGTTATTTCCAGTGTTTTGCTATTACGAAAATGCATTCTATGTGTTTCCTGGTTCACATGTAGTTTCTCCAGGGCATATGACTAGGCGTAGAGCTGCAGGACTGTAGGGTGTGCACAGGAACTCTGCAAGGTAATTCCAAAGTCGCTCCACCACATGGCTTGTCTTTTCATTTGTTTATGTCTTTTGATATACAGAAAGGTTTTTCCCCTTTAAAAGTGGTAAATAAATCAGGTTTTTCCTTTATGAGTTGTAATTCTTGTTTCTTATTTAAGATATCCTTCCTTATTCCAAGATCATAAAATTATCACCCTGAATTTTCTTTAAAATTTTTTAAAGTTGTATTTTCCATCTAGAATTGATTTTTGCATATACTGTCAGGTAGGGATCCATTTTTTCCATATAGATATATAATACACTGTTTTATAAAATACGCTGTTTTTACAAATATTAAATAACATAAATGCAATTTTTTAAGCTTTAAAGTCTGAAATATGCCCAAGCAGAAATATTTTCATTCTAATCATAAAGAAACTACAGATACCCTTTAATTTAGAGACTAGATTTACCCTAGCAAAGACAAATGTTAAGCAAATCTTACTTGTCCAGAGATTTCTATTATGAAACCAGAGGTCTATTGTCATAGGAAAAGAATTTCTTCAAGATACCAAAGCATTAAAAAAACTCTTAGAGTTATAAAATATAGCCAACACAGGCTCCACCTGTGAAAGTAAGAAAAATGCTCTTGCTGTGCAAACTAGTTTGCTACAGGCGCTCACTCTCATTTTACCACATTACTTACTCCACCGTTTGTACCACATTGAGCCTTTCCAATTTAGGGACCCAAACCTTTGTTGTTTTCCACACCAGGGTGTCCTCCAACTCCAACCTCTCAAATCTGTACCCTCGTTTTTCCTTTTGCTGTCTGAGTATTTCTAGTGTCAATTAGAGCTGCAATCTAGAAAACCTCTGTTGATTGTTAATAGTCATTTTAACCACATGATGTGTTCTAACCTTACAATTTTATTTTAGAGTTTTAGGAGAAATAAAGAATTTAATTTCCTACTTAATCACTTCTGTAAATTCTACCCTAAAAAAAAATAAACTGACAAAGATTGGATGCCTATATATCCACCACCTTTTTACTTCTGTGGTTTTATAACTTAAAGCTGACTCATACCTATTCTCTAATCACTTACTGGGGCCTAAGGTTACCCAGGACCACATAACAAATTTAAAACATTACAATACGATTCAAGTAGCCAAGGAATAAAGCCAAAGCCTTAATTTTTTTTTCCAGTTATTCCCAATGTTCTGAAACGTAATAACCTGGGTAAGCAATTACATGTTAGCCTTAACCTACAGCAGTAAATTTATATTAAGCATTAACTAAAATCAACCTTCAGCCTGGTACTAGCTGAATGGGTTCACTTACAAAAAAAAGGTCAAAGTAACATGGTTAATTAACAGTTGGACAACTGAGAGGTGGCTTTATTATCTTCAAGTTATGAGAAAAGGTAGTATGAGGATGACCTTAATTTACACTTTCCCATTTCTACTGTGTATAGAATACACAAGCAAGAACCTTAATCATAGCATCAGGGCCTTAAGTTTATTCAGATTTTCAAAGAACTTTTTAAACTATTAAATGACATTTGACTCCAAGTACAGAAATTGTGAAATTGCCTTCATTATAGAACTATAGAAATGGTTCCTAGTAAGCCTTACATGATGCTTCACTGCACGTCAAAGACCACAAAGCTTATCTCAGAGTGTGAGGACAATTCAAGGTACTTAAGCTTAACTATCCCCAAAATAAATGTTAACACAATAACCAAAGGTTAAATCCTGGCCTGCTTTTAAAAAAAAGAAAAAAAAATCACAAAAGATTCCTTACCTTTTGTTAGTTCCAAAGTATAAATAAATATCAGTTTCCCAACAATGCAGAAGCTACTATTTAAGACATAGTGTCTTGGCCGGGCGCGGTGGCTCACGCCTGTAATCCTAGCACTCTGGGAGGCCGAGGCGGGCGGATTGCTCAAGGTCAGGAGTTCGAGACCAGCCTGAGCAAGAGTGAGACCCCCGTCTCTACTAAAAATAGAAACAAATTATCTGGCCAACTAAAAATATATATAGAAAAAAAATTAGCCGGCCATGGTGGCACATGTCTGTAGTCCCACCTACTCGGGAGGCTGAGGCAGTAGGATCATGTAAGCCCAGGAGTCTGAGGTTGCTGTGAGCTAGGCTGACGCCACAGCACTCACTCTAGCCCGGGCAACAGAGCGAGACTCTCTCTTTAAAAAAAAAAAAAAAGACATAGTGTCTTCAGTGGAGGGTCTCAACATTCACTGCACAGTAGAATCGCTAGGAGTCTTTTAAAAATCAGATGCTCAGACTCTATCCCAGATCAACTGAATCAGAATCTCTGTGTGTGGGACCTGGACATCAATATGTTCTGAAGGTCCCAAAGTGATTTCGTTGTGCAGCCAAGGTCTACTGCTCTATGGAGAGACATAATAGAAGTATCTGACCAATTTGTTTCTGACATTCCCTAACCCTCAGGAAGCTATGTGAACAGTTTTTCAACCACATGCAGAATTTAGAAGTTGAGAAAGTATCAGACCTCCTAAGGAAAGGAGACTGTTGTGGCTAATTATACTAAACTAAAGTATCCCCAAGTTCATGTCAGGAAAAGACATCAAAGATTAATTTCAGTTACTGCAGCTCCAAAGGTGTTTAAGTTAATGTCTCTCCCAGGTTTAACATAAAAATCATAATCTCAAAGCATGGTCTGAGGCCCCACTGATGGGCTTCAAATAAATCAAAAAATGCAAGCCTTTCCTTTGATTCTTTCTTAAACCATCCACAGGCTTCCACTCTCAACATATAACTGATTATCTACTTATTAGTAGATATTAGTGACCTACTAAGTGAGTTCTTAAAGGTACGATAGAGAACTTTACATCAGCATTTTACTAAGAAGTCTGACTGAAACGGTGTATGGCAAACGTGCCAAGTTACTATTGTATATGTAGACAAGCACAAGTGCTATCATTTCTAGACAATGCATGTGTATGGCCATCATTCCGAGTTAGTCATAGTTTCCCACTGGGGCTATTCTCTGGGGCTATTCTTGCTTTCTAATGACCAAATGTTAGTTTGGCTTTACTGTCCTCAATTTCATTTGCTATGGGTTTCTAACAAAGCCCAAGTACGTAGTGATACACATTTCTATTACGTGGTGAATAATTTTCCAATAACTGGACACTGGGACATATACATTTTTTATGTAAAATATGAACCAATTAATCAGCTATCGGTAAGAATAAATTTTGCATAGACAAAAATATTTCAATGGTGAATTTTAACTATTTAAATAACTTCCAACACACTATCAAGGTAAATGCAATAGTTTCTTATTTTTAAGCTTGTGGGGAATAATTTTATATGGGTATATACTCAAATGCTTATAAAGAGATAAGCATTTCCTTTATATTTCTCTCCAATTTTTGTTAACAAGTTCTTTTTTCCATGACAAAGTAAGAAAGGGTGGGGCAGATGAATTGAGGAGTCTTGACTTGCCCAAGTAGATCAACCAGTGCCTGAAAGCTCTAGGTAAGTATTAGTACTTTTTTTTTCCCCCGACTAGTCAAGTGCCGTAGTGAGAGGAGGGTACAGAATAGAACAAGGAGTTCAATCTGTAACTGACTGTGAGCAATCAACTGAGATAACTCACTACCTTTGAACCAACCCTTAGAGATCTCCAGTTTAAATATAATCCCTTTACCATTATAAAAATAGGGAAAAGGTGGAACAGGAAGGAAAAGTATTGTACCAACCTAGAAGGTCAGAATGATGTCACCCATTGAAAATGTCACAATCAAAACAACCTAATATCTGCCCTCCTTCAAAAGATTCCTTTTGGTGCTACCAACATAATGACAGTGTTCCTTTAAGGTAATCTTAAAAGCAAGGGATATGTTGCATATATTTATCAAATGGAAACTTATGTGTATATTTTTTTAACTTACTCATACTTGGTTTGTAGCATTTCAGAAGCTACAGATATTACTTACTAGTTGACGTCTATTTCTTTTCCAGGTTTCTGCTTTCCTTTTGGAATTCATGTTCTGGAAGGCTAAAAGCAGAGAAAATAAGCTTTAATCAAAGTTCAGACAGGAATGTTTACTACTTTTCTAGGCTCTGGATCAAGTCACATGAAACCCTAAAGTCTTGCTTTTCTAGTCATACATCAAAAACTCTGGGTGACACACTTCCCAGTGAGGCTACAGGAAGCCCAAATCAGAGGCTCTAATCATTCACTTAAAGACTCACACAGTGAGACCTGCAAATAGCACTTCCATGTGGATCAGGTGGCCAGAGAGGACACAGCCTTAATCAGAAGAATTAAAGGGAATTCAGTCTCAATCAGAACCAATGGTCCTGAAGTGGACCTAAAGCATTCACAACCTCTCAAAATTACTATCAATTGTCCATGAGTAGAAACTGTTATATATTCAGCAACTTCTGAATTTATAATACATTATTTGACATAAGTTTTCTATGATGAACTGTAATTTTACTACATAGTTGTTAATGATTTGATAGCACTCAAGTGGAAGTAACCCTCATAAACAACTTTCTCTGCCATGAAAGAAAGAAGTACCTAGGATAAATGCAGTGTGGAGCTGTTTCCGGAACTTTTTCCTCTACTCCCTTTGCTTGCTTGCTCCATACTCATCCCCAGTTACCTTCTCAGTAGAGCTCTAAATAGAGCTTCTTTCAATATCTGCCTTTACACATTTCATAGCATTCATTTGCCTCACCAGACAATACAAATCATAGGCAGACCTGGGAAGGTATTTTTATTCTCTAAAAACTCATGCCATGGGAATCTCCTATCTGTCCTGCATAATTTGGTTGCCAGGGGAACAGTTCTTCTAGGGCCAGTTAAGGAAAAGAAAGGCTAACATCATTGTTACCACTTACTGAAATCACTGGGGAGGCTATGGTTCAGATTCCTATAAAATTCTGTCCTGTGTGCTTTTTTCAGTCCTGTGCAAAGGCCAAAGTCAGAAAGTTTCACATGGCCCTATTGGGAAGAAGAAACAAGGTGATGGATGGATAAACATTCTTGGATGTAGAACAGAACATTATCTTTTCCCGCCCCTTCTAGTATCCTTTACATCTCTACAAAGTATGCTGGGTTTTTTTTCTTTATTATAGGAAAAAGGATGTAATAGCAAAGAATTTTTTTAAAGATCAGACCAGATCCCATTTATACTACACTAATAAAACTATTTTCATTTTTGCATATTACCTTTGGTCTTGTCCAAATATAGACTTTTAAACATAGTTGACCCCTCCATAACATCTAGAGACAATTTTATTACCTTTTTAATTAAACTATTCCTGTTTTTATATGGTCTTCAAAAAGACCATTTTTTTAAATTTATCGTTTTTATTTCAGAGATGGAGGTCTCACACTGTTGCCCAAGCTAGAGTGCAGTAGCACAATTACAGCTAACGGCAGCCTCGAACTCCTGGGCTTAGGCGATCCTCCCACCTCAGCCCCCTATGTAGCTAGGACTACAGGTACAAGCCACTGCACCTAGTCAAAACTACCACTTTTTTTTTTTTTTTTTTGAGACAGGGTCTCACTCTATTGCCCAAACTAGAGTGTAATGGGGTCATCACAGTTCACTGCGACCTCAAACTCCTGGGCTCAAGAAGATCCTCTTCCTGCCTCAGCCTCCCAAGTAGCTGGGACTACAAGAGTACAACACCACACATGCAAAATTACACTTTTAAAGTCTACATAGGCCAGCACAGTGGCTTATGCCTGTAATCCCAACGCTTTGGGAGTCCAAGGTGTGAAGATCACTTGAGCCTAGGAGTTATAGTGTGAAGCTCAGGTTACAGTGAGCTATGATTGTGCCACTGCACTCCATCCTGGCTGACAAAGCAAGACCCCATTTCTAAAAACATTTAAAAAAAGAAAATTCTACATAAGATTCAATTGACTTGGTACATTATTATTTACCTAGCCATCCCCCTAAAACTGGATATTTTTTCCATTTTCAATTCTTTGTCTCATGTAACCTGGATCATAAGCACCCTCTAACAGAGACGGTCTGTATTTCCAGCTCTAGCTATACATGATACAGAGGATGACCTTAATCAGTGGTTGTTAAAACAATGAGTAGCTGAACAAATCTTTGTTCATATAGCTTTTTCTCCTCTTAAATTATTGCATTGGGATAAATTCCAAGGAGTAAACTATTTCAAAGACAAAAAAAATTATTGCATAGTTCTTGATAAATGTTGCCATACCATATTTCAATAATAAGCCTCTGACTTTATAATTCTCATAAAGGAAAACAGACTTATGAGCCAGGCACCATGATCAGCGCCTCAATTGTGTCATTTCATTTATAACTCTTAAGCCACACATCACAGACTTGGAGTAATTAAATGGATTGCTGGTGAAATGGCAAAATCAAAGCCAGAAATCAGCCTATGCTCTTTCCCCCTAGACCAGAATTACTTTACCTCTCCAAAGGCCCCTTATCTCATCTAGAAAACAGGGATAAAGATAACTTTCTGGCAGGAATGAGAACTAATGCATGTAAGACTCTTAACACAATGCCTGTCATATAACTAGCCCTCAGGAAGAAGTAGGTATTCTTGGGGTGGTGAAATTTTAAGTAGATGAGGAGGTGAAATCAAAAATAGAAGAGGGAATCCTGATGCTCAGGGATCTACATTGCTCAAGGTCACATAATCAGAAGTATTCTAGCAAAGACTTGAGCTCCAATGACTTCAATGTCTGTGGCCTTTTCATGATACCACCTTCTTTTAGGACATCCTCAGGTTTTAACACGTCAACTTCCCAGAGCACAAGGCTACATACAGGAGGCCTGCTCAGATGGGTCGGGTTTTATTACACTGTGTTTTAAAACAAATCCCATTAGGTTTGGGTGTAGCTATTCTGAGTATACAGCAGAAATTCAAAACTTCTACATTTCACTACTATAATCTATGTAGCTGAACACAGAAATGAACTTGCTTCTGAGAACATTATACAGGTGTGAGCTAGCATACTGTAGAGGGAAAACCTGTACCTAACAGGATCTCCCTTTTCTCTTCAGCTATACTGAGTCTCTAAGATCTTTGACTTTAATATATTTGCTGGACTTGAATGTAGACTATAGGGGGATAATTAAGCCAGGATATCTGAACCCAAAACCGTACAAGGTAAAGCCAGTGCTTTATTAAAAATATATCTGAGCCGGGCATGGTGGCTCACGCCTGTAATCCTAGCACTCTGGGAGGCCGAGGCAGGCGGATTGTTTGAGCTCAGGAGTTCGAGACCAGCCTGAGCAAGAGAGAGACCCCGTCTCTACTAAAAATAGAAAGAAATTATATGGACAGCTAAAAATATATATAGGAAAATTAGCCGGGCATGGTGGCACATGCCTGTAGTCCCAGCTACGCGGGAGGCTTGAGGCAGAAGGATTGCTTGAGCCCAGGAGTTTGAGGTTGCTGTGAGCTAGGCTGACGCCATGGCACTCTAGCCTGGGCAACAGAGTGAGACTCTGTCTCAAAAAATATATATATATATATATATCTGAACTTGATGACATAGGAAAATATCTTGTATAGCATTAATGTTTTAATGTTTAAGTAGAATATCATACTATTTACTTTTAGGATGCTAACTTTATAGAAATTATCGACACAAATAGAAACGTATCAAAGCTATTATAACAAAATAGTGGTTATCTTCCCATGATAAGATTACAGGTAATTTTTCTTCTTTATAACTGTCTGTATTGTGCAAATTTTCTACTGTGTATGTGTATTATTCCTTTGGCGGGGGGCTAACCTCTTCCCATCTCCCCTTCCCACCAGTCTCCCCAGCCTATAATAATCACAATTCTACTCTCTACTTCTGTGCATTACTCTTATAATGAAAGAAAAAAGCTATTAACCAGAAGAAGTTATCTGACAAGTCTCCTTCCCTCTTAAAATAGAAAGACAAAGGTTTTCAAAGACAGACAAAAACACTTTAGATTTTTCAAAGATAGCCAGAAAGTTATCAAAAGACAGCGAGGAAAAAAAATATCCTAGGAAATAAATTTACTTTTCTACTTAAAAGAAAAATTCAGTCAAAACAACAATTCTGCATAACAGAATATAACATTCTAAAAATTTTAGAGCTGGAAGGGACTTCAGAGGTTCTCTAGATTAACATATTCACTTTATAAATAAGAACAGTGAGGTCCAGATCGTAAGAGATTTGCCAAAGGTTATCCAGCAATTTAGTCAGCAGCATAGGGATCCCCTTCTAATTTTATGTAAGTTCAGGAACTAAGCAGCTGAGCTTATTTGCATGTCTAAAGATAAACAGGCTATTACAGAGGCTGAGTAGGGCTCTTCTTTAAGCACAGGGCATATGATTTGGAACTTGGACTTTGTGACAGGTTTTTGTTGTGAGTTGTTTTTGCCTTACTTCCTGGTTCTTGCCTGGGTTCCTCATTAACTGATGAGGTTGCCCAACAGAGGGGTTCTAGATAGGTGATGCATTAACAGTATAGTTAATTACATGCTCAGAGAAGATGAACATCTCTGGCTTTATTACAAAATAACCCTCTAAATCAATTTTTCTCTTGATCATTTTCAAGAATGTCCTTTAAGAGGAATGTTCAACTGAATTATAGAATGATAAGCTTTTCAGAGAAAGCATGTGACAGAAAACTTATCTATAAAAAAGAGAAAACCTACAAGGTAGATCACAGCTCCCTTACTGTGATTACAAGTGGTACAGGTGCTAAGCAGAGGCTGCTCACATAAGTAAATATGCACTATCAATGCTTCTACCCGCCACAGATACCTTGCTGTCCAGGAGAAGGTTGTCTGGTTTGATGTCTCTGTGGATGAATCCAAGTTGGTGAATGGAGTCTATGGCTAATACTGTTTCTGCTATATAGAACTGAGTCTCCTCTTCTGTCAGAGTGTCCTTTTTCATCAACAAGGTCATCATGTCCCCTGGAAACAAGAACATACAAAGCCACCACACACATACACAGGCACACACACGCACACATACAAATAACATATGAGTAAGTAACAGTTTTCAGATATGTCTTCTCTATCTGCCAATATAAGGCAGCTAAACAGACCTCTGCTGTGTTCTAGAGATAGACCCACATTGCCAATATGGGGGGAAATGGTAAGTAGTACTTAAAAGATAAAAATCACAGCCAGAGAGAGCAAAGCATTTTCACACTTAAGCTAGTTATATTGACCCCTAAGCTGTGATTTCTATTTTACTTTTAAGAGAAAAAGGAAATTTCTCTCACACTTTAAAAAAAAAAGTATATTTGCTTAGGATAATTTTTTGGACTGTGGGAAAAAAGCTATTTTACTTTTTACTTTGCACAAGTATCTACAAGCTTCTCTACATCTAGAACCAAAAGGCACTTCTTCCACATAGATTACACTGCTATTGCTAGGGAGGCTAATATATTTGCCAAATAAAAATGTAAACATTTGGGGAGGCTGAAAACAAGGTTTCCAATTTCTACTCACAAAACACTGGAACATAAACAAATAAAAAGGTGGGACTTAGTCAACAGAAGCTAAAAATGAAGTGAAAATGCTGTAAATTAGAATGTATATAACTGCCTCCCAGAAGCGCTCCCAGAAGCGCTCACTGAACACCTCTCAAGATCAGTGCTTTTGTCTCTCAAGTGTTTTATTACAGTTATTTAAATGTACACCAGTACCTTTTATGTAACTTTTAAAACACAGTATCAGTATTTTAGCAATTGAAAGGTAACCTCCTTAGTTTTCTACAAAGTCAAAATTTAATTATTTCTGCTTAATACCAGCAACATAAAATGGTAGAAAAAGATTCATATCCTAACTCAACAGTTAGAAAAGCAAAGAAAATATGTATAAGTAGTTTAAAGCTAAGAGAAACAGGAAAGATTCGGTTTAGACCTCACATAAAGCCACTTATGTTAGAAAACAGGGAAAGGAGAAAGAAACCTCTGATTTTGATAGCATTGCGCTGCTTTTTGAATTTCACTTCATCTATAACTTTATTTTTAGTATTCTTAGAGAAAAGTAGATATTTTTCCCTCAGGCAAAAATTAAACCATTTATTAAATGCTCTTTTTTGGTGTAAGGCTTGAAAAATATGATTCCCTAATCACTCCTGGCAGCCATTCAATCTGGAGGGACAGCAGAGACTAGGAGTAGCGCACTCAGGCCAACTCTGAGGCAGCTGTGTGGCCTTAGCTCCGTGGCCCAGGAGAGTAGCCAATGGCCTCACCTGTGCGAGTTTGCCCAGATGATCAAAGAGCTCAGGCCAGATGGTCTATGGCTCTGCAGGCCAGCTCCACCGAGTGCAAAGGGCAGGGTCCAGGAGACATGAGAAGCTATGGAAGATGGTGCAGGTAAGGCTTGAGAAGACACATGTTAGGAGCCGGTGACCAAGCTGGCTCTTATTCCTATTTAAGAACTAGCATCTAAATGTTAAAAAGTTTCTCCTTATTCTACCAAACTCTTTTCTAACCTTGAGCAATTGCTAATGAAAAATATCAATGACCCTAATCTAAGAGTTGTCACAAAATCAAAATATGCCACAATTACATGTGCCTTGCTAAGAACCAAAAAGGAAAAAGTTTTTCTTTTTTTCCCCACCAGAGTTTGCTCAGAGTTCATCTACTCACTGGGAAACAGACTGTGTTCCCCAGAACAGATGGCATGTTCTGTTCTGGGTTTACTTTGAAGCTGTCTTAGGAGATACACATGCCGAGTTACATAAAACTTGAAATCTCAGAAACAAGGATTGATTCTGTCTACAGATATAGGTAGTGAGAAATTTACTCCTCATTAATATAGGCTATACAAAAAGAAAGAAAAAGTTGCAGCAAAGAATGTTACAGCTTCAATTTTGTCACTTGGGTAACCTATCATACATGATTCCAATTGATAAGAGAGCAGGCAGAGCCCCCTAGTTTATTCCTATATATTTAACAAAGAAAAAGAAAAGAAAGAAAGGTCCATCTGAAATCATGAGAATGAATGAAAAGGTTACTTTTATGGCACTAAGATTGTAGAAATGCACCCCAGCATAAGACAGGTTACTGACCTCCTTTATAGACCTAAAAAAAGATACAGAAAGCAACTTTGTGAGCACAAGTAAAAGTAGGAAGGAGGGTTAATTGTTGATGTGAGAGAAAGAAACCATAGAACAATAAGGAAAAATGACCTTTCATCGTCAAGTAATTACCTCCAGGCAGGAACTCCATGATTAGGTAGAGGTTTAGCTTATCCTGAAAACTATAGAACATTTTCACAACCCACAAACTGTCTGCCTCCACTAGAATGTCACGCTCCGCACGAATGTGGCCAACCTGGAGGTATACGCATTTGATTAATGACAAGCCTTGCTCCGCTTTATTAGACTGTATATTTGTTTAAACAATTTAAATACTATTTTGAGTATTTAATGGTGATGATGCAAAAGATCTCATTTCTGTTTAGACAAACCTATAACTCAAAATTGACAGCAGCATTTGACTTGAAGGTATTCGGTGATGAAAACTTGAGTGATGAAAGGCTTTTAAAAATGGCAAAATGAATGGCTTTCATGCATACAGCAACTTTAACATGCTATAAAGTGAACCTCTGATTAAAATTACCACTCTTTTACATACATTTTTGTTCTAATAATCTTTTGTGATAAAAATAAGTCCTCAAGGTGAGACTCTAAACAAGTCCTACCTCAGGTCTGCAATTGATATCTGATTATCTGCAATGACAGTGCCCTGGTTGACAACTCTAGAATGCTATGCCACAGGATTTAGTTCGCTGCTATGCCATAGCATGTGCTCAATCAATTCTTTAATGAATTGAAATATAAGAACACCTAAGAAAAGTTAGATTCAAATTAATGACATTTCCAGTTTTCTACTTTTACTGAAATATCTTGCTAAGGAGATGAAGTTACAGGAGGTGTGGGAGAACTAAAATTACATTGTTAAAATAATGCTTTGTTGTCAAGTTTACCTTATTTACTTTAAATATAGAACAGTAATCAAAACATCACTGCATATTAGCAAATCCCACCCCACTCCTCTTTTTTAAGTATCACAAGATGCAAATTGGGTTGAACTAGGTATACATTTATTAAGACCCAGCTGAATCCCTGAATAGAGGTTTTGGTCTTCACACATGCTACAAGTCTTGAGTTTTTACAATATGTTTTAAAGTAAAAGATGTACCAAGGTTCACAAACTGGCACTTCTGTTGACAAATTCAGCCCACGGCTGTTGTTTTGTCTGATACAATGCACATTTGTTTTCCTGGAATGCCTTCAGTAAGACCACGTGCTCTTCTAATACTCTTCCATTCAGACACAGATCCCACCCTCTCTCCTGTCTTACACTTAATGCCTCAGTCTTCCAAGCTAACTCTTGGGGGCCTAGAAGCATTTGAGTTTACATATTTGAGTTTTCACGTCTCGACTAAAATTTTTCTTTGGGGAATTTTTTAATACCTTCAATGTTACAGAAGACTTACATTTTTTATCTGTACTTATGGTGCGGGGTTGGGAAAAAATGGACAATAAGGGTGATAAGGAACAGTGCCATGAAACCATCAAGAAGCCAAGTACAGCATCTGCCTTCACTTGACGTTAATGCAAAAATAAAGCTTTTGTAAAACAGTAATGCCGCTTGCTGATCCACTGCTGGCTATGACCTAGCCACTGTCATACACTAATAGTGTAGGAAGCAGCCTTCACCTGCCTATCTCCCCTGGCTCCTGTTAAGTCCCCTACCTATTGCAGGGAGCCAGAGAAAAGGGGAGGCACAACAATTACCACTTGTCACTCACCTTGGAGGACAGAATGGTGACAGCAACATTTCCTGTTTGTCAAGGGGAAAGCTACAGTAAATGTATGTACACATTGCCCTTCTCTCCTGAGGCTGAAATGGCAGTCAGAAACCTCAAGATCTCCCAGCCTGAGCAAGAGCGAGACCCTGTCTCTACTAAAAAAGAGAAAGAAATTAGCTGGACAACTAAAAATATATAGAAAAAATTAGCCAGGCATGGTGGTGCATGCCTGTAGTCCCAGCTACTCAGGAGGCTGAGGCAGAAGGATCGCTTGAGCCCAGGAGTTTGAGGTTGCTGTGAGCTAGGCTGATGCCACGGCACTCTAGCCCAGGCAACAGAGTGAAACTCTGTCTCAAAAAAAAAAAAAAAAAGAAACCTCAAGATCTAGAAGTGGAGTCAGCTGAATATAGGATAAGAGAGGGAAGAGTGAGAGGTGCAATTCACACAAAAAACGTTCTCTTTCCCTCATTCCATAAATATTTAATAGGGTGGAGGTACAAATTGCTATCCTGGGCACTAAAGAAAGCAGAGATAAAAGCCAGTCTTTTGTTCCATCACTAATAGTATACTGGCATCACAACTGAAGGTTTTCCTTTGCACTGAAAGAGAAACATCAGAAACTAGCTAAATGCCAATGTCTTATTCTCTAAAATCTTCCACATAGCAGAAATTTCCACCCTGTGGACTAAAACAACAACCTGAATTCTCAGTGCATAGTTTTTTGTTTTTGTTTTTTTTCAGACAGAGTCTCACTCTGTTGTCCCATCTAGGGTGCAGTGGCATCATCGTAGATCACTGCAACCTCAAATTCCTGGGCTCAAGCAATCCTCTTGCCTCAGTCCTTCAAGTAGCTGGGACTACAGGTGTGTGCCACCACACCTGGCTAATTTTTTCTATTTTTGGTAGAGACAGGGTCTCACTCTTGCTCAGGCTGGTCTCAACCTCCTGACCTCAAGCGATCCTCCAGTCTTGGCCTTCCAGAGTGCTAGGATTACAGGTGTGAGCCATCACACCCAGCCTCAGTGCATAGATTTAATTCCTGCTCAGTTTAGTAAAAACAAACAAAACAACAAAAGTTTTCCTCTGGATAAGGCACCTGTAACTATGAAAAGTTAGGTTCTGAATCTAAACTTTGTCAACCCTACCCAAAAAAGATGATGGATTTGCACTGGACTACTTCCAGCTTTTACCTAGCACACACCCAATGCAAGTTTCTTCAAGATGGCTGACCCAGGTAGAGTCTGTGGCCAGAGACTTTAACTGGCCCATACTGAGATCAAACCTAGGGATTTGAGTCCATCAGCTAAGGTCAGCTAAAAAATTAAGTTAATGTACCATTTAATGAATAAATTATTCCATAATTTAAAAATCCTAATCCTAACAGATATTTCCTTTACTTTCATTTAGAAAAATTTTAAAAATTGATTTTGAAGAAGGTACAATATTTGAGAAAATACGTTTGGATCTTCCTCTGTTACTATTCTGGGCACCTGGCACATGCTACGTAGAATTAGTAATTCTCAAAGTATATACAATGATACGTACTTCTCTTTACAATTTTACTCTGACTGCTAATTATTTCATAAAGAGAAGTTTTAAGCCTTGGTTAAAACTGTAGGAAATATGTATTGTAAAAATAAAACTCACTCGTGAAATACAAATACGCTGACCAGTCAATGTAGAAGCTTTATGTTTTCCTTCTCAAGTTAACTGGAACTCTTTCAGTGCCTACACACTCAGACCACACAGTAATTTTTACGTCATATATAAATAGGGCTACTGTGCATTCTGAATAAGGTTGGTGTCAGCATAAAGTACAGTGTCTGAAGATTTACTGCTCGGGTATCTGACATTCTCAACTGCAATTCCTAGGAGTCTAAATTTTCTGAGTAACATGAAAATTAAAGAGAAAATAAAAATTCCAAATTTTGAGGTGGAATTTTTAAATTTTTAAATGAAGACAGAGAAAACTCAGTGATTGTACCTCCTCTCAAGAGACAGAAAGAATTGGATGTGGGGCCAATCTCCATTCTTGCTCTTGAGTTCTATATCAGGAGCTTTCCTTGCCACAGGGTCTCTCTTTGCTCTCCTGTAACATCAGATCTTTTACAGGACATCGGTAGTCATCATCCACTCCAATCAATTCTTAAGCAACCAGTTAAACTAAACTAGATTTATAGAAAGTCTGCATCTTGCTTTTTAAAATATACTGTCCAATATTTAAAACCTTATTTATTTCACATAAAGTACTTATGCACCTTATAGATCTATTTGTAAAGTGGGTTTGGATTTTAGAAAGTGTTCTTACTTATTAAAGGAGAATTTGTATTGTTCTACCATTTGCACTGTATTTTTCAAATGTTAGAAACTGGAAGACTGGTGGTCTCTCTTACGCTACGATGAGGTACCTAGAACACCCAACTTTTATTTAGGTATACAGAATGAAGCACATTAAGACATGTTTAAGATTATAAATTCCAAATTCTAATTCCTAGTCCTTAGTTCCAAAGTGCATATGTAATTTCTATTTCTCAGCATTTGGGAAGAAACATACTGCCACACCAAGTATGACTTCAAAAAACAGGCTCTCATGACAAGGACATCTTGTGATCAACTGAAAGACACAAATAGCAGCTGCTTTTTTATTAGGTTTTCAACTTTAAAGAAAATTGTACATAATCCAGAGGCATTATTTGTACTTTTCAATATGTAACTGCTTCTTTGTAGGGGTAAAAAAGTAATATTATATGTATAGTCATACATGACAGAGCTAAAGAAAATTGTAATAAAAATACACATTTCAATTAAACAGAGAATAGCTTTAGGAGACAAAAATTCATAAGCTGACTAAAAACACTGCTTCAACTGTGCTTTACCTGCTCTTTTTCAAGCATATCTGCTTTACGGAGTATTTTCATTGCATACACGTGCCCTGTATCTTTCTTCTGAACAAGTCGCACCTAAAAGTTATAAAAAAAATGCCAAGTCAAAAATTCACACTACCACGCTAATACTTTCATGTGTTCCAGGAAGCAGTAATTAAACTGAAAAAGTACGATAATTTTAATATAAGCAACTAGCAGTAACAAAGCAGAAGAAAATGAATACATTCCCAAAAGAATACATTACACAGTGATGTCAATGCTGGAAACATCCTCAAATAACTCCATATCTGAATAGCTTTGGCTCCCTAGTTAAACAAACCAATCTAATTTAAAATTTTCAGTTTCAAACTTAAAGACTCATTAAACCTCTGGCATATGTCATTCAGTCAGCTCAGAAAAATCTAAGTAAATGATTACAACAATGTTTAAAATAAAGTAAAACTTCACGCATAGGAAAAATATAAGGAAAAAAACCCTGAAATGTATAAGTAGGGAAAGGGAAATGGGGTTTTATGCAGTTTTCCTTTCTCTTTTATATTTTCCAATGTTTTTAAAGAGAATAATTTTTTTTTTTTTTTTTTTTTTTTTCAGACAGAGTCTCACTCTGTTGCCCAGGCTAGAGTGCCATGGCATCAAGCTCACAGCAACCTCAAACTCCTGAGCTTAAACAATCCTTCTGCCTCAGCCTCCCGAGTAGCTGGGACTGCAGGCATGCGCCACCATGCCCGGCTGATTTTTTTCTATATATATAATTTTAGCTGTCCAGATCATTTCTTTCTATTTTTTAGTAGAGACGGGGTCTCGCTCTTGCTCAGGCTGGTCTCGAACTCCTGACCTCGAGCGATCCTCCCGCCTCGGCCTCCCAGAGTGCTAGGATTACAGGCGTGAGCCACCGTGCCTGGCCTTAAAGAGAATAATTTTATGATGAAAAGAAAATGATTTACAAGCCAAAAGAAAAGTTCCCAAGTTCCTGCATATCCTCTCCTCCACTCCCAAGATAAGTATGTTTTCTTCCTCCTGTACCTTTCTTCACGTTTTTCCTAATTGAGTACCATGTCCCTTCCTCACTGAACAGAAAGCTCTTTCAGAGGTGGTATTTATACCTTTCCCTCTTTCAAGAGTCCAACAGGGATGCTGAACACCAAGGGACCTAGTTTATCTTTACCTGTACCTTTGAATATGCTCACATTTCCCTGTATACTGGTTTTTAACAATATGCTGCTCCTTCTGTACACGAAACTATTGCATCATTAGGTTGTCCACTTTAGGTTCTCCATTAATAGGAATGACCTTGTGTGGGCTCATTTAAATTCTCCCCAACAGAACACTCTTGTGACCAAGCAGGATTCATTTCTAAGAATAGCTAGGACAAAGCTATAAATGCTTTCAACTCTCCACCACTACCAGTGTAACTCCTTTCTATAAATTCTGTCTCCTAGGGCCATCTTTTTAGAGCTGTACCAATCTGGCAATAAAAATAAAGGGTGGAGATATACTGTTAGTTTGCTCCCAGAGAGGTAGTACAGTACTGGGAAAAAGCAAGACCTTTGAGGGCAGAAAGACTTGGACCCAACTTCTGGTCCCAATGTTCAATGGCTATGTGACATTGAGACACTATATATACCTTCAGACTCTTAATCTCATCATCTATAAAATGGGTTGTTGTCCTGATTGTAGATGAAAAGCACTGAATAAATAACAAATATTGATTCCCTTCTACCTTTCAACTCTCCCTCTAGATCAGTATTCAAACACCAACATCATCTCTGGCAAAACAACAGAAAACAACAGAGATCTGAGACAGTGGAGAGGGGAAGAAAGAGAGAAAGGACAGACAAAGCAGTCAGGATGTAGGGCTGGCATGCCTGACATTCCACATATTTCAGTTATATCAACAATCATGAGCTTACAGTATGTCAGAAGCTTTGAAGTTCTGTGATGTTTTTATACTTCATAAGTAGCTGTGGTTTTTACCTCACCAAATGCTCCTCTGCCTATTACTTTTAAGGATTCAAAATCTTCCAAGCCAAGTCTTGTCCTCTTCAAACGAAGAAACTCTGTTTCCTTCCGAGCATGTGCTGATCTCCTGAGTCGTTTCTAATGTTTAAATAAGGGAGAGCAGGGAATGGAACAAGTTGAAATTCTGAAACTCTGCAACAAAGTCGTCATATTTGTGACTTATCAGGTGGAAAACAGGGCCACACTAGATTAGGCATAGCCTTTTCACACGTGAAAGCACCACAGAAGTATCCTTAAGAGGTTGACTTCTCCCTTCCCTGACCTTCAGACACAACACCCAAGCCATACTGAACAGATGAATGCCTCCCCTAAGAACTCTGGCTATGAGCCATCCACTACTCCAACACTTCTAATGAAAGGGGGGATAAACAATCAAAACCATTTTCCTTTACCTGTTTTTATATAAAATAAAAATGTGTTTTTCTATTTCCCTCTGGTTTTTTTTTACACACTGTAGCTCACTGTATGCTCTAGTATTCCTACAAATATTTTTCACCACTGTCCTGGGGTTCTGTGATTCAATCCCATTTCTGAAAGCATTTCCATTGCCTGGGTTCTATGATTCAATCCTATTTACTGCCATTTCAGTTCCTTGCACAGTCCCTTGTTAACTGTATTTTCTCCTACGACATCTGTGGGTACTGGGTGGAAGGGCTGATTTGAGATGAATATTTTGCCTTGATAAAGATTTCAGAAATATGCCCCACTTCTATGGAGCCTTTCCAGTGAATTCTGTAAGAATGCTATAGTTTACTCTTTTAAATTTTAATTTGACTTCACTGAATTCATCCCTTCTTTCTCTTGTAATTCTAAATCTAATTTATTATAACTATGCCTAAAGAAGTCTTCCTCTCCTGGGTAGTTAATAATTAACTTCTCCCTGTGCATGAATATCCAAATCCAGAAGCACACCATCCCTCACATTCCTCTGTTATTGAGCCAAAACCCTTCCCGTGTGCACCAAGGCTAGCAACTTGCTGGACAAGATACAACCTGCCATGCGGGTTTCAAAGAAAAAATTTCCAATATTAATTACCTCTTCATCTTTTAGGCCTTCTTCTTCCATCACTTTTTCTAACTTCTTTTGTCTAAAACAAATGAGCAAAAACAAGAGACACACGAAATAACATGTGAATGATAATTTTCTGAAAATTCTATATAAACATAATACTGTAATTGGTTTTGAAAAATGACAAAAACAGGTAAATCTCAAAATGCCTCATTGAAACACAAAAAATTACAGTTACCAGGACAAGTGAAAAGATTCCCATCCTTCCTGAGGTCTGCATTTTTAAAAAGATTGTGTAAGAAGTTAATGCAACAAAGAATCTTGTTTCAAATTCTGTGATGTTTTGTACTTTCTCCCTTTTTTTTTTTTTTGTGGTTTTTCCTCCTTACCAAACCACGAAACAGCTGGTATTTGATAATCTCTTATATCATAGTGTTTCTTTCCCTCTGACTGAAATCTACTTCCTTTACTTTAGCATCTTCCTTCTCCTCCCTGCCACAAGAAAAGAGTAATAAGCAACAAAGGTAAAGACAGAATTTGGAGATTTAAGGGGAAAATAAAGAAAGGTGATTGGCACCACTATCAAAACTTAAGACTACAAACTCTTAGAGTACTGAACTTCAGTTTAGAAACTGCATCCAATAATATTTTTTATATATAGTCTCATACTGACTTGATAAAATTAAAAGAAGTAAAACTTCCTTACAACCAATTCCACAGAAACTTCATTTATTCAGAATAATAAATGAAAGCACATGGCTAGAAATCTCCACCACTTATCAGCATTCCAGATAAACAGGCAATATGGACAGCGCAGGGAAGAATAAAAGTGTATGCTGTACCAAGAGCATGTAGTCTAGTGTGGCTGATGTACATAGCACTTAACATGCCACACCAAGAAGGTTGAATCTTATTCTGTAGACAACTGAGAGCTTAAAGGAGGCTTGTATACAAAAGAATGACGTGATGAGATTTTTATTTTAGAATGGTAAGCAGCAATAATGAGAATCTGATGGACTGGCAGGGGAAGCAACTCAGAAAGATCTGAGGCCAGTTGAAAGTTATTGTAATGATTCAGATATGTAGTAAAGATCTGAAGCTAGAACAAAATGAAAGGAGCTACTGCAAAGATGACCAACTGGCAGTGGGAGTCAAGGGAAAAGTCTTACAATTCTTGTCTAGAGGGATAATGATGCCACTAACTAACATAGGAAACACAGATGTAGGAACATGGAAAGAGGCCTCCCAGTGCTACCACAGGCTGTGTTCTTACACTGACTGTATAGGAAGAGGAGGCAGAGTAAAGCTACCCCATGTACACCCCAGCCCAGGCCCTGTGCCTGGTCTGCATTGTGAATGGGGGAAGAACATGGAGTGGAGGAAAAGAAAAAAAAATAAAAGGAACATGGGAAGAAAATGAGTTTCATTTTGGTCAATGAATATTTATTGTAATAATAGCATTTAGTTAAAATGAATATTTTGTTAGAAATTATATTACAAACTCATAGGATGAAACAATGAATAAGAATTTGCGTTCAAACTCTGAGGAAGTGAAATGATCTACTCTGATCCTGATGGAAAGAAAAAAGCATCTACATGGCTCCCAGCCTTCCCAATTTTCTTCTCCCAGTTCCCAGAATATTTTGAGATATGCATCTATGTGTGCACATGTAATGGAGAGAGAAAGCTGTACTGTTGGTAGTTTCAGGGGTGTAAATTAATTCCATTTCAGTCGTTAGATAGTTGAAGTAGGGAAGAGTAAGAAGAGTCAAAGCATAACGTATTGGCAAAAGCTGTAAGAACTCAACTATGGTCAGCTCTTTTTGTGTCTTGAGTACCATATACCACCATACCTCCTGGTTACATTTTTTTGAATGACTGTTAATTTGGTTAGATTCAAGGTAGCATTTACACTCTGCAAGAAATTGGCCATATTTTTGAAGATGCACATTACAGTATGTAGAATTAACATGACAGATGTTTGGGATTTACTTTAAAACACAATAGAAAGAAAAAATAAAATGGAATACATAAAGCAAATGTGGCAAAGTCCTAATAATTACTGAATCTAAGGGATAAACATATGGGGGGTGTCACTGTATTATTCTTTCTACTTGTGTGTATATTTAAAATTATTCATAATGAAAAAGAAAAGCAAGCGCCCCAAAAGGCATGCTCTCTAGTTGCAGTGCCAGGTTAGCTAACACTCCAGTCTTCAGTGGAGCCACCCTTCCCCCTCAATCAACCCCAGTGTTCCCAAGCAGAATGCTGGGAAAGAGACCAGGCCACTTTTCACACTTAGAGGCCACACCCCGCTCACCCCAGCAACGCCTTTCCATGTGCTCCATTTATTTGCATGTATGTTCATTTCCCATATGAGAGGGTAAATTCTTTTGCAGGCAAGGACCACATCTGAATCTCCTGTCTCTACTACAAACAGTGTGCTTTGTACACAGCTAGTTTTAAAAATGTATGCTGTTAAATTAAAAAAATAAATAAACAGGTCAGAATGTGTAACAATGTGCAGACACATTCATGACTACTACTTATAATTAGCAATCTTTTTTATACCTAATTTAGGCTCCCATCCCATCATAGCCTGATTCAGAGGCAATAAAATGGAAAGAGGGAGCTCTTCCACTCTGCAAGACAGGTGAATAGACAGTATTTCTAATTTCTGTTCTTGAGAGACGTATAATCAGGAAAAATAGTATAAACTGTGATTATATCTCTATGATCAAAATTGAGAAAATGCCTAATATCCTGAAAATTAATATTACTCATAAGTTTTAAATCTCCAACAAATTACTTCAATTCTATACTCTGGTTTCACTGTTATATGTCTGGTGAGTGAAGACCACTAAAAGGTCTGGATTTATCCATCCTTAGGGCTTCAATAGAACTGACACTGGGCCAGGCGTGGTGGCTCACGCCTCTAATCCTAGCACTCTGGGAGGCTGAGGCAGGTGGATCGTTTGAGCTCAGGAGTTTGAGGCCAGCCTGAGCAAGAGCGAGACCTCCATTTCTACTAAAATAGAAAGAAATTATATGGAGAACTAAAAATATATATAGAAAAAATTAGCCGGGCATGGTGGCGCATGCCTACAGTCCCAGCTACTCGGGACGCTGAGGCAGGAGGATTGCTTGAGCCCAGGGGTTTGAAGTTGCAGTGAGCTAGGCTGATGCCACGGCACTCTAGCCCGGGTAAAAGAGCAAGACTCTGTCTCAAAAAAAAAAAAAAAAAAAACTGACACTGGATCAATAATAATCACATACTTCTACTCAGTATCAGATCAGATCAAATGTAGACACAGTTAAGAAAAAATAGGTAAGAATATCAGCCAGGCACGGTGGCTCACAACTGTAATCCTAGCACTCTGGGAGGCTGAGGCGGGAGGATCACTTGAGCTCAGGAGTTGGAGACCAGCCTGAGCAAGAGTGAGACTCCATCTCTACTAAAAGAAAAACAGAAAGAAATTAGCTGGACAACTAAAAATATGTAGAAAAAATTAGCCAGGCATGGTGGCACATGCCTGCAGTCCCAGCTACTTGGGAGGCTGAGGCAGGAGGATCGCTTGAGCCCAGGCATTTGAGGTTGCCGTGAGCTAGGCTGATGCCATGGCACGGCACTCTAGCCTGGGCAACAGAGTGAGACTCTGTCTCAAAAAAAAAAAGGAAAGAAAAAGAAAAAGAAAGAACTGTCTCTTAAAAAAAAAAATCATTCCATGTAATTTGCCTTATTAAAAGAATAAAGGAGAAAAAAATATGATTATTTCAAAGATGCAGAAAAAGCATTTGAAAAAATTTAACACCCACTCATGATAAAAACTCTCAGCCAAATACAAACTAAGAAAACTTCCTCAGTCTATAGAGGACATCTTTGAAAAACCTATAGTTACCACCATAACTAATAGAGAAATATTGAGCAAGTTTCCTCTTAAATCAAGAATAAAGCAAAGATATCCATTCCCACCACTTCTAGTCAATATTTTACTGGAAGTTCCAGCCAGCACAATAAACCAAGAAAAAAAAGTTAAATACATTGAAAAGAAAGAAGCAAAACAGTCTCTATATGAATGACATGATTGTTTATATAGAAAATCCTAAGGAATATGCAAAAAAATATGAATAAGTAAATTAATAAGTTGTAGTATATGAGGTCAATATACAAAATTCAGTTATATTTCTATATACTAGCAGCAAACAACTGGACAGTGAAAGATATCCATTCATAATAGCATGAAAAAAACCCCAAAATAGTAGGAATAAGTGAACAAAAGACATGTAAGACCTCCACACTAAAAACTATAAAATACTACTGAGAAAAATTAAAGAAGACCTATAAAATGGAGAGATATACCATCGAATATGGTATCCAAAATAACCATGGATCAGAAGATTCAATACTGTTAAGATGTCAATTCTCCCTGATTTGATCTACAGATCCAATATAATTCTAATCGTAACTCCATTAGGCTTTGCTATAGAAATTGACAAGGTGACTCTGAAATTTAAATGGAAATGCAAAGAACCTAGAATATCCAAAGCAATCTTGAAATAAATAAAAAGAACAAAGCTAGAGGACTTACACTACTAGCCATCAGGGAAATGCAAATGAAAATCACAGAGGGATACCACTAAGCATCCCACCAGAATAACTAAAGTTAAAACACTGACAACACAAATTCTTGGCAAAAATGTAAAGCAACTGGAACTCTCATATACTATTCGTAATTTTTAGAAAAAGATCTAGCAGTTTCTTATAAAATTAAACATACACCTATGCATGTTTATGATCCAGCAATTCCACTCCTAGGTGTTTACTTGAGAACTAAAAACAAACTTTCTCTGTAAGATTTGTACACAAATGTTCATACAAGCTTATTCAAAATAGCCAAAAACTGGGCACGATGGCTCATGCCTATAATCTCAGCACTTTGGGAGGCTGAAGTGGGAGGATCACCTGAGGCTTGAAGTTTGAGATTAGCCTGGGCAACATAGCAAGATTCTTTCTCAAAAAAAAAAAAAAAATTTAAAAACTAACCGGGCATGGTGGCGCACACCTATAGTCCCAGCTACTTGGGAGGCTGAGGCAGGAGGATCTCATGAGCCCAGGAGTTTGAGGCTACAGTGAGCTATGACCACGCCACTGTACTCCAGTCTGGTGGGCAACAGAGTGAGACCCCATCTCAAAAAAAAAAATCAATATTATTTTTTTAAAAAGCCAAAATAGCCAAAAACTGAAAAAAGCCCATCAACAAAAGAATGGATAAACAAAATGAGATAGTCAGAAAACAGAATGGTACTCAGAATATTTAATATTTTATTTTGTTTTGTTTTGTTTTGAGATAGGGCTTCGCTCTCTCACCAGGGCTAGAGTACAGTGGCATCATCATAGCTCAATGCAATCTCAGACTTCTGGGCTCAAGCTATCCTCCTGCCTCAGCCTCCCAAGTAGCTAGGGCTACAGGCATGTGCCACCACATCTGGCTAACTTTTTTTTAAAATTTTTTGTAGAGATGAGGTCTGCCTATGTTGCTCAGGCTGGTCTTAAACTCCTGGCCTCCAGTGATCTTCTCACCTCAGCCTCCCAAAGTGCTAGGATTATAGGTGGAGCCAGCACACCCAGCCAGGAACAAATTATTGATACACACAGCAACACAGATGAACCTCAAAAACACTAGACTAATGAAAGATGCTTTACTCAAATGAATATGTACTGTATGATTTCATTTACATGTTCCACTTGCATGGAATAGGCACGACTAATCTACGGTAGAAACAAAATCGCAACAGTGGTTGCCTGAGGTTGAAGGAGTAAGAGGCATGAAAGAACTTTCTGGGAGGATGGTAATGTTCTATGGTTCGATAAGGGTTTAAGTTATACATTTGTCAAAACTCATCAAATGGAACCCTTCAACTTGTACATTTCATTGTATGTAAATTTTATACCCACCCAAAAAATATATAAATATTGAACTCTAATTAATGTTATATAAGCAGAAATATTCAGAAGTATACTGATGTCTGTAACATACCAAGTACAGCAAACAATTAAGATGGACTAATGAATGGAGGGATAGACAGCTATATGATAAAATAAATACAATAAATGATAATTATAGACTCTAGATTATATGTATATGTGTATTCACTGTATAATTCTTTCAACTTTTCTGTACTTCCAAATACTTTCCTCATAAAATGTTGGAAAGATTTTTTTAAATTATGAGTGACTACATGGATAGTATATACCAGATCAGTAATAATAATAGCTGCTACTACCACCATTAACTAAGTGATTACTATGTGCAAAGCACTGTGGTGGGTATACATGTATGTTATATCTAATTACCACAGCAATCGTGCAAGGTAAGTATTGTTATTCTCATTTCCCAAATGGGGGAAATGATACACAGAAAGACTAAAGAACTTTGTTCTAACTTTATATAGCTACTAAACGGTGCAGAAAGGATTCTAAAGCCAGATCTGACTCCAAAGAGGCTGCTCTTTCCAATATATCACACTGCCTTTACAATTAACTCCAAGGATCTGGCCCTCTTTTTTCTAAGAGACAGGGTTTCACCATGTTGCCCAAGCTGGCCTTGAACTCCATGGGCTCACGTGATCCTCTCACCTCAGCCTCCCGAGTGCCAATTATTTTTTTATATTGCAATAGAATTTTGTGTTATTGACTAGTAGACATAAGTGAGTTAATGGCAGGAACTTTGAAAATCCGTTACGCTATCACTCCATTGTAATGGCATAGGCTATAACATGGCTGCTGCTATTCTTGTCTCCTTTCAACAATGTAAGTATGTTTATGAAACAAAACATGAACGCCATGACACGATTTTTTCAAACAAAATTCTTTACCTCATTTCTCGTTCTTCATGTTGAGCGATAAGGTTGCTATAAAAATTCTCCAGTGTCACTTTGGTCATTGTCACCCTTTCCTTTGTGTGATTACTCATGGATGAGCAAGGTGTTGAGCCTGTCATTGCCATGGTTGCTAGAAACAAAGAAGAGGTAATAGTTTTGGAGTTAGAATCCATCAATTATGCACTCTCCTACCCTATTGGTAGGAATTTAAATTGGTACAAGTTTTCTGGAGGATAAACAGATAGTATGTGACAAAAGCCAGACAAACAGAATACTGAGTTAAAATAGTATATATTAGTGTCCTATGACCCAGAAATCCCACCTCTACATACAAAAACTAGGGATTGTCACACAGGCTTTTAAGGGGACTAACACAAATGAGAAGTGGATATTCGTTATGCCATCATTTGTGTTATGGAAAGCTGGAGGCCACTCATTAAGGAAATAAATAAATAAAATGCTGTGGATACATAGGAAATACCATGCATACACTGAAGTGTGTGACGAAAAATAAAAAAATAAAAAATAAAAATAAAATAAAAAAAGAAATACCATGTAAAGGTCAGAAGCAACTCTATCGGTACCTACAAGCCGCGTGAACATATCCTTAAAACACAGTGCCATCTTTAAAAAGGAGGAGAACAAGATCACAATACCATATGGGTAAATCAAGAATCTATAATAAGGCCAGGCATGGTGGCTCATGCCTGTAATCCTAGTACTTTGGGAGGCTGAGGCAGGAGGATCACTTGAAGGCAGGAATTAGAGACCAGCTTGGACAATATCGAGACTCCCATCTCTACAAAAAAATAATTAGCCAGGCGTGTACTGGCTTATGCTTTTCCATGTTTTTCTGTATTTTCTTCAATGAGCATGTACTGTTACCAATAACTTTTAAGTTTATAATTTCTACAGTAAAAAAAAAAACTATGAATAAAATGTTAATCAGTAGGTATTTATGTGCTCTAACACAGCCTTAAGATAGTTGATAAATGTTTGCCGTTTATTTGAATTTACAAGTTAAAATAAAGACCTATAAAGGGAACAATGTTACAAAGAAAAAACCTGAATTGCAATTCTAGTGATGAAAGATACCTTAAAAACCAGGGATCCTAACTTCCTCATTTTATATAAGAAAAAAACAATACCACACGGTGGCTCACGCCTGTAATCCTAGCACTCTGGGAGGCTGAGGCAGGCGGATCGCTCAAGGTCAGGAGTTCGAGACCAGCCTGAGCAAGAGCAAGACCCCGTCTCTACTACAAATAGAAAGAAATTACCTGGACAACTAAGAATATATACAGAAAAAATTAGCCAGGCATGGTGGCGCATGCCTGTAGTCCTA
Organism: Lemur catta; assembly: GCF_020740605.2. NCBI lineage: Eukaryota > Metazoa > Chordata > Mammalia > Primates > Lemuridae > Lemur > Lemur catta. Next base: position 46,076,238 of record NC_059129.1, read on the forward strand.
ACTACTCGGGAGGCTGAGGCAGGAGGATTACTTGAGCCCAAGGAGTTTGAGGTTGCTGTCAGCGAGGCTGACGCCACGGCACTCTAGTCTGGGCAACAGAGTGAGACTCTGTCTCAAAAAAAAAAAAACCAAAAACAATACCAACAGTTTTACATAACTTATAGAATGATTTTTTCCTAAATTTAAAATCTCATTTCCCCCAGATACTCTGGATAACCTATATTATCACACTTGGTCAAATTGTTCACCAAAACTACCTGACTCCAGCATTGGCAATAGTGCTTGATCTTTTAATTCTTATCATGCTTCTGTCTTTTCATCCCAATATAAAGCTGAGTAAAAATCAGGAGGGACCAAGGGCCATTTTCAAAGATAGTACATTTTATAAAAAGTTTTCTTAAGGTTTTCCCCCATAATACTTAGCAGCTTTTTAAAGTGTTTTGTGGATTAAACTAAGGCTTGTAAGAAACAGTGTAAACACTGTTATTGCTAAGAAAAAAGGCTTAACATTAAACAATTTTTAAAAAAGATACTCAGACAAAATTCACATAAAAATAATCCCTTCAGAGCAGAGATGCAAAATCAAGGCTCTACTTTAGAGTCAAATATTTTGATTCATGATAGGCCAAATGATCAGTAATCACAAATTCAAGACACTGTACTCAGAGTTACCTTACTATAAAATGTTATTTTTTTATGAGAAAATTTCTACTAATACCAAGTGTTTTTAGAATATCAGTGGAAGAAGTTTTTTTAAAAACCTCTGTTTGGTTTATGAATCTTGGGTGTGGTTCCTTATTTGTCAGCCTGTACCCCCTCCACCCACAATGAAAACCACATGTACTCTAAGTGTGTCTGGTGAAGAAATTTTAAAACCAGATCTAAAAACAAGTCAAAAGCAAGTGAGAACTTTACACTGCTCCTTTGCCTGAAAATTTCAGGAGACCCTTTTTACACATATGTAGTTATATTTTAACAACTGAAATTACTTCAACATAAAAATACAACAATTTGAGAGAATTTACGCCTAAGATAAACATTGCCTTCTCCACATCAGGTGGTTAATAAATGTAATGTGAACAAGTTAATGATTTTTAGTTGTCAACAAAAGTAAAGAACAAAATGGGTACATAAAAAACTGAGGGAAGAAGTTTTGACTCATTTAAGTCATTGGCATTATTTCCCAAACATTTTTTAAAAAGATCAAAAAGACAGAAAGTGCACTCAAAGATCCTCATATATTAGGCCAATAAATTTTTTAGCAGAGTAGTTTTCAACTTTCACATACAGTTTCTTTCTCTTTTTTTTTTTGAGACAGAGTGTCACTTTGTTGCCCTGGCTAGAGTGAGTGCTGTGGCGTCAGCCTAGCTCACAGCAACCTCAAACTCCTGGGCTTAAGCGATCCTCCTGCCTCAGCCTCCCGAGTAGCTGGGACTACAGGCATGCACCACCATGCCCGGCTAATTTTTTTCTATATATATTTTTAGTTGGCCAGATAATTTCTTTCTATTTTTAGTAGAGACGGGGTCTCACTCAGGCTGGTCTCGAACTCCTGACCTCGAGCAATCCACCCGCCTCGGCCTCCCAGAGTGCTAGGATTACAGGCGTGAGCCACCGTGCCCGGCCCACATACAGTTTCTAATGTAATGATAAAGGTTGCACTGTCCTACCATTTGACCTTTCTTTAAACCCTCCTCTTCCTCCTCCTCCACTCACAAAAGGTTTACCTTAATTCTAATAACCTTTAATCAAAAGATACAATCAATATTGCCCTACAGCAATTCATAGGTTTACTAGGTCAACCAACTTTTCATAAGATAGGGCTTTTCCTGAAGCTTTCATTAATTCAAGCCTTCCTGCCCTGACCTATAGGCCATTGGAGGACCTCACCCAATTTGTTTCATCTTCCTTCAACTCTGCCAGAATTAGGGAATAATAGTTAGATGAGAAATTCTTTTTTTTGTATGACCCCACCACCACCAGAAATTCTTAAAAGTTTTTAAAAATTGACAAGTGGGATAGGGACTTCAAACTCAAAAGGAGGTCAAATGAAAACCATTGTTTTATTCAATCTAGATGGTTATGCCTGGTTGACTGATTGACTTTACAATGGTACTCTGTGATCTCCATAAATACTTTTCTCATGAATATGGTACTTTCTTTCTTTGTGATTTACAATCCATTACCTTTCATTTGGACAATTCAACACTGGGGCTAAGACTATTCCTCTAGCCACATATCTAATCTCTCTTACTGAAGTATAAGCCACTGGAAAGCAAGCACAATGTCTTATACTCGTTTTAATATTCCCCCATCTCATGCACAGTGCTATGCACTTAGTAAGCACCTTAAAAAAAAGATTAACTAGAGAAAACACTCACTGTTGATGTCCATTCCTAAGAGTTCAGAATACGTATGTTTGATGGGAGATAGGGTTGGGACATGAAATGTTCTTCTATACAGCGCTGGAGAACAGAGTTCTCATCCTCTTATAAGGAAGCTGATATCTAATGTTTGCGGTGGGGAGAGGAACCTGTTATTGTGGTGGTGGCTGTTTTATGTTTAGGGAAACCATATCTACTGCTTGTCTAATTCAGAGCCAAGGTCAGTTGAAAGGGAGAGGAAGCGTAGGGTCTACTTCACTCCAACCTTCCTCAGTGCCTTACAAAAAGAATAAGTTTCTCTTTGTGTCTTTTAGTCCTCTGAGTGAACTGGGAGATCCGGTCTCTCTGCTAGGCGTTCTGCAGACTTTCTGACACCGACTTTCCTCTAAGTCCTTATTGACTTTTTCCTTTCCTCTGGCCCATCCTTTTCCACTCTCAAGAGTCTTCGCTGAAGCCCAGTACCCCAAAACCAACTATAGGGAAGGGAGCAGACTCAAAGGTACCACACCCCAAGGTGGGCTTTCGACATCTCTACCTCAGATAACAGCTCTCAGGTTCTTAGACTCCAGAAAAAGGAAAAGCTGGTGAAAACTGGTGACAACCGAGATCTCTGAGGGGACGGACTGGTGGCAGTTAGCAGACAAAGCTGGCAACATGGAAAGAAGAGGAGAGCCTGGCTCCCCGTCCCAACTGCACAAGGGGAAAGAGAAAGGACAGGGTGGAGAGCCTGGGACTGAGAAAATGGGGAGTGCCAACGGGGAGCCTCCGGACACGGAGGACAGGTAGACGGACAGGAGGCTGAGGAGAGGGGCCGAGGGGCTGAGAGGACAGAGCCAGAAAGAGGGCGCTGGCGGGAAGGAGGAGTCGGGGGAAGAAGGAGATGAAGGAAAAAGCCTGGGATGGTGTGAAGACGGCGACGTCAAGAAACTCACCAGAGCACCAGGGGAGGTAGGGTTGGGGGCGGCGGACAGCCGCAGACGCCCCCCTCCCGGCCCGCAGTCTCGGCGTGCAGACAGGCGAAGCCCCAGCGGCAGCAGCCAGCCAGCCAGAGGAGACTAGGGAACGCGCCAGGGGCTCTGAGACAGGGGCCGAGGAGCGGTTGCGGGTCAGGACAACAGGAAGCGCCCCAACTGCCGGAAAAGACGGCACCGCGGAGGGGCCAAGGCAGCCGGGGCCCCAGTCTCGGAGAGGGGTTGGTGCGGCAGCCCGGGGCCAAGACTGCGCGTGCGCGACTTCCCAGCGCGGCCGGGATTTCAGGACTGCGCGTGCGTGGCCCCGCCCTGCCCCGCCCTAGCACCACCGCGGGCGCTACCACCCACACCCCCCCACCCCCACACCCCGCCCCGCTGCCTCGGGCGGGCGAGGCCGGGGGAGGCCAGGTGTGTGATGATGTGTGGACTGTGTAGAGGTCGGCTGCGGGGATGGGAGGGGGCGGTTCCCCTTGTATTTTTTTGTTTTTATTTTTCACTTCGAAATCATTATAGACTCACAAGAAGTTGCAGAGTTAGTACAGAGAAGTTCCGTATACTTGTCACCCACCCTGCTTTCCTCAACATCTTACGTAAGATACATTCTCAAAACCAGGAAATCGAGGTTGGCAACAATACAATTAACAAAACCAATACAATTAACTTGATTATAGACCATACTCGGATTTAACCAGTTTGTCATCCTTCGTGTGCATGTGTGTATTATGTAGTTCTATGAAGTTTTATCACATGCATAGCCCACCCCCCTTGATTTTCAACCATTTTAGAATAGGTCTGCTGGAGCCCTTCGTCCCACCCACTCCTCCTTAAATTAAGGATTAATACACCTTACCTGGGATACGGTGAGCTCTCAGATTTGGGAGGCTACCCAGAAGGCGACCCAGTATGCACAGAACCTGCTTTTCAAGGCTACCCAACCGCTTAGTCTGTACCACCTTTTGGGGTCAAGAGGTCCCAAGTTTAGTAACCTTTGGGCACACACTCATTCCTTGGAAGTAGAGCAGAATGCCCTCAACTAGAATGTATCAGGCTTCTGGAAACAAAGATGAGTAAGACATGGTCCCTGCTTGCCTTTGAAGGGACCATCAAGGGAGCGAAAGGAGCATGTGTTTCCAGTCATCATCCTGGTGTGTTGTGACGGGTGTTATGGTGTCCCATGCTCTCCTGTAACTGTGGTGAGACCTCAGGACTTGGTTTTATCCTTCAAGCTTGGGATCTTAGGCTTTGTTTCCTTTATGATCTGAAAAAACAAGACTTCCATGACTGCTTTCATCTTCAAAGCCCAGTTTCCTTTTGTCTAGCCTCATACAAAAATCACTTCACCTTTCATTCTCACTGCCCTTCTCCCCCAGAGCCTTTTATCAAAGTCCTACCCATCCTTAACCTCTTGATAACAGTCCAAGTTGTTTGCATAGTGCTTTACAATTTGCAAACAGCTTTCACTCATTTAATCAGTTGATCCTCACAACTCTTTGGCAGGTCACATAAGATAAGATTTTACAGATAAAATAACTAACACTTAGAGAAGCTAAGTGACCTGCCTGAATAAGCCAAGTAGCCAAGCAGGGAATCCCATTTCCTGACTGCAAATCCTATGTTCTTTCTCCCTTCCCCTTTCCTTCCTCTAAAGCCCTGTTCAAACTTTATCTTCCCCTTGGAGCCTTCCCAGTTTCAGAAGAATTATTTCACTCTCTGTTCTCTGTTCTCCTATATTAATTTATCTGTACCCCAACTCTAATAAACACTAAAGTTTTCCTCAAAATAGCCAGAATATGCTGCTCTCTGTGAACCCAAAAGATGACATTTTACCAAGACTCCAATAAGTATAGTAGACATTTGTCATTCTTTTTGGCCACCCAAGCACCTGAATCCCTTCAGTATGTTTCCCACTTCCCACTACCAAAACTGAAAATTCCAAATGTCCTCTCTCCTAGACTCCCTTGCAACTAGGTTACAAAACCTCTATGTCACCAATCACTTACACCCACCCTAGACTGTGAATTAGAAACTTGGATGACCTGACCTGTACTTGCCTTACTAATCCTGGTGTTGTCAGAGCCTGCCTTTATTTAAATTTTGATATTTTGTTCATAATGGATTTTTTGCATTAATTTTGATTTTTTAAAACATTGCATTAGATCTTTATCTTGATTACTGAGTCTTTTGCTGCCCTGTTAAATCTTCTACCCAAGGTGAGTTGCTCACCTGCTCAACTCACTCTAGTCCAGGCTGTGGAAGGATCACTCTGAATCCATTCTGGTGAGGGTGGGAGCTGCTTCACACAGTTTCTAGAAGCTGATGTGGCCATGGCTTAGGTGGCAGCATATCCAGCATCTGCTGTCAATGGTATCAGCCATGCCAGCTTCAAGATCTGGGCCCAGATTCCTTCATCAGACCAAATCATCAGTGTGATATTAAGCCTCTTTCTTGCAGGCTTTGCCACTAAGCCTGGCTCTATGGCTGTCCCTGGCATTCTGGGTACTACCTAGTATCCTTTATTTCCTTTTTCAATATCCTTTTGATAAAGTCCTTTTCTGCATAAATTGGCCAGAGTTAGTTTCTGTGATTTGCACTTAAAAACTCTGACCAATGCAATATCTCTTCTTACTCTTGTCCAAGGACTTCTGAAAATAAAAATGTAATATTAGGCAAAATGATATAATACTGCTTTATTTTTATTCGTTGTATAGATTGTGTGGTAAAGTCACCCATACTTTATGACTTCACCTAAATCACCAGGGGTTACAGCCACTGACCCACCAAACTGGGGATAGAATCGTACCACTTTAGAATTCCCACAAAATGCCAATCAGAGAAAATGTTGGCATTATTTGAACAAAAAGGATGGGTACTCATCAGGAATTATATTATTTAGAATGCATTTCTTTTCAAGTAACAGATAACTGGATTCATAGTGGCTTAAACAAATGTGGCTTTTTTTTCTCACATATAAAGAATTCTAGAGGTACATGGCTCAATGCTATCAGGCTTGTTTTCTCTAATTCTTTTGGGTTTTGCCTCATTGATATAAGTTGGCAGCCCCAGCTCCAGGCATCATGTGTACATGTAAGGTGGATGAAGGGAATCGGGGCACCATGAGCTGTCTTTCCCTTTAATCAAGAGAACAAGAGCTTTCTCAGAAGACTCCAGTATATTTTCAGAGTCTCATTGGCAGAATTGTGTCATTTTCCTGAGAAAGCAAGTATTCCAGTACCCCTCCCCCATTTTTTGTTCTGGAGGCAGGCAGGAAGAAAGGGGCTGGGAATGGATACTAGGTTATCTAGCCAATAATGTGTGTCACAATAGTATATGTTACTCTACTGTTCTATTTTAATCTAACTAATCTATATGGAGAACTGACATACATAGAGGGACTGTTATTGACTTCTAGTTAATGGGAACACTGAACAGAGACAATCCCTTTATACTATCTGTTCTATATTGTCTCTGCCCTCATATAATAATTATAATTCACCTAATCCAAGCTTCTTGGTTTTGTAACAAATTTCTCTAAAACTCTTGGGTAAAAAAACAACCTTATAGCACACTAAGTTATTCATCCCCATGGGACTCGACTTACTTGATTTGAATATTAGCATTTTTTTGTCTTGTTCTTTTCCCCAGTTTCAGACCTAATAGCCTTTCTCTCCTCTTTAAACGTTGCCCCAAGTGGTTCTTTGTCCCAAGGGAATCACCTGCTTCTCCTTCAGCAGGCTGACCTGTGATTGCTTCACCAGCTGATGCTCAGCCTCTTGGTGACAGCCACAACCCTCTTAAAGACAGGCATCTTACCACCCATTGGGAGCAATGGCATCAGTTGCCTCTGAACATTCCTTCTATAATAGGAGCTTAGTGCCTGCTCGCCCAATGCTTCTTGAACTGTAACATGCCCGTAAATCCCCTGGGATTTGGTTAAAATGCAGATTCTGGTTCAGAAGTTCTGGGGCAGAGCTGAGCCACTGCATTTCAGACAAGCCTCCAGGTAATGCTAACACTGCTGGTCCATGTACCACACTTGGAGTAGCAAGGAGCTTGAACATATATCCAAGTGAAAAATAAGAAGGGGAAAGTGCCCAGAATCCAGCAGCCCTAGGTCCTAGGCATGTGAGGGAGGCACCCAGGGCACAACATGTAAGGAGATACAAACCTCGGGTGCCACCCCCGCACTTTCATGATCCTGAGGGTGAGGGCATCCTTACATTGACATCCTGGGAGCCTTGCTTGCCTCACCCAAGTCCCACCCCTGGTAACACACCCACCAAGTAACATTTTGGTGGGTATCCCTACAGCCTACTTTGCATATAAACACATGTGGGATCATATTGTACATGGTTATATTATAACTACATAAATATACCTACAATATTACACACATGGTATGCTGTTCTTATTTGTTCATTTATATCTAAATTGTGATGTTTTAAATCTTTAAGCTCTAATAATTTAATCTCACAAATTCATTTAATAATCCTATTCTTCTAAAATGCATACAGTGGCTTTCTCTGAGTGGAGGAATTATGAGTGGTTATTATTTTCTTCCTTATATTTTTCTGTACTTTCCAAATTTTCCACATTGGACCCACATAACATTTTTTTAAATCCCTGCCCCAGTTGGGAATAGCTAACTTTTAGTTTTTATTTGTATCAAAGTAATACATGTACAGACTTGAAACAGATTAAATGATCTACAAGACTTAAAATGATAAACAGCAGTTCCCTGCCCCACCCACTCCTATCGGATTCACTCAGTAGAAGCAGCTGCTTTCAGCGCTTTTAGCTGTTTCTTCTGCTGTTTACTTACCTCTTTGTTTCTAAACAACATTGCTACTTCTTAAAATTTCAGTTTTAGTTGTTTTTTTGTTTTTTATTTTTTTTTCTGAGACAGAGTCTTGCTCTGTCACCTGGGCTAGAGTGCTGTGGCATCAGCCTAGCTCACAGCAACCTCAGACTCCTGGGCCCAAGCAATCCTCCTGCCTCAGCCTCCCAAGTAACTGGGACTATAGGTAAGAGCCACCATGCCCAGCTAATTTTTTGTTTCTATTTTTAGTTGACTGGCTACTTTTTTCTATTTTTAGTAGAGACAGGGTCTCACTCTTGCTCAGGCTGGCCTTGAACTGCTGACCTCAAGTGATCCTCCCACCTCAGCCTCCCAGAGTGCTAGGACTACAGGCGTGGGCCACCACACCTGGCCAGTTTTATTTTTTTTTATTTTTATTTTTTTTTGAGACAGGGTCTTACTCTGTTGCCCAGGCTAGAGTGCCGTGGCATCAGCCTAGCTCACAGCAACCTCAAACTCCTGGGCTCAAGCGATCCTTCTGCCTCAGCCTCCCGAGTCACTGGGACTACAGGCATGCGCCACCATGCCCGGCTAATTTTTTCTGTATAGATTTTTAGCTGTCCAAATCATTTCTTTCTACTTTTTGTAGAGACGGGGTCTCACTTTTGCTCAGGCTGGTCTTGAACTCCTGACCTCGAGCGATCCTCCCACCTCGGCCTCCCAGAGTGCTAGGATAACAGGCGTGAGCCACCACGCCCAGCCCGCCTGGCCAGTTTTAGATCTTTTTAATTTCCTCAGTGAAGATGAGAATTTAACTTACTTACACTGCAATTTCCATACAACTTCTTCACTACCACAATCCCTCTTAAATCAATATTCAGTATTTTCTTTCTTTCTTCCTTCTGTTTAAGACACAGTCTCACTCTGCTGCCCAGGCTAGAGTGCAGTGGCCTCATAGTTCACTGCAACCTCAAACTCCTGGGCTCAAGTGACCCTTTCTGCCTCAGCCTCCCCAGCAGCTAGGACTACAGGCATTGCCACCATGCCTAGCTAATTTTTTTTCTTATTTTTTTTGTAAAGACGTGGTCTCATTATATTGCCCAGGCTGGTCTCAAACTCCTGGCCTCAAGTGATCCTCCTGTCTCAGCCTACCAAAGTGCTAGGATGATAGACATGAGCCACCATGCCCGGCCAGTATTCAGTGTTTTCAATTGAATCAAGTTGTCTTCTTGTACCACTTTTTGTTTTCCCTGGAGTTAACAATTGCCTCAATTCTTTCTCTTGCATAGTTTTGTTTTTAAATAACTATCACTTATCTGCAAGCTCTCTGACAACACTGGAAAACTTCTCAGATTACAGTCAAACTCACAATTAGTCTATCAGCTCAATTTTTTCCTCTAGAGCCATCCTCCCTGGAGCTTTCTGGAGTCAGGGTTCTCCAGAGAAGCAGAACCAATAGAGAGTATATGGAAATAGAGATTTATTTTAAGGAATTGGCTCATGCAGTTGTGGGGGGTGATGGAAAGTCTGAAATGTAGGGGGCAAGCTGGAAACTCAGGCAAGAGTTGATGTTGCAGTCTTCAGTCTGAAATCCACAGGTTTTTCCAGCAGGCTGGAAACTCAGTCAGGATTTCTATGTTGCCTTCTGGAGACAAAATTCCTTCTTCCTTAGGAAACTTCAGCCTTTGCTCTTAAGGCCTTCAACTGATTGGATAAGGCCCACCCATATCATGGGGGGTAATCTGCTTAACTTAAAGTCAAGTGATTGTAAATGTTAAATGTACAATATACCTTCCCAGCAACAACTAGACTAGTGCTTGACCAAACAACTGGGCACCATAGCCTAGCTAAGTTAACACATAAAATTAACCATCACACTCTCCATCCTCCTAATTAATCTCCCCTCCATGTTTTGTTTAGTTTTTTCTCTTTAGTGTCACCCTGCCACTTAATTTCTGGCCCCCCTTTTATATATCGACCATAGCTTTCAGCAAATATTAATATTTCCCGGGTGAATTAAGACAAACCATCAAGGAATAGTGCTAGGCCGGGCACGGTGGCTCACACCTGTAATCCTAGCACTCTGGGAGGCTGAGGCGGGTGGATTGTTTGAGCTCAGGAGTTCGAGACCAGCCTGAACAAGAACGAGACCCCGTCTCTACTAAAAATAGAAAGAAATTAGCTGGACAACTAAAAATATATGTGTAGAAAAAACTAGCCAGGTATGGTGGCGCATGCCTGTAGTGCCAGCTACTCGGGAGGCTGAGGCAGTAGGATCGCTTAAGCCCAGGAGTTTGAGATTGCTGTGAGCTAGGCTGACGCCATGGCACTCTAGCCCAGGTAACAGAGTGAGACTCTGTCACAAAAAAATAAATAAATAAATAAAAGGAATAGTGCTGGGGTAGTCAAAGTGTTTTTAAAAACCCCAGGGTGAGCTGGTTGTGGTGGCTGATGCACTTTGGGAGGCAGAGGTGGGAGGATGACTTGACTCAAGGAGTTTGAGACCAGCCCAGGCAATATAGCAAAACCCCATTTCTACAAAAAAAAATTTAAGAAAAAAATTAAATTAAAAAAAAATAAAATACAAGGTGGATGGGAGAGTCAATGGGCAATTCCTCTACCCCCATCTAGCTGCCTCTTCACCTCCATTTCTTTCCCACCATCCTAGGAGGGAGGAGGGAGAGTGCTGAGCCCAGGAAACATGCTCTGTGGGATATGCTGAGTCTGGCGAGTAGCCAAGTCTGGTAAGGAGAAAGATGTATTTGCAGCTCCAGTCCTTCAGGGAAGCACTAGTATAATTAGTTGGGCCTGCAACAGCTGTCTGACTGGTCATTTCTATCCTGATGCTTTGACTACAGACCTGAGAATCTCAAAGGAAAGAGAGCACTAAATGCAAAAATAGCTTTCCATATTGTTCGTTAGTTTCAGACATGCAGATATGCCAACACATAGTACAATGATAGCTTTGGTCATATGTTTTTGCCTGCCTAGAGAGTTTATTTTCTTTAAACTGAATGCTTAAGGATGGGGCCAAAGTAATTGAGAAGTCTCAAGAGACACATATTTTAAATTAATTTTTTCCAAATGACTGTGTGTCTGTGCTGTGATGAGTCAATGTTTCTCTGGGAATTGAGGGTGAAAATCTCAAAAACTAACGAAGGATGTGAAGTGTGGCAGGTCCAGTGCCCAAAACTTTTCTCACCTGCTTGCTTGGGAGTGAAGATATTAGAAGGGAGGGAAACCTGGCCTGAAGGCCTTATGGAGGAAGGAAAGAAAGAGAACTGTATAATTTGTGAACAAAAAAGGGTGATGAAAACAAGTTCCCACAAACAAAAATAAATCTGAAAGCCAAAGGCAGAAGTGAAAGGGATAAGATGTCCACTGACCTCATTATGCTTAGATGGGAACCTCCCTGTAAAACAAGGGAGTTTCTGAGGCTCCCACTGTTGGAAGGTTTTCTTTCAACTGGTGGGGTGGAGAGCTGCATGAATCACAGGGTCAGCCTCCTTCTGGAACATGCTAAATCTTCCCATGTCTGCAGAGGCCCCAGAACTGTCCTAACTGCCAACTGATAACTGATCTCATAAATTCCCTAAAAATGGAGGTATTTGGATCCCATTTGTTCCAAATAGAGGTAATAGGACACACACACACACACACACACACACACACACACACACACACACACATGCCCGAAGTGTTCCATATGCATAAGTTTTGAAAATGCTGGGTTAAGTAAGTTACGTGAGTTTCTTTACTGCAGGACTTCTCAAGGCCTTTAATAGCATTGTGACTCTCCATCAGGAACAGTTGTTATACAGAATTTCCCAAATTTATTTGAGATGTTTTGTGGAACACAGATTAACATTTCCTTTAAACTTGTGCTGTGAGAAACACAGATCTAGATAGTCACCATCAGGGTGTGAGCTTAGGAGAAAGGGGCTGAGCAGATCACCCAATAGTTCTTGTGTAGCTGCAGGTCAAAAGAGCAAAAAGAGGCCCAACAACCTGTTACCATCTCCTGAATTTAAAAAATGGTCTCATAAATTCCCCTTACATTCTGAATTACTAATAATTATTTCAGAATCCAATAATATCAGAGCTGGAGGGAACATAGAGATCACTTCATCTAAGCCTTTCATTTTATAGATATGAAAACTGGCCTAAGGAGAGAAATTAAACTGCCCAAGGTGACAAAGTTAATTAAATTGCAAGACTTGATTAAAATCAGGTTTCCTGACTTTCTGTCCACTGATTTTTCTCCTGCCCTATTGTATGTCCCCGTTATGACGGAATCCACAGACTAGCAATGGACTGGTACTACATGATTTTGACAAATCTGCCTATAATAAAAAATGAGATCTTAGCCCATCTGATGGCCATGTTATCTCAAAAAGAAAAAAACTCAATATGGTGAAACTTCAATATGATGAAATAATTCAAACAGTTATTGGCATGTGAAGGAGCAGAAGTTGATCTGTGATTTCAACACTGGATTCTTAACTTTTCTCTGAACCCACAGACTTATGATATCTTCCTTGAAAACTGAATGGTAGATCGTATAGATGGCGTGGTCCATCTCTCTTTCAAAGTTTTTGTATTATTAAAAAAATAGATCAAAGATTATAAAAGATTAAAAGTGAAAATCTCATTCCTACCTCTGTCTCTCATCCTTTTATTTCCCAACTTCCCTCTCCATGTAGTTACCCATTTGCATTTGCGTTTTGTGTATCCTTCTGGAGTCCTTTATGCAAATGGCAGCAAATATGGATAGAGAGACTTGTTTTTCTCCTTTTTTTTTTTTTTTTTTTGATATGGAGTCTCACTCTGTTACCCAGGCTCACTGCAACCTCAAACTCCTGGGCTCAAGTGATCCTCCTGCCTCAGCCTCTCAAGTAGCTGGGACTACAGGCGCATGCCATCACCCCCAGCTAATTCTTTCTATTTTTCAGAGATGGGGTCTCGCTCTTGCTCAGGCTGGCTCAAAATCCTGACCTCAAGCGATCCTCCTGCCTTGGCCTCCCAGAGTGCTAGGATTACAGGTGTGGTCCACTGTGCCTGGCCACTTTTCTCCCTTTTTTACACAAAATGGCATGATCTTTTTATTAGGCAAGTCTCTTCCCTTTTCGACCCTCGTTTTCTGATTTATGAAGAAAGGAGATTGCACTGACTGTCCACGACTCTTTCTCTCTGACATTCTCAGATGTTGGGAATGCATGGAGCCCCTGCCACTCTCTCTGCCTCTCTTAACAATGTTTGGCTTTTTGAAAAGTCACACTTGTGTGGCTGGTTTTTTCAGTGACCTCAAATTTAAGCACTCAGGGTGTGGTTTGCAGACGCTGGTATTTCATGCTTTAAGAAAATCCAGCACACAAATGTCAACATTTCCAAAGCAAATTAGGGAGTGGTTGTTTGCATTACAAATGAACCTTGCAAAATGATTCACCAAAGACTTTTTTATGTACTTGCATATATTTATTCGTTAAATAAATAATACTTATACTTGGTATGAAATTCAAAAGAGTATACAATGAAAACCTTCCACCTTGATCCCCAGCCACTGAGTTCCTCTTCTCATGGGCCACCCACCTCTCTTACCAGTTTCCTGTGTGTTCTTCCATATTCTTTGCATATGCAAACATATCCATATATATTCTTTTTTTGAAAATAGCACTATAAACATACTGTTTTGTACCTTGTTACTTTTCGCTGAAAAATATGTCTTGGAAAGCCTTCCGTATCAGGACAAATCGAAGTGTCTTATTCTTTTTCTTTTTCAAGGACTGCATAATTTCCCATTGTTGGATACATCAAAATGAATTAAAAGGAGCTCTTTTTCATGGTGAAGTCAACTATTCCACTGACAATCTGATTCAATATCTGCAGGCCTGTTTTCAGTTGCACTCTATCGCAGGAAACAAGATCCTCTCAGGTGCGTCCCTTTGTGCACGGGGCACAGTGAGAACAGCATGGGCACCTACAGACAAATGCACACCCAACAGAAACTCACAAGTGTTTTCACCTCCTAAGTCTCAGGGTTGAAGCTCAGACTACCTCAAGATTTCTAATTTTTAGAGTAACTTTCCCCCTTTCCTTATTTTTACAATAAGCTTCTCTCCCTCCCTCTCTCACTCTCTCTCTCTCTCCTCTCATTACTGAAAACTGAACAGATTTTCTTTCTTTTCTTTCCTTTTAAGTGCCAAACTTTCGAAACCAGCCTCACTCTCCAAGACTCGCTCTTAACCTGCTGAAGATCACTAGCAGCTCCTGTGTACCCTATGGTCCCCTGCTCTGCGCTCACAACCATAAAACTCGTCTGTAGTCACACGCAACATCAGAACAGGAAAACTGTGATCAGAGGCAGGGGATGATGAGATTCTGATCTCTCAGCCCTCAGGGTAGCCACGGGGGAGGTACAAGTGGTATTATTTTTTATGTGTGACAGAGAAAAGACTGAGGAGCCCCGATGAGCACCGGGAGAGGAAACGCTGTCCTCGGCAGTGCTTGACACATGGTGTGTTTTCAGTTAATACCTTACAGGACTGATTGATTGGCTGGCTGAATGACATAATCAGGAACTGTGCACTAGGTAATAGTAGATATGATGATTGCCATGATTACATCTTACTGTTCTTTGTGCCTCAAGCCAAAGAAAGAAGAATGTATGACATCCAGTGGATATTTGATTATCCTACTGCTAGCTGACCTTTCATTTCTACTTACTTAAAATATTCACTTCCCTTAGTTCTAAGACACGAGATCTCCTGCTTTTCTTTCTTTTTTTTTTTTTTTTTGAGACAGAGTCTCGTTCTGTTGCCCGGGCTAGAGTGAGTGCTGTGGCATCAGCCTAGCTCACAGCAACCTCAAACTCCTGGGCTGAAGCGATCCTCCTGCCTCAGCCTCCCAAGTAGCTGGGACTACCGGCATGCGCCACCATGCCCGGCTAATTTTTTCTATATATATTTTTAGTTGGCCAGATCATTTCTTTCTATTTTTAGTAGAGACGGGGTCTCACTCTTGCTCAAGCTGGTCTTGAACTCCTGACCTCGAGCGATCTACCCGCCTCGGCCTCCCAGAGTGCTAGGATTACAGGCGTGAGCCACCACGCCTGGCCTGCTTTTCTTTTCTTTTCTTTTTCTTGTCTCTGCATTTCATCCTCTGAGATCTCCTGCTTTTCTTCCTACCTTCTGACTCTTCTTCCTTCACCAGGCCTTTAAATGTTGGGGTTTCTCCAAGTTTGGCTCTGCAGCCCATTCTGTCTCCCTGAGCCAAGTCAGTATTTCCAGGGACTCCAGAGACAAACTGTATTCTGATGACTCCCAAATGGATGTTTTCGGCTCTTTCTCCTCTTCTGAACTCAAGCCATGTACCCAACTGCCTCCCTGTCATTTCTTCATCAAGTCACTAAGATGAGGCTCTGACCACCTAGAGGAAAGAGAGCTTGAAACAGGAATGCTGAAAAGATATAGAAATATAAATTTTTCTTGCACACTGGGAATTTGTGCCCACTCTCATGGCTATTTCAAATCTTCTCTGCCTTCAGTTCTTTGATGTTGCCAACCCTTCCAACTCATCCACATTCCCCAGAGTACTCCCTATGCCATTAGCAGAGTCTAGCAGCTCCCACTCCACAGAGAAGGCAGAGGCCAAAGAGAGCTCCCTTACTTCTGCCACCGAATCTACAGACGTCTGCATCCACTCCCATTCTTTTCTCCTCCTATTTAAGCCAATTTCCTACCTGGGCTTTGGCTTGTGTCACTTCCTGGCTCTTCGGGGTCTCTATCCTCTCTCTTTTACCTGCCCTCTCCACTTGCTGCATCCTACCAACATTTATGCGTAGGGTGAGCTCCCTATCTTAAAAGTCTCTTCCTTTGTCCAGCTCCCACTACTACACTTTACCATTCCCTTCACTGCCAGATTTCTTGAATAAGTTGTCTCTGTTTACCATTTCTGTGTCTACACCTCCGACATGTGTCACCCTCCTGCAATTTTGCTTTCTTGCCACAACCTGCTCAAACTGTTCTTGACAAGGTCGACACCAATGTCCTCCATATTATATAATCCAATGGACTCTTCACGGTCCTTATTTTGCTTGGCCTCTGTGCAGCGTTTGCCACCACTGACCAGTCCCTTCTCCTTGAAGTACTCTGTTTATTTGTCATCTTCCTCATGACAATAATTTTTAAATGGCTCTGGGTGGCTCACCAGGTAATTGCCAGCCCAGGGACTGGATTTTCTTTCTCCCTTCACAAACACCTAGTTATCTCGAACTCACCCTTCAGGTCTCTGTTCGGGGAGCCCTTCCCTGTCCCCTCAGACCAGTTTGCATGGCTTCCTGTGCTTTGCCAGAGTAGCAATTATCCCAGATTGCAATTAGATGTGCTAGGGTCATTCTACACCCCCAGATTTTCCCCCGGGTTGTATTTAATTTCCAGGGACTTCTGTGGTAGCAAGACACAGGGGAGGGTGGCTTCATGCTCCTGAACATCATCTGGTATAGTGGCCAGGCTGAAACATACTAAGAGCTCACAGTCCTCATGCATGCTGGTTTACAGTGATCTGAACACTCCCCTTCGTTCCCCTCACACATTTTCATTTTTCCCCAGTATTTTTCCAGACATTGTGCAAAGTGATATTGGAAATGATTGAAGCAGCAGTCCCTGGGGGTGGCCTAATAGTGGCTACACAGCCTCTTTGTGTGAAATTTCCCCTAACAAACAACAAAGACACCAAAAGGAATCAGGGGATTCCTTTCATCTCCATTTCTAACTCCCACCCCAGAAGGCCTGGTCCAGTTATGGGGGCACAGCACAGAGCCTGGACAACAAACACACTTCTGAATTCTCCAGTCTTCTCCTCAGTCCAAGGACCCTGATCTCATCTGGAGGTAGATTCTTCCAAGCCTTATGTGTTGTCTTTGCACGTGAGTTCTTTCTGTTTCCCACAGGGTCATGGCTCAAAAGCCCACAGAGGACTCCTTCCTCTCTCAGCTGGGTCCACTCTTCCCCAAGTTGAGACAACAAAGATTAGTTCACAGAACGGGGACAGGGGCCATGGAGAAAATAAAATCCCAGGGACAGAAGCCATCAGTTAAAATATTCCAAAATAGCACCCTGACACAGTATGTGGATTGTGGGTATTGAGAATCCAGGCAAACAAGGGTTTGGAGACAAAAGATGACTCCAGAATTTCCTGATGTCCTCAGAAACTAGACAAAAGGTATAGCAGGAGGGAAAAAAAATCATTTTGCCCAGGAGTAGGAAAAGAATGGCTGTTCCATCTTCAGTATTACAGAGAGGAATTTCTAGAGGGAAATGTGAAGATTTTGTGTTTGTTGAATAGCAAAGGGTATGAGTCATTTGTAAATATTAACAAAAATAACACATGTAGTTGTGCCTAAATGTAGCTAGTAACAAAGTTAATAATCACCCACATATCTCCCCTTAATTACCTAATTAATCTAATTACCTCCTACCATCTTTTGACCTTTCTCCTCCCACATATCACCATTTATTTTTACCTAAATGAAACAACACAATCATCCTAAAGGAAAAGCCCACAGACAACCAAGAGAAGCCACATGTTTGAGAAGGACTCCTGTCATGTTTTCTTGTAAATATATATTAAGATACCTCTTTTTTTAGAATTTCAAACCCTGGGAGGAGAGTATATGATGCAAGTGTTAGGTAAAATGAGCTCATGTTTTTCTGCAAATACTGCTAGTTCTCTAGGGGGCAAGAGACCAATCCCAGGGGCCTTTTGCTTTTAGATAATCCCTCAGGACACAGCAGAACAACAAGCTCCAAGTGGCTCGCCTGCAGGTGACCAAGAACTCAATGCTGCCGGAATAGAACCTGTCTAGCTGCCTTCCCTCTCAACACCAAAATGCACCTTGAAATCTGCCTTCTTTGGGCTGATTGAGAAAGACTAACAAGACTTAAAATGGTTAAATATCTTTTCTTATTGACATCCCTGTGGTGGAAATCTGGCCTGTGGGGGTCCCTGCCAACGACTCCCTCCCATGATGCGCTATCTGCCTTTGTTTTCTGATGCCTTCTTGTTTGCACTTAGACTTCTCTCTGGAGAGACAGCTTCAGAGAAACCAAAATAATTAAACTCCAGGGAGAGCCAAGTTGCAGAGCTGAAGCTTAAATGAGCAGACAAAATAACTGTTCTCCACATCATGTTCTTATTTCAAACCTTGCTTAAAACTGGCTTCTAATTGAAGTATTCTATTATTTCTTATTATTATTAACAACACCCACTTATTGAGTGCCTACTCAGTCCTTCCGTTAGGTTCTTTCAATTGATCTTCCGGCAACCACGAGAAACGGGAATTGTTGCCCCTATTTCAGAGATTAGAAAACTGAGTGTCAGAAATAAAAGATAATGACGGGCAGCCAGAGGCAGGTTAACCAGGAAGCTAATGAAGCTTCAGGAACCCACTTACATGGGCCCCTTTCGAGGCACTGTACCTAACTCTGTATTCATAATGTTTATTCTTCTTCTTAAGAGGAGCTTTCAAAATTGCATAAGCTTCAGTCCCCACAAAATCTGGATCTGTCCCTGGTGTGGAGCCAGTATTTGAACCTAGAATTATCCAACTTTGCTCCTTACACAGTACTATTGTTCATCATGAAATAACAAGAATCAGAAAATACAACTTCTGCTCCCTAAATCTGCTGTAGCCTTGAACGTGCCAATTCTGTTAAAATACTACTTGCATCCCCCTTTTGGAGGGTTAAATATATATTAGCAGATATACATTTATCACCATGTGGCTGGTGGGAGGAGAGAGTCCCTGTGAGAGAGTGGTTCAAGGGTAGACTTTGGAGCTGGCTCCCTGGGTTGGAATCCTGGTTCTCCTACTTCATCCTTAGCTGTGTGTGCTAGGCAAGTTATTTAACCTCTCTGTGTCAGAATTTCCTCTTCTAAAAAATGGGTACAGTAATAGTTCCTACCTCATAGCAGTTTGTGTATGTCTGTGCATATATTAAATGAGTTAAAAGGGTTTTTCAAACTGCAGGTCAAGACCCATTAGTGAGTCATGAAATCAATTTAATGGGTTAACCAGCATTTTTTAAAAAATAAAATAGAATTAGATGGAACCTAATTGAATACAAGATACCAGAATGCATTGCATAGTCATGGCAGGTAATTGTTTTCTGAAAGCTTTTGTTTCCACAGTGTATAGTATGAAAGTATATATGTATGCGTGAGTGTGCTGCATTGCTCTGTAAAATGTATTTTTTTTTTAAGACAAGGGGTCTTGACATGTTGCCCAGGTTGATCTGGAACTCCTGGCCTCAAGGGATCCTTTTGACTCAGCCTCCCAAAGCACTGGGATTACAGCCATGAGCCTAAAATATATTTCTTATTGTGAATCACCATCAAAAAGATTTGAACTCCTCTAGCTGGGTGTGGTGGCATGCCCCTGTTGTCCTAACTACTGGGGAGGCTGAAGTGGGAGGACCACTTGAGCCCAGGAGTTTGAGGCTGCTGTGAGCTACTGCACTCCAGCCTGGGCAACAGAGTGAGACCTTGTCTTTATTTAAAAAAAAAAAATACAACAGGCCAGGTGCGTGGCTCATGCCTGTAATCTCAGCACTTTGGGAGGCCAAGGCAGGAAGATCACCTGAGGTCAGGAGTTTGAGACCACACTGGACAACACAGTGAGAACTCCCATCTCTACAAAAAAATAGGAAAATAGGCCGGTGTGGTGGTGCACGCCTGTAGTCCTAGCTACTCCACAGGCAGAGGTGGGAGGATCACTTGAGCCCAGGAGTTCAAGGTTGCAGTGAGCTATGATCGTGCCATTGCACTCCAGCCTAGGTGACAGAGTGAGACCCTGCCTCAAAACAAAAAAAAAGTTAAAAAAGAGAAGTCTTGAACACCTTTGAATGACTACAGGTAAAGCAATTAGAAGTGTGGCTGGGCACCTTGTGAGCACTCAGTAAATGTTAGTTATTATTACTGCACTAGACCTTGCAGAGTAGCCACAGATGTGCTTAATACAGTCCCAATGATTGATTTGTATTATCTGTTATCTCACGCACTCCTAATATATTTTTTAAAATAATATTTTATTATTATAACATCATGCATGTTGAGGGTAAAAAGTTGGAAAATCCAAGCAGGCAAAAATAAGAAAATTATCCCATTGTTGGAGATTCTACTGTTAACAGCTTTGTGTATATCACTCTGGATTTTTTTCTATACACGTTTTTTTTAACCCACACAAAATCACATGCTTCATACTACTTTGTAACCTTTTGTTTTAGTCAACAGTCTTGACTGGGTGGGGTGGCTCACTCCTATAATCCCAACAGTTTGGGAGGCAGAGGCAGGAGTGTGGCTTGAGCCCAGGAGTTCAATCAAGACCAGCCTGGGAAACATGGTGAAATTGCATCTCTACAAAAAGTTTAAAAAACAAACAAACAAAAAGTCTTCCTTTTCACTCTTGTATACTTTCATTTTATCTAACATCCATACCATATTCAAATTTCCCCCAAGATTTCCTTTAAAGTAAATTTGCTGACACCACTATTGATGCAGGACTACTCATTGATCTGATTGTTACGGCCTTTACTCTCTTCTAATCCTTTTGTCATGACGTTGACTTTCAAAGAGATCAGGCCAGCTGCCCTGCAGAACGTTCCACCTTCTGGATTGTCTGTCTGCTTCCTTGTGCCAATATTTACCCTATACCCTGCATTTACTGTAAATTAAAAGTTATATCTAAAGGTGTGACAGAGCCAGGCTCAGTAGTAGGTGCCTGTAGTCCCAGCTACTCGGGAAGCTCCGACAGGAGGATTGCTTGAGCCTAGAAGTTTGAATCCAGCCTGGGCATCGTATCAACATTTTAGCTAGATTATACTGTAAGTGGTGCTGTGCATTCATACTATATCATCAGAAGACACCTAATGAGCCATTACTGATGCTAAGATTGAATCAGGCTTAGGGGAACAACTGTCTGATTTTCCCACTAAATGGTTGAGGTCAGCCTCAGTTTGAGACTAGAAGTGATATAGTGTGGTATTAATTGGCACTGTTTGTATGTCCAGTTCTCTATAAACCATTCACTTCATTTTTAACAGCTTTATTGCAGCATAATTGACATACAACAAGTGATACATTTTAAAGGGTACTGTATTAATTTTCTATTGCTGTTTTAACAAATTATCACAAACTTAGTGCTTAAAACAACATGAATCTATTGCCTTACAGTTCTGTAGATTAGTTCAACATGGGTCTCACTGGGTTCAAATCGAGGTGTCGGCAGGGCTGCGTCCCTCCGTGGAGGCTCTTGGGCAGGATCCATTTCCTGGCCTTTCCTAGAGGCTGCCCACATTCCTTGGCTCATGGTTTCCTTCCTCCGTTTTAAAAGCCAGCAATGTTGCACGGCTCTGACTATTCTTTGTAGTCATATATCCCTCTGACATTCTCTTCTGCTTCTAAGGATCCTGGTAATTATACCGTGCCCATCCCGGTAACACAGGATAATCTCCCCATTTTAAAGTCATCTGATTAGCAGCCTTAATTCTATCTACTACCTTAATTGCATTTTTTCATCTAACATAACATTTTCACAGGTTCCAGAGATTAGGATGTGGACATCTTTGAGGGACCATTATTCTACCAACCTTAGTGTGCTGTGTGATCCCCAAAGATTTATGTTCATCTCATATGCCATTCACCCCTTTCCAAGGTCCCCCAAAGTCTCAATTCATTACAGCATCACCTCAAAGTCCAACGTCTCATCTAAGTCCCATCACTGAAATCACCTAAATTACATATGGATGAGACTGTGGGTATAATCCACCCTGGGGCAAAATTCCTCTTTATCTGGGGAAGTGTGAAAATAGAAAACAAGTTTTCTGCTCTGAAAAGACAATGGTGGCACACTGATAACAGCAATAGACATTCCCATTCAAAAGGGGAGAAAATAGAAGGAAAAAAGGAGTCACTGGTCCCAAGAAATTTCAAAATCCAGCCAGGCAAACTCCATTAGGTTTCAAGGCCTGAGCTCTCGGTTCTGCTCTTTGGGTTTGAGGCTCCACCTTCTCTGTCATCCTTCCTTTTTCATGAAAGGTGCATATGTTTACGGTGGAGTAGTTTTATCAGCCTATTTCCTGTATGTAGAATTTAGGGGCTCTGACAGACTTCTTTCTTTTTTTTTCCTTATATTTTTAGTAGAGACAGGGGGCTCGCTCTTGCTCAGTCTGATCTTGAACTGCTGACCTCAAGCGATCCTGCTGCCTTGACCTCCCAGAGTGCTAGGATTACAGGCGTGAGCCACCACACCCAGCCTGATAGACTTCTTTGATTTCATCTTCTGTCTGTTCCTTTCAATTCAAGCTGTCTGTGTTTCTGCTGGTGTAAAGTTCCCAAGAGCCCTGTGGGTCTCCTGTATATGTCACGGAGATTAACTAGTAGATAAGAGGCTCCTCCGCTTATCTTTCCTGGATATCTTCATCTCTGTATATTTTTTCTTCTGCTGAGATGGCTGAAAGGATCTACCAGTCACACTCTTAGTTTCTTCAAAGAGCCTTCTGCATGAGTTAACACTCTGAACTTTTGCTCTTTCCGAGGTATTAGCAAAAGGCTATGGAGCTACACACTTGGCTTTTTCTTTACACCATGCTTTCCTGACAATGAATTTCTTAATTTTAGCATCTTTTGCCATGTAGGTAGGCTGAGAATATCCCAAATCATCCAGTCCTGGCTCCCCTTTCTTTAACAGTTCTTTGCTCAATTTATTTCTTTTCTCTTGAATTTTTCTATAAGCAGCAAGAAGAAATCAGGCCACACCTTCAACATTTTGCTTGGAAATCTCCTCAGTTAAATATCCAAATTCATCATTTTGCTTTCCTTGTAACAGCAGGACACAATTCTGCTAAGTTTTCTGTCATTATAGAACCAGAATCACCTTTTCTCTGGCTTCCAATGACAGGTTATACATTTCATTCTGAGCCCACACCAGCAACACCTTTAATACCCGTGTTTCTAACAGTCTGGTTACAGTGATGTAGGTATTCTCTGGGGCAGCAGACATTTCCTCTAGCCGGCTCCTCACTTCTTTCTGAGTGTTCACAGGCAGAGTCTTTAACATCCTTATTTCAACTAACAGTCTGTTCAAGGGACACTAGGCTTTTTTTCATGCTTCTCAGGATTGTTCCAACCTCTGCTCATTGTCCAATTCCAAAGTCACGTCCACATTTTTAGATATTATAGCAGCACCCCATTTCCAGGTACCAAAATCTGTATCAGCCAGGGTTCAACCAGAGGAACAGAGCCAGCAAGAGATATATGTTAAGAAATTTATTGAAAGAAATTGGCTTATGTGACTGTGGGGCCAGCTAGGCAAATCTAAAATCCTGTAGGTCAGGCCATCAGGAAGGAAAGGCTGGAGCTCCATGGCATGGACTAAAGCCGCTGTCTATAGACAAAATCTCGTCTTCAAGAAAACCTCAGCTCTGCTTTTAAAGCCTTCCAACTGATTGGATCAGGCCTACCCAGACTGGATAATCTTTCTCACTTAAAGTTAACTGATTATGGACTTTACATCTACAAAAGACCTTCACACCTTTTCTGCCCTTCCTTTTGCTGCAATGATGGATCTGGTCGTCATCTGTGGCGTATGTATCACGCTCTGTAAACCTGTATCTTGTTCTTGCTCTGTAATCCTATCTTCCTCTGCTCAATAAACCTCATTTTCGTGTTTGCCTTACAAAAGAAAAAAAAGATCTTCACAGCAACACCTGTATCAGTGTTTGGTTGAATAATTGGGGACTGTAGCATAGCGAAGTTGGCACACCAAAAAGACCATCACAGGTACAATTAGATAAGTTTTAACATACAGTCATGCATGGTCTAACAATGTTTCAGTTAACAATGGACCACATATATGACAGTGGTCCCATAAGATTATCATGGAGCTGAAAAATTCCTATCACCTAGTGATGCTATAGCTGTTGTAATGTCCTAGCACGACAACCTACCATCTAGGTTTGTGTTAAGTACACTCTATGATGTTCACACAAGGACAAAATCACCTAACAACAGATTTCTCAGAATGTATTCATATCATTAAGTGATGCACAACTGTGTTTGTGTGTGTGTCTGTATATTCCATCACCCTCAGTAGTTTTCTCATGCCCCTTAGTAATTTCTTGCTACTGCCCCTCCACACTCCATATCCTCAAGCACCCACTGATCTGCTTTCTGTCATTATAGATTAGTTTGCATTTCTAGAGTTTTATATAAATGCACTTTTTTTGTCTGGCTTCTTTCACTCGGTATAGCTATTTTAAGATTCATCCATGTTGTTGTGCATAATAGTAGTTCATTCCTTTTATTGCTAGGTAGTAAATATTCCATTGTGCAAATATACTATGTCATTATCTATTCATCTATTGAATGACACTTGGGTTGATTTCATGTTTTTGGCTATTACAAAGAAAGCTACTACAAGCTGGGTGCAGTGACTCATGCCTGTACTTCTAGCACTCTGGGAGGCCAAGGCAGGAGGATTGCTTAAGCTCAGGAGTTTAAGACCAGCCTGAGCAAGAGCGAGACCGTCTCTACTAAAAATAGAAAAATTAGCCAGGCATGGTGGTATGTACCTGTAATCCCAGCTCCTCGGTAGGCTGAGGCAGGAGGATCGCTTGAGCCCAGGGGTTTGAGGTTGCTGTGAGCTAGGCTGACGCCACAGTACTCTACTCAGGGCAACAGAGTGAGACTCTGTCTCAAAAAAAAAAAGAAAGCTGCTATGAACATTCACATACAAGTCTTTGTGTGGATATGTGCTTTTATTTCTCTTGAGTAAATACAATACCAAGGAGTGGAAGGCCTGAGTCATAAGGTAGATGTATATTTAACTTTTTAAGAAATTGCCAAACTACTTTCCAAAGTGGCTTATATTCCCACCAGCAATGTATGAGGGTTTCAATTCCTCCATGTCCTCACCAACAGTTAGCGTATGATCAGGCTTTTTAATTCTAGCCATTGTAATAGGTGGGTCACCTGATCATTTAAAAAAGCAGTGGACAATCCTTGCTTGAACCAATTTTATTAGAGCTTGCAAGAAGCTGATTTTGTATTTCTAACATTATTTCTACATTGATTACCTGGCATTCTTTGATAAAATAGAGCTTTCTCTGATCAACTGAGATTATGTAGTTACTTAAATATATTTCCCAGTGGAAAGATATGTTAAATGTTTAATCCTTTCCCTTTAATTGCCAATTTTCAAAACAAAGAGTTATTTTAATCCTCACACACCTTTTTGATTCACATAGGTCATTCTGGTTATCTCATTTCACAGTCTGAAAGGTATGACAGCAAGACTCAAAAGAGTTTAAGGAAGTTGCTCAAGGTCTCAATCCCAGCCAACAAACAAGAATCCCAGTAAGAGTTTGATTCTACAGTAAAAGCTCTCGGTTGCCAAGGTAATTTGAAAATTGGTCATAGTGTGCCTGACTGGGCACCTGCTTCCTAGTAATGTGGTCAGGGGCTAGTAAGAAACATTCATCTCCCTGCCACCGGCCCCTCCTCTCAGCGAGATCTCTGCCACCCCGTGCTCACAGGCTGCTGTGCTCCCTTTCCCAGCACCTGCGGGTGCGAGGCAGAAGCCGAACACTGTGGCCCAACAGGCCTCTGCCAAGAAAGCGCCCTTCACCGACTTCTGACAGCTTTTCTTTCAGAAATTGGAATTAATTAGGAATGGCCTCCTGGGCTCCTTGCCAAGCGAGGATAGGGGTAGAAAGTAGCAAGTGGCAGAGAAGCCAGGAATCTGAAAGGGGGACTAGACGGTGGAGTCAGAGAGGCATTCAGAAACGAATCGGTGGACAGAGTTCAGCTGGAAGGCTCTGGAACAGAGGTAGCAGTTGTGCAAATATGCAAATACTTCTGTGTTCCTTGGTAGATAGCTGCTGCTCTGAGACCTGTCCCCAGCGCCTCACTGCCACACACCCCAGCACCCAGTCTCTGCTCTTGCCTCCCTCCCGTGACCGTTTTGATTAGTTAGGGTCCAGGCTGAACTATGGTTAAATATTTTGAATAACTTCCCTGGGTGTGGACACAGACTGGGTTGGAATTCTAACTAGTGTGACCTGGCAACCATATTCTAACTTGAACACAGTGTCACCCACCACTGTCTGGGACTATTGAGACAGCCTTGATTCTGTCTACCCTTGGGATATGTCCTTTTAGGTACTGGGTTGTGATGTCACATGTATTTCTTACTGTTGTGGTCAAAAATTTGAAAAACCTAGGCTAGGGCACTCCAGGCAGAGGAGTCTGAATGTAGACGTGTACAGCTTATTTCTGGAGAGGAAATAATGAGATACCCAGGAGGGAGGCAGGGGCTAGGTACAAAGGTCATGAGGCTTATGGTCAGTCAAGAGTGGCCTGGGGCCAGTGACACTCAGATGTGGGGCACAGAATGGAAAGATGACAAAATTGGGGGTCTGAAGCACATTGGGGACATAAGAAAGAAGTCTGTATGTTCGATGCATGGTTCAGGTGTGCAGAAAAACACCCATCCCACCAAAGATAAAGCAAAGGACTGAGGTCCTGGGAGCAGATCGGGTCCTGCCTGGAGAGAGGCACACAGGGAGCCGGGAAGAGGCCCAGGAGGGAACGCAGAGGGCTCCCTGAATTAGCAGGCAGTGGAGAAAGAAGTATTCTGAAGGGTATGGAGAAAGAGGAGCCAGAGAGATGGGAACTTGGAAACTGGGAGAGAGAGGACAGCGATGCAGGAGGAAGGACACCAACAGGCTGAAATGCCGTAGGTCTGGTAAGATAAGGACTCCGGAATCCCTGGGGCGGGGAGGCAGCGTGGTCTGTAGTTAGGCATTCAGACTGCAGAGGCCAATCCTGGCTCTCGTAATTCAGAGCTCTATGACCTTGGGCAAGTGACTCAACCTCTTGTGCCTCAGTGTTTACATCCATAAAATGGAGATAATAAGAACATCTACCTCAGAGAGTTTCAAGGATTAAATAAGCATGTGTGTGTGGGGGGTATAGAATAAGAGAGAAAGACAGAGAGACAGAGACAGAGAAACAAAGAGGGAGAGATTAAGAGAGAAATGCTTTGAACCAGCTTTAAAAAATTATAGTTGCTACAGATAAGCATATGCTAAATTATGAAAGCTATCACTTTCTGGGACTGAGTTTCCTTGGCTGTAAACTAGAGATTGGTGTATAAACTCTAGAAACTCAGGAAAAAAGGAAAGAAAAAAAGACAGCCGTACTGGAGCTGAATAAAGACAAACATAGAATTAAGCACACATTAAAAATTGTGACATCTTCACATCTCTACTCTGCCCTCTTCAGTTGTTTCTTGTAGTTGCTATTGAGGTCAAACTTGCTTCCCTGTATTTGTGATTTCCAGGCTGACAGCTAGGGTCACTGGAATAAAGACTTCTCACCCCCACCCACGGCACCAGCAATTCTTT